>NC_065447.1:218141684-218785414 GCF_917563875.1 Diabrotica virgifera virgifera
AGATCTGCAAATGCCAGATGGACGGATCTATTTTTGGCCATTTATTTTTCAATTAGTTGTTCGACCGTGTAAATGTGATCCAGGCATGCTTTCCCCGCTGTGAATCCTGCCTGGTCTACTCCGATATTATCCTGTATATATATTTCTAATTTTTCCTTTATGGTCTTTCCATACAGTCTGCCTATAGATGATATTATGCTGATTCCTCGATAGTTTTCGCAGTTTTTTCTATTTCCTTTCTTATATATTGATGTCATATATGCTTTAGTCCAGCGTTTCCCAAACTTATTTTTCCGTGGCCCGGTTATTTTTGTGCTGATCTTTCGTGACCCACTAATTTTTTGCATAGCCTGGTGTGTGTACAAGAAAACATATTTAAATATTTATTACAGTTTTATATATTTTAATAAAGAATCATTTGCTCAAACAAAAATGTAATAAAACAAAGTAATAATCAAATATTAATGAGAAGTAGATGTTAATTTTATCCTCAGGTGCGGTTCGACTTACAAATGGTTTCTATATTTATTTTTAAGGAAAAGCAGTGTTAAAAACCATACCTCACACTTATAGATGCTTATAGGTCGTAACAAAAGGAATTAGAAATGTTATCGCTTTTTCTGCTAAACCTACCTACTCCTGGCGACAAAACAGCCAAAAATCTATCAGTGGTATTTTTTCTAATATGTCTTTGAGTGCTTTATCACACGATAGTTCAAATTACTGACTCAGTATACGTCCATTGTAAATGGATACCTTATCCACGCTTTGTTGCTGTGGATAGAGGAAAGTATTCCTTCAAATTTGCCTCTTGCAGGACCTCCAGTCCTAGCAGGTGTTTCTTGAAAGCCGCTGAAATCTCATCCGACAATGAATTTACGATATTATTTTTTTTTGTAGTTCCGTCAGTTTTACAAAAGATTGGTAATTTCCTGCTTCCGCGCGACTTGTCTACAAATTAAGTTTTTTTGTTGCAGCTTCCACCTTCTCTTGTACTTTAAATACAGTTGCATTGCTACCTTGTAATATCAAGGTTTAAATTGTTCAAGAAGTCAAAAATATCACAAAGGTAGGCTACCTTGATTAACCAATTGACATCATGAAAACTGTCTTTAAAGTGAAATATTGTATCCCTAGCCGTTGGTGGATGTGCTTCTAAGAATATTGAAATTTCTTCCTTCAGTTCAATAGGTCTTTCTAAAACATTCCCTTTTGATAGCCAACGCACTTCGTAGTGCCAAATAAGATATTCATGTTCACTTCCCATTTCTCTGCACAAAGCAGAGAATACTTTGTGAGTTCAGTGGGCGAGATTTTATGAAGTTTAAAAAATTTACACTCTCCTTCATAGATTCGGTTAAAATCAGTGGAATTTTTTTGACAGCTAATACCTCTCTGTGGATGCTAAATGCACCCAAATACATTCTGGTGCTAAGGCTTTGATCCTTGGAAAAAGTACAGTACGAGTGCCTGCCATTGTCAGTGATCCATCGCTACTAAGTCCCACACATGTATTCTATTCAATTCCATTATCACTAATGTAGCTAGCAATTAGATTAAATATTTCTTCAGCTGTTGTTCTTGTTGACAAAGATTTACAAAATAGAAATTCTTCGTGAATAGTATTTTCAAAATCGTGTCTTACAAAACATATTAGATTAGCATTATCTGATACGTCTTTACCCTCATCAAGTTGCAAGGAAAAATAGTTATAGTCCTTTAAGTGACATATAACAGTTTCTTCAATATTATCTGCCATCTCCACCTCCACAATCCTACGCTTCAATGTGTTATTTGATAGAGCAAGCGAATTCACTTATTGCTTTCCCTGCTTTTCATCACATATTATCCGAGATGCTACTATTTTCATTGCTAGAACTATTAAATTGTTGGCAATTGTGTGTGGATTGTGGATAACCTGTTTCAGCAATTAATTTTGATATTTCATAAGAAGCGAGTACAAGTTTTTCAGATTGAGCGTTCTGAGAAAATTCAAAAACATATTCTTCATGGTAGCTATTAATTCTCTCTTTTTATTTATAAAAAAACCTATTCGTCAAAGCCAGGCGACCCGGCATTTTGCTTTCGTGATAGCTTTTCCGATCAGTTCTTTATTAATTCATTTGGTATTCCGCCGGGGCCTTCTGCTTTTTTGTTCTTTAGTGTTTTGATCGTTCTTTTACCTCATCTAGACTTAATTCGTTTTCGTCATGTGTCTAGATTTCTATTCCGTCTCTTTCTACTTCTTTGAATTCGTGGCGACTTTCGGTTAGCAATTTTTTATAGTATTCTTGCCACTCGTTTTCTTTGATTTGACCGATCTTGATTTTCTCTGTCTTATTTCTTTGGAGTGACTTTAAGCTACGCCATGACTCTGAATTTCTCTTTTCTCCTATGTGTTGTTCTATTTCTGTGCATGTTTTTCCCATCTTTCATTTTTTCTTTTGTTCTTTTTCTTTTTACTTCTTTATTTTTCCCTGTAGAGTTCCAAGTCCTCATAGTTTTTTGTGTTCAGGTATTTTATATGGAGTTCCTTCTTCTCTTTTATGCATTTCAGTGTGTCTTCGTTTAATTTTGTATTTTGGTGGGTGTATTTTTGGTCTTTTTCTCCAAGAGTTTCTAGGGCTGCTGTCTTTATGCAGGTTTTTATGTGTTCGTAAGTCTGTTCTAATTGTGTAAGAGGCAAAACCAAAAAAACTATGATATCTGATTTATCAAAGAAAAAGATCAAAATTTTGAGCTATGTCACTTTTCTTTTAAAATACTGGTCACTTTTTTTAAAATAAAAGGAAAATACCTCAGACACTTCTCGAAATACAACGGTTTTTGTGTTAAATAACGATAAGTTCACGTCGAATGTCAGACCATAACTGAAAAGTGTCATTGTTCCGGAATAAAAGTATTCATTTTACCGCCAAAGCAATAATGCCACAACCGCCATCTTTCGAAGTTGGAAGTAAACATGTATGTGACATTTTTCCTGCTAAAAGTATGGGATATTTGGAGTCAACTTAAGAAGATAACTCGATTTATGCATTTTTTGAGCTGTGTCGCTTTTCTTTCGGATGAGCGATGAGTGCATCCAATACTTTTTATGAGGCTGCTTTGTGAATACGTTTTTACTCCTCATTGGATTATAACGAAGAAATAATTTGATGTTTATATTTAGCCCAGTAAATGAACGGAAAATACGGCGATACCATGTAATTCTCATGAAAATTTGGTTTTAGAATTTACTTACCCTTCACTTTAAAGTGGAATTTGTGCCGTTGGTTGCTTTTACTGACAGTCACTGGGTGACAGTCACCCTTATCGGGGATGAAAAATCGAGCGTTAACAATAAGTCCGGAAATGTATAAATTCACTAATTCTAAGTAACTTCTGTTCTATAGGGTTTTTATGTGAGTCAGTACTTTTCGAGTTATTGGCGATTGAAAATGTTTATTTTTTGACAAACAAAAAACCCGTTTTCATACGGTTTTTCGCAAATGACTCAAAAAGTAAATATTTTATGAAAAAAATATTTTAAGCACATATAGCTCCGAAAAAACGAAAAGAGTTGTGTATTCGTCTATAGATCCAGCAAAAGCAAAGTAGTAGCTCATGAAAAATACGTTTTTATTATTTAAATTCCAAATCCATTATTTCAATGTCAAATAACCAAAAAATAAGCACTTTTCGGGAAAAACTCGTTTAAACTTTTTTAGTGTTTAATAGTTATTTATGATATAAGTGTTAAAAGTACACGTTTAAGGCATGCATGTGAAAGTTTGATGAGTGCACATGAGTGCCTTAAAAATGTACTTTTTAACACGCATATCATACAATATTTTTTCTACAAACGTAATTACAGGACAATATCTACAAAAATTTTACTTGAACTTGACTGTCATTCCATTTTTATATTTTTTTGACATTACATCAAAATTGCCTATACGCTCTGAGCTTCGCTGGTGGCGCTCCTAGTGGATTACTAATTCAACTTTCACCGGTAATTTTTAAATTTATTATTTAATTGTTATCGCGTAACATTTACAACGCAAAAAGTAATTAAATTGTAATCGATTTTTTAAGATTTTTGCTAATCATTTTGACGTTCTATTGATAAAATATGAACTTCTTACTTCGGATACTTTCACAATTATCGTGTAGATGGCGCTAAGATTTTTAGATTAAATTACAATTACGTATTACGGAACATTAAAAAACTTAAATTCAGTATTTAAAACGTAAGTGTATTTAAGGTAAAAATATATACCACAGCTTTGACCAACTAATATTTTTTATAATTAATGTTTTTAATTTTAATTTTAAATTAATCACTTTGACATTTATGTCAAATTTCCGGTAAACGTTTACAGACTTGCCACTACTGGTGCTCGCGAATTTGTAAATATCCCCTCTACGTACGAGCTCACAGCGTATACGGTCAATACGAACTGCAGTGTCATAAAATTTTTAAAGCACTAGTGCCTTAAATTAGCATTTTTAACGCTCGTATGGAGTGCTAAAAATTGCATTTTTAATACGGTTGTAGAAAAAAAAGCTTTATTTTAATTGTTTATAAAAGTTTCCAGCATTAAAAATAAGCGAGTTACGCTCAAAATAAAGTTGACCCCCTTTTTTTGGTAAAAAAAATCGTGAAAATCTCCCCGTGTTTAGCAGCCCAAATGAAATTAATCGTTACCGATTTACAAATAATTTACTTTTGATATCATCTATAAATTTCACCGGTTTAAAGTGCTTATTTTTGAAAGAGGTATAGTTGAAAGGGCTTGAGCGAGTAACTAATCACGAGTGTATGCAAACTTTGAACAGCCATATCTTAACCAATTTTTGTCTTACAGACAAACGAAATAAAACTAGCATATTTATAACAGCAAAACCTAAATTTTTTTATTCCTTAAGATTTTTCGTATCACTAATACTTTTTCAGTTATTTTGAAAAAAGGGAATTCTTTCAAAATTTTTAGAAAAAAATTTTATTAACAAACATTTTTTTCAAAAATAAGCACTTCAAACCGGTCAAACTTACAGAGCATATAAACAATATACATACATATAAAGAAAATGGTAAAGCGGTAAAGATTAATTTTATTTTTTTTAACGAACTATGCATATTAATAAATAAAGGGAGATTTTCACTTTTTTATCAAAAAAAGGGACCAACTTTTTTTCAGCAAAACTCGTTTATTTTTGATGCTACAAACTTTTGTAAAATATAAAAATAAAGCCTTTTTAAACACTTAAAAAATTTTAATAAGCTTTCCCGAAAATCGTTTAATTTTTCGGTAATTTCACGTTAAAACATTCGATTTGGAATTAGACGAATAAGAACGTATTTTTCATGAGCTACAACTTTGCTTTTACTCGGTTTATAAATTTTACTAATACACCATTTTTTTCTTTTTTTTATATTCTACATTTTCACAAAAATATTTCTTTCGATAAAATATTTACTTTTTGGTTATTTGCGAAAAGCCGTTTGAAAACGTAGTTTTTTTTGTCGAAAAATAAACATTCTCAATCGTAAATAACTCAATTTATCCATTTCCGGACTTATTTTAAACACGAGTTTTTTCACCCCCAAGAAGGGGTGATTGCAAGCCCCTTCCCCAATTTAAATCAACCAACGGCATAAATTCAACTTTAAAGTGGAGAGCAACTAGAACCTACATCTAAATTTTCATGCAATTCGGAGTTGCCCCTGAAAATTACACCCAAGAACGGTCATTTACTGGGCTAATTTACATGAACAATTAAACAAGTTAATAAAATTTATTTTGAAGTGTGACTTACCACTATGAATAGGAAAATGTAACCGTAGCCCTTCATTTTCGATCTAACTTTTTAGATGGTTAGTCCTCAAAGTCAAATGTTTGATGTAAGTCGTTCAGTTTTTGGTTCTCTTTTATAGCTAGAAAAACGTAAATAATAAAATAGTTAATCACAATAAAAATATCAATTTCGCCCAAACCTGTGATTGTGCATTTGTCAGTGCGATTTATTATTTATTAGGTGTTTTAATTAATTTAGGTATAATTTTTAAATGAGTTTTTGGGTTTTTAATAAATCGCTAATAAATTATTCCCACGTAGACTTTTTAATTTTAATTTGGAAAAACATTTGTTTAGATAAGTTTTATTATATTTCGTAATAATATAATTGATATTTTCATAATACATATGTATATTCATAGTTTAAAAGAATGGATACGGGTTATCAGACGCGGATCTAGAAATTCATAATAGGGTGGGGGGCAGACTTTCCGCATAATATTATATCAATATTATATCATCCTAATTTAGCCATACGACTCACACTTACTCTAAAGATAAAATTCACTCATCCCAGATACCTACGGCATCATGAAGATTCATTGAGAACTGGTGGGACTTAGCCACTGGTGGGAGTACCTAGCTTCCAACAAATTTCTTACGCATCTGTATATTGAGAGTAGCACGTAGCACATCCTTATTATTCCAGATTTAGCGATACGGCTCACACTCCTTCAAAGGGAAAAGTTCATTCATCGCAGATATACGAGTACAATACTAAGAATCCGTGCATATGCAATGCTACTCGCTGTTGTTTCAAAATTGGCGCTTGCACACCACGTAACTTTCCTGATAAATTAGCTCCGCCATCGTACCCTTGCCCACCAAGTTCTGAGTTCTCATATTATGACGCTTCACAATGTATCTCCAGTTAAATCCTTCACTACTACTAATCTTAAAAAATCTTCTTTGAAACAGAACTACAGTCGGAAAAATGAAAGAATACCCATGAACGATCACATCAATCACTTATTTTGTATTTTCTATCTTTTTCTTGTTATTTATACGCTCTGATCTTCGGTGGTGTCGCTCCTAGCGGTTACTAATTAAACTTTTACCGGTAATTTTTAAATTTATTATTTAATTGTTATCGCTTAATATTTACAACGCTAAAAAGTAATTAAATTGTAATAGATTTTTTTAAGATTTTGCTAATCATTTTGACGTTCTATTGATGAAATATTAATTTCTTACTTCGGATACTTTCACAATTATCATGTAGATGGCGCCAAGATTAATTTATAATTACATATTACAGAACATTAAAAAACGCAAATTCAGTATTTAAAACGTAAGTATATTTAAGGTAAAAATATAAACCACAGCTTTGATCAACTAATATTTTTTATAATTAATGTTTTTAATTTTAATTTAAAATTAATCACTTTGACATTTATGTCAAATTTCCGGTAAACGTTTACAGACTTGTCACTACTGGCGCTCACGAATTTATAAATATCCCCTCTACGTACGAGCTCACAGCGTATACGCTCTGAGCTTCGCTGGTGTCGCTCCTGGCGGATTACTAATTCAACTTTCACCGGTAATTTTTAAATTTATTATTTAATTGTTATCGCCTAATATTTACAACGCAAAAAAGTAATTAAATTGTAATCGATTTTTTTAAGATTTTGCTAATCATTTTGACGTTCTATTGATAAAATATGAATTTCTTACTTCGGATACTTTCACAATTATCGTGTAGATGGCGCTAATATTAATCGATTAATTTATAATTACATACTACGGAACATTAAAAAACTTAAATTCAGTATTTAAAACGTAAGTATATTTAAGGTAAAAATATATACCACAGCTTTGACCAACTAATATTTTTTATAATGAATGTTTTTAATTTTAATTTTAAATTAATCACTTTGACATTTACGTCAAATTTCCGGTAAACGTTTACAGACTTGCCACTACTGGCGCTCGCGCATTTGTAAATATCCCCTCTACGTACGAGCTCACAGCGTATAGAAAAATACAGCAAATACATAATAAGTGATTGATGTGATCGTTCATGGGTATTCTTTCATTTTTCCGACTGTACCTATATTACAAACATGTGTGTTGACGTTTTTAGAAAGAGCTTTTGATGCAATTTGTTCACCATTGCCAACAACTAAGATATTTCGTCTCCTGTAGAAACAATGTTATGATATTTGTACACATCAACTTCCGTCCTTAGCAAAAATTCATCATGGATATCGTCAAATAGTTTTTTAAGAAGGAAAGACAGCTTTAGATTTAATTTGATTTGGGGGCCACCATCGGCTGACCGTGGTTTCTACTTTTCAGTGTCGTCAAGGCGCCTGTGGGGTATCCCGAAACCAACTAAATCCGATTGTCGAACTATGCATATTAATAAAATATTAAATGCGTACGGACGCGTTATTGACATCTATCTGGAGACAGAGAAAAATTCCGGGTATACGGTATACGGTATTACGGGTATATTACATTTTATATTACTCACGAGAGGTTTTCAAAAGAAAGCGATTAAGTACAATAGTACATTTTAATCGTCTTTAATTGAAAATTCCTAGTTTTTCGATCGTATTTTTCTTGTATTTCGATCACATAATCATTGAGTAGATATACAAAAAAATCAATTTAAAATTACTTTCCCGATATTACTCCTGACTGTAAATTTATGAGTGCACAAACAATTTTTGTTATATTATCTGTATGTGATATCAATTTGCTATCAATACAGGCATGGGGGGCTAAGCAAGCAAATTCTCTTAATCTACGTATAACTCGTTCAATGTGAATTCTTAAACTAGCTACTCTTTTTGTTTCAAATACTTCACGTTTTGTAAGTTTTGTACTTGAAGATACACTTGGTGGTCTAATTAATTGGCAATCTCTGCTAACTAACAAATGCTCTATGTGTTTAAAACCCCTGTCAGCCATTACCGCCACTTTCGGTGGAAGAACATTTAAAAAACCACTATGTTCAAGAATAACTGCATCCGACGTTCTTCCACCGAAAGCAGTAGAAATAAAATTAATAATCCCATCAGGAGTGCAAGCAATTAAATATTTTAGAGTATTGCACTTTTTGTATTCAGACCATGTTAAGGACTGTTAACAGAATCTGATGGTTTTTCAATTTCAATTTCTAAACAATCGATAATACAAAATACTTTACTATAACGAGCTCGAAATGCTAAGGGTAAGTTTAATTTAACTGAACTCACTTGGGGATTAAAAATACAAGATCGTAAATATTTACTAAGTAATAAATAATAAAATACATAATAAGTGATTGATGTGATCGTTCATGGGTATTCTTTCATTTTTCCGACTTACAAGCATGTGTGTTGACGTTTTTAGAAAGAGCTTTTGATGCAATTTGTTCACCATTGCCAACAACTAAGATATTCCGTCTACTGTAGAAACAATGTTATGATATTTGTACACATCAACTTCCGACCTTAGCAAAAATTCATCATGGATATCGTCAAATAGTTTTTTAAGAAGGAAAGACAGCTTTAGATTTAATTTGATTTGGGGCCACCATCGGCTGACCGTAGTTTCTACTTTTCAGTGTCGTCAAGGAGCCTGTGGGGTATCCCGAAACGAACTAAATCCGATTGTCGAACTATGCATATTAATAAAATATTAGAGAGATATTGCTGAGTCTTTTTTGCACTTGCTGTATTACAGCACGCGTTATTTTGACAGTAGAGCATGCGCAGATGTGATATCTGGCTTACGCTGCGTTATTGGAAATACGGCCTGCCGTTATTACAGGAGTCGTTACGCTGTGCGGTATTCGTTGCGCTATTTTGTTTTCAGGTTATGTTTGTTGTTTATCTTTCATTTAAACCAAATTTATTCGTAATAATTTGCTAAAATGGGTACCTCAGACAGTAGCAAACGAATTAGATTTACGTCTGATGACGATTTGTGTTTATTAAAACAAGTTTTATGTTAAAATCCATTGACTTCTCCAGAAAATTTGACGTTAGTTCAGGAAAACATGAAGAGTGCAACAGGAAAATCTTTTATTTATAAGAACATTCAAGGATCATTTGTTTCTCTTACTCGATATTTGGAAGAAATTACAAACCTTTCTTCCATCTAAATTAAATTCTGGATTTTGAGGACAAATTAGAAAAATAACTAATCTTAATTGAGCCGTAAAATACCGCAACCAAAATGTTGAGCAATATCTGCATTTATGAAACGTCTGAGAAATGTCAATTCTGTCAAAATAGCGCGGTGTAAATAGCGCAACGTAGGCTGTGTTAAATTTGCAATATCTCTCTATTAAATGCGTACGGACGCGTTATTGACATATATCTGGAGACAGAGAAAAATTCTCTATATATCAAAATACTAGTACTAACACTCAAAAAAATTTAGTTCGTAATATTGATTAACAGTGATTATTGAATAGTATTTCGTTGTAACAACAATTTAATTTTTTGTTTCAACGAACTTTTAGACATTGACGAATGTATTTGGTTATTGTCACAATGATTCAATAATAATTGTGAAAATAACTAGAGTACATTAATCAATAACAGTACATCGTAGATGACAAGCAATTACCTTGGTTTATCGTGACAACATACAGATTTCATTAAAACAATGTACAAATGTTGTTAATATAGTGTAATATATGATTATTGTATAGATGTAAACTGATTGTTGTGACAACGAATGCATTAATGAATCTACTACTGCGTTTAATAACCACAATCAATGCGTTCATGGTGACAATAAACGTAGTTGTTGAGACAATAAATGTTTTGCTTGACCATTTGAAATGTAACGGCTTTTCCTTATCGTGATACTCCTAGTCTCTCTGTGTTACCATTGTTTAAAATAGAATTCTTTGTTAAACAATGCTGTTACCTCTGCCAAAGTGCCGAATAATAATTTCATTTCGTTTCCAAGTGTAGTCCGTAGTAGAAGGAAGTTTTCGTGTGTCTAATATGGTGAAATTTCGGTCGAGTTCTTTTTAAATTTTTTTCGAATCCTGAGAAAACTAATTAGTATTTTTGAAAATTTAAACGCAGAATAAAATATTACAATATTATCGAGGGTCTGAAGTACCTGAGAACTTCTATAATGATTATTTTAATAAGTCACAGGGGTTAAAAAGAGAAAATTTAGTATGATTTTTAATTTCAAATATACCATTCAAAAGAAACTTTTTGTTTATTCTAAGGGACTTTCAGAGCCCTCGGCAATAATGTAATATTTTATTCTGCGTTTAAATTTTTCAAAAATACTTATTAGTTTTCTCAGGATTCCAAAAAAAATGAATGCGTTTAAAAAGAATTCGATCAAAATTTTGCACCTGCGCTCTCAAAAAGGATTAAAGTGTTATACATTTTTGGAATCACTATTTCAAACGCTTTTAAATGAGCTGTCACATAATGTACTTTTCCATTTAAAAAAATCAAAGTTATGTCTGTCACCTCGAAGTTCGAAACATTGATGTTATAATATACTTTGATTATTTTAAAAATCGACCTGACCCGAGCGTTTTGCTTATGTGCTAAAAATAAATAAGTTAATAAGGGGGGGTGTAACACTTATTCCAGCGCACTGTATAAAGTATAAGTGAAATCATAATATGATTTCTCATATTATGAGAAATCACACAGCGTAAAGTCCATTAGGTTTAGGACAAAAAAGGGGGATTTAAAAAATTATTATTAATCAATATCATACATTGAGCTAATGCATTCAGTAATATAAAATACGTTCATAGTAGGAATGAACGAAACTGATTGTAAGAATGAATAGAATTGCTTGTAAGAATAACCGTATTTATTGTGGGAATGAACGGAATTAATTGTAAGAATAAACGGAAATAATTGTAGAAATAAACGAAATACGTTAGGAGAAATAACACCGTTATTGACACAACGAATAGTCATCGTCGGTCAATTAACGACGTTGTTGTTTCAATGAATAGTGTTCGTTGACTCAATGAACAGAGTTCGTAATATCAATAAAGTGATATTATGGTATACATAATGAATGTTCATCCATTCAATAAACGTAATACATTGGCTCAACTAACGAAAATAATGAATTGATGAACATCGCTTTGTTGTTCCAATAAAACCAAGAATTGGACAATAAGTATTGCGTTTGTTGCCTGAATTAACATTTTTATTGATATTACGTACCTTTTTCGTTGAGTGAAAGCTGCAGAATTTTGTTAGAATTTAATCTAGATAAGCTGAATGGTGATGAATGTATATTGCAGATTCTCCCATGCCTCGCAGACTCCTCGCTATGTATCGGCCTGTGTCTTTATAAATTTGTAACAGCTTAGGCAACAGATTACCAAGGATTCTGCATTCCGACCTATAGAGAATATTCTCTGGTTTCTTAAGACTTCATCCAAAAACTTTTGTAGGCGAGCTTGTTAATGATCAAAAGAAAAAAATTCTAAAGACGTCTAAAACACCTTTCTAAAAGGTCTAAAAATATTATAGGTAGGTATATATGTTATAGTCAAATCCCGAATTTCAGGCACTCCTAGGTTTGACTAGGCAATACTCAGGTCTGACTGACGGTCTTAGTCAAAGCCCGAAATAAATTACAGTTTCGGCCTTTGACTAGTCAAACCTAGGAGAGACTACGTTGGTCAGGCAAAGTCCGAAATTTAATTTTATGAAATCGGGGTTTGACTAGTCAAACCCCGATCAGCTATTAAAATAATTTGTCGTAATTTGTTAGATTAGGTTTAATAGAACGTCATCTTTTAATTGTAATGTTTATTATTTTTTATATTGTTGTAAGTAAAATAAAAAAATATTAGTTTTTATTCTCGCATGTTGAGGCATTATGACATTATGACTTGCACAATACGTTAGACCTTTTACACTTACATGGTTTTGAAGAGCACTTCTTATTGCAGTGGTATTTTATAAATCCTTATCCTCCAAATTTAGAACCTTTTGTACTAATTTCTCTTAGAGATAGTTTAACGTCTGGAACATCTTCGAAATTAGGAAATTTCTCTTTGCATTCTCTTATTTGATTTCTTGAAAAATGTGTGTTTATTGTTCCGTATTCCATACCAACTCTATATAAATCGTCAATAATTATTGTTTTATCTTGTATGCTACCCAAAATATTTCGAGCATCTCCTTGGCACGCGTTCGAGCATGCGTTGTGCACATACAGAAAAAATTAAAATAAATAAAAAAATGCGATTGAAGGTTTTCATGCCCAGGCTAATGCTATGAAACAATTAAGTGAAAAAAAATGTCAAATTGAGTAGCATACAAGATAAAAACAATTGACGGTTTATACAGGGTGAGGCAGATAAAAGTCCTATTAGAAATATCTCGAGAACTAAAGGCAACAGGATTATGAAAATCGGAATAAAGGGGTTTTGAAGAGTGATCTATTCAATGAAAATATTTTCACCTATTTGGTACTTCCGCTTATACCGAATTATAACTTCGTTTTTTTTAAATGGGACACCATGTATATTTTTACATTTTTGAATTCTCCTCGATGTCTTCTTTCTTAAAATATTAGGTTTTGTAATATTATACAGGGTAGTTTAAAAGATAATTACGTTTTTTTTTCTTAATTTCGTAGCAAAATTCACACCCTGTAGAATTGTATTAGTTTGACATCGAAAACTCTATTTATGTTCAAATTCTTTTTAATATAGTCTTTTATTGTTATTAATTGTTAGTATAGCTATTTTTTTAATTTTAGTATACAGGTTTCTTAATGTTGTTCTGAAGCTATTTTCTTGTGGCATTTTTACAATTTTAACTATTTAGAATGGGAAATAAGCCACAATATTATTAAAAAATGATTTTTATTAACGTTTCGACGCCCAAATCGGGTGCCGTTGTCAAAATACAAAATACTATTAATATAAACAAAAATGTTGTTGCTTAGTAAAAAAATTCTTCTAATAATTTATTTAATTTTACTCATTTATATCGGCAATTCAGATACATATGATACATTTTAAAGTAGAAGACTTTAAAATGATATTGCCAATATTTATGAGTTGCGTTCCTGGGACGACTTTACTGAAAGATAGTTCATTCGATTACATGAAATCAACCCCAACTCAAGAATATCCGTCACAAAAAATCATAGCATGTGATCTGTCTTTAAAAAGACAACCACATGCAACGGTGACATTAAAATTCTCGCGTTAGAGATCTCATAGTAAATCACGAGGGAAAACCAGGAAAAACCTCGTGATACTATCCCGACATCGTAAGTATTTGGTCTTACATTTAATTTACTCTCAAAATTAATACCAAATTCTGACTTTACTATAATTTTGTTTAAATTATAAATAATATCAATAATACATGGGTATATAAGTAATACTAAAATATAAAATATGTACTAACTCGACTATTGACTTACTAATTGTGGTATTTTCTTTCTATTGACTTCCTCTTTCAGTATGGGTATCCACATCCTACTTCGAGTATCCACATCGAGTTAGTACATATTTTATATTTTAGTATTACTTATATACCCATGTATTATTGATATTATTTATAATTTAAACAAAATTATAGTAAAGTCAGAATTTGGTATTAATTTTGAGAGTAAATTAAATGTAAGACCAAATACTTACGATGTTGGGATAGTATCACGAGGTTTTTCCTGGTTTTCCCTCGTGATTTACTATGAGATCTCTAACGCGAGAATTTTAATGTCACCGTTGCATGTGGTTGTCTTTTTAAAGACAGATCACATGCTATGATTTTTTGTGACGGATATTCTTGAGTTGGGGTTGATTTCATGTAATCGAATGAACTATCTTTCAGTAAAGTCGTCCCAGGAACGCAACTCATAAATATTGGCAATATCATTTTAAAGTCTTCTACTTTAAAATGTATCATATGTATCTGAATTGCCGATATAAATGAGTCAAATTAAATAAATTATTAGAAGAATTTTTTTACTAAGCAACAACATTTTTGTTTATATTAATAGTATTTTGTATTTTGACAACGGCACCCGATTTGGGCGTCGAAACGTTAATAAAAATCATTTTTTAATAATATTGTGGCTTATTTCCCATTCTAAATAGTTAAAATTAGTATACAGGGTTGGTCGAAACTCGGAATGAGTATTTTCTGAGTTTTCTTAAATGGAACACCCTGTATTTTAGTATCGTAATGAAAGGATATTTTATGGTACTTTTTTATTTATTAAGCATTCCCTATACCTAACTTCTTTAAATTGTGAGTTATGGGTGATTCAAGCCAAATATTAACTGTAACAAAAAATATGTGAAATTTTATTAGGTTGGCCGTGATAATATTCAATTACAAATAATTTTTCGGAAATGAATACATATTAATCTAGACTGATCCTTAAAATTAGCAATAATGGTTGAGCTATCAAAATAACTACTTAATTAAGATTGTTGGTTCAAACGGGGTATAGGACAAAAAAACATACGTAAATATACAAACAAAAGAACTTAGGTATAGGAAATGCTTAAGAACTAAAAAAGTATCATAAAATATCATTTCATTACAATACTAAAATATAGGGTGCTCCATTTAAGAAAACTCAGAGAATATTCTTTCCGAGTTTCGACCAACCCTGTATACCAAAATTAAAAAATTAGCTATACTAACAATTCTTAACAATAGTCGACTATATTAAAAACCATTTAAACATAAACAGAGTTTTTGTTGTCAAACTGCTACAATTCTACAGGGTGTGAATATTGCTACGAACTTTAGAAAAAAATTTAATTAACTTTTAAACTACCCTGTATAATATTACAAAACCTCATATTTTAAGAAAGAAGACATCGAGGAGAATCCAAAAATGTAAAAATATACAGGATGTTCCATTAAAAAAAACGAAGTTATAAGCAATTTCCGGTATGACCGGAAGTAGCAATTAGGTGAAAATATTTTTATTAAATAGATCACTCTTTAAAACCCCTTCATTCCAATTTTCATAATTCTGTTGCCTTCAGTTCTCGATATATTTCTAATAGGCCAGTTATCTACCTCACCCTATATAGAGTTGGTACGAAATACGGAACAAAAACACACTTTTTTCAAGAAATCAAATAGGTAAGAGAATGCAAATAGAAATTTCCTAATTTCGAAGATGTTCCAGACGTTAAGCTGTCTCTGTCTCTAAGAGAAATCAGTACAAAAGATTCTAAATTTGGAGAACAAGGATTTATAAAATGCCACTGCAATAAGAAGTGCTCTTCAAAATTATTTAAGTGTAAAAGATCTATTATATCGTATTGTGCAACTCTAAATGCCATAATGCCTCAATATGTGAGAATGAACACTAATTTTTTTATTTTAATTACGACAATATAAAAATAATAAACATTAAAATTAAAAAATTATGTTTTATTAAACCTAATCTAACAAATTACGACATTTTAATAGCTGATCGGGGTTTGACTAGTCAAACCCCGATTTCATAAAATTAAATTTCGGCCTTTGCCTGACCAACGTAGTCTCTCCTAGGTTTGACTAGTCAAAGGCCGAAACTGTAATTTATTTAGGGCTTTGACTAAGACCGTCAGTCAGACCTGAGGATTGCCTAGTCAAACCTAGGAGTGCCTGAAATTCGGGCTTTGACTATAACATATACACTAAGCACCAAAATTAACGCATTACCTTAAAAATGGGACATTTTTGATGTCTTGTATTTCCTAAACCTATTGTCCTATTTTAGTGATTCTTTTAATATGTTATAGATTTATTCTTCAATAATATCGATGTAATATTATTGTTGCTAAACAGATAAGTGTCATTGTATACCGGGTGTAACAATGATAGTGTGTTTTCCCCTCAAAGTTTGGAAGACCCTGTGGAATATTCTGGCTTATATAAAATATTGAAATTAAAACTCAACTGTAGCCTTATGCTTTCTTAACATTATCCTTTTTTATTCATTAGCTTATTTTGGATAATTAAAAAGCTAGGTACTTTAACAACTAGCCATGTTCTTCATCAATACAGGGTGTTTCTAAATAAGTGCGACAAACTTTAAGGGGTAAGTCTGCATAACAAATAATGATCATTTGCTTTATAAACATATGTCCGCAAATGCTTTGTTTCCAAGATACGGGATGTTGAATTTTTTCTTACAAACTGACGATTTATTTATTGCTCTAAAACCGGATAAGATATGCAAATGAAATTTGGTAGGTTTTAAGAAGTAGTTATTGCGCATTTTTGGCATACATTTAAGAATTTTATATTCACCATTGGCGTGCATACGGGTCAAATTACCCGGTCATATTACCCGTATGCACGCCAATGGTGAATATTGTATGCCAAAAATGCGCAATAACTACCTCTTAAAACCTACCAAATTTCATTTGAATATCACAACCGGTTTTAGAGCAATAAATAAATCGTATGTTTATAAAGCAAACGGTCCTTATTTTTTCATGCAGAATTACTCCTTAAAGTTTGTCGCACTTATTTAGAAACACCCTGTATTGACGAAGAATGTTGCTAGATGTTAAAGTACCTAACTTTTTTATTATCCAACATAAGCTAATGAATCAAAAAGCATAATGTTAAGAAAGCATAAGGCTACAGTTGAGTTTTAATTTCAATATTTTGTATACGCTAGAATATTCCACAGGGTGTTCCAAACTTTGAGGAAAAAACACGTGCGTTAATTTTGGTGCTTAGTGTATTTAATTGATGAAATCGCCTTTCATTACAATACCCATTCAACGCCAAGTTGAAAAATATATTTTACAGAAATATTAAAACAAATTACTTTAAATATTTGCACAAGTTTTCTTTGAAGTTACTAAATTCGCCAACACGAATTTATGATGTTTGGCGATCTACTAGAGAACAACATTTATTTTCATAATAATTACAATATCCTGTTTGAAATCATTTGTTATTCCGCATTTCATAACAACATTTATAAAACTGTCGTCACGTGTGATTTTTATCATGTTCTGAAAGTGGTGGGTGAGAATCCAAAATATTGTTAGTATAAAAGCAAAATATGGTTTGCTTATAACGTAGTCTTATAACGGTAGTTAGTAAGTTTGCTTATAACGGTAGTCTTACAGGTAAGAGTCTGGAGTTAGTGGATGCGCTCAAACGAAGAAGAGTTCAAATTGCTTGTATTCAAGAAACTAGGTGGAAAGGACAAAGGGCGAAAGAACTAGGTGAAGGATACAAATTGTGGTATGTAGGGAGTAGTAACACTAGAAATGGAGTTGGTATAATTGCTGATAGTGAAATGAAAGATAACGTAGTAGAAGTTGTAAGAACGAGTGATAGAATGATGTCAGTGAAATTTGTAATTGATAAAGAGGTATTGAATGTTGTGTGTGTATGCTCCCCAAACAGGTCTGGGTGAGAATGAAAGAAGAGCTTTCTATGATCAATTAGGAGACGTACTGAGTGATATTCCAACAGAGGAGAAAGTTATAATAGAATTGATGCAATGCATAGATTTCAATGCACATGTGGGCCAAACCAAGACAGGATATGAACAATACATGAGGGATTAGGCTTTGGAACTAGAAATGAAGCTGGAGATGACATGCTTGAATTAGCAACAGCATTGGATATGGCGATTCTTAACACATTCTTTAAAAAGAGAGAAACTCAACTTACTACCTACAAAAGTGGACAACATCAATCCCAAATAGACTACTTCATGATAAGGAAAGAAGACATACGTGAATGCAAGGACTGCAAGGTAATAGTTAGTGAGACAGTAAGCCAACAACATAAGCTGCTTGTTCTGGACATCGAAGTAAAAAGCGAAACTAAACAGAAATATCGAAGAGGACCACAAAAAATCAAGTGGTGGCTGCTGAAAGATGAGAAAGAAGGTCTATTCAGGAGAAGAATAGTAGAAAAAATATGTTGGAACGTGAAAGGAAGCCCTAATACAATTTGGAGAAAAATGGCCAGTAGTATTAGAGAGACTGCTATTGAAATACTTGGGAAAACGTCAGGAAAAAAGTTTGAGGATAAAGAGACTTGGTGGTGGTCAAACGAAGTACAAGGAAAAATAAAAGAGAAGAGAAAATTATATAAAAAGTGGCAAGAAACCAGATCCGACACAGATCTTCAAAACTATATGGTGGCGAAGAAGGAAGTGAAAGTAGCAGTAGCAATAGCCAAAGCAGAAGCGTATTCAAACCTATACGATCAACTTGATACCAGGGAAGGCGAAACGAAGATATATAAAATAGCCAAACAGAGAGCAAAGAAAGCAAAAGATTTTAATCAGATTAGATGTATCCGAGATGAAAATAATAAAATACTAGTTCACGAAAGGGATGTCAAAAAGAGATGGAGACAGTACTTTGACAGCTTATTAAATGAAGAATTTGACAGACAGCCTGTAGAGTCAACGGAGACAGTAGCAGCAATGGTCACCAAAATAACCAACCAGGAAGTGGCTCAAGCGCTTCAAAAAATAAAGAAAGGAAAAGCGGTAGGACCAGATGATATTCCTGGGGAAGTATGGAGAGCATTGGGAGATACAGGAACAAGGTGGCTAGCAGGTCTATTTAATAGAATTATGGAAGTCGGACAAATGCCAGACGAATGGAGAAGCAGTATACTGGTACTTGTTTACAAAAACAAGGGAGATATACAACAATGTACAAACTACAGGGCTATAAAACTGCTTAGCCACACCATGAAAATATGGGAAAGAGTAATTGATAGACGGATACGTAAAGAGACCGAAATATCCGATCAATTTGGCTTTATGCAGGGTAGATCAACAACAGATGCAATTTTCATTATAAGGCAGTTGATGGAAAAATACAGGAGTAAAGAAACAAACGCTCATATGGTATTCATTGATATTGAGAAAGCATGTGATAGAGTTCCTCGAGAGATTCTGTGGTGGGCACTCAATAAGAAAGGAGTCCCTGGTGAATATGTAAAGATTGTGAGGGATCTGTATGAGGGAGTAACGACTAGTGTTAGGACAGGTGTGGGAGAGACTGATAAATTTCATGTGAAAGTAGGATTGCACCAAGGCTCGGTGCTTAGTCCGTATTTATTCTCATTAGTTTTGGACCAGATAACAGCGAAACTACAGGGTAACATTCCATGGTGCTTAATGTATGCTGATGATGTCGTGTTAGTAGGAAATAGTGAAAGAGACTTAGAACAAAAACTGGAACAGTGGAGACAAGCTCTGGAGGAAAAAGGTTTAAAACTTAGTAGGACAAAAACAGAGTATTTGGAATGTTCATTTAAAGATGGAGCTACTACAAATAAAATGGTATCTTTGGATGGTGAAATGATTGTGAAAAGCAATAGTTTTAAGTACCTAGGATCGGTATTACAGAGTAATGGAGAAATAGATGGAGATGCATGCATTAGAATTAGGGCTGGATGGATGAAGTGGAAAGAAGCGAGTGGTGTGTTGTGTGACAGAAAAATTCCAATGAAGCTGAAGGGAAAATTCTATAAAACAGCCATAAGACCGGCTGTGATGTACGGAACTGAATGTTGGGTAGTGAAAAAGAAAGAGGAACAACGAATGCATGTGGCGGAAATGAGAATGCTTAGATGGATGAGTGGAGTGACAAAGAAGGATAAAATTAGAAATGAGTATATTAGGGGAAGTCTAGGTGTGGCACCAATTGATGCCAAAATGAGGAAGCATAGGTTAAGATGGTTTGGTCATGTTCAACGTCGAGACGTTAATCACCCAATACGAAGAATAGCTGAAGTGCAGATTCCTGGAAGGAGTAGGAGAGGAAGACCAAAGAAGACCTGGGGGGAGACGATAAGGCAGGACATGTTGGTAAAGGGGATTAACATTGATATAATCCAAGATAGAATTGTGTGGAGAAATGCAATTAGGAAAGCCGACCCCGCATAAGGATAAGGCAAAGAGAATGATGATGATGGTTTGCTTATAATGCATATATAATAATACTCTTCGAATTTAATAATTGGGCTATTTTTACTCGAATTTAATAAGTGTCCATCTCTTTTACTACAATTTCCCCTTTTCCTTTACAAGGAATATACAGTTTTACTAAATTTTTAACCTTTAGGACCCAAGTGGGTAGCGAGTACCATTCTTCTACGATATCGGTAATGGACAGGCTGCTACAAGGAGCGATGTCCTCGCTCTTCGCTAGCTACTGGCTTTATCCCATATCACAATCTTTAGTACAGATAGGTTCCTAAACTCTCCTGCCATGGATCTTCAATTTTATCTATCATTATATCCTATACACCAATAGGGAATAAACCCCGACGGAAACTTCTTGTCACCAGGTTTCGGGGTTGTGCGGGGAGTTTACTACCTCTAAGAAAAGAAGATGGCCAGACAGTGGAAATATAAAGATCCAATCTATCGTATCTATTATTTAACGGTAAGGACAACGGAAAAAATGAATTTAGATTTTAGATGATTTCCTCCATTACGTACTAAGTTTTAAGTCAACATCAAATGAAGAGTCAAATAGGTAAAGAAGTAAACTTAAATCTTACAATAGGTATACATAGTAACACGCAAACGTATTTTTCTTTTTCTCCTCTCTACTCAAGTTATTCTCTTCAATATGACCTGCATATTGGTCATAAAGTTTTCATTCTCCATCTCGTTGGAATTTTGATAAGAAAATTAAAATGCAAAGGTTACTTCGGCACAACGAGCAAAAGTGAACAGAACTCGCTCCATGTGCTGACACTTTGTAAGAATATAAACGAAAACGAATGGTATATATTGGCGTAACTCAGAAGTGTCAGTATTGTCGCAACTTTTGAATAAAATTGAATGAAATCTATGAGTTAATGCTGTGTCAGTCTTACTGCGAAATGCAGTCACTAACATATGTAATTCAATTTTTTTCATTATTTTACATTCTATGTAATTTTTTATTTCAGTTTTTGCAGATCAACTATCAAATTTCCTAAACGAATTCAAAAATAGGTTCTCTCAACTCTTAAACCAAAATAGCATGATTTTAACCATGTTAACCTCAGTCATAAACAAAGTAACAAAATAATGACAAAGTCGTTACGACTTGCGTCGTGGAATGCTAATGGCATTTCAAACCATATACTAGAAATATTACTATCTTTAAAAATGAATAATATAGACATTCTATTAATATCTGAAAGCCATGCCACAGAAAGAACGGTTACTAAGATACCTTACTATACTGTGTACTACGCAAACCATCCAGACGGAGGAGCACATGCAGGCTCTGCCGTTATTATGAAATCAAAAATTAAACACTATGCAGTCCAACCTTACATCATGGAAAAAATCCAATCAGCAATCATTAAACTCGAAACAAATACCTCTCTCAGTGTAGCATTTATCTACAGCCCACCTAGACATCCCATTTCAAGCGAAGAGTATCATGATTTTATACAAACTCTTGGATCCAAATTCATAGTAGCAGGAGACTGGAATGCCAAATACACCACATGGGGTTCCAGATTAATCACACCTAAAGGTCGAGCATTAATGAATACTATTCAACAAAATAACGTAACATATTTATCAACAGGAAAACCCACATACTGGCCTACGGACCCCAACAAAATCCCAGATTTGGTAGATTTTGCTGTAACAAAAGGGATATCTGACAGCCATAGTGCAATAGAGTCAAACTTCGATTTAACATCAGACCACAGCACAATAATAATAACTTTAAGCACACACATAATATGGAGAATATTACCACCCAAACTGACAACTAAAGAAACAAATTGGGATATTTTCCAAAATTCTGTAAATACAAATATTAGACTAGATTTTAGGATAAAAGAAAACCAAGAGGTAGAGGAAGCAGTAGACTATTTAACAACAGTTTTACAAATAGCAGGGTGGGAAGCAACACAGCAGCGTCAAAGAAGTGTGCAAGAAAACCATAATATTCTCCTCCATATAAGAGAACTTGTAGCAGAAAAGAGAAGAGCTCGACGCATATGGCAACGAACGAGAAATCCATTAAATAAAACGTACCTTAATAGGATAAGTCATAGACTAAATAGAGTACTACATGAGGAAAAAAACGACTCCTTCCAGTTTTATGTTTCGAACCTCTCACGTGAAGACCACTCTATATGGAAAGCTACAAAAAATTTAAACGGCCGACAATAACAAATTCACCTTTAAGAAAAACAGATATGACCTGGGCCCGCACAAATGAAGAAAAAACCACCGTATTCGCAGAGCCTCTTGCAACTGTATTCTCAGCACCAGAAAACAATGACGATGAAGATGACGATATAAAAAAGTACCTCGAAACTCCATGTCAACTATCTCTTCCTCTGACAACATTTACTCCGACAGAGGTTCGACAACAAATAAAAATGCTAAATCTTCAGAAAGCTCCTGGCTATGATTTGATAACAGGAGAATTACTTCAGAAGCTATCGAGAAAAGCAGTGGTGTTATTAACAGTAATATACAACAGCATACTACGTCTTCGCTACTTTCCAATACAATGGAAATTAGCTCAAGTTACTATGATTCCGAAACCTGGTAAACCCGCAACACAAGCAAATTCATATCGCCCGATAAGCCTACTCCCAATAATGTCGAAAGATTAGATAGAACGGCTACTATTACATAAAATCGAGCAAGTTGTCCCCATAAACGAAATTATACCACAACACCAATTCGGATTTAGACGTGAACACTCAACCATACAACAATGCCACAGAATAGTAAATATAATTATTATAACAACTCTTGAAGAAAAAAAGTTTTGCGCTGTAGTGTTTCTCGATATACAACAGGCATTTGATAGGGTATGGCATCAAGGTCTCCTCTATAAACTAAAATTACACATGACAGACCAACTATACTTTATTCTAAAATCGTATCTGACTGACCCATATTTTCAAGTCAAAATTGAAGACAACTTCTCAAATTACCACATCATCCAATCTGGCGTACCACAGGGTAGCGTTCTCGGCCCATTTCTCTATCTGATATTTACAGCCGACGTTCCAACCAGAAATGATACCTTATTAGCTACTTTTGCCGATGATACGGGAATCTTAGCAGTGGATGTCGACCCTAATGTAGCATCACAACAAGTTCAAAATCATTTAGACCAATTACAAAACTGGCTCAAGCGATGGAAAATAAATGTTAATGCCAGCAAATCAGTACAAATTACTTTTACAACCAGAAAATCTACATGTCCTCAATTTTCTATAAATAATACTCCGATTCCCATCAAGCCAGTTGTCAAATACTTGGGATTGCATCTGGATGAAAAAATCATATGGAAAACGCACATTAAAATTAAACGTAAACAATTAAATCTTAAACTAAAAAATATGAACTGGCTATTTAACAAGAAGTCTCAGTTATCTCTTGAAAATAAACTGCTTCTGTACAAAGCTATACTTATACCAGTTTGGTCTTACGGAATAGAACTATGGAGCTGCAGTAAACCTTCAAATACGAAGATACTCCAAACATTCCAATCCAAAATTCTCCGTATGATAAGTAAAGCTCCATGGAATGTATCCAACCAGACACTCCACAATGATCTGGACATCCCACTAATCAAGGACTTAATAAAAAATCGTTCAATAAAATATAAAAATCGCACCACTGACCACACCAACGACTTGATAAATAATAATTTATTCACCCAACCACTTGCTGAAAGAAGACTAAAGAGAATATGGCCAGACGACCTACCACAATAAAGAATAATACTTAGAGAACCGTCACTGGATGGTACCTAACTCACGTTAATTTACTTTCAGACTATTTACTTATTACTTTGTGTTTAGAGTAGATTGTAAAAATGCAGTGTATCAAAAAAAATCATTTTTTATTTTTTTAGGTAATCAATTTAGGAATTTCAAAAAATTTGCACGCAAAATATTGAGGCTTTTACAAAACATGTGTATTTTTTCTAGATCCGTAGGTTGAGTGTACATAACCTCAAAATGCTGTTTTTTTTTTGAAAAAATCCTATAACCTTTTACTTTTTTTTGAAGATGTTTGCAGGCCTCCATTTTATAGACTTCGAAAAAGATCAAGTCACATACACTCAAAATGGTAGAAACACCTTTAAACCCCCCAAAAACGTGGGTTTTTTTGGAGGTTTTTTGGGGGGTTGAACACGTTTCGCCCAATTTTTGAATATCGTGAAGGACTCAACTATGCCAACTTATGTATATAACCTATAAAAAACCTTGATTTGATCTATTTTGAAGTCTATAAAATGAGGAATATCCCCAAAAATCCACTAAAAAACTAGTTTTTGTAGTTTTTGAAGGTGGCACACATTACGGATAAATCTTTAAAAAATTAAAAATACCTATAGTTTTTGATAAAATACGCAAAAAAGTTTTACGCTTTTTTACACTCAACCTACAGGTCTATAAAAAATAGAAATGTTTTGTAACACTCTCATCTATGCGTATGAAATTAATAAAAACGAAAAATTGAAATTTTTGGTGGTTATGGGGAAGATAAGGGGGTGGAGGGTTAAAATTGTGATGGATCTTATTTTTTAAATACATATAGTCCAGAGAAATAAGATTTTTCGCGTGACACATCCCCTCCAGGCCGAAACCAAATTTTTTGAGTAGTATGGACATCTATATTAATAACCTTTATGTTTCCTGCAGTCGATTTTCATGATATACATAGTTATAAACAAATGAAGATCAAAAAACGGTAAATTTTCCCTTTTTTCTCTATAACCAAAAAGTTAAGCATTTTAAACAAATTTGAGAGTAAGAAACTCATAAATCGTCTAAAAAATTTCAATATGGCGTTCGCTGAATATGTCTATCCTTATTGGTTGCTTAGAAAATTGCAAAATAAATCATAAATTTTTAGTTTTTATAAATATTCATAACTTATGTAAAAATTAACTTAGAACCTTCTTATTACACGAATTGCTGAGAGTTCTGGTGTTTAAAATATATTTTGATTCCCATTTCAGAGGTCAACGAGTAAAGTACTCCTCGCTTATCGCCTCTACTAATAGTATTTTATATAAAAACTAGTTATAGGTCTGGATCCCGCGTATGAAAAAAAAGTTGATTAATAGCAAGCTGAAAATTTGTTAATAGCTTAAGGGTGTCTAGTCGAATAAACTTTGATATATGGGAACACTGAAACAGGGGTAGTTTTAATTGTGGAACAGGTTAAAAATTTGGAACGGTCACAGCACGAAAACGGCACATTTATTTTGTCCGACAGAACAGACTTAAACTCTCCGAACAGAGATTAAACTATCATGAAAAAATCAGACTGATATTTATTACCTGTCATAATTCCTGTCATTTGACATATTCTACATGTTCCACTCATTAAAACGCCCATTTGGTGATAAATAGCAGTCTGATTTTTGCATGAGAGTTTAAGTCTGTTCTGTCGGACAAAATAAATGTGCCGTTTTCGTGCTGTGACCGTTCCAAATTTTTAACCTGTTCCACAATTAAAACTACCCCTGTTCCAGTGTTCACACATATCAAAGTTTATTCGACTAGACACCCTTAAGCTATTAACAAATTTTCAGCTTGCTATTAATCAACTTTTTTTTCATACGCGGGATCCAGACCTATTAGTTAAGGTGTTGTGTTTACCAACTAAAATACTGGTAAGTCGATTTTAATTAACAGCAAATATCGACAACCAAAAAATTAGGCCAGTTCTTACTGGCCATACATATTTAATATTTTGGCATCCAGAATATTAAAATCAAATTATGGCATCAACATCATCACAAACAGTACAACTTAGCTTCGCTGCAGTAACAAAAATCACACCTAAAAAATCTACAACAGCAATATCATGTCCCAGTAGAACTTTCGCCATCGTTATGAACGCTCTTCCAGACGTCGTGCTATTTGATTACATCAAACAATTGGCGAAATTGTTACCCCTAAAGAAATAACCTTTGCTTCACGAATTTCTAACCAGCGTATATGCATATATCTTTCTTCCTTATCCGTAGTGGATAATCTTCCGCAAAATTATCCGACCATTACTGTTAGAAATCAAACAATACCTATTCGCAGACTTATTACACCTGCAAAGAGGCTACTACTCTCCAACGTGGGCCCTTCGATCCCGAATTCACTCATAGAGCAAGCACTCAAAGACGAACTTCGATTACAACTTGCTTCTCCTATCTCTTTTATCCGATGCGGTACACCTGACGACGAATACGCTCACATTTTCAGTTTTCGACGCTCTATCTATATTATACCGGATAAAGAAAACTTTGAGTTAAATACCTCAATTGTAATATCGCATGAAAATACTAATAATAGAATCTTTATCGCTTCGGATAAACTTGAATGTTTTTTATGTAAACAAGCTGGACACACTGCAGACTCCTGTCCTCACCCTCAAGAAATATCTAGCAATCCCTCTCAAAATACAACTAGCATAATCCCTTTTGAACCTCCTTCTACTATATCTCCTCCTTCCTCCTCCTCAAAAGATGAAATCAATCCAACTAATACCGACTTAACAAATCCAAACGAACAGTCTCTAATGTCAGTGTCCTTGTCTTCAAATCCTTGCATCAAAAGAACTTATTCTACTGACACAAGTCTCGAATCACCCACTTTATCGGTTACTGCTAACCCCCCAGACTTAAACCCTACAAATTCTCAATCTACCACAGCCTTTGCAACTCCAAAATCAGCTCCTAAAAAGAAATTTAAAACTGATGACAAAGAACTTGGTAAAATTACTCCCTCTACTCAATCAACTATTGAACAATTAATTAGTGCTAATCCAGAAAAATTTTCGTTGACAGCATTACAACTTATTGCCTTCCTGGAAAACTCCTTTGGTAGCAGTGATCCTCTTAAAGAAGCTCATAACTTTACCACCAACATTAAGACTCTTCTAGAAGACCTTACGCAAATATATCAAACTGTATCTGATAGATCGCTTAAAAATCGAATTACAAGGTTATCTAAAAAGCTAAAGATCACATTAAATCCCGTAGACGCTGACGAAGTTGCCAGCCTTACGTCCAACAATTCATGTGACTCCAACACCAACGATACCGATACCGATCTTTTCTAAAAATAAAAACTATATTTTCACTATTCTACAATGGAATTGCGACGGATATTATCCGCGCCTTGAACACATACAATATCTTACATCAATTTACCATCCAGATTTTATTTGTCTACAAGAGACTAATTTTACCACAAATAATATTCCTCACCCTAAATCCTTTGAAGGATACCACTTCATTAGGACGAACTGCATCAGAGCTAGTGGAGGTGCATCAATTTTTGCTTCCAGTGAAATCTACTCAACAATGCTACCTTTAACAACGAATCTTGAGGCAATTGCCATAACTACATTTTGCCCTAATAAACTTACTATGTGCTCCATATATATTCCTCCAAATCATCCTTTAAAAGAGGAAGAGCTCCTAGACCTTATATTCCAGCTACCACAGCCGTTTATACTCACAGGAGACTTTAACGCGCATAACAGTGTGTGGGGTTCAAAATCTACATTTGGTCGTGGAAAAATAGTTGAAAATATCCTAAACTGCACAAACTCATGTCTTCTTAACACAGAATCTAATACTCACTTTAACATTTCCTCTGGATCATTCTCCGCTATTGACCTTAGTGACCCTAAATCAGCACCTTTTCTATCCTGGCAAACAGCTGGTGATCTCTTTGACAGCAATCATTATCCTATAATAATTCCAACAACTGTAGTGGAGCTGTATCTTCCAAAAGTTATTGGCGATTAAATAAAGCTAACTGATCAGAATATTCAAAATCTGTTAATACTATCTTGCTCGCAAATGAACATCCGACAACCAATGATGTTGACTGCTTATTAACGTCAATATCAGAGACAATTCTCTCGGCTGCTAAGATTCATATCGGCAAAACAACATTCTCTCCAAATCATAAGGCAGTCCCTTGGTGGAACTCTTCTTGTGAAGAGGCAATTCGTCTATCCAAAAAAGCTCTAAACAAGTACCAAAAAAACAGAAGCCTTGAAAATTTAATAAATTACAAAAAATTTAAAGCCAAAGCCAAACATATAGTAAAAAAAAGCAAAATATCATCCTGGCAGGACTACGTATCATCCATTAATGAAAATTCCAATCCTAGCCAAATTTGGAAAAAAATACGACAAATTCAAGGTCCCAAAACTAATAATAAAATTACTCGTTTAATTTAAAATGGTATAGAGATCACTTCACATGAACTTATTCCTAACACCTTTGCTAAACATTTCGAAGATAAGTTCAGAAACAAAACTCATGAAATAAATCCACACAGAAATAATCTGATATCTTCTGAACATAGTAGACCCCTTAATTCTCCTTTCACTATCCATGAGCTTATATCTGCCTTAGCTAATAGCAGAAACACCGCAGCTGGGCCCGATGATATTCCTTATGCATTTCTAAAGCACTTGTCTAATTATGGCCTTAAAAGACTCCTAACTTTATACAATCTAATCTGGAGCTCACATAAATTTCCATCTCAATGGAGCAAGTCTATTGTTATACCTATACTCAAGCCAAATCAGCCAACTAGTTTTCCACAATCTTACAGACCCATCTCCCTCACATGCACTATGTGCAAATTAATGGAAAAAATGATCAACAAGCGTCTTCTATGGTATTTTGAAAAATACAAGATTATTCCACAGGAACAATCTGGCTACCAAAGACAGCGCTCCACAAGAGATAACCTTGTACTACTTCAAACCCATATATCTAACGCGATTAATAGCAAACAAGATCTGATAGCAACAATCTTCGATATAGAAGGCGCATTTGACACCATCTCAAGAAGCGCAATTCTTGACAAACTTTTTCAATGTAACCTCACTGGCAACATATACGCTTTTATAAAAAACTTCCTAACATCTAGAACATTTAGGGTTTCTGCCAATAACTACCTTTCTTCTCCACATATCCAATATGACGGAGTTCCTCAAGGTTCAGTTTTAAGCACATCTTTATTCATTCTCGCGATTAGCCAGCTATGTCACAATATCCCTCCACCTATTAAATGCTTATTATATGCCGATGACCTAATGTACTGCCAGGGTAAATCCAACGCTACTTCTAGTAAAATTTTGCAATCAGCAGTAAACGATCTACAAATCAAAGTTGCTTCCCTAGGACTTACTCTCTCCCATTTTAAGTCCAAAGTTATTAAATTCAGTAGAAGAATCAATTCTTTTAACCCTGAAATAACCGTCAATAACTTTAAATTACCGGTCGTTGACAATTGCAAAATATTAGGGCTGATATTTGATTCAAGATTAACCTGGAAACAACACATTCAGGAAACTAAAGGAGCGTGCCTTAAAAGGTTAAATATAATTAAAACACTCTCACATTATCATTGGGGTGCGGAAGAAACTACGTTACTGAAAGTTTACAGATCACTAATCCGTTCCAAGCTTGACTATAGATGTTTCATCTATATGTCTGCATCTAAGTCAAACCTAAACTCACTAAATACAGTGCACACCACGGCTATCCGCCTATGTCTTGGAGCATTTCGTTCCCGTCCGGCAGAAAGTCTTTACTGTGAAGCTAATGAACCTCCTCTGTGGCTTAGACGAGAATACCTGCTTTCCTCCTATGCTGCTGCAATTTTTTCCAATCCCTCCAATCCAGTGTACCCTTTAATTACATCATCACATCAACCTCATAACAGTGCTTCTTGTAACTTAATTATACATCCTTTTCCTCATCTTCTACAGCCGCTATTAAATGATATAAATTTGTCTGAAACCAGAACTCTACCATTCTCCAATAATCCCTATTGGACCAACCTACCCCCTTATCATGATATGTCCCTCACGAAATTTAACAAGGAAGATGTCAGCGTTAACACATTAAGAAATCTCTTCCTAGAACTCATAAACAAAAATAAATATAACATAGTTCTTTACACTGACGCGTCAAAATCTGAAAGTGGAGTTGGATATTCTCTAACTACTCTTCAACAGCCTATCGAACTCTGTAAAATTTCTCCTTGGTGTAGTATTCACACTGGAGAACTGCTAGCTATCTTGTGTGCTTTCAAACATGCTCAAAAATATCCAAACACACACATAGCTATATGTACTGATTCACTTTCCTCTATACACTCCATCAATACTATAATCACCAACCATCCTCTTGTCCAAGATATTCATGGCATTTATCAGCTTCTTATAAATCAAAACATAAAAGTCACTTTATTATGGGTACCATCCCATGTTGGGATTAGTGGTAACGAAAAAGCCGATTGCCTTGCCAAAAAAGCTGCATCATCGATGGATACCATACTTAATGTACAAATCTGCAATGATCTAAAAGCCAGACTGAAGAAGCACAATCTATCCACCTGGCAAATTCACTGGAATAAAATTACTTCAGCACTACATGAAATTAAGCCCTCAGTAAATCTATTTACCTGCCCTAGTTTATCTCGGAAAAACATGGCAATCGAACGGAGACTGCGTATAGGACATACCCGTCTAACACATGGTTATTTGATGACATCATCTCCACTACCAAAATGTCAACACTGCAATACTAATCTCCGAATCAGACATATACTTATGGACTGTTCTTTTTATGCCAAAGAACGCCAACAGCTTGGTATCAGTCCTAACTTCAGAGATGTCCTCAACAGCACAGACCAAATCAACAAGGTTATCAAATTCCTCGAGAAGAATCAACTGTTAAACAAAATATAGTTATTGTTAACTGATTTTTTTTTACTTATGTTAAATAATGTTAACTATACTATTTGTAATTTATAATACATATATATTACCATGTAAACTGTAACTCGTGCTAATGACCATAGATGTTACATGCACGTTAATTTAAATAAATAAAAAAAATTATATTTTAAATTTCAAAGCAGTTGGTCAAATAGTTTAAAACTTATTTAATTTGTTTTTCCCAAATTCATTTTTTTTGCAACACTGTGAGTCAGAAAATTATGAGGTTACAATAAGACTTCTGACAGTTTATGGAAAAAGAACACTTATACTATTGATTTAATTAAAAAAAAATGAGAAAAATTAATTTTAAACAGTGTAAAATTATTTTGCAAAAACACGTCGATTTTTTGCTTACTTATAAACAATTAGAATAACTTTTTAACCGTTACCCGTAGAAAAATTATTTTTTCATATTTGGAAAGACTGAATTTTTATACACATTTAGAAAGAAAAACAATTGTCTAGGACAATTAGGGACGAAGTTAGCCCCCCCTTTTTTAATTCGCATGTTTTTACAAAATAATTTTGCAGTATTTAGAATTATTTTTTGTCATTTTTTATCAACTAAATTAATAGTGTAAATCTTCTTCTTTCATAAACTATCCAAAGTATTAGTGTAGCTTCATCATTTTTTGACTTATAGCGTTGCAAAAAAAAATTAATTTGGGATAAACAAATTAAATACCTTTTAAACTATTTCACCAATTGCTTTGAAATTTAGGGTATGATTTAAGCGTCAGAAGTCTCAACATTCCGTGTAATAAGAACGTTCTAAGTTAATTTTTACATAAGTTGTGGATATTTATAAAAACTCAAACATTTATGATTTATTTTGCAATTTTCTAAGCAACCAATAAGGATAGACATATTCAGCGAACGCCATATTGAAGTTTTTTATACGATTTATGAGTTTCTCACTCTCAAATTTGTTTAAAATGTTTAACTTTTTGGTAATAGACAAAAAAAGCGAAAATTTACAGTTTTTTTATCTTCATTTGTTTTAACTGTGTATATCATCAAAATCGGCTGCAGGAAACATATAGGTTATTATTACAGATGTCCATACTACTCAAAAAATTTGGTTTCGGCCTGGAGGGGGTTGTGTAGCCAACACGATATTTTTTTCCTTATTTCTCTGAACTAATAGAACGTAAAAAAGGAAAAATTTGAATTCTGGGAGTGAGGGCATTTATGTTAAGGAAGGCCTAACACATTAAATTATACAAATTGATACAACTGAGTGATTTTTCAGATGTGTGAGTATTGCCGCCAGAGAACGATACATAGTTTAACCCATGCAGGACCAACCTTTTATTAGAAACAGCGAACACCAAGGGAGGGTCAATAAATGTCCAAACATAAATTAAACAAAAAGTAGTATGGTATAACTAGACCCAGACATCCAAAGTGAAAGTTATCCTCCAACACCAAATTGTTCTATATGGTCCACATAATGTTCAGAAAAAAGTCACACCATTTTGAGCGTCGTGGATGGGTGGAGAGGGGGGAGAAATCGGTAAATTCGTAGTTTTTTAGGTTTTTCGTCAATATTTCTAAAACTATGCGGTTTAGCATGAACAACCTTCTATACAAAAATATTCTACATTAAATTTGAAATAAAAAAGGCTCTATGCATAATCCTTCTAAAATGAACGGTTCCAAAGTTACGGAGGTAGTATTATACTATAATAGTATAATTGGTCCAAAAAAAGGCCTAACCCAGACATCCAAAGTAAAAGTTTTCCTTCAACACCAAATTGTTCTATATGGTCCACATATTGTTCAGTAAAAAGTTACACCATTTTGAGTGTCCGGTTTGGGGGGGGGGGAGATGGGGGAAAAGTCTGTAAATTAGTAGTTTTTTAAGTTTTTCCTCAAAATTTCTAAAACTATACTTTAGCGTAAACAATGTTCTATACAAAAAAGTTCTACATGGAATTTAAAACAAAATGATCCTATACATAATTGTTATAAAATCAACGGTTCCAGACTTACGAAGGGTGAAAAGTGGAGGTTTTCGATCCTTTTTATATTCTTTGGGCAATTTATAGAAATTTTCTCTAACAGGATTGGGTTTTGTAAATAAATTTGCTATTTCAGTGGCCGATGGTATGTTAGTGATAAGTCCTTGAAGATACGTCAACCTCACCACCCAAAATCATCATTAATTGCCCAAATAATATATACCTCCATGAGTATTAAAAAATCATTCCAACCAAAATCTTGTCTTCCAGTATGGTGGGACGATGAATGTAAAAATTTAATAGCACATCGAAAAAAAGCTTTTCGGGAGTACAATCTTATCTCAAATCTTGAAAATTATCTAAAATTTAAACACATACAAGCTAAATGCAAGGTTGTATTCACAAAAAAACAAAAAACTTCATGGATCAACTTTGTAAATATCATCAATCAAAATACACCGCTCAGTAAAATATGGACATTTGTTAATAAATTAGCTAACAAAAATTATCATTCTAAAACACAACCAATCTCAAAAGAGTTAATAGAAGAGTTTCTTGATAAGTTCGCCCCACCATACGTCCAAGACGAATTAAAGCAAGTAAAATCATACAACCCTAGTAAATTCAAATTATTAGAAAATCCTATAAACATCCAAGAGTTGGACGTAGCTATTAAATCAACAAAATCTACTGCACCCGGAACAGATTATATTACTTATACGATAATTAACCACCTTCCCGACAAGGCTAGGAAATTACATTAACAAAATGAGAGAAACAATTATATGTCTTTTTATTAAACCAAACAAAGACAAAACTCTTTCAACCTCTTATCGACCCATCTCTCTATTGTCGTGTATAACAAAAACTTTCGAAAGAATAATTAAAAATCGTCTTAACTGGACCGTCGAACACTATAATCTTTTGCCAAGTACACAATACGGATTTCGATCAGGTCTTGGTACATTAGATGCAATAAGTCACTTAACAACAGATATCCAACTCAATTTTTCTAAAAATAAATTTTTAGCGTGTTTTTTTGTAGATCTTAAAGGCGCTTACGACTGTGTTAATTTAACAATAATGCATTCAAAGTTATGCGAACTGGGGTTGTCCACAAATTTATCCGCTAATATAGTAAATATTTTTAGCAACAGAACTTTATATATCAGAGACCATATGAATCAGTTGCATGGTCCAAGAATAGCTCATACAGGATTACCACAGGGGTCCGTATTAAGCCCGATTCTCTTCAACATATTTTCAGCGAGTATACACGGCATTTTTACAGATTCCATAAAATGTATCCAGTACGCCGATGATATATGCATCTAGTCCATCCGTGATTCATATGATGATTGTGTAAGGGTTCTGGAACACATCGTGAAGCTGGTGGATACCTGGACTAAAAACCATGACCTAATAATATCTCCAGAAAAATCTGCCATCATGATATTTACGAGACATAGGATACGTACACCTGATAGTTTACACCTGTCAGGATATGATATACCAGTTGTCAATGAGTATAAATATCTTGGTATGATCTTAGACCCTAAATTACTATGGTCGAAACACGTCCAATATGTAAAAAAAGGTGTGAAAGAGGTATAAATCTTCTAAAATGTGTCACTGGTAGAAAGTGGGGTGCCGATCCTAAAGTATCATTGATGTTCTACAGGACCTACGTGCGATCGATTCTGGATTACGGATGTATATTATACGGTTCAGCAAGCAATACTAAAAATAGATCGTATTCAGTTTAAAAGTTTGAGAATAACTCTGGGTGCTATGAAATCTACACCATGTCCGCTGCTGCTTGCTGAAAGTAATGAACTGCCTTTAAAAAATCGTAGAAATTTATTGGCAACCAAATATGTTCTAAAATTGAGAGCAAGAACAAGTGACTTACTGAGTATGCTGTATGAGTTATCTATTCAAAATTTAGTAAATAATTACTGGAGAATTAAAAATTCTCCACCGTTAGCGGATACTTTTCTGGAAATCAATGATTTACCGGTTACATTAGCAACAAACTATGTCAAGCCACTTTATAAATTAGATTTTGACACGATTTACAAAAAACTAAATATTATATTTCCGAAATATTCAGAATCATCTAAAATAAATAACACTTCATTGAAATCCATATTGAGTGAATACACTAATAAAACCATAATCTACACAGACGGCTCTAAACTTAACGATGGAAAGGTAGGGTCTGCAGTGTACATTCCTTCCAAAAACAAGTCATTTAAAATAAAACTTCATTCGCATTGCTCTATTTACACCGCAGAAGCAGTAGCTATTGGGAAGATTGGCTGGAGCACGAGGGTATACAAGATGGAGTGATTATTTCGGACTCTAAGTCAGTTCTTAGCGGACTTAATAATATTGAATTAAATCGTAAGACCTGTGAGCTGATATGTGAAATTAAACATAAAATTAGAAACAAAAATGTAACATTTATTTGGGCAAAAAGTCACAGCGGGATAAAAGGTAATGAAATAGTAGACGACCTTGCTAAGAATTCCACGCATTCTGGTATATAAGAATATATTTTCACTGTTACGGATCTAACCAAATTTCATAATGAAAAAATAAACTATAACTGGAAAGACAGATGGAAAGTATTGGCGAATACTTCAAATAATCATTATTATAAGATTCATCCTGTGTTACCATCCTTAACAGAATTACGATCAGCTGCAACTATCGTTAGACTAAAAACTAGTCACGGTGCTGTTCCAGCTCACCTGGCTAGATTCAACATTATCGAATCAGGAAAGTGCTCATGCGATAATATTTCCCAGTGTGATATTAATCACATCCTCTTTGGATGTTTTAAGAATAAAACGCTTTCAGATATATTTTCTGAAAACCTTGTAAAAAGTAAGGTGCAACTTCCAGCAAACATAACCCATCTGCTGTCACTCAATCAGAAATCAATATTTGAACTCGTATGCAATCATTTATACGCTTCCGGATATATAATTTAGATTTGTAACAGTCAAGTTTCAGTTCGTAATATACCATAATTAATAACTTATAATAAGATTATATTAATATGCAAAAATATGTGGCAAATGGACTAGTTTCCATGCCAAACATCACCATCATCATCATCATCATCATGAAAATTTCATTATTTTCATTACATCTTTGTATATCAATATACCCTTTTAGTCCTTTTGCAACCCTCCTGCCCAAAAAATTTTTTTCATAAATTCGATAGTATCCTGTCATTCTATGGATATGGCAGGACTCAGCAATTCATCGCAGCTCTCCATTTTTTTTTCATAGAAAATCTAATTTTCACAGGAAAATGTCACAGTAAACCCGTGGATTTTCCCACAAATTGTAAGTACCTTCTCTAGCCTTCCAGTATTGCAAAGGGCAGGTGCGGGAGCACGCCAAATAGAATTCTATTTTAGTGACGTCACGTTGCCTAGCAACCGTCGGTTCTCTCATTATGAAATTCTATTTTGTGACGTCAGCAAGATAGAATTCTGTTTGGCGTGCTCTGGGCCCAGCTGTGGGAGCACGCCAAATAGAATTCTATTTTAGTGACGTCACGTTGCCTAGCAACCGTCGATTCTCCCATTATGAAATTCTATTTTGTGACGTCAGCAAAATATAATTCTACTTGGCGTGCTCTGGGCCAAGGACTCATAAAATCGTGGTTAAACTTCTGTCAATATCTCCCGGTTTATTAGTTTCAACCTCAAATATTATGAGATTTATGACAGACGTCAGTTATTATTTACCATCTTACCAAATATAATAATGACGTTATAATATTCTCGTCACTACTTCTAGCCAACGAAATGTTTGCTGTAATAGGAATGACATGTGAAGAAATCTGATAATTCCCTATACAGGGTGTTTGGTAAAGAATGAGCCATAGCTCTTAACCTTAGATTCCTGAGCCTAAAATAGGTGACTTAAGATAACTTTCCTCAGTACGAAACATATAATAGAGGTAATAGTCGAAAAAATGAAAGAATACCCATGAACGAACATATAAAACACGCTGTATTTTCCTGTCACCGTGTCACACAAAAACATGGCCAGCGCAATTACATGTAATAATTTTTCATTTTTCCTACATATTAACATAGAGTGAGCCTACCTTCCGCGCTTCCTGACGACAAGATATCATGGACTGGTTTGCGGCATCTCTTTCTAACATATTGTATTGAGAAACTAAGATGATATTAAGTGTGAGTATAGGTACGGAAGGGGTGGACGTGGACAACTGTCCCAGCTTTACTATGCGTAAGAGTGAAACAGCACTAATCAAAATAAAAAATATGGTGTCATCACTTCGCTCTGAATGACACTCTCTCTATGATAATATATAACTCTATGGTACGAAAGTTGATAATAACCGAAATACAGGGTGTCAAAGTTAAACTTTTATTTTATTTATTCATGAATATTTCCTGACCGGCACGGGTTAACAACACGAAATTTGGTAAGCGGGGGTTTTTTGGGATTAGACATCTAAATTCGCCACCAAAAATGATGTATTACCAAGAGGGCGCCACATACGTCTTTCAGCGCTAATTTAGTTGCATCACAAATTCCATTTGAAGAAATTTGCGATACATTTTTGGAAATTTTTATGGTTTTAAGTTATTTTCAGGTGTAACTACAATGATATTATGCAAAAAATTATGTTGCCTCGTAGATTTAAAATGCGTTTATCTCGAATACGGTTGAGTTTAGCGAGATGAATGTAGTATACCTATTTTAAGTAAAAACATTAAGGAAATAAAATTTTGAGTCAAAAGGTATGTAGAGTGGGTAATAAAAAAAGTTGAACCTATTAAATGAGCGCTTAAAGGTGTATGTGGCGCCCTCTTGGAAATGCATCATTTTTGGTGGCGAATTTAGATTTCTTGTCGCAAAAAACCCCCGCTTACCAAATTTCGTGTTATTATCCCGTGCCTGTTAGGAAATTTCAAGAATAAATAAAATAAAAGTTTAACTTTGACATCCGGTATTTCGGTTTTTATCGACTTTTGTACTAAGGTAAGTCAGCTTAAATCGACCTATTTTAACCTCAGGAATCTAAGGTGATGTTATGGCCCATTCTTTACCAAACACCCTATATATTTTTTCCTTGTTGTTTGACTTCGACCATAGTTCATTGTAATGCATCTAATTCGTAGTGTAAGACACGTAGTTTAAACAGTTTCTTCTTTTTTTAATAAAACACAAACACTTTGAGTTATGAGATTTATTAGAAACAACCCTGATATATATATATATATATATATATATATATATATATATATATTATATATATATATATATATATATATATATATATATATATATATATATATATATATATATATATATATATATATGTTATAGTCAAAGCCCGAATTTCAGGCACTCCTAGGTTTGACTAGGCAATCCTCAGGTCTGACTGACGGTCTTAGTCAAAGCCCGAAATAAATTACCGTTTCGGCCTTTGACTAGTCAAACCTAGGAGAGACTAAGTTGGTCAGGCAAAGGTCAAAATTTAATTTTATGATATCGGAGTTTGACTAGTCAAACCCCGATCACCTATTAAAATGTCGTAATTTGTTAGATTAGGTTTAATAAAACGTGATTTTTAATTTTAATGTTTATTATTTTTATACTGTCGTAATTAAAATAACAAAATTAGTGTTTATTCTCACATGTTGAGGCATTATGGCATTTAAAGTTGCACAATACGTTAGACCTTTTACACTTACGTAATTTGGAAGAGCATTTTTATTGCAGTAGCATTTTATAAATCCTTGTCCTCCAAATGTAGAATCTTTTGTACTAATTTCTTTTAGAGACAGAGACAGCTTAACGTCTGGAACATCTTCGAAATTAGGAAATTTCTCTTTGCATTCTCTTAATTGATTTCTTGAAAAAAGTGTGTTTATCATTCCGTATTTCATACCAACTCTATATAAACCGTCAAATGTTTTATCTTGTATGATACCCAAAATATTTCAAGCATCTTCTTTGGCTCTATCAAAGCTGGGGGGTATTGTTACAGTTTTTCCGATCGAAATTGGAAGACATTTTTTTTTCACTTAATTGTTTCATAGCATTATAGGCTGGTCATGAAGTCCTTCAATCGCATTTCCTTTACTTATTTTAATCTTTTCTGTCTGTGCACAACGCATGTCTGTACCACCTGATTACAAATTATGCGCGTATATGCGTCAGAGCTCTCTTTTTGGCAAATACAACAAACCACATCTAAAGAAGTAATCTGAATTGTTTGACAATTTTCTTCCTCCACTAGTGACGACGCAACGGTCCAGGCCCATTGTTAGTACTATGGTGATCCTTACTTTTGATACTTTTTGATACTTTTTGATACGATTTTAAATTTGCTCTACTGTTGACTTCCCCTAAAGATTAGAATAATAAAATTGTGGGTAGCTCGACATGCAAGGTCAAATGCTATCCCGACTGGACTAGGTATATAATGGTAGGGGAGCCCAAGCGGGGATTTTTGCAGTTACTCGAGCGCGTCAGATTATCACATGGGGAGAAACCTTGTACCCTGTAAATGTACCTCTATCATATATTGGTTCTTAATACAGTGGAGTTCGTTAAGGGGAGTCCGAAAAAATATATATCCTTAGAAAAACTCGAAATCGTCAGATTAAGATAAGATAAGTTAAGTATATGCAAAAGAGATTTCAGCGGGGCGTAAGGAAATGGGTGAGTCACAATATTTCACAAAAAAAGCGAATATTTCGCGAAATTAACGTCAGATACGTCAAAAAGATACGAAAAAATAAGTTGATACGAAATACGGAATAATAAACACACTTTTTTCAAGAAACCAAATAAGAGAATGCAAAGAGAAATTTCCTAATTTCGAAGATGTTCCAGACGTTAAGCTGTCTCTGTCTCTAAAAGAAATTAGTACAAAAGATTCTAAGTTTGGAGGACAAGGATTTATAAAATGCTACTGCAATAAAAATGCTCTTCCAAATTACGTATGTGTAAAAGGTCTACCGTATTGTGCATCTCTAAATGCCATAATGCCTCAACATGTGAGAATAAACACTAATTTTTTTATTTTAATTACGACAATATAAAAATAATAAACATTAAAATTAAATAATGACGTTTTATTAAACCTAATCTAACAAATTACGACATTTTAATAGCTGATCGGGGTTTGACTAGTCAAAACCCGGTTTCATAAAATTAAATTTCGACCTTTGCCTGACCAACGTAGTCTCTCCTAGGTTTAACTAGTCAAAGGCCGAAACGGTAATTTATTTCGGGCTTTGACTAAGACCGTTAGTCAGACCTGAGGATTGCCTAGTCAAACCTAGGAGTGCCTGAAATTCGGGCTTTGACTATAACATATATATCTATTGGATCAGTGCAAGCAGCAAAATGAGTGGTACCACACTAGTTGATAAATACCATAACTAATAGGTGCGAATCTCTATTTTGTTAAATCTATCATTTCATTAACTATTTTACGGGAGGACACCTAGTAGGAATATATCCAACTAAATATGGATACATCAATGCAGTAGTAGTAGCAACACATGGCAGGTTGGACCACTCTGGCGGGTCTTTTTGGCGGGATTGTACTTTAAGTGGACGAGGACTCACATGATTATCAGATGATTTCAACTGTCGTTTTTGCCTTCGGTTTAGCAATAAGTGGGCTACTCCGTATAAATCATGATCTAATCCATTCACCACGTTAACCAACAACTGAAAATGTATTAATAAATTTAGTGTATAAGCTAAAGTTGGTAATGTCCTTTTCATGAGCATTTTTCAGTGCGTCACAAATGATAGAAAAAAGGTAATTCCGTGATAATACACATTTATAACATTTATTCTAACATGACAATTTAGTTAAATCTGATAGTTGTCAAATTTTATTTGCAATTTGACATAAAACAAATCAATTGTGTTTATTGCATTTATAAAATGGTATTTTCTTTGATTTGTATAGTCTTATAAATTGTACAGATTATATTCGTAGATATATTATATAATTCGTAATTAATCTTTTTTCGATTATAGCGCCATCTATCGACAACTAGAATAAATGTTATAAAAATGTATGTAATCACCGACGTGCCTTTTTCTGCCATATACAATTTAATGCGTTAGAAAGGAATCGAAAAATTTTGACGCACTGAAAGATGCTCATGAGAAAAAGATATAAGATTAATAAATAACATCAAAACTTTATTGCCATGTACCATTATGATACCCAGATATATTGGTATGGGTTAAAATGTAGCAGGTTGTTGTTCTAGTGATTTTGCCCCATCGCCATGTGAAAATCACGTCGATTTTAGGTGTATAATGCTCCCAATGTAGTGATTGAAAATACCTTTAAAATAAGCAATATTAAATCTCGATTACGTTCAAACTAAGCAAGATATGCAGCAGAAAAAAATGATGACTAATGTATTTTAAGGAAAAATGAAAAGTATTTTTAACCCCTTATCCACCAGAATTCTATGTTCAAAAAGTTGGACCGGTTTAAAATGAATAATTTTTGAAAAAAATATAAGATCAAATTATAGAGCGCATTTTTAAATTTTCTTAAAAATCTACCTTTTTTTCATGTAACTTGAAAATGATATACAAAATACGGTAATGAAAAATAAAAACAAAATTTTTATCTAAAAAAACCTACATTTTTTATGTTTTTTTTTTGTATCTCTTATCATTTTAAAATTACACGAAGAAAAAGTGAGATATTTAAGAAAATTTAAAAATGCACTCTATAATTTGATCTATTTTTTTTTCAAAAACCATGCATTTTAAACCAGTCTAACTTTTTGAACATAGAAATAACAGTATAATAAAAGGTGTTGTAGAAGTAAAATGATCCATTTAAATTCTGATGGATAAGATGTTAAATATACTTCTCATTTTTTCTTAAAATGCATTAGTCATCAATTTTTTTTGCAGCATATCTCGCTTTAGTTTTAATGTAATTGACATTTAAATTGTTCATTTTAAAGGACTTTTCAAACAATTCAAAAGGCATTGGTAGCATTATACACCTAAAATCGACCGTTTCTTTGTTAATTCAAGTTGAATACACCGATTTGAACATGCACCAAAAAACAAACTCTTTTCACCTACCATTTCCTTTTTTGTATTATAACTAGAAGATTTATGAAGGAACGAGTTGTTTCTTTATAAGCTACAAATTTATTTGTTTTTTTATAAGAAAACATATTTTATATAGGTTTTTAAGTTAGAAGCATAGTTTTTAGGGTATTCGCAAAAAACCGTCCGAAAAGGTGTCATTTTTTCAATGAAAATGGCTAATTTTCAACCCCGAATAACTCAATAAGTATTGAGTTTTCCAAAAAAAATTATAGAACAGTTTTTGTTTAGAATTAGGTTTTCTAGCCACTTTCGTAGTTATTTTGACCAAAAATTTCCACCTCCTTGAAGGGGTGGGAACCTCCCGAAGATAAAAGCACCAAATTATATAGGGTAGACTTTGTTGCCTCAGCTATTTATTACTTACTGTGTAAATATCAAGTAAATCGATGTAGTAGGATGGAATTCGGAGCCAAATACCCTCATTGACTGCCCTATTTGTGAATGAGCAATTTGGGAAATAAATCTCGAAAAAGGTCGATTTTTATTTTTAAATTATGATTTTTTGGCATATATATGAAGGTAGTTACGTCATCCTTCTGGGCGTGATGAGATTAACATTTATACAGGGTATAAAACATTTTTTAAATTAAGTTGTGTGTTTTGTGTTTTATTGGCACTGGTTTTCACAACCAACTGGCCAGTCAATTTCATAATAATTTTTTAGACTGTAACTTATCACTAACTCAGGTGAGTAATGTGTAGTGTCGTGTGTGTTGAGTAAGTGTCTTGTTACTTTGCAAAGTCGACGTCATTGTCTTTGCAAAGAGACACTAATTATATCCGAACGTCTGAGGTCCCTCCGGTGAGTACCGATCCCACAAGAACAGAATTTTAATTAAATTAGTAGACACACAAAGAAAAATGTACGTAATTTATTTAATTTAAAATACATTTTACTGCTGTCAGAAAACAGAAATAAAATGTTTATTTGAGAAATAAACATTGATTTTCGCTTAAATTAAATATTCAAACTGCCAAGAGGCAGGTGGGTGGCAGCTAGAACATTTAGTTTAAGCGAAAGGCAATGTTTATTTGCCAAATAAACATTCCTTTTCAGTTTTCTGACAGAAGCAAAATGTATTTTAATTAAATAAATTACACACATTCTTCCTTTTGTGTTAATGTTATAAACTTACGTGCATAGAAATCGGCCCACTTAAAAATTTGGTCATTTTTGAAGTCTCGTATTTCCTAAACCTGTTGGCCGATTTAAGTGTTTTTTTTTTAATATTTTATAGCCTTATTCTTCAACAATGTCGCTGTAATAATATTATTGTTAAACAGGTAAGTCTTATTTTATACCAGGTGTAACAATGATAGTGTGTATTTTCCTCAAAGTTCGGAACACCCTGTGGAATATTTTAGCATATATAAAATATTCAAATTAAAAATCAAATGTAGCCTTAGGCTTTCTTAACATTTTGCTTTTTGATTCATTCGCTTATGTTGGATAATAAAAAAGTTAGGTATTTTAACAACTAGCAACGTTCTTCATCAATACAGGATGTTTCTAAATAAGTGCGACAAACTTTAAGGGGTAATTCTGCATGAAAAAATAATGACCGTTAGGTTTATAATCCTATGTTCGCATATGCTTCGTTTGAGAAATACGGGATGTTGAATTTTTTCGTACAATCTGACGATTTATTTATTGCTCTAAAACCGCATGAGATATACAAATGAAATTGGGTAGGTTTTAAGAGGTAATTATTGTGCATTTTTTGGCATACATTTAAGAATTTTATATTCACCATTGGCGTGCATACGGGTAATATGACCGGGTAATATGACCCGTATGCACGCCAATGGTGAATATATAATTCTTAATTGTATGTCAAATATGCGCAATAACTACCTCTTAAAACCCACCAAATTTAATTTGTCTATCTCAACGGGTTTTAGAGCAGTAATAGTCTAGTAAAATAAAATTTCACTACATGTAAAACAAAATGTAAATTCGTACAGGTTGAAACAAATTTTATATCAAAGTTTAGGTGGGTACAAAAGATATTTTCAAGAAAGTATCCAAATCACACAAGGGGATCATTCTTTAAATAATTAAAAAGGGGTCATTTTTGCAAAAAATTTACTTTTTTAACTGCTGAGGTCATTCAATTACTAATGAAGGTCTATAGGATTATTTTCTGCAAAATTGAAGGGTTAATCTTTCACATATAACTTACTAAATTAAATTTGACCCCCTATTTATTTAAATAATTATACATGAAACTTTAAAAACAAATTTGCAAAAAATTATTTTTAGCGTTTTAAATAAGCACTATAAAATATCTTATTTTACAGAAGAAGTTGCACTATGTTATCAGTATTAATCAAAAAAAATTAGTCCGAAAATATTTAATATTTTTTGAGATATTGAATTTGTTAATTAAATGTTACTCTATTTTCAATTGCAAAAACGCGGTTGTTGCCAAAGAAATATTCACCTGTATTAAATCTTATTAGTTTTTTTTTTATGTATGTTTTCGATAAATGTATTGATAAATTCAAATTTCAATTAAACTTCCCCCTAAAATGACATTTGAAAATTATTCAATTCGGGGATTAATTAAATATTTTGAAATGCCGTTTCGATAATTGGGTTTCTGGGAATTTTTCACTAATTAACAAATTTTTTTTGTCGTTTTTCCTCTTCTTTTTTTTTCTTGGAGTTATATTACTCCGGGCCCTTTTAGGGTTAAGTTTCATTAAGAATGTCGAATCTCTAAGTTATAGATTCTAGACCTAAAAATATTAAGATTGGTCTAAAATCACTTAAATAAAATGTGGCTGGTTACTGAGTTACAGGGTGTTTAATTTAAAAATTAAAAATTATTTTTACCAAGTACTTTCAAACTATTTGACGCATCCTTATCATACCTGTCAGAAAGTGTGGATACTATACAGTCTACTAAATTGTGACAAATAAAAGTTTCTAGCTACTACCAGAGGCGTACGACAGGGGATAGTTAATGGTTGACCATTTCCAAATTCTACGCCACTGAGGGAATTACTATTTTAGCGAAATTTTTCGATTCTCCAATACTTTATATGTAAATAATATACTCTTTACTGGTAACGATTAAGTCATTAGTTTTCGAGATATTGGACGTTAAAAATGAAACGGCATAGTTATTTTGATTCATTCATTCATTCATTTTAAACTTCCAATATCTCTCAAACTGATGACTTTATCGATACCAATAAAGTTATTTACATACAAAGTATTGGATAATCGAAAAATTTCGTTAAAATAGTAATTCACTCAGTGGCGTAGAATTTGGGAAGGGTCAATCATTCACTATCCCCTGTCGTACGCCTCTGGCACTAGCTAGAAACGTTTATTAATCACAATTTAGTAGGGTGTATAATAGCCACACTTTCTGCCAAGTATGATAAGGATACGTTAAATAGTTTTAAAGTACTTGGTAACATTAATTTTTAAATTTTTAAATAAAACACCCCTTAACTCAGTAAGTAGCCACATTTTATTTAAGAGATTTTAGTTAAATCTTAATATTTTTAGGTCTACAATCTAGATCTCATAGACTCGACATTCTTAATAAAATTTAACCCTAAAAGGGCCCGTAGTAATATAACTCCAAGGAAAAAAAGAAGAAGAAAAAACGACAAATTGTGTTAATTAGTAAAAAATTCCCAGGAACCCAATTATCGAAACGGCATTTTAAAATACTTAATCCCCGCGACGTTATTAAAAAAAAAAATTATAAACAAATTTGTATGATTTTCAAATGCCATTTTAGGGGGGAGTTTAATTGAAATTTGAATGTATCCATACAATTATCGACAATATACATAAAAATAAAAATAATGAGATCTTAGGCAGGTGAATATTTCTTTGGCAACAACCGCGTTTTTGCAATTGAAAATATAGTAACATTTAATAAACAACTTCAATATCTCAAAAAATATTAAATATTTTTTGACCAATTTTTTTTTGCTTAATACTGGTAACATAGCACAACTTAGTCTGTAAAATAAAATATTTTATAGTGCTTATTTAAAACGCTAAAAATAATTATTTGCGAATTTGTTTTTTAAGTTTTATATACAATTATTTAAATAAATAGGGGGTCAAATTTAATTTAGTAAGTATTATCTGAAAGATTTACCCTTCAGCTTTGTAGAAAAAAATCCCATAGACCTTCATTGATAAGTGAATTACCTCAGCAGTTAAAAAAGTATTTTTTTTTGCAAAAATGACCCCTTTTTAATTATTTAAACAATGATCCCCTTGTATGATTTGGATACTTTCTTGAAAATATCTTTTGTACCCACCTAAACTTTGATATAAAATTTGTTTTAACCTGTACGAATTTACATTTTGACTTTTTTTTATTTTATTAGGCTATAAATAAATCATCAGTTTGTAAAAAAAAATTCAACATCCCGTATCTCGAAAACGAAGCATTTGCGGACATATGTTTATAAATGAAACGGTTATTATTTTTCATGCAGAATTTCCCCTTAAAGTTTGTCGCACTTATTTTGAAACACACTGTATTGATGAAGAACGTTGCTAGTTGTTAAAATAACTAACTTTTTTATTATCCAACATAAGCGAATGAATCAAAAAGCAAAATGTTAAGAAGGCCTAAGGCTACAGTTGACTTTTAATTTCAATATTTTATATACGCTAGAATATTCCACAGGGTGTTCCGAACTTTGAGGAAAAAACACACTATCATTGTTACACCCGGTATAAAATAACACTTACCTGTATAGCAATAATATTATTACAGCGATATTGTTGAAGAATAAGGCATATTAAAAAAATCACTTAAATCGGCCAACAAGTTTAGGAAATACGAGACTTTAAAAATGTCCAAATTTTTAGGTGAGCCGATTTCTGTGCACGTAAGTTTATATAATGTTATAAATAATTATGTTAATGTTTATCTTACTGAAACATTTCAAATGATTTAGCACACGACCCCTATTCTCATTTAAAAATCATCGATTACGTCATCATGCGTAGATGGATGACGTCACTAGATTGATATATGCCAAAAAATAATAATTCATGGAATAATGAATTTATTCCATTTGACTTTGCCACACTATAGTAATAACGTGCTACAAGAAGTATTCACTTCTGTCGGCACTACTCCAAGTGCCATCTTATTTTTTTTTATTTAAATTAAAACACAAACACTTAGTTACATAATTTATTAAAAATCCTGTTACAATCTAGTGGATCAGTGCTAACATAAAAATAGGTTTATGTTTTGTTATATTTATCATTGCATTAATAATGTTGAGTGACAGAAGAAAATAATGAAGGGTAATAGGTTTCTAACCAAAATATGGCTTATATTTGGGGCCTGATCAATCTTCAGTTCGGGGTAATAAATCTGACTGAAATTTGGGGCGTGGCCAGTATTGAGTTGGGGGTAATATGTATGGCTGATATTTGGAGCCTGACCCATATTGAGTTGGGGATAATATATATGACTGATATTTGGAGCCTCACCCATATTGAGTTGGGGGTAATACATCTGACTGATATTTGTAGTCTGACCAATGATGAGTTGGGGGTAATATATATGCCTGATATTTAGAGCCTGACCCATATTGAGTTGGGGGTAATATATATGACTGATATTTGGGGCCTGACCAATATTGAGTTTGGGGTAATATATATGACTGATATTTGGGGCGTGACCAATATTGAGTTCGAGGTAATATATATCGGGGGCCTTTATAATATCCAGGTAATATATATTGTTATGATCTGCTTGTTATTATTTTGATATTAATTATTATTTATTTGATCAATTATTTAATTAACGAAAATCATTCATACCAATTATTAAGAAAAAACTCAGGGTGCCTTTTGTAAAAAAAAATTAATTAAATTCTCTTAGGTTATACTTATCCTTTCTCGTGGTTTTAGTATCTCTTAGTTGATCCTTATCGGGATAATATAGGAAAAGGAGATAAATAGAAAAATCATAAATGAACACATGCAAATACCTTTATTATCAAAAGCAATGCTCTGTAAATTTATTAATTAAATACTGTGGGCATAACTGTCCAAAAGAAACTTTTACCATATAAATTAATCTAATTCAAAACAAATATTTATCGCTTTGTTCTTGATACTATTAATAAAACAAGCTAAACAAACAAATTTGGTATTCGCAAATTACTTATACTTCTAATTAAATTTTTGAAATGTTGGAATCTTAAATGCATATGCTTTTACGTAAAAAAATTATAAATTATAAAAAAACTTTATCACATAGGTTATTGACTGACCTTTTTGATTCACACACAATGCTGACTCCTCTTGACCCAAACAGCTCCTCCTTGTTGATTATGTTAGGCTACCAATCAAAGCCCTCTCCGTTCTCAGCAAACAATCAAGCAGGATACCAGCAACTATTTCTCCAAAACACAAGCCAGGCCTCTTTTTTGCCAGTACTCGTTCAATAAACTCCAAAACTCTCTCCTCTCTTTCTCTCAACAATAATCTCCTGAGACCCAAGTATCCTTTTTACTTGGTGTCACAAATAATTTTAATAATGATAATTCTTGTAACTTACTCTCTTGGACTGTACATAATCAAAGAGATATTTCTTCTCGATTTGATTTGTCTCTCTTACCACTTTTTGGCTACTCCCACTATCAAAACAAAACACTAGTACTTGCTTCTGAACTACTCACGAAAACTTTTGACTGCTTCTTTCGGATGCCGGTAACACAATGAATTCCTCTTTCTAAAACTATCTCAACATTCAAACAAAACTTTCCCCATTCCAAATTGCCAAGCCAATCAGAAACATTTCTCTCTCCACCTCCCTCTGTTTCAATCGAAAAACCCAGTCATTCTTTCAAACAATATTTCTACTCAAAACTAATGACTTTTCGGAAATTTTCTAAATATCCCTGTCATTAAACAAACATATTTAAAATTCCAATTCTCTTTACCTCTCTTTCTAAAAACTAATAATTACATCTACCTGTGGTTTTACTTTTCCATAATAAACGATCGGTTTAAAATTACCCTAAATAACTTTCACTTCAATTTTTATTTACAAAAATGTTTTTAATTCTTCATGGAAAATTTCATTAAGGAGAAACCACCTTGCGCGACAGCTTTATTAAAATTTTTATTCTATCTTTAATTGATAGATTGATCCACAATAACATCACCGCCTTGTTTTGAGATAAAATCGTTTTTAATAAGTGCAACGAAAAAATGATTTTCTCTCGACAACAACAGTTTTCTCTTATGCCAAAATATTTATTCCCGCCTGAAAAACAATTGCTTCCTTTTTCCCAGTGTCTGTACTTAGATGGGATAGGGTAAGTTTTCGATCGAAAATTTCCTAAGTCTTTAACCTCAAATGAATGTTCATACTTTTTGGCTACTCTGTTATCTTTATTTATTAAATTTTCAGACTCCCTCAATATTACACGCAATTCCTTCTCCGTTTCTTCTCCACATATCAATTTTCTTTCTTTTTCCTCCGATTCTCTACACATGTTTATTGTGTATTCTGCCTTCTCCATTTTGCATACTTCCTCTTTAAATACCGCAGTCTCAATTGTATCTTTTTCGCCTACTTTTTCTATTCTGATCTTTTTTTCTTCTGGGCTCATCTCATCTTTGGAGGAATCCCAAGCTTCATTTTCTTTTGTCAATCTTTTTTCTTCTTTTTCTTCTTCTGGGCTCATCTCTTTTTTCGAGGAATCCCAAGCTTCATTTTCTTTTGTCAATCTTTTTTCTTCTTTTTCTTCTTCTGGGCTCATCTCCTTTTTCGAGGAATCCCAGGCTTCATTGTTTTACTTATCTTCTGCTGCTTTGTCCTCTTTCTTTTCTGTCCTTGCTTTATTGCCAAATTCATTTCCACCGTTTGTTTTTTGTCTAGATTATCCTTTTCCGTTTCTCATGTTCCTTGTCCATTTCCAGAATGTCTTGTTCTTTTTCTTTTGCTTGTTTTGTTTCCTGTTGATTGTCATCCATTTTTTGTTGTGTTTCCTTCATGGCTCGTTTTGTTTCTTCCTGATTTTCTTGCATTTCATCCATTTTCTTTGATGTTTTTTCCATGGCTTGTTTCGTTTCACGTTGGTTTTCATTAATTTTTTGTTGTGATTCATCCATTTTCTTTGATGTTCCATCCATTTTTTGATCTATTTTTTGTTGTGATTCATCCATTTTATCTATATTCTTTGATGTTTCTTCGTGATTTTTATCCATTTTATTTAATATTTCATCCCATTTTTGTAACTGGAGTTACATCAGTTGTATTAATTGATCTATTCCTGATAATTCCTGTTGTTCTGATGCCATGATTGCTGTTTCGAAAATGTCTTCTTGTTCTATATGTTCTTCTTGTTCCAAATGTTCTTTTTTGCTTTTGCTTCTGGTTATCGACATGTAGTTAAAATTTATCCCCGCCTGATACGAAATTCGAAAATACCTTGTATGCTGTCGAGACGAAAATTTTTCTCTCCCCAAATATAATCAATTTATCACACAAATTTTTAAATATCTCAAAATTCAAATCAATCAAAAATAAAATAAATATGTAAAATTGTACATAGATAAAAAAACAAGTCAAAAAAATATTTCAAAAATTTTAAATATATCAACTTTTTCCGACGTACAAATAAATTTTCCTTCACCTGTTTTTCCGTTTCCTATCCCTTCAAATTCACAACCAGAGATACTTTCACGCCTTACGTTGGTTCGCCATGTTGTTATGATCTGCTTGTTATTATTTTGATATTAATTAATTTTACGTAAAAAAAATTTAATTTCTGATTATAAAAAAAATTTATCACATAGGTTATTGACTGACCATTTTGATTCACACACAATGATGTCTCCTCTTGACCCAAACAGCTCCTCCTTGTTGATTATGTTAGGCTACCAATCAAAGCCCTCTCCGTTCTCAGCAAACAATCCAGCAGGATACCAGCAACAATTTCTCCAAAACACAAGCCAGGCCTCTTTTTTGCCAGTACTCGTTCAATAAACTCCAAAACTCTCTCCTCTCTTTCTCTCAACAATAATCTCCTGAGACCCAAGTATCCTTTTTACTGGGTGTCACAAATAATTTTAATAATGATAATTCTTGTAACTTACTCTCTTGGACTGTACATAATCAAAGAGATATTTCTTCTCGATTTGATTTGTCTCTCGTACCACTTTTCGGCTACTCCCACTATCAAAACAAAACACTAGTACTTGCTTCTGAACTACTCACGAAAACTTTTGACTGCTTCTTTCGGATGCCGGTAACACAATGAATTCCTCTTTCTAAAACTATCTCAACATTCAAACAAAACTTTCCCCATTCCAAATTGCCAAGCCAATCAGAAACATTTCTCTCTCCACCTCCCTCTGTTTCAATCGAAAAACCCAGTCATTCTTTCAAACAATATTTCTACTCAAAACTAATGACTTTTCGGAAATTTTCTAAATATCCCTGTCATTAAACAAACATATTTAAAATTCCAATTCTCTTTACCTCTCTTTCTAAAAACTAATAATTACACCTACCTGTGGTTTTACTTTTCCATAATAAACAATCGGTTTAAAATTACCCTAAATAACTTTCACTTCACTTTTTATTTACAAAAATGTTTTTAATTCTTCATGGAAAATTTCATTAAAGAGAAACCACCTTGCGCGACAGCTAACTTCTAATAAATATTTATAAATCAATATACAGGGTGTATCAAATTTATGTGAACGCGTTATATTAAAAAATATAATTTTTATTCTATCTTTGATTGATAGATTGATCCACAATAATATTTATTGTATGTTGGGCGTCTGTAATATCGAGGTAATACATATGGACTATATGAGGAGCCTCTATAGAGGGATTTTACTGGGCGAGGAGTTGAAGGAGTTGTAGGAGTTGTAAGAGTTGTAGGAGTTGTAGGAGTTGTAGGAGTTGTAGGGTTTGGTTCTGGTGTTTGCGATAAACGGTCAATTTCAGATGCATCAAAGAAATCATCAATCGGTGAAAGTAAAAATTTTACGGCATCATCCAAGACTTTACGATACCTATCGGGGATACCTTCTCTAAAAAAGTCTTCGCTCAGTTCAGGCAAATCTCCCAATTCAAACCAATGGTGGTGATTATTTGATCACCATGGAGTTGGTTGTATATAAGAACCATTGACCATGTTATACAGCAACTGGAAATTGATTAATCTTTTTAGTACACGAACTAAAGTTGATTTAAGATTAATAAATATAATTCAAGCTAATGACAAAATTCAACGTCAAAACCATTAAGTATACTTCGTCTAATTTACTTACCGTTACACGTCATCCGCGTCATAGCCTGTGACGTCACATGATACGAACACGAAATACTTAGGCGGTAGGTTTGTTCTTTTTTAGAATCATTTTGCCGAGTACACTGGAATAACAGCCACTAGACATATTTTATTATATACGCGTAGAAATAATATTTGAGGATTTCTAATAATGTTAACCTAAAGAAATACACAATAATATGTTTCATTTTATTTGTATAAATGGATTATAAAGCGATTTTGTGAAGCACATTTGTTCGGAACACACTGAAATTGTAATCCAACGAAGGTGACATTTTAGAATAAATTGGTAACATTTATTTGACAGTTGCGGTGATGACACTTCATATTTGTTTATATTCTTTACTATAAGTATTGGTTTTATTATATTTAGGGCCGGTTGTTCGAACGCTAATCAAAAATGATCATTATCAAATATTTAATTACTGTCACAACTGCCAATGTCAACTTTGATTGGGTTGCTGAAAACATAATTATTGATTACAATTATGAAATTAGTTAATCAATTATGTTAATAATTGTTATGTTAATTGATTAACTAATCTCATAATTATAATCAATTATGTTTTCAGCAACCCAACCAAAGTTGACATTGACAGTTGGTGGCAGTAATTAAATATTTGATAGTGATCATTGTTGATTAGCGTCCGAACAACCGGCCCTTACTGTTTTTATTATTTACTTTAACGTAAGATTATAACTAAATTCTTGTTCTCTATTTCTTAAGTTTTTATTTATTTACATTGAATATTAATTTGTTTTGTTGTATAATCCACGTTTACAATAATTACGTCATCTATTTGGTTTAAAATGGATTCAGGATTTTTTTATACTTTGGCAACTATGTCAACTTAGATCTCTGGCGTAGATAATGACGTGCAACGGTAAGTAAATTAGACCGACTTTATATGCATCTAAGAATGATGTAGCCTTTTATTTTTCTTGATTTTTAATTTTGGTTGGACTAACTTATAGGTCTGGATCCCGCGTATGAAAAAAAAGTTGATTAATAGCAAGCTGAAAATTTTTTAATAGCTTAAGGGTGTCTAGTCGGATAAACTTTGATATATGGGAACACTGGAACAGGGGCAGTTTCAATTGTGGAACAGGTTAAAAATTTGGAACTGTCAGACCACGAAAACGGCGCATTTATTTTGTCCGACAGAACAGACTTTAATTCTCCGAACAGAGATTAAACTCTCATGTAAAAATCAGACTGCTATTTATCACCAAATGGGCGTTTTAATGAGTGGAACATGTAGAATATGTCAAATGACAGGAATTATGACAGGTGATAAATAGCAGTCTGATTTTTGCATGAGAGTTTTATCTCTGTTCGGAGAGTTTAAGTCTGTTCTGTCGGACAAAATAAATGTGCCGTTTTCGTGGTCTGACCGTTCCAACTTTTTAAGCTGTTCCACAATTAAAACTGCCCCTGTTCCAGTGTTCCCATATATCAAAGTTTGTCCGACTAGACACCCTTAAGCTATTAACAAATTGTCAGCTTGCTATTAATCAATTTTTTTTTCATACGCGGGATCCAGACCTATTACTAACTGGCTAACTTGCATGTGTTTAGTCTAATTAGAAAAATTTGTATACTTATTCTCAATGTTCACTTTTATTTCTAGTACATTATACAGAGAGAACATAAAAGTTGGGATAAATTCATATTTTCATGAATTGACGATTTTTGAAATAAATTCCGAAATAGGTCGACCTTTATTTTTAAATTATGATTTTTTGGGATATACGTATTATAGTCCTGTCGCCAGGGGGGGTACAACGGCCTCCTGTATTCAGATGGACTTACCCAAGTTTTTTTTATGTATTTTGACCTGTAGAACACGAATTTTTTGGGTAATAGTTGATCCGGATGTCGATAAGATTGTTATAAACCAAGAAGTTGAGGAATCACATAACAGCGATTTCTCGCAAAACAAAACATTTTTTTGTATTTTTTGGGCCATTCTAACCAAAAAATGTTCCTACAAATTTTTTCGTAGGATGCACAGTTTTCGAGATAAACGCGGTTGAACTTTCAAAAAATCGAAAAATTGGAATTTTTGAACCCGAAAAACTTTTGATTAAAAAATAAAATAGCAATTCTGCTTACCGCATTTGAAAGTTCAAGTCAAATTATATCGGTTTTAATTATTTGTATTGCTAAAAATGTATTATTTTATTGTTAAAACAAAGCTATAAACACCTAGTGCTTGAGTGATGTTTCAATGATTTCTCATTTAAAATCGAACGAGTACGTAGAGGAGGTAAAAGTGCAAGCGGGGCTATTTCTAAGTAGCATGCATTAAAACGCATGTATTAGGCACGGGAAACACTATGTGTTTATAGCTTTTTTTAACAATCAAAAAATAAATTTTTAGCAATGCAAATATTCAAAACAGATACAATTTGACTTAAACTTTTAAAGGCGGTAAGCAGAATTGCTATTTTATTTTTTATTCAAACGTTATTCGGGTTAAAAAATTGCAATTTTTCGATTTTTTGAAAGTTCAACCGCGTTTATCTCGAAAACTATGCATCCTACGAAAAAACTTGTAGGAACATTTTTTGGTTAGAATGACCCAAAAAATTCAAAAAATGTTTTGTTTTGCGAAAAATCGCTGTTATGTAATTCCTCAACTTCTTTGTTTATAACAATCTTATCGACATCCGGATCAACTGTTACCCAAAAAATTCGTGTTCTACGGGTCAAAATACATAAAAAAAACTTGGGTAAGTCCATCTGAATTAAGAAGGCCGTTGTACCCCCCCTGGCGACAGGACTATTAGTCTGGGCTGATTATCGGAGAATAGGCCATTTTTGGGAAAAGTTATTTACCAGCAATTTTATTGCTGAAATCGAATCTTATGATTGTATATATTAATAATATAGGTATGCAAAGTCCGCAGATAGTGTGCTACTTTTTTTATAAACAAAATGGCGCCCGAAAATCGTGTTTTTTTCAATTTTTGCCCTATAACTCCAAAGATTTTAACTTTACACCAAAAACACCCAAAATAAAAATTTTTCCCGATTCACTTCGACAAAAACTTTCCCCGGAAAAAGCGGGTTTTTCCAACAAAATCTTTAATTTTCAACTAAACTTTTAGATAAGTAATTGTTAATCAATAATTAAATAACTTGGTAATATAAAGCCCTTTTTGTATAGATTATAATTCCAGAAGCCGATGGAAATTGAATGAACAGTTTAGCAACAATTGAATTGTTAATTAAAAATTTACGGTCGCTATAATAACGACAATAATTACGATGCATAAGAATAATTATAATTTTTTGATGAAAAGACACTATATCTATCTAATGTACTTTACAGAATTGAAATTGGACTATTTAAGCGGCCCCAGGAATATTTTAAAATTATAAATAATTTTTTGGCTTATAAACAAATAGAATATCTCAGGAAATATTAAACTAAATTAAATTATAAAAACGGTACTTGAAAAACAGTGGCAGGACGCTTCTTTTAAAAGCAAAAACGTTTAATTATGATAAGTAGTTCATGAGATACAACCGGTCAAAGTTGACCTGAATTTACGGCAAAGATATAAACAATAGGATCATAATTTTTAAACCGTCACCTTTTTATTTTTGTCCTCATTCTTCACACCAATTTTCATATCCTTAAAATACTCATAACATATATTATTATAATAAAAACTATCGATAATACGTGTGAAAATTGCCAAAAATAGCAAAATTCCAATCAAAAATTAGGTTGGAGAAAATGTAACCCTCAAAGTTCAAAATCGGTATACGCTAAAAAAATGCATTTTCTCGGCTTCCCATGGAGCAATTTCCTTCATTCTTTTTTTGTTCCCAAGTAACTCGAGAAGAGCCATCGAACTAACGCATTATTAAATGTCAAACTTGCTTTTGTTTTGTTATAATAAATTAATTTGTTTATTATAACACAAAATTTTAATTTCTTTAAATAAAAATTGTTTAAATAATTATACAGCTTTCAAATGAGAATATTTATGTTTTTAACTTTAAAAGGTACACTTGTAGTAAGTTTATCTAAAAAAAGCCTACAACTGGAAAAATATGTAGTTTTCTGTTCTTATAAATAAATTAATCTATTATAACAAAACAAAAGCAAGTTTGACATTTAATAATGCATTAGTTCGATGGCTCTACTCGAGTTATTAGGGAACAAAAAAAGAACGAAGGAAATTGCTCCATGGGAAGCCGAGAAAATGCATTTTTTTAACGTATACCGATTTTGAACTTTGAGGGTTACATTTTCTCCAACCTAATTTTTGATTGGAATTTTGCTATTTTTGGCAATTTTCACACGTATTATCGATATTTTTTTATTATAATAATATATGTTATGAGTATTTTAAAGATATGAAAATTGGTGTGAACAAAGAGGACAAAACTAAAAAGGTGATGGTTTGAAAATTATGATCCTATTGTTTATATCTTTGCCGTAAATTCCGGTCAACTTTGACCGGTTGTATCTCAGGAACCACTTGTCATAATTAAACGTTTCTTCTTTTAAAAGAAGCGTCCTGCCCCTATTTTTCGAATACCGTTTTCACAATTTAACTTAGTTTAATATTTCCCGAGATATTCTTTTTGTTTATAAGCCAAGAAATTGTTTATAATTTTAAAATATTCCTGGGGCCGCTTAAATAGTCCAATTTCAATTCTGTAAAGTACATTAGATAGATATAGTGTCTTTTTTATGAAAAAATCATAGTTATTCTTATGTATCATAATTATTGTCGTTATTATAGCGACCGTAAATTTTTAATTAACAATTCAATTGTTGCTTAAACTGTTCATTAAATTTCCATCGGCTTCTGGAATGATAATCTATACAAAAAGGGCTTTTATATTACCAAGTTATTTAATTATTGATTAACAATTACTTATCTAAAAGTTTAGTTGAAAATTAAAGATTTTGTTGGAAAAACCCGCTTTTTCCGGGGAAAGTTTTTGTCGAAGTGAATCGGGAAAAACACGTCTCTATGCAGAATTTAATTGCGGTGAATTTTTATTTGGGTATTTTTGGTGTAAAGTTAAAATCTTTGGAGTTATAGAGCAAAAATTGAAAAAAACACGATTTTTGGGCGCCATTTTGTTTATAAAAAAAGTAGCACACTATCTGCGGACTTTGCATACCTATATTATTAATATATACAATCATAAGATTCGGTTTCAGCAATAAAATTGCTGGTAAATAACTTTTCCTTGTATTTTGCTAATTAGCCCAGAGTATTATAATATCATACTTGAATCCCATGTGTCTCAAGCGAAAGGTTTATAACCAATGTGTTTTGTCTGTACAAACTTATGGAGCAGAGGCTTTAACACTGACGTTAAAATCCGTAAATAAACAACGAGCCATGTAACCTACAACCACAGAATATATAGCTCCTAGAAGCTTTTATATGAAACCGATGGTCACGTTTATAAGCAGGCTTGTTGCCCTTGCAGACGAGGGATGTTGCGGCCGAAGTGCGGGCGGTAATGAGATCGGTTAAGCTATCGTAGTCGTTGTCAGGTATATGCACCAACATGGCACCTACTCAGTTGGAACTCAAAATTCTATGCTAAAACGTTACACCTTACCTTTCCCTCAGTGGCGGCTCCTCTTTGAGGCCGCATGGCCGCGCGCCCTCCCAGATATAATGTTGGTTAAAAAATTCTGATACAACCAACTTCAACATTTTCTATTCTAATTTTAATTTGTTGAAATTCACATAAAAACACTGTCTGATATTTTTCCGACGCTCAACCAGCTTGTCATAGCTTTATAGGACGTAGGCGATGGTTGAGACCACGTTGAGAGGGCACGCACGATATTTGGGCGCAAGAGAAATGCGGCCACGTAACCATAGCAATCGAGGACGGTCGACCAACACTCCCACTCATCTTCAGACGTTGCGTGATGTTGCATTTTGGCCGCACTTCTTTAGCGGCCTCAGTGAGCAAGAAAGCACGCGGCAAGAAGCTTTGCAAGCAGTTATCTCTGACAACAATAAAGCGAAAGCAGTGGAAAAGTTTGCAGTAGTAGTGTTTAAAGTTTCACTTATTCTTATTACGTAAGTACACATATTTTTCATATTATAACACATGGGCTAATTAGAACGAATTTATTTTAGCATCATGAATACTGTTCATAATATATTAAATACGAACTTTTCCAATCTGCCACTTGAAGATAAGTTAAAAATTAAAGAATTGGGCAGGCCGTTGCCAAATTTGAAGTTAACGCAAATTAGTGAACGCAAAGCAGAAAACAGAAGTTTCACCCGCCATTTTTCAAGAGACATTTATACAAGAAATAATTGGATTTGTGGTTGTGACGTTTCGAATTTATTGTACTGTTTCCCGTGTTTATTACTTTACAATGCCGGATCAGGGATGGACCGAAATTGGTCAAGAACAGGGATAAAAGATCTTCACCACCTTCCTGCAAAAATAAAAAAACATGAATCGTCTCGTGGTCATATTAATTCATGCACAGGGTTCGCATTGCTTGGCAAAGTCAATATTTTAACACAATTGAGTTCTGCATACAGGGAGTCTTTAGTACTACACAATAATAAAGTCAGAAAAAACCGACACATTTTGAAAAGAATTATTAGCTGTGTAAAATTTTGCGGTTCTTTTGAACTAGCACTTAGAGGTCATGACGAAAGCGAGGGATCTGAAAATCGAGGAATATTTAGAGAGTTGATAGATTTTACTGCAGAGTTGGATGCTACACTTAAAGAACATTTACAGAAAGCAACTGTGTTTAAAGGAACCTCCAAGACCATACAAAATGATATTTTGGACTGTATGCTACTAGTTTGTCGGGAAGAAATTTCCCATCAAATTGAAAAGGCCGACTTTTTATCTATCCAATGCGATGAAACCACCGATGTCTCAAATAATTGTCAAATGGTATTGATATTACGGTATTTCTACGAAGATTCCATTTATGAAAATTTTTGGGGCTTTGGATAAAACAGCAGCTGGGTTAAAAACCTGCATTGAAAACGAAATAGATCCGTTAATTTTAAAAACTCCTCAAAAACTAATAGCGCAAACTTATTATGGTGCAAATGTTATGAGCGGTTCTACCAGCGGTGTTCAAATCCAAATTAAACAGAAATATCCCAGTGCACATTTTATACATTGCTATGCCCATCAATTAAACCTAATTATGCAGAAAGCCGCATCGCAAAACCCTAAAGTGCGAGTGTTTTTTAATAATCTATCAGCTATCCCAGCGTTTTTTTCAAATTCTTCCCATCGATGCACTATTTTAGAAGAAATAGTAAATAAAAGATTACCGAGAGTGGCCGTCACTAGATGGAACTATAATATTCGTACGGTTAATTCTGTATATGAAAATCGTGAGAAACTTATAGAAGTTTTTGAAGAGGTCGAGGACAGATGTGAAAAGAGTGTTACTTCCAATGAGGCTTCTGGCTTGAGGCGAGCATTAGAAGATCCAGAATTTATGTTTTGGTTAACGATTTTCCATAAAGTCTTGCCGCAAGTCGATATACTTTATAATCAACTCCAATCAAGAAATAAGGACAGTGTTGAATTGAAGAAGGACTTAGAAATTTTTGAGCATAGTATTACCAACATTCGAAATGATACTGATGAAATTAAAGAAAGTGTTGAATCAAATTTTGAAAGTGCTAAAAGAAGAAGAACTGATGATAATATGCGAAGTGTTATTGCCAAGGAGGTGTGTGATGTAATAACAACACAAATGAAGGAAAGGTTCTCTTATCGGGGCCATTTGCAAGCGGCTGAACTATTCAACAAAGACATGTACTCAAAATATTCGAAAACTTTTCCAGTTAATATTCTAGATGCTGTAACTACTTGTTATCCCGTGTTATGCAAGACCAGATTAAAGACTGAATTAGAAGTAATATATTCGAGGCCAGACTTAAAAGAAATTGTTGGAGCTATGAACATTCTCACGTTTATGTTAGAGAATAATCTTGCCGAAACCTTTGCAGAAACGATAATGGTGTTAAAAATTATTGTGACAACTCCAATGACAACTGCAGAATCGGAACGTTGTTTTTCAACCCTTAAGCGCATAAAAACATTTTTGCGAAACACAATGCTTAATGATCGACTAAATGCCCTAGCTATGATGTCCATAAACCGAAATTTACTTCATGATGGGATCAATGATTTCGAGGAAAAAGTTATGGAAAAATTTATTGCTATGAAAGACCGTAGAGCCGATTTTAATTTTAAAAAGTAATTGTAATGTATTAATTATTATGAACGCAATGTCGTAGTGTATTTCTTGAATAGAACTATTAAACTATTATAAATCAAATTTGTTTGTATTTGAAAATTTAAATATGTAGTAGGTACCTAGTTCCTGTAAGTTGTACCTATTTTATTTTGACCAGAGCCGAAAGTCGGTAAGGTTGGTTTTTCCCATAATTTGAGAAATTTGCCGACCAGCCCATCGTAAAAATGATTGCCCCTATTTGAGTATTGCCCTTCATTGCGTTTACCTGCGTAACGCCAATTTAATGTTTTCTACGAACTTGAAACCGTTTGCCGCGTCAAAAGCTTTGCCGTCATATTTGCCCATCTGCGTATATAAACCTACAATAGTTCTCAGCAAACATTCTAGGGAAAAAATTGCAAAGACACCGTTCAAATAGTAAATGGAAATCCACTTTGCACCCGATAGAAAAATGAAAACCCGCTGCCCCTGATCAAATTCCTACTAAATCCCTGAGGGCAAATTTTTGTGTGCAATTGTTATTATCTGCGCCCTCCCTGCTCAAATTCCACGAGCCGCCACTGCTTTCCCTACCTTTCCTTACCTTACCGTTACGCTTACCTTTCTATTAGAGTACCGGGTGTCCCAATAAGAATGGCTCTCGGCCATATCTCAGGAACCGTTTATAGTAGAGCTTTGAAATAAAAATGTTTATAACAAAAGTTACTTCAGAAAAAGCCTGGAAATTATTTTCATAATTGTGGGTCCACCGGTAGAGAGCATAATTGAAAATCAAAAATTAAAAAATCTAAATTTTACAAAATTTTCCTAATGAAGGGGTACTGGAAATCCGATCATCGTATTGTTCATAAAATTCTGCGCATTGATCTCACAAGTTTAAGTCTACCTTTGCAAATAAGAGGTGGGGGTGAGTTGGAACCTTGTTATGAAAAAAAGGGCTGTAAATCCGGTCCTCCTAAATCAAATTTTGCAAACTGGGTTTTGTTGAAGACAGATCTTTTTCGTTAATATAAAAGTTATAATTTCGAACCAGCCTAATAAGTAATAAGTCAGCTGGGAGGTGTTATTTAATTTTTTTCAGAAATCTAGCTTTCTTTGGAAAATATTAAATACAAGTATGCCTTTTTAATCCTACATTATAAAGTTAGATTAAATTACCAATCGAATAGCGAAAACCGCATGTCGATACCTTTTTTGTATCTCAAGATATCTTAAGAAACGTGTAAATTTTAAACATAACTGTTGCTGTCATCGGTAAACTAAGTTAATGAAAACTAGTGCGCTATGGAAAAAGCAAAGAAATATTTTCCAGATGTCAACGTATAAAAATATAATTAATTAAATCGACAATATAAAGACAAACAACACTATAAAATATAACAAAGAAATAAAAACAACTACTTAGTGACGACCTAAATATTCAAATTATTGTCCATCATTTTTGAAGCAAGCATTTACAATACTAATACTCTACTCGAGAAAACATCCAGAGAATACGAAAGCATTTCAAGAGCAGAAATTGAGACCGCTGTTCAATCTGAAAGTGTAAATGCTTGCAACGAAAATGATTTGCAAAAATTTGAACATTTATGTCGTCACTAACACTAAATAGTTGTTTTTATTTCTTTGTTGTTTTAATTAATAGGGCTTTTCAAAGCTTCTCATTTGTTTCGAGCCTCTGTCATATGTCGTATAATCCGTGATAATATTAAATAGGTAAACGAGATATGACCTAGGCTCGACACAAATGAGAAGCGTTGAAAAGCCCTATTATATACGTTGACATCTGGAAAATGTTTCTTTGTTTTTATCACAGCACACTACTTTTCCTTAACTTCGTTTACCGGTGACAGTAGTTATGTCTTTAAATTTACACGTTTCGTATGATACCTCGAGATAGAAAAAAGGTATCGACATGCGGTTTTCGCTATTCCATTGCTAATTTAATCTAATTTTATAATGTAGGATTAAAAATGCATACTTGTATTTAATATTTTCCAAACTAGATTTCTGAAACAAATTAAATAACGCCTTATAGCTGGCATATTACTTAGTAGGTTGGTTCGAAATTATAACTCTTACATTGACGAAAAAGATCTGTTTTCAATAAGACCAAATTTGCAAGATTTGATTTAACAGAACCGTACTTACAGCCATTTTTTCATAACAAGGTTCCCACTCACCTCCACCTCTTATTTGCAAAGGTAGACCTAAACTTGTGAAATCAAATATGCGCAGATTTATATGAAAAATACGATGACTGGATTTTCAACGCCCCTTCATTAGGAAAATTTTGTAAAATTTTGATTTTTAATTTTTGTTATTCAATTACGCCCTCTAGCGGTGGACATACAATTATGAAAATAATTTCCAGCCTTTTCCTGAGGCAACTTTTATTACAAAATTTTTTATTTCAAAGCTCTACTATAAACGGTTCCTGAGATATGGCCGAGAGCCATTCTTATTGGGACACCCGGTATATATTCGTTGGTACAACGCTGAACGTGGGCTTCTAGACCACATAACCAACCAACAAATCAGGCAAAGATCAGGAGTTCAAGACGGCATCGAAAGAGCTACGACGCTTAAGAGGAACTGGGCAGGGCACTTAGCTAGAACACAAGATGGACGGAGGACACGACGAAATTTGGAATGGAAGCCCAGAAACTATAAAAAAAGCCGAGGACGACCACCTACTAGATGGACCGATGACATAAAAAAGTAGCGGGAAATTGGCTACAAGCGGCCTAGTGCAGATAACACTGGAAAGAACTGAGGGAGGCATATGCCCATCAGTGGACACGATTGGCTGATTGATGATATCGTACTAGTGACGTCAGCCATATGAGCATGATGACGTACTCAATGATTTTTTAAATGAGAATATGGGTCGTGTGCTAGCTCATTTGAAAGGTTATTTCACCATAATTCGGTCTTAAATTTCTATGAAATATAGTTTTTTACTGATAATCAAGCAAAGGTTAGGAACTTTTGTGAACCATTGTATTTTGTATACTAAAAATGGTAATGTGCTTTGCCCCCGGATTGTGAATACTATAGTGAATGAGGGATATGAAGATTCTTCGTGTTTCCAAAAGATCTGGTTGAAAAGATTATATGAATCTCATTACTAAGGTAAAAAATGTAGTGGAGAAAATTAACTGAATTTATCGCCCGTGAAGGATGTAATACAAATTATGCCACCATGAGAGGTAGATATGCATATACAGATTTGAAGTTTTTGAATATATATGTAGGTTGAAGGTTCACATTTTTAAGATACTCAGCTAAAATTTATATTTTAAACGCGCCCTACTGCGAATCCACAAACACGGTAAATTTCCAATATTTTGCTTCGCGTTATATTAGAGATATCGGAAAAATTATGTTAACCCCACATACCAAATTTTATGACAAAATTCGCACTTTTACTTTTTTTATTATTTGTAGTCAGGACCCTAAAACAAGGTGGAAATAAAATTATTCAGGCTTTGGCCAAACCTTTCACCGAGTGCATTTATTTCTATCAGCTTGGAGAACAAGCTGGATTTAGATCTGAATATAGCACTAACGACCACTTACTGGTAATAAAAAACCTGATAGAGAAGTCTGCGTAATACACCAATCCATTGGTATTGATATTCGTGGACTAAGAGAAAGCATTCGATACCATAAGCCAGCAGAAAATGATAAAAGCATTTACAGAATGCCGAATAGACCATTGCTGCACTAACATGATCAAATATTTTTTTTATTTAATCAGTTAAGCCCATTTGTACCTTTCGGTGTTGGGCTGTTTACAACTAGTTCGATATCTACATTTCAATACATTTTAATAAATATAAAATACTTAATTTAATGAATATAAATTACTTATTTGACCCATCTTTCTGTCCATATGTTTTAATCTTGTGGTGCTTCTTTGATAATTCTTTTCCATGCTGTTCTATTTTGAGCTAATTATTTTACCATACTCCATTGCAGTCCTCTCTTCTCTGCTTCTTGTCTAACTTGTTCTTCCCATCTAATTCTTGGGCGACCTACCTTATTTTTCCCTTGTACCCTGACTTCATATACTTTTTTCGTTGTTCTTGTGTCGTTTAGTCTATGGATGTGGCCCAGCCATCCTAACTGTCGTTCCCCTATAATTGTCTCTATGGGTTTTATCTTTAGAGCTTTAGTTATTGTGTCGTTTCTTATTTTGTCTCTTCGTGTGACTCCTTCTATTTTTCTCAAGAATCTCATCTCTGTAGCTTTGATTTTTTTTTGTTGTTCTTTGTTAGCGTCCACGACTCACTCTCATAGACGATTGATGGTCTAACCACTTTCTGGTATACTTTTGTTTTGACTTCTTTGGGTACCTCTTTCTTTCCAAAGAACGTATTTCTTAATGTGTTATAAATTGTCCCTGCTTTTCCTATTTTATTGTTTATTTCTTTGTCTATTTTACCATCTTTCTCAATAATTGTACCTAAGTAGTTGTAGCTGTTTACTTGTTCCAACACTTGTCCTTCTACCTTAATTTTTATCACTTTTTTGTAGTTGCCATAACCATTGTTTTACTTTTATCGATGTTTATTTTCATGTTCATTTTTCTTAGCTCTTTTATATAAGTGTTTATTATTTGTTGCAGTTTCTCTTCCGTGCCAGCTAGCAATACCATATCATCTACAAATAGTAATTCTTGTATTTGTACATTGTTCATGTTCCATTTTCCCAATATCATGTCTTTAGTTTTCTCCTTGCATCGCTTTATTGCGTCATCTAGTACCATTCAGAAAAGTAATGGACTTAGTACGCAGCCTTGTTTTAGTCCTATCTTTGCCTGGAATTCATCAGATTCTTGATTGTGAGTCCTTATTTTTATTTTATTATTTTTATATAAGGCTTTAATTATTTCTATCATATCCTTTTCTATTCCATTTTTCTTTAAACATTTCCATATATCTTCCCATCTTATTCTATCCAAAAGCTTTTTTCAGATCAGTAAAGCATATATGTATCTCTTTGCCTTTCATCAATAGTTTTTCTCCTATTTGTCTCAATATGAAAATCAGATCTTGGGTCACGATCAAATATATCTACCAAAAGGCAACGGCTAGCGTAAGACTATCTGAACAACAAACAAATAAATTCTGTATACAGCGAGGATTACTGCAAGGAGACACCATCTCACCGAAGCTATTCACAACCCTCTTAGAACGCACTTTTAAGAAGGCAGATCTAAACAAATATGGTATCAACATAAATGGAGAGAAGCTCAGCCATTTGAGATTCGCAGATGACATCGTCCTTATAGCCGATGGTATGGATGATGCAATAATAATGATGAACAAATGATATCACGCTTCCTTAGAGGTCGGACTAAAGATTAACATCAAGTTAATGACGTGCAAGCTCCCACGTCGCATAGGATTAGCCTGGGCAGCGTTGGGTAAACTGAACTATGTATTTAAATCGGACTTACCCACATGCCTCAAAAGGAAAATATTTCACCAGTATGTGTTGCCTGTACTCACTTATGGAGCCGAAATATTAACACTCACAACAAAGGTAGTGAACAAGATTCGCGTTAACTCAGAGGGCTATGGAGCGTCAGATGTTGGGCGTCTCCCTAATCCCAAACGAAGAAATACGCCGTAGTACAAAAACAACAGACGTCGTCGACAAAATCGCATCGCTAAAGTGGAAGTGGTCAGACACGTCGCCAGATTGGACAAAACGTGGACAAAACGTATTGTCGAGTGGAGGCCTCGAGAAGAAGCACGATCTGAAGCATATTATCGGTAACTGGATGAAAGCCGCACAAAACAGAGATAGATGGAAAGAGCTGAGCGAGACCTATGTCCAGCAGTGGACGCGTACGGGTTGATGATGAATACGGATGTACGGGTTGACGATGAATATGTAATTGTGTGCACCTCCAATACTTTACACTTTACACCAAGCGCCTCGCCACCACTGCTTTGAGAATATAACGAAGAAATAATTTGATGTTTATATTTACATGAACAATAAAACTAAAGTTACTTAAAATTGTGTAAAGTGTCACTTACCACAATGAACAGGAAAATGTAGACCTTCATTTTCGATTTGACTTTTTGAGATGATTAGTCCTCAAAGACAAATGTTTGATGTAAGTCGTTCAGTTTTTGGTTCTCTTTTATAGCCAGAAAAGGGTAAATAATAAAATAGTTAATCTCAATAAAATAACAATTTCGCCCAAATCTGTGATTATGCATTTGTCAGTGTGATTAATTATTTATTAGGTGTTTTAATTAATTTAGACATAATTTTTAAATGAGTTTTTGGGTTTTTATTAAATCGGTAATAAATTATTCCTACGTAGACTTTTTAATTTTGATTTTGAAAAACATTTGTTTAGATAAGTTTTATTATATTTCATAATCTGTTCATAATATAATTCAAATCCAAACACGATAAGTTTTATCTAAGGCCACATTTTAAAAGAATGAATACCTACAGGCTATGTCTTAATACATAAAGGATTCCAAAATAACATTAAAAGGGCAGTTTATTACCCTGGAACAGCTCTGACCATATTCCACTAATTAGTGTTTGGATTCAAAGATAAAATGGTCTCTAGGCCTACAAAACACGTTGCCTACAAAACCCGTACGTTTCTACGCGACTAGCAATGCGAGAGTGATTTTACTTCCAATTTTTCGGAGAGAAGTAGTTCTTGTTGGAATATTCAACAATAAATTATTTCCTATTTTTATTAGTGTTAGAATGGACACACGCAGTCTTAGTGGACGGGCCGATTCTCCGAAACTATTAAGTCGAACACTCTCTTACATAAGATTGCAAAAAGTATCATGTTACAAGGGATGTGAATGCCAGAAATGTATGTTAGTTCTGCGTTCGATATTTAGTCTGTAAGAATATCTCGTTGTAGAAACACGTATCTTAATTTCTTTGTTTGTATATTGTTATAATACGATTCTGTTAAAATAAATAGTTTGTTTACATTTATTTGTACCTTTTATTATCTTCTATTTCTAATAGGTTCTGGGCTCAGTTACGTTTTAGCTCACCTGTATTAAGATAATAATTAAAAGTGTACAGTCACGAAGTTTTCGTGTTAACGGAATACATAATGGTGGAGAGTGCGAAATATAACGTCGAAAAGTTGAACGGCCAGAACTATCAGTCGTGGAGTATTTAGTGAAAATGTTGCTCATCAATGCTGATTTATGGGAAATAGTTTCGAGTGAGTTACCATAAGAAGCAGACCGAAGCAGTTCTTGGAAAAAACAAAATGATAAGGCTTTATCCACTATAGCCTTACTTGTTGACGTTAATCAATTAGTGCATATCCGGAATAAGGAATTCGCGCGAGATGCGTGGGTAGCGCTAAGGGAGTATCATCAGAAATCAAGTTTGTCTAGTATGGTGTTTTTGTTAAAGAAAATCTGTAGGCTATCGCTAGAGGAGAATGGTGATATGGAAGCACACATTAGTTTATTCCTAGAATCGTTGAATAAATTGGCCGCCTTAGGGGAGAAAATTAAGGACAGATTCTCAGCAGGAATTTTGCTGGGAAGTCTTCCAGACTCAAACAATTTTTTGATTACAGCGCTGGAAAGTAGGCCATCGAGTGAATTTACTCTAGAATTTGTCACGAGTAAATTAATCGATGAGTACAGGAGACGTCAGGGAGCTTTGGAAAGAAATCAGGAGGAGTCGGTGATGAAATCAATATACAAGGGCAACAAAAATAATGGTACTGCCAGCGTAGATGTAAAGTAGTGTTATTTTTGTAACCGGAAGGGCCATTTTAAACGAGATTGCTTTAACTACAAAGCGTTTAAAAAGGAAAAGGCCAATAAAGCCACTGAAGGTACTGATGATGCATGTTTTAAGGTCAATTATAGCTCAAGAGACGGAAAAAGGGATTCTGCTTCGTGGTATGTGGACTCAGGAGCTTCGAGCCACATGGCTAATTACAAAGGATTCTATACCCAATTTGACGGTAGCAGAAAGGGCGTTGTAAGTTGTAAGGGCGGAGAAAGGGCAATACACCGAGGTTCAGGGTATAGGGACAGGACTTATTGAGTGCGTGACTGGATCGGGAGTGGACAATTTTAAAATCGACAATGTGTTGTATGTGCCGGGATTAGACCCAAATCTGCTTTCGGTGAAAAAGCTAACAAGTGCGGGACATAATGTGCAGTTCGATAAAAACGAGTGTAAAATCGTTTTAAGCGGAAAAGTTGTCGCGAGTGCGGTGCCTTCACCCGACTTATACAAACTTGCAACTGTGGACCATGGACTGAGTGTTTTGGAGCACTCCAGCAACTGTCAACATACATGGCATAGACGGTTTGGACACAGGGACATGGATGCAGTCAAACACTTAATGGAAATGAAAATGGCAGTCGGGATTGATATGGCAGACTGTAGGATTAGGGAAACTTGTGAATGCTGTATGAAAGGTAAAATTTTACGTAAGAGTTTTCCAAAATTTTCTCATAGCAATACATTTAATATTCTTGACTTATTACATTCGGATATTTGCGGGCCCATGAAGACTGTTACTCCAGGGGGTAAACGTTACATTTTGACTTTAATTGATGATTGATGATTATTCTAGATATACAACTATATATTTATTAAATCATAAAAATGAAACGGTAAAATGTATAAAAGAGTTTATAGAATTTACGAGTAATCAATTGGGTAGGGTTCCAAAACTAATTAAATCAGATAGGGGTGGCGAGTACGTGAATAATAATTTAAGGGAATTTTTAAAGGGTAAAGGTATAAAAATTCAATAATCAGCAGGGTACTCTCCAGAACAGAACGGGGTTGCAGAGAGAAAGAATCGATCTCTAGATGAAATGGCTAGGTGCATGCTTATCGATGCGGGTTTAGCAAAGAAATTTTGGGGGGAAAGTCGAAAGAAAAAACGCCCTATGAATTGTGGCATAAAGTAACACCGAATGTGTCGAATTTGCAAATATTTGGGTCTACGGTTTATAGTCACATTCCCAAAGTAAAAATGAAGGATAAATTTGATCCAAAAGGTGAGTCACTGGTATTTGTAGGTTATTCTGATGAATCAAAAGCATGTATATTGTTAAATGTAGATACAGAACGTATTACAATTAGCCGTAGTGTGATGTTTTCCAAGAGAAATATATGCGTCGAGAAAAAGGAGGCAAAAACTGAGGAAATATCCATTGGGTCCATGATGGAACGGGAGAAAATAGAGCCAAACGACGTAGAAGACGGAGAGGTTGCAAATTTTGAAAACACGGAGGAAATAGAAAATTCTATGGACACATCTAACACGTATGAGAGCTTAAGTTGGGAACAATCCCATGACGATGAGGGTGATTCTAACTATCAAATAGATACAGATCTCGATATAGAGAATCCAGGTGATCGTAGATCTAGCAGAGTAAATAGAGGTGTTCGACCTGAGCGCTACATAGCAAAGTTGACAGAACTCCAAGAAGTAGAACCTAGACACTTTAAAGACGCGCTTGAAAGAAGTGATAGTGAAAAATGGAAGAACGCTATGGAAGAGGAAATCACGTCATTAAGGAAAAATAAAACTTGGGATTTAATACAAGCACCAAAGGGAAAGAATATAGTCTCATGTAAATGGGTATTCAAGTAAAAAACAGGCGAAGATCAAAACTCGAAGAAGTACAAAGCACGGCTGGTAGCAAGGGGTTTTAGCCAAAAATTCGGCGTAGACTACGATGAAGTGTTCGCTCCGGTTGCGCGGCAAGCTACTCTTCGTATTTTATTAACAGAGGCATGGAGTAAAAAACTCATAGTAAGGCATATAGATGCAAAAACAGCCTTTCTGAATGGAGTACTGTCAGAAGAAACTTTTATGAAACAGCCTGAGGGATTTGAAGAAAAGGATACAAGTTTTGTTTGCCAATTAAATAAAAGTTTATATAGTTTGAAACAATCTGCCAGAACTTGGAACCAAAAACTTGATTAAGTTTTATCTAAAGAAAATTTTTGTAAAACAATATTGATACATGTTTATATATTAAGGTAATAAATAATGAAAGGGTTTACGTACTTATATACGTAGATGACATTTTAATAGCAGCAAAGGATACACAGGTAATTGATAAATTTGAAGAGAAGGGGATATTATACAGATATTACATTATATTATATTATTATTAAGATATTATATTATATTATATTATATTATTATTATTATTATTAAGGGGAATATTATATTATATTAAGAAGAGGGATATTATACAGAAGTTCAGCCACGATTTTCTGAGTCCTGCTTTTGCAATACTGGAAGCGTAGACGAGGTACTTACAATTTGTGGAAATATATGACATTTTCCTGTAAAAATTAGATTTTCTCAAAAAATAAAAATAGGGTTTTGCTATGAATTTCAGAGTCCTGCCATATCCGTAGAATGACAGAATAGTATCGATTTTATGAAGAAAATTTTTTGGGCAGGATGGTTGCAAACGAGCTAACGGAGTATATAAATATATGTATTGGGACCGTTCAAGTTCGGCAAAGCTACACCTGGTTTCTACGCTCAGCAACATTTTTCGCACTCTTAATTATATTGGTCAATTATATTAGTCCTGGTTACTGGATAATTGTCAAGGCCATAGTCCAAAAAAATAATAAGAAGGAAAAGTAAGATTCAGGTTATGTTATTAAAACGTAAACAATTGTATGTAGTAAATAAATTTAGTTAATAAAATGCAGTACTGCAAGCAAAATACAATTAATTAAATTTACCTTTATATAATAATTGCGTATCATATCAATATTGTGGAGCAATATATAATTTTTCTTCTTCAATGACAGTAGGTATGAAATATACATCAATTTGACAATTTCAATTGACAATATGAATTATTTAAGTTACAATTTTTCTCCGCTATTCAAGCAAGATCGTTTCTCGTATCCCCTCCAAGTACTTGCACACCTCGAATACAAACATGTAAGGAAAATAATGAAATTTTCATAATTTTCTGGGTCCTGCCAATTAAATAAATTAAACATATTTATTTCAAAATGATTAAAAAAATGACGTCTTCCAGTAGAAGAGTATTGATTGCATTTAAGTATTATAACAAGGCAGGACTCAGAAAATCACGGAATCAGGGTGAGAATTTTCTACAGAATTTTCACCCTGATTCCGCGATTTTCTGAGTCCTGCCTTGTTATAATACTTAAATGCAATCAATACTTTTTCGGTACTCGGCAGGAACGTTAAACGATTCTTGTAAGACGGCAGGAGTCCTAGATTTGTAAGAAAATTCATGAAAAATTTCTCGATTTTCTAGTCATGCCATTTTGCATATGTTTCAAGAATCTTAATATAAGTCCATTTACACAGAGGCAGGATGGTTTTATAGGTATTTCGTATACATGGTGGGGCATTAGTGTGATTTAGTCCAATTACTCGTTTGTCGTAAAAGATACGAAAAAAAGTTATTTAGGTAAAACGTAGGGCACAGACAGGACCATAATTTAAAAATATTGTCTAATATGCAGATCTACCCGTATTGACAGGGTGACACAAACTTATGTTTTTTTAATGGAACACCCTGTATATAATTTTAAGATTCCTCAAATGATTCTAAGAAAATTTAACACAATTTACCTAATCCGAAAATGCTTCATAAGGGGGCTAGATCTCTTTAAAGATGGCTCCTTGATTAGTTTTTTTATATCTCCAGAACGCTACCATTTCGAAAGACAAAAACTGGTCCGCCTTTTTATCTTCCAGAGATAAATCGCTTCCATCAATTTCGAATCTGTAGTACCAGTCATATGAGTCCGTTTTGGGTAGGACAACGGTTATTTTATCGCATAACTTTTTTGTGCTTAACTTTTAAGCATTTTTGATACTAGATTATTAAATTTTGAGGTATTCTAGTACTAAAAGATACTCTTGATTTAAATCGGTAGGATAAACTGTTTTCTAGAAAAATCGATTTTAAAATTTTTCGTTTTTTGAATTTGAATCAATTTTTTTTTTAAGAAAACGGTATATTAACCGACTTAAAGCAAGAGTAACTTTTAGTACTAGAATATCTCATAATTTAATACTCTACTGTTAAAAATGTCTAAAAATGAAAGACCAATAAGTTATGTAAGTAAACGTACCAGTTTTCGTTTTTTTATTTATTTTTATTTTATTTATTTATTTATCATGAATGAAACTGTTTAAAACCAAAATTTTATTGTAATTTATTTATGTAAGTACAAATTAGTACAATTAAACACACAGTTGTTATAAATATTTGACGGTTGAAAGTCATCACTTTTATAATTTTTAAAACATTAATTGTCATTAATGTCACCGAATTTATTTTTTCGTAGCAACGAAGGGAATCTGACGTAATATACTTGACGACGGGATATTATCAAAAATTATCAGTTTAATTTTTACTTCTATACCTTTCTATTGGTCAGACTCTCCAATGAATGAAATAATCGGGTATAATATCACAAGAGAGTGAGAATAAATTGACAATAATGCGACAGTTTTCCGAAAATTTGTTGTCTGGCAATAGACACGAGAGCCCGCAGGGCTTGAGTGGCTATTGCCCAATGACAACAAATTTGAGTAAAAATGAACGTAAGATTATTTTTTAATACGTATATTATGGATATTTTCTTAAATGTGACATTTGTCAAAACTAGGAAACTGGTTGCCATTAAACAGAAACAATATACTTAAAAAAATTCTATCGGTAATTTTCTACAGTAGATAATTCTCAGTATAATTTTAATCTGATTGGACAGAATTAAACACGTGATCAAATATCTTACTATACGATTGGAAGTTAAAATCATTAAAAAATAATCAGTTTAATTTTTATTTCTGTAGCTTTCTCTTGGTCAGAATCTACTATGAATGAAATAATCTTACTAATTATTTTTATTGCGTTTACTTAGATAAAAATATGATCTAGATCTAATCACTTAAAATAAAGATGTTACAGTTTGGTATTAGATTTGAAAGGTGTGTAAAAATGCGAGACATTACTCAGGAAATAGTTATTTATGAAACAGTTCGTGAAGTATGCTTTTTGCGAACGCACGCGATATTTAGAGCACGAGCGACAACGGAGCGAGTGCTATACATCGCGTAAGTTCGCAAAAAGTACTTCACGCACAGTTTCATACAATATTTTATCTACGATAAACAAATAAAGAAACTGTAACTCTTGTCATTGGAATTTATTTCTATTCTACAATTTTTAGAACTTTGACATTTAAAAATCCTAACTACTTTCAAACCACAAAACTGTCAAAAATTTTGTTGTAAGTCATTGCTCATATTGCCATCACCATGACAACGCGAAAGTTAAGGATATTTGATTATATGCAAGTGTGCCAAAAAACCCATTGAAAGTGTGCGAAAAAGTAAATCCCATTTAAAATACATTGTTACTTCACGCACTGATATCTATAATGACAGTTTTCACAAACTAAAAACTTATACATAATATGACATAGAGTAGATAAATAATATTTAATGCCGTACCATTTTTTTAACGATATAAAAATTAATGTTTATGTATTAAATATCTTTGAGGTTATCCTGCCACGTTGTAAACGGTTTTAGATCAGTGTTTTTTGCATGACTAAGAAAATTGTGGTGATATGAATATGTTTGTATAAAGGTATGTATAGATATGCGCGCCGCACACTTCGCGCCGTCTGTGCGCCATGCGTTTGTGGCACCGACATAAGTTGGATCATGTGCGCACCGTTTGTGCGCCACCTGAAAACACGTACTAACGCATACTAATCTAACGAACGCGCCACGAATGCGTAGCTAACACACGGCGCGAAGTGCGCGGCGCGCATACCTATACGTACCTTTACACCCTGCAATAATTTTACAGACTTAAAATTTTATTTTTATATACGAAATAACTATCTTGCCTCTTTGTAAATAGATTTATATTAACACTCTTGAGATATGTGCAAAATGGCATGACTCAGAAAATCGTGTAACTTTCACGAATTTTCTTACATATTTTTTAACTATGTATAGTAAAAAAGGTGTAACTAAACATCCTGCCATTTTGCATAATGTCTACTTAAATTATTTATTCTATAATAAAATTTATTTTATGACTCAGAAAATCACGGAACCAGGGTGATAATTTTCCACAAAATTTTCCAAGGGACAAGTGCAGATAAACATTAGGAGACGTCATGCCAACATTTTTTTGATCATTTTGAAATAAATATGTTTAATTTAATAAGTTGGCACGACTATGAAAATTTCATTATTTTCATTACATCTTTGTATATCAATATACTCTTTTAGTCCTTTTGCAACCCTCCTGCCCAAAAAATTGTCTTCATAAAATCGATAGTATCCTGTCATTCTATGGATATGGCAGTACTCAGAAATTCATCGCAGCTCTCCATTTTTTTTTCATAGAAAATCTAATTTTCACAGGAAAATGTCACAGTAAACCCGTGGATTTTCCCACAAATTGTAAGTACCTTCTCTAGCCTTCTAGTATTGCATAGGGCAGGACTCAGAAAATCGTGGTTGAACTTCTGTCAATATCTCCCACTTTATTAGTTTCAACCTCCAATATTATGAGATTTATGACAGACGTAAGTTATTATTTACCATCTTACCAAATATAATAATGACGTTATAATATTCTCGTCACTACTTCTAGCCAACGATAAAATTATATGAAATAAATGGCGACTCGATTCTAGTTTTCTGTTGACCTAGATATCAAAATATCAACAGGCACCGCTGGGAAATATTCCAAAAATGCGGTTCAGAGAAACTATATGAAACGAGTCTTTGTACTCTTATACAGAGTATGGCATTAGTAAAAATACAAAAATAGACGGTTTAGTTTTGATTTAAATCTGTCTCCTGCCATCCCCCGATAGCGCTATTTCTAGGTCTACCTTTTGTCAAGGAGGCTATGCAAGAAGACAAATTTAAATCAAAACTTCCGTAGTTCTCGGTATACAATAAAACTATTTATACCGGAGTAAGGTTAGAACGCCCTCTAACGGGGAATAAGTGAAATAAATGGCGACTCGATTCTAGTTTTCTGTTGACCTAGATATCAAAATATCAACAGGCACCGCTGGGAAATATTCCAAAAATGCGGTTCAGAGAAACTATATGAAACGAGTCTTTGTACTCTTATACAGAGTATGGCATTAGTAAAAATACAAAAATAGACGGTTTAGTTTTGATTTAAATCTGTCTCCTGCCATCCCCCGATAGCGCTATTTCTAGGTCTACCTTTTGTCAAGGAGGCTATGCAAGAAGACAAATTTAAATCAAAACTTCCGTAGTTCTCGGTATACAATAAAACTATTTATACCGGAGTAAGGTTAGAACGCCCTCTAACGGGGAATAAGTGAAATAAATGGCGACTCGATTCTAGTTTTCTGTTGACCTAGATATCAAAATATCAACAGGCACCGCTGGGAAATATTCCAAAAATGCGGTTCAGAGAAACTATATGAAACGAGTCTTTGTACTCTTATACAGAGTATGGCATTAGTAAAAATACAAAAATAGACGGTTTAGTTTTGATTTAAATCTGTCTCCTGCCATCCCCCGATAGCGCTATTTCTAGGTCTACCTTTTGTCAAGGAGGCTATGCAAGAAGACAAATTTAAATCAAAACTTCCGTAGTTCTCGGTATACAATAAAACTATTTATACCGGAGTAAGGTTAGAACGCCCTCTAACGGGGAATAAGTGAAATAAATGGCGACTCGATTCTAGTTTTCTGTTGACCTAGATATCAAAATATCAACAGGCACCGCTGGGAAATATTCCAAAAATGCGGTTCAGAGAAACTATATGAAACGAGTCTTTGTACTCTTATACAGAGTATGGCATTAGTAAAAATACAAAAATAGACGGTTTAGTTTTGATTTAAATCTGTCTCCTGCCATCCCCCGATAGCGCTATTTCTAGGTCTACCTTTTGTCAAGGAGGCTATGCAAGAAGACAAATTTAAATCAAAACTTCCGTAGTTCTCGGTATACAATAAAACTATTTATACCGGAGTAAGGTTAGAACGCCCTCTAACGGGGAATAAGTGAAATAAATGGCGACTCGATTCTAGTTTTCTGTTGACCTAGATATCAAAATATCAACAGGCACCGCTGGGAAATATTCCAAAAATGCGGTTCAGAGAAACTATATGAAACGAGTCTTTGTACTCTTATACAGAGTATGGCATTAGTAAAAATACAAAAATAGACGGTTTAGTTTTGATTTAAATCTGTCTCCTGCCATCCCCCGATAGCGCTATTTCTAGGTCTACCTTTTGTCAAGGAGGCTATGCAAGAAGACAAATTTAAATCAAAACTTCCGTAGTTCTCGGTATACAATAAAACTATTTATACCGGAGTAAGGTTAGAACGCCCTCTAACGGGGAATAAGTGAAATAAATGGCGACTCGATTCTAGTTTTCTGTTGACCTAGATATCAAAATATCAACAGGCACCGCTGGGAAATATTAAAAAAAAAAATTGTTGATATTTTGATATCTAGGTCAACAGAAAACTAGAATCGAGTCGCCATTTATTTCACTTATTCCCCGTTAGAGGGCGTTCTAACCTTACTCCGGTATAAATAGTTTTATTGTATACCGAGAACTACGGAAGTTTTGATTTAAATTTGTCTTCTTGCATAGCCTCCTTGACAAAAGGTAGACCTAGAAATAGCGCTATCGGGGGATGGCAGGAGACAGATTTAAATCAAAACTAAACCGTCTATTTTTGTATTTTTACTAATGCCATACTCTGTATAAGAGTACAAAGACTCGTTTCATATAGTTTCTCTGAACCGCATTTTTGGAATATTTCCCAGCGGTGCCTGTTGATATTTTGATATCTAGGTCAACAGAAAACTAGAATCGAGTCGCCATTTATTTCACTTATTCCCCGTTAGAGGGCGTTCTAACCTTACTCCGGTATAAATAGTTTTATTGTATACCGAGAACTACGGAAGTTTTGATTTAAATTTGTCTTCTTGCATAGCCTCCTTGACAAAAGGTAGACCTAGAAATAGCGCTATCGGGGGATGGCAGGAGACAGATTTAAATCAAAACTAAACCGTCTATTTTTGTATTTTTATAAAATTATATTATCGTCACACCCCCCTCTCCTAAAAAAAATTTTTGGAACAAAATTTTAGCTACTTAACTACGACTTGTAACTATGTATAACAAAAGAGAAAAAAAATACGTCTTTCTGAAAATTAAACTCACCAATATCCTTTAATGCACTAGCACTAGCACTAACGTCTGTATCGTTTCCTGGTGTTGTTTCCATATTGTCCTGACGTTTCGTCCTAGATTGGGCGGCGGCGTTCTGCGCTGTTCTGTGGCAGTCTCAACACTGCTGAGATTTCGATGATGACTTTAATTTTGATAAATGTATGTAATTCAGACGTGTCGTTGTATAACTGGTGTGAAGAGTGTGAGTGTGTGGTTCGGGATTGGTTAAGGGAGAGGATGGAATCATGTACTATCGTCGTGAGCCGGTTTCATATCTTTGATGTGAACTCTGTTAATTGTTTTTCCCGTTGCGTCCTTTAATTGAAAAATTACTTTGGATAGTACTTTGTGAATAGTATATGGACCGGAGAATTTGGGAGCTAATTTGGCATTCGTTGTTTGGCGGCATTGGAAATGTTGTAATCTTTCTTCATGACTTTGTCTCCCATTTTCGGAGTCCACTCTCTGCGGCGTAGATTATAGTAGTGGCTTTGTGATTTAAACGCTTTAGCCAAGTTGATTCTTACCAGTTCGAAAGTTTCTCTTAATTTATTCCATTTGTACGTTGGTGGAATTGTGTCGGGCGGATTAGGCGCTTCTATAATTTTACTGGGTATGTCTAGTTCGTGTCCGAAATTTAAAAATGCTGGAGCAAATCCGGTAGAGTCGTGTTTTGCTGAGTTGATTTCGAAAGTCAGTTCTGGGATGTATGCGTCCCATTTCTTGTGATTGTTGTCGCAACATTGAGCAATCATGGTCTTGATGACCCTGTTTGTTCTTTCTACTGGGTTATTCTGTGGGGAATATGGTGGAATTGCGATTTTTTCGATGTTGAATTCTTTCAGTAGACTTCTGAATTCTCTGTTCTCGTATGAAGTGGCATTATCTGATATGAGTTTGGTTGGACATCCAAATCTCATTATTACTTTGTCCTTTAACGCTTGACATACGACGCTGGCTGTGGCACGTCTTACGGGAACAATTTCTACCCATTTCGAAAAAGTGTCTTGGAAAACGATTGCGTAGATCTTGCCTTTGCTTGATCTTGGTAGTGGTCCGATCATGTCGGAGGTTGAGTACATTTTTCCGGGGGTCTGTTGCTGTGAAGGTTTGTACTTCTGACAGTTGTGACAACTTCTGACGAATTTTGCGGTGTCTCTAAACATGTTTGGCCAGTAATATTTTCGTGCCAGTCTTGCTATTGTTTTGACTATACCTAAGTGTCCGGATGTTGTTGTTTCGTGGTTTTCGGATATCAGCTGTTTTTGTTTATTTCATGGAATACAGAATTTCCACGGGTTGGATAAATATGTTTCTTTGTAGTCATATTTATCCCAGAAATAGAAATGTCGGTACAGCCGATTGTCTTTTACCATATAATCCGGAAATCGTTGTGGGTTAGTTTTCACCTCTTCTAGTTTCTTCTTATACCAATCATCTTGTAGTTCTCCGAATGTAATGGTACTAATTGAGTCTACTGGTTCCCGAGAGAGGGCATCTGCTAAGTGGTTTTGTGCTCCTTTGCGGTAAATGACGTCGAAATCAAACTGTTGTAACGCCATGGCCCATCTGGCTAATCTTCCTGACGGATTTTCTATGGTTTGTAGGTATTTTAAACTTTGATGATCGGTTACGACTGAAAATTGATATCCTTCCAAGTATGGTCGCATTTTCTCTATTCCGTATACGATAGCTAGTAGTTCTTTTTCTGTTACACTGTAGTTTTTCTCCGCATTTGACAAAGACCTGCTGGCGTAAGCTATGACTCGATCGTGTCCTTGTTCGTCTTTCTGGATTAGAGCTACTCCGAGACCGTAGTCTGATGCGTCTGTTTGGAGAAAGAATCTTTTGCTGAAATCTGGACAAATTAGAACGGGAGCCTGTATCAATAGTTTCTTCATTTTTTCGAAAGCGATTGTTTGTTCTGTACCACAAATTCACTTCTGTTTCTTTTTTACTAATTGTCTTATTGGTACTATGTTCGTAGAGTAATCGTGAATAAAACGTTTGTACCAAGATGTGGTTCCTAGGAATTTTATTAGCTGCTTGATAGATTTTGGGGCTGGGTAGTCGATGATAGCCTTAATCTTGCTTTCGTCAGTTTTGGTGCCTTGCCTATTGACTACATGACCGAGGTATACGATTTCGTCTTTGCAGAACTCGCATTTTTCTAAGTTAATTCTTAGCTTTGCATCTTGTAATCGTTTAAATACTTGTTTTAAGTTCTGAATGTGCTGTTCGAACGTTTCTCCTAAAACTATGGTATCGTCTATGCGAAAGCGTAAGGTTCCATTTCGGGTCCTATAACTGAATCCAATAGGCGTTGGAACGTGGCTGATGCTGCGTGTAGTCCGAACGGAAGAACTTTGAATTGAAATAATCCTTTACCCGGTGCTATGAACGCTGTCAAAGGTTTGCTTTCTTCTGCCAGTGGTATTTTCCAATAACAGTTTTTTAGATCCAATGTTGAAATGTATTTTGCTGCTTTTAATTTGCCAATATGTGACTGATGTACGGAAGTGGAGAGGCGTCTTTTTCGGAAATTTCGTTCATACGTTTGAAATCTATGCAAAATCGGTAACTACCGTTTTCCTTCTTTATTAAGACAATTGGTGAGCTGTAGGGGCTGTTAGACTCTTCTATTACTCCTTCTTTCAACATGGTGTCTATCTCGTCGTTTATGATCTGTTGCATGGCGGGGTTTCTCGGTCTGTATCTTTGTTTTATTGGAGTGTTGTGTGTCAGTTTAATCGTGTGTTTGATTAATCGGGTTACTCCTGCGATCTTATCAAATCTGGTCACTTCTGTTTGTAAGAAATGTTCCAATTTGTTTTGCTGTTCTTGCGTTAAAGTGGGTTTAATGTTGAATTGGCTTTTTGCGACGCCGTCGTTGTAAGTACTTTCTGTGAAGTGTATCTCGTTCCTGTATTGCAGGAACCAATTCATCGACTTGTGTTGCAAATTCGGTGTTGACGTCTGTATTGTCTTTACTGCCGTTGAAGTTTTTCGAAAAATCCATGCAGAATCCACATTTCCGTATGTCATCGGTGCCTAGTATCGCTTGTGAGGAGAGATTTGGCATGTAATAAAACTTAATTTGACGCCATGCATCATTGATTAGCATATAGTATGATAGCTGTGCCTTATTTCTTGAGTGCTACCGTCTGCAAGCCTAATATCTGTTCTTTCCTCTTCTTCGGTTATGTTATCTTCTAACAGTGTCTTTCGAGCTGTTTCCCCGATGAAAGATTTCTGTGATCCAGTATCTAACAGTGCTTGAAACGTTTCTCCGTTTATGAACGTCAGTGAACAATGCGGTCTGTTGTCGAAATTGGTTGTTTGATTACGGCAAGATGTGACAGAGGACCTTAATTCTGGTTTGGGTTCGAGATGCCTCTGGGTGTCTCCACCCTTTTGTCGTTTCCCGGATTAGGGCAACTGCAATCTTTGTGTGAGATATTCAATGTTCCGCATCTACTGCAGAAAAGCATCGGCGTTGAACGGCATGTATCACGATTGTGGCTCAGTCGAAGAAAAAGAGTTCGCTTTTTAAAACATTTTTATTCGGAATCAAAATAAACAGAAGATACGATAATTAGCCTTAATTACTCATTAAGTTCGTTAATAAAATATACATATTTACAATTTCTACGCATCGAGCTTATTGTTCGGGCCGATGTGACGATATTTTTGTACATGAATGAATGATTCTGACGATCGCGCGAAATAGGAATTGCTTTTATTAATACGACATGAATGTATAAGGAAAGGGGAGAAAGGAGATCCCGCTCACCTCGCCGGATTGGAAAGACATATAAAGGATATATGATCACCGCTCATATAAGGATAGGTCAAAGGATAGGTAAGAAGAAAACTGTCGGATTCGCTCAGCACGCCAAAACGACAGCGGAAAATAATCGGGAAATACTACCTACATAAACTCACCTCTTGTACCTCGCTGTTGGTTATTATTCTTCGATCAACGCTCCAAGAATAATCAACTAGGCTTTTCGATCCGATTTTTATATCGTTCGAAACAGTACAAAAACGTGTTTTACTAAATTCATTGGCGTACTCTAGACGATAAAATTATATTATCGTCACAAAATGTTGTAATAGGAATGGAATGTGAAGAAATCTGATAATTCCCTATACAGAGTGTTTGGTAAAGATTGGGCCATAGCTCTTAACCTTAGATTCCTGAGCCTAAAATAGGTGACTTAAGCTAACTTTCCTTAGTACGAAACATATAATAGAGGCACAGTCGGAAAAATGAAAGAATACCCATGAACGAACATATAAAACACGCTGTATTTTCCTGTCACCGTGTCACACAAAAAATGGCCAGCGCAAGTACATGTAATAATTTTTCATTTTTCCTACATATCAACATAGAGTGAGCTTACCTTCCGCGCTTCCTGACGACAAGGACTGGTTTGCGTGACCCGTCAAAATAGCCCGGTCAAAACAGCCCCGTCAAAAAAGCCCCGTCAAAATAGCCCGAACACAAAATAGCCTCGACAAAATAGCCCGCAAACAAAATAGCCCCGACAAAATAGATCGCACACAAAATAGCCCCGGTCAAAACAGCCCCGGATAAAATAGCCCCGGCTAAAACAGCCTCTTATAAACAATTACATAATTATTTATACAAGGTGTCCAAAAACTTTTTTTTTCATCTAAATTATTTGACAAAAAGGAAGAATGTATTTAATTTATTTAATTTAAAATGCATTTTAGTGTTTCCCGAAAACAGAAAAAAATGTTTATATCATAAATAAACATTGATTTTCGTTTAACTTAAATGTTCAAACTTCCAAGAGGCAGGGAAGACAGGACTCGAGATCTCTGAAAAGACCATTTTTATTTAATGTGGTTAAGATAAACATCTGAATTGAGGATAATTAACATTTCCGAAAAAATGTATTTTTAAGGAATGATTTCATGATGAATTCTGAAGGGAGCTTTTTTGTCGGGACTATTTTGTCGGGGCTATTTTGTCGGGGCTATTTTGTCGGCGGGCTATTATTCCGCGGCTATTTTGTCTGCAGGCTATTTTGTCGGAGCTATTTTGTGTGCGGGATATTATGTCGGGGCTATTTTGTCGGAGCTATTTTGACGGGGCTATTTTGACGGGGTACCACTGGTTTGCGGCATCTCTTTCTAACACATTGTATCGAGAAACCAAGATGACATTAAGTGTGAGTATAGGTACGGAAGGGGTGGACGTGGACAACTGTCCCAGCTTTACTATGCGTAAGAGTGAAACAGCACTAATCAAAATAAAAAAGATAGTGTCGTCACTTCGCTCTGAATGACACTCTCTCTATGATAATATATAACTCTATGGTACGAAAGTTGATAATAACCGAAATACAGGGTGTCAAAGTTAAACTTGTATTTTATTTATTCATGAATATTTCCTGACAGGCACGGGTTAACAACACGAAATTTGGTAAGCGGGGGTTTTTGGGATTAGAAATCTAAATTCGCCACCTAAAATGATGTATTACCAAGAGGGCGCCACATACGTCTTTCAGCGCTAATTTAATTGCATCGCAAATTCCATTTGAAGAAATTTGCGATACATTTTTGGAAATTTTTATGGTTTTAAGTTATTTTTCAGGTGTAACTACAATGATATTATGCAAACAATGATGTTGCCTCGCAGATTTAACATGCGTTTATCTCGAAAACGGTTGAGTTTAGCGAGATGAATGTAGTAATACCTATTTTAAGTAAAAACATTAAGGAAATAAAATTTTGAGTCAAAATGTATGTAGAGTGGGTAACAAAAAAAAATGAAACTATTAAATGAGCGCTTAAAGTTGTATGTGGCGCCCTCTTGGAAATACATCATTTTTGGTGGCGAATTTAGATTTCTTGTCGCAAAAAACCCCCGCTAACCAAATTTCGTGTTATTATCCCATGCCTGTTAGGAAATTTCAAGAATAAATAAAATAAAAGTTTAAATTTGACTAGGGGTCGCCAACTTTTTGATAATTTCAAGATCTTGTCTTGAACCAAGACAAGATCAAGACAAGAAGTAATTTTAGATTTCAAGACAAGACAAGAAATTTTATATCAATACCAAGATTTCCTGTCAAGAAAACAAGAAATCTTGAAATATCTTGACATAATGAAAACTCTAGAACGTATTTATTTGTGAAAAAGATAACAATATTTTAACATAACTTATAATTTATTGAACACTTTTTTGCTAAAACGATTTACAAAAATATAAATTAAAAATAATAATTAATGATACTTACCTAATCCTGTTGAAAATAAAATTGCAAACTAGATTTTATTTTAAATAACAAATTTGGCACATTTTTAAATCGGAATTGATAAGCCATGAATTAAGGCAGATAACACTTCTCGTGGAGTCAACGCCTAGCCGATTTCTTGGCTTTGTTATTGTTAAAGTTGCTCTTGAAAATAGCATTTCCGCAGGTACAGATGTTGCTGGCGTTCCGAGAAAATCCTTGGCCATTTTCGATAATGACGGGTAGATATTTTCGTGTCTTCTCCACCAATCAAGTATATTCTCAGACCAGTATATTCTGACCTAGGCTCATTTATGAATTTTTCTATTTCATACTTCCAAGATTATAAGTTATCATTGTCAGCGTTCTTAAATAGGTAAGTAATATCTAAATCAAATTCGTTATCTTCTTTTTTCAGACTAAGTGCTGGTTCTGGTATTGGATTCTGTAGATTATTCTAGGATTTATTAAAGTAGTAAGCTTTAAATATTTCTTCTAATTTTTGTACTGCCTCTGATTGTAGAAGCTTTCTCCAAGATGAAGAGGAAAAAGCCTCTACTTTATGCCGAGGATCCAAAATAAGAACTATACAGTTATATATCCAATTAGTTTTGTTATAGTGTTTCAGTATTTTATCTCTCGGAGCTTGAATGAAGTAAATTAATTACTCGTCGGTAGTGTTTTTATCAATTTAATTATCAAGTTAATGAGCCCAATATTTTCAGTTTGTCTAAAAGTAAGTTTACTCCAATTAGCACCAATGGGAGTGTGCAATATTTTTCCCCTTCGAGCCTTCGAGTATTGAAGAAAGTGTTTTAAAGCTTTTCAGATACTGACAAAATTTACTGATCAGAACCCATTGTTTATCTAATATTTTGCATTTATTTAGATTTTCGATCCGGACTCCCCCCAGTGGCCGTGTTAGCAGGCAATGCAATAAAAAGGTCGCCGGGGAATCACCGGACCGGGTAATCAAGAAATTTCAAGATCTTGAAATTTCTTGAGTCAAGACAAGATATAAAATGTCAAGAAAACGTCAAGACAAGATCTTGAAATTTCTTGAGTCAAGACAAGATATAAAATGTCAAGAAAACGTCAAGACACGATTTTTATAAATTTCTTGATTTTTTCTCAAGACAAGACAAGAAGTTGTTGTCAAGACAAGAAATCTTGTCTTGTCGACCCCTAACTTTGACATCCTGTATTTCGGTTTTTATCGACATTTGTACTAAGGTAAGTCAGCTTAAATCGACCTATTTTAACCTCAGGAATCTAAGGTGATGCTATAGCTCATTCTTTACCAAACACCCTATATATTTTTTCCTTGTTGTTTGACTTCGACCATAGTTTCACCATTGTAATGCATCTAATACTTTGAGTTATGAGATATAACACTTTATAAGTGTTATATCTCTACTATCTATATATAGAATAATAATAACACTATGAGTTATGAGATTTATTAGAAACAACCCTGGTATGTTTAAAGCCATATATATATTGGATCAGTGCAAGCAGCAAAATGAGTGGTACCACACTAGTTGATAAATACCATAACTAATAGGTGCGAATCTCTACTTTGTTAAATCTATCATTTCATTAAGATGTTGAAGATGTTTCGGGAGGACACAAAGTAGGAATATACACATATCCAACATAATATGGATAACGGTATGTAGGGGCAGTAGTAGGAGTAGCACATATCTTCTTTAACTCCTCTCGCGATAGCGATATTTGTCGGGGTTGTACTTCAAGTGGACGAGGACTCACATGATTATCAGATGATTTCAACTGTCGTTTTTGCCTTCGGTTTAGCAATAAGTGAGATACTCCATATAAATCATGATCTAATCCATTCACCACGTTAACCAACAACTGAAAATGTATTAATAAATTTAGTGTATAAGCTAAAGTTGGTAATGTCCTTTTCATGAGCATTTTTCAGTGCGTCACAAATGATAGAAAAAAAGGTAAGTCCGTGATAATACACATTTATAGTATTTCTTCTCACGTGACATTTTAGTTAAATCTGATAGTTGTCAAATTTTATTTGCAATTTGGCATTAAACAAATCAATTGTGTTTATTGCATTTATAAAATGGTATTTTCTTTAATTTGTATAGTCAGATTTGTACAGATTATATTCGTAGATATATTATATAATTCATAATTAATCTTTTTTCGAGTATAGCGCCATCTATCGACAACTAGAATAAATGTTATAAAAATGTATGTAATCACCGACGTGCCTTTTTTTCTGTCACATACAATTTAATGCGTTAGAAAGAAATCGAAAAATTTTGACGCACTGAAAGATGCTCATGAGAAAAAGATATAAGATTAATAAATAACATGAAAACTTTTTTGCCATGTACCATTATGATACCCAGATATATTGGTATGGGTTAAAATGTAGCAGGTTGTTGTTCTAGTGATTTTGCCCCATCGCCATGTGAAAATCACGTCGATTTTAGGTGTATAATGCTACCAATACCTTTCGTAGTGCTTGAAAAGATCTTTAAAATAAGCAATATTAAATCTCGATTACGTTCAAACTAAGCGAGATATGCAGCAAAAAAAATTGATGACTAATATATTTTAAGGAAAAATTAGAAGTATTTTTAACCCCTTATCCACCAGAATTCTATGTTCAAAAAGTTGGACCGGTTTAAAATGAATAATTTTTGAAAAAAAATAATATCAAATTATAGAGAAAATTTTTAAATTTTCTTAAAAATCTACCTTTTTTCCATGTAACTTGAAAATGATATACGAAATACGGTAATGAAAAATAAAAACAAAATTTTTTTCTAAAAAAAACCTACATTTTTTATGTTTCTTTGTATCTCTTATCATTTTCAAATTACACGGAGAAAAAGTGAGATATTTAAGAAAATTTAAAAATGCACTCTATAATTTGATCTTATTTTTTTCAAAAACCATGCATTTTAAACCCGTCCAACTTTTTGAACATAGAAATAACAGTATAATAAAAGGTGTTGTAGAAGGAAAACGATCCATTTACATTCTGATGGATAAGATGTTAAATATACTTCTCATTTTTTCTTAAAATGCATTAGTCATCAATTTTTTTTGCAGCATATCTCGCTTTAGTTTGAATGTAATTGACATTTAAATTTCTCATTTTAAAGGACTTTTCAAACACTTCAAAAGGCATTGGTAGCATTAAACACCTAAAATCGACCGTTTCTTTGTTAATTCAAGTTGAATACACCGATTTGAGCATGCACCAAAAAACAAACTCTTTTCACCTACCATTTCTTTTTTCCTATTATAACTAGAAGATTTATGAAGGAACGAGTTGTTTCTTTATAAGCTAGAAACATATTTTATATAGGTTTTTAAGTTAGATGCATAGTTTTTAAGGTATTCGCAAAAAACATCCGAAAAGGTGTCATTTTTTCAATGAAAATGGCTAATTTTCAACCCCGAATAACTCAATAAGTATTGAGTTTTCCAAAAAAAATTATAGAACAGTTTTTGCTTAGAATTAGATTTTCTAGCCACTTTCGTATTTATTTTGACCAAAAATTTCCACCTCCTTGAAGGGGTGGGAACCTCCCGAAGATAAAAGCGCCAAATTATATAGGGTAGACTTTGTTGCCTCAGCTATTCCCTACTTACTTTGTAAATATCAAGTAAATCGATTTAATAGAATGGAATTCGGAGCCAAATACTCTCATTGACTGCCCTATTTGTGAATGAGCAATTTGGGAAATAAATATCGAAACAGGTCGATTTTTATTTTTAAATTATGATTTTTTGGCATATATATGTAGGTAGTCACGTCATCCGTCTGGGCGTGATGAGATTAACATTCATACAGGGTATAAAACATTTTTTTAAATTAAATTGTGTGTTTTCTGTTTTATTGGCACTGGTTTTCACAACTAACTGGCCAGTCAATTTCATAATGATTTTTAGACACTAATTATAGAGAGACACTAATTATATCCGAACGTCTGCGGTCCCTCCGGTGAGTACCGATCCCACAAGGACCGAATTTTAATTAAATTAGTAGACACACAAAGAAAAATGTACGTAATTTATTTAATTCAAAATACATTTTACTGCTGTCAGAAAACAGAAATAAAATGTTCATTTGAGAAATAAACATTGCTTTTCGCTTAAATTAAATATTCAAACTGCCAAGAGGCAGGTGGGTGGCAGCTAGAACATTTGATTTAAGCGAAAAGCAATAGGCGAGCGGGAGATACCCCTAAAATGCCCAGGTACTGACCACGGAGAGGTGAATGGCTAATTTTATTCATACTTTATATTTTTGAAGGTGCTGAAAACGAAAATGTGGTTTATTTTGAATTTTATGTGGGGGAACATTGTCAAAATCGCAATTTTAACCTAAAAATAAAAAAAGAGAAATCACGTTTTTTTGCGTTTACCTCGCTACAACTCTGTTCACTTTTAATATTTTTTTCTGAAATTTTTACAGTATATATTTCTCACCTTTCTTAAGAGAACGGTACTTACTTCAAGCTTTCAGTCTTATTCAAATAAAAGTTATAAATTTTTTAAAGTGAAAGGTGCAGATATCTGAATTGCAAAGTTCAATCGCAAAAGTAGAGCGACAAAGTTTGAAATTTAGCTTTTTAATCACGTGCATGTTAAAGTATAGAGTACAAAGAAGTTTTTTGGAAAGCTTTAGATCAAAATGTTTTATAGAAAAAAAATAGTGCAACTTTTATTATCGACATTAGAAATCCCCAATATAGCGGGTGTTTTTCGAGATACTGACCATGGGTGGTGAATGGCTAATTTTGGTCTTAGATTATGTTTCTGACGGTGCTGAAAACGAAAATAAAATTTATTTTAAATTTTAGGTGGGGGAGCGTTCAAGTATTACGTAACGCAATTTTTGACCCCCCTCCCCCCTACGTAACGCACCCTAATGGGCGTTTAACTATGGCGTAACGCAATTTTTGAATATTTTTTACCCCTTCCCCCAACCTGCGTTACGTAATACTTGAACGGCCCCTGGGGGAATATTGTCAAAATCGCAATTTTACCATAAAAATAAAAAAAGTGAAATCACTTTTTTTGCGTTTAACTCGCTACAACTCTGGTCGATTTTAATATTTTTTTCTAAGGTTTGTACACTATATGTTGCTCACCTTTTTGAAGACAACGGTATCTGTTTTAAGATTTTAGTCTTATTCTAGTAAAAGTTATGAATTTTTTAAAGTACAAGGTTCAGATTCGTGAATTGCAAAGTTTAATCGCATAAGTTATGAGACAAAATTTAAAATTTATCTTATTAATCACGTTTATGTTAAAACATAGAGTACAAAAAAGTTTTCTGGAAAGTTTTAGTTACAAATGTTTAATAGAAAAAAAATGGCGCAACTTTTAATATAGACGTTATACATCCCCAAAATAACACTTATTTTTCTAGATACTGACCATGGGAAGTGAATGGCTAATTTTAGTCTTATTTTATGTTTTCGATGATGCTGATAATGAAAAAGTGGTTTATTTTGAATTTTATGTGAGGGAACACTGTCAAAATCGCAATTTTAACCTAAAAATGAAAAAAAAAGTGAAGTCACGAATTTTTACGTTTAACCCACTACAACTCTGTTCCATTTTAATATTTTTTTCTAAAATTTCAACAGCATATATTTCTCACCTTTGTGAAAACTATGAAAGTAAAAGTAACTGTAGTCTTTGAGTCTTTTTTTTTATAAAAGTTATGAATTTTTAAAAATAAAAGGTGCATATTCGTGAATTGCAGAGTTAAATAGCAAAAATTAAGTGACAAAATTTAAAATTTATCTATTTGATTTCGTTTGTGTTAAACCACAGAGTTCAAAGAAGTTTTATTGGGAGTTTTAGGTCTAGATGTGTTATAAAGAAAATATGGTGCCACTTTTAATTTTAAGAAAAACGTGGTTTAACTTTTTTTTATTTTTAGGGCAAAATTGCGGTTTTGACAATGTTCTCCCACCTAAAATTCAAAATAAAATTTATTTTCGTTTTGAGCACCATCAAAAACATAAAGTAAGACCAAAATTAGCCATTCACCACCAATGATCGGTATCTCGAAAAATTAGCGTCATTTTGAGGATTTATAACGTAGATGTTAAACGTTGCACTATTTGTTTTATATAAAACATTTTGATCTAAAACTTTCCAGAAAACTTCTTTGTACTCATGTTTTATTTTTGAATTTGATTTAAAATCTATATTTCAAATTTTGTCAGTCAAATTTTTCGATTAAACTTTGCAATTCACGAATCTGCACCTTGTACTTTAAAAGATTCATAACTTTTACTAGAATAAGACTAAAAGCTTAACCTTTAACTACGGGCTACGGTGTACACAGTACACCATGCGTGTTAAGTTGGTTGCCGTTTCTTAAAACTATTTTCTGCGTTTACGGCGCTCGACGTAACCTATCAGTCATGGCCTGGTATCTTATATGGAACAAATGGGTAATTTCCCCCCACCACTTCCACACCGATCAGCTAAATAAAGAGAAATGACAGCATATCTCGCTCACGAAGACTTCAACCAATCATTTATGTTAACACCATACCTGAATATGAATATCACAAATTAATAAAATAATCGAACGAGGCTTAACTCGGCATTACTCGGCAATGTCAATTCTGTCAAAAGTAATGACAGACAGTTTAGAGTTAGTGCAAATAATTTTCTATTAGTTTACAGTTTTTATTGTATTATAGTATTATCTTTAACGATTTTTTCTTAGTAATTTCAATTTAAGTTGGTTCCTTATCCTTCGTTTATAAAGTGTAGTTTTGTTTTAGTTACGAAAGAACTTTGGTGTTGTGTTAATAAAAAAAACTATTATTGTTGTGTACAAATCATAGACAAGTTAGAAAAATGCATAGGTAAATAGTAATTAGTTTATAACTGTTTTATCTGAAACAACAAATAAATACACGTACCTATATTTAGAAAAACATTGTCTAACTTTTTTATATCCCTTTTCCTTACTAAATTTGACAGCAAAAATAACATATTTTGTAACTTAATAATTCCGAATAATTTATGAGTATTACTTAGATATTATTTAAATAAAATACTTTAACAAGCTTAGTAAGTTGTGGTATTTTATTTTAATAATATAGGTGAGATTATTTCTTGTAAAATAAGAAGATATTTAATTAGTAACGAAATTGCCCGCAAGAGGCGCTAAACGGATAAAATTAATGCTTGTCCATTTGAATTTCCCGCCAAATGGTGATTAGTTAACACATCAAACGCAAATGGCGTAAGGAACCAAAATTTAACAGTGAGTTGCCTATCTATCCGGTAATACTATATTATTATTTATCTATGCCTATCAGTATTAGGTCTGGATCCCGCGTATGAAAAAAAAGTTGATTAATAGCAAGCTGAAAATTTGTTAATAGCTTAAGGGTGTCTAGTCGGACAAACTTTGATATATGGGAACACTGCAACAGGGGAAGTTTTAAGTGTGGAATAGGTTAAAAATTTGGAACAGTCAGACCACGAAAACGGCACATGTATTTTGTCCGACAGAACAGTGTGATTTTTGCATGAGAGTATAATCTCTGTTCGGAGAGTTTAAGTCTGTTCTGTCGGACAAAATAAATGTGCCGTTTTCGTGGTGTGACCGTTCCAAATTTTTAACCTGTTCCAAAATTAAAACTGCCCCTGTTCCAGTGTTCCCATATATCAAAGTTTATCCGACTAGACACCCTTAAGCTATTAACAAATTTTCAGCTTGCTATTAATCAACTTTTTTTTCATACGCGGGATCCAGACCTATATAGTATCAACCATTGTCTGTTACAGTCGATACGTGATTTTTGATCCAATAGTTGAGTTGTGATAAAAAATATCAAAGTGAGTTCCCGAACGGTGCCTTCAGTACACCACGCACATAGTTATGTAAGTAAATTTAACGAATGTTAAACTTTAAATTACCTGCAAACGAGTTATTTTCTGTGTAGTAAATGTTACATTGTACTTTTTATACAAAAATGTGAAATGGAAACTTAGGAGAAATATTTTTTATAGGGATCGAGTGCGTGTTAGAAACCCTAAAAGTCTCATACAAGATGAGCTTAGAGCTATGGCTGAAGCATTGCTCGAAGAAGAACCTGAGGAAGAAGTTAGGGGAGAAGAGGATGCTAGTTCGTCAGAAGAAGAGGAAGAAATTACGGAAGACAACGATTATAACACTGAGTCGGAGATATAACTAAATGATAAAAAGTCTTCTGATTCAGATAACGAGAGGGATGGTGAGAGTTTAGAGCAAAACTTCCAGCAAAAATATTGTAAAAATACTTCCTGGGCCAAAGCTGAGTGCTAGAGATATTACCAATGAGAGAAGTGCTTTCGAAAAAATTTTTAGTGACGACATTGTTGAAAATATAGTTGAGTGTACAAACTTGAAAATTACAAATATGCGAATAAAGTATAACCGGCCGAGACGGGCTAAAGACACAACAAAAACAGAAATTATGGCATTTATCGGACTACTACTTCTTGCAGGAACTAAAAAGCAAAACCATACACATTTTCTTGAATTGTGGACTAAAGACGGAACCGGCTCAGAAATATTTAGAGCGTGCATGAGTGCTGATCGATTTTTATTTTTGCTTGCTGCTATAAGATTTGATGACAAAAATAGTAGAGGGATACGCAAGGAAACTGATAAGCTTGCTACTATTCGAGTTACACTGGATCGTTTTGTAGAGAACTGCAACAATAACTACTGTTTAGGAGAAGAAGTAACAATTGACGAAATGTTAATACCTTTCAGAGGTAGATGCAGTTTTATTCAATATATCCCGTCCAAGCCTGCAAAGTATGGGTTAAAAGTATTTGTATTGTGTGATGCCCAGACATTTTATGTTACACATTTAGAGGTGTATTGTGGTAATCAGCCACAAGGACCTTACAACAAATCAAATAAACCTGCTGATATTGTACATCGTTTACTTCAAGACTGGAAAGGGAAAAACCGGAACTTGACATGTGATAATTGGTACACAAGTTACTCATTGGCCAATGATCTTTTGAAAGATAAAGTAACAATGGTTGGCACACTAAAGAAAAATAAACGGGAGCTGCCATTGGAGTTCCTACCACATAAAGAAAGAGAAGTTGGATCGTTCCTTTTCGGATTTCAAAAAGAGGTAACTATAGTGTCATATGTCCCTGCAAAAAATAAAGCTGTGCCTTTGATATCAACCATGCATAATGATTCTGCAGTAGATCCGGATAAAAAAAAGCCAAATATAATTTTAGATTATAATTCCCACAAAGGAGGTGTCGACACAGTAGATAAAATGTGCGGTACATACTCGGTATCAAGGAGAACGCAAAGGTGGCCGATGGTTATATTTTTTCAGCTCCTAAACATCGCAGGAATTAACAGCCAAATTCTGTATAATGCTGCAAATATAATGTATAATGTTTTGCACAGTCATACAGGTTGAAGGTTCATATTTTTTAAGATACTCAACTAAAATTTAAATTTTAAACGCAACCTACTGCGAATCTATAAACACGGTAAATTTCCGATATTTTGCTTCGCGGTAAAGATATCGGAAAAAGTTATTTTAACCCCACATACCAAATTTCATGACACAATTTTGTATTTGTAGGCAGGACCCTAAAACGAGGTGGAAATAAAATTATCCAAACTTTGGCCAAACTTTTCACCGAATGCATTTACCAAGGAAAAACCCCTTCTCAATGGAACAATGCGGTCATTGTTTTATTACACAAGAAAGGTAACATAACAGATCTAAATAAACTACCATCGTATCAGTTTGATATCACACATATATAAACTTTTCACAAAAATTATCAAAAAAAGACTGGAGGCTAAGTTAGACTTCTATCAATCTAGAGAACAAGCTGAATTTAGATCTGGATATAGCATTAACAATCACTTACTGGTAATAAAAAAATCTGATAGAGAAGTCTGTGGAATACAACAAATTATTGGCACTGATATTCGTGGACTAAGAGAAACATTTGATACCATAAAAGCCAGCAGAAAATGTTAAAAGCATTGACAGAATGCCGAATAGACCGTCGCTACACTAACATGATCAAATATATCTACCAAAATGCAACGGCTAGGGTAAGACTATCTGAACAACAAACAAATAAATTCTGTACACAGCGAGGAGTTCGGTAAGGATACACCATCTCACCGAAGCTATTCACAACCCTCTTAGAACACACTTTTAAGAAGGCAGATCTAAACGAATATGGTATCAACATAAGTAGAGTTGCACAAGTTTGACTTGAATGTTTGAACTTGACTTGAGTTTGACTTAATTTCAAGTCAAACTCAAGTCAATCCTTCTGACAAATATTTCAAGTCAAGTCAAACTGGTCAATCGTACAGGTTTGAAAATTAAAACTGTTTGTCAAACTAGTTTGAAAGAGTTTGAAAAATAATTTATTTAGTACATATACTTTTTTGTCGAGATAGACATGTTAGTTTCCAATTAAGATAAGAAAATTAATAATACAATGAGTGCCACATAAAAGTCAAAATTTTCAATGTGTTTTAATTTAAAACTTTTAAATGTAGATATTTATTTTTTCGAATCCTGAAAAAACTAATAAGTATTTTTGAAAAATTTAAACGCAGAATGAAAGATTGCGTTATTACCGAGGGCCGAAAGTCTCTTAGAACAAATAAAAAGTTTCTTTTGAATAAAATATTTGCAATTAATAATAACACTAAATTTTGCTTTTTATGTTCACATCCATAACTTATTAAAATAAACATTATAGAAGTTTTCAGGGATGTTTGTCCCTCAGAAATAATGTAATCTTTCATGCTGCTTTTAATTTTTTTTTAAATTCTTATTGGTTTTCTCAGGATTTGAAAAAAATTAATACATTTAAAACACATTCAACATTTTAATAAGCGACATGTTACGCCTATGCCCTTAACAATAAAATAAGACTATTATTTATCTTAGGGCCAGTTCGAAAAAACATGTGGTACCAAGCTGCTAGTTCACTCGAAAATATGTACCACAATACAAAAGTTAGTATTGCTGTATGTATATTCGTTGGTATTTCTTTAAAATTCAAAACTAACCATAGGGTTATTAGACCTGGATCCCGCGTACCAAAAAAAGTTGATTAATAGCAAGCTGAAAATTTGTTAATAGCTTAACGGTGTCTAGTCGGACAAACTTTGATGTACGGGAACACTGGAACAGGGGAAGTTTTAATTGTGGAACAGTTAAAAAATTTGGAACGTCAGATTACGAAAACGTCCCATGTATTTTGTCCGTCAGAACATCCAATTGATTTGTTACCCTTTCATTAAATTCTCATGCAAAAATCAGACTGCTATTACTAACCAACATGATTCCTGTCATTTGACATGTTCTTCGTGTTCCACTTATTAAAATACCCAGTTGGTGATCAGGGATGGGCGGTGTCGATAATGTCATGTCGACAATTCGATTGTCGACATGTCGACAATCATGTCGATGTCGAGTGATTTCAAGTTGTTGCCAATGTCGACAATGTCGAGTATGTCGACAATTAGCAAACGATCAGAATGACGTTCCGTGCGCACTAATTTGAAATTTTAGGTTAATCTGGCTGCGCTGACTTATTGAAAAAGTATGCATTAATGTTTCAACAAGTTGCAAAGAGACCAAATAATCTCAAACTTTTGAAACTTTTAACCTCACTATTAACTTGCGATTGTCAAATTCATAGGATATTCCATAATTGTTTGATTGCAGGTTTTTCAAGTGTAAATGAATTTTAAATAGATTCATATAGAGACAATTTATTATGTGCAAACCTCATGATAGAGTAATGCAATGTAATGAATCTAAAATATTACCATATAGATGCAAAACCAGAAAAAACCAGCAAAACAAATTTTCATAGATTTTTAATTTTCTATCGTTACTCGTAAACTCGTAACATTTACAGAAAGGTTTAAAAAAATTAAAAAGAAACGTAAACCTAAACGTCAGTAAACGAGGTAAGATTCAAAACCACAATCAAACATATCTCAGTACATTGAAACCTTACCTTGTTTCCTAACATTTCGTTTACTTTTTTTTAAATTTTACTAACTCTTTATTATAATAATTATAGTATAATAATTACTGAAACAGTGTTGAATCTCTTCGTGCTTTGGCAGAGACTGCATAATAAAAACATTACAACATTTTGCGGTTTTGCTAATTGTTAACCAAAGAAAACATTTAACCAATAATACATCAAATAGTTGTACTTTCCCCGTCCATATCTACAATTTCTTCCTCGTCCAGGTCATAACTATTTTTATCAGGATACTCTCCCTTTAATGAAACATAAATATGTACCAATTTCTTGGAATTAGTGAACGTTAATCTATTTCTTATCAGACTGTGAATGTGTCCCCAATTTGAAAAGAGTCTCTCGATTTGAGCTGAGATGCCACTCATTTTGATTCTGATCAGATCAGATCACATTCAAAGTTTACAACTGAATAATTTCATAACATAACCTCACTTTTTTCCATTATGGACACGTTGCTGACATTGTCGACATTGTCGACATTGTTGACACGTTCTCGACATTGTCGACACGTCTGTGTCGACAATTAAAGTCGACGTGTCGATGCCCATCTCTGTTGGTGATAAACACCAGTCTGATTTTTGCATGAGAGTTTAATGAAATGGTTACAAATTAATTGGAAGTTCTGTCCGACAAAATACATGGAACGTTTACGTAGTCTGACGTTCCAAATTTTTAACCTTTTCCACAATTAACTTCTTCTGTTCCAGTGTTCCCATACATCAAAGTTTGTCTGACTAGACACCGTTAAGCTATTAACAAATTTTCAGCTTGCTATTAATCAACTTTTTTTTGGTACGCTGGATCCAGGTCTATATGGTTTTATATCTACAATTTAAATTTTTTCCGGATACAGGCTACAAATGTTGGGTTTAAATTAAAAAAAAAATTAATGTAAAAATATGCATCAAGCTTTCTTAATAATTATCCTAACTGGCTCGTTTATTAGGTTTTATTTGTCTGTCTGCGGTTTAAATATCGTATCAGCCAATACATTCCTATGTTTATTGAAATTTGTCAAAAAAAATTGTTTGCCTTTGTTGGGAGAGGGGGAATTTCCCCTACCCCTCCCCCTCCTCCCGTTGATCCGCCACTGAACAAATAAAGGCGGACTCATTTAAAATTGAAAATAAACACGTTGCGTAATATTCAAACTTTTCAAACTGTTTGAAGAAGTTTGATTTCAAGTCAAACCTAAAGATATCGAAATCAAGTCAAGTCAAACTTACGATTAAGGACAGAAATTGCATGGACCGAAATTCACCCGAATATAAGAAACTTAATAAGGCAATAAGAAAAAGAATAAGACATCAGGGACAACAACACCGAACAAATCGAAAATAATATAGAGAAAAACGAGAGTTTGAAAGTGTTGAAAACTCTAAATAAGTAGTAAAGACCGACAACAAATACACCAGATAAAAGATAAAAATGGAGTCACTAAAACGACAAAAATAAGATAATAAAAAATATTGTTGAAGATTACTATTTATACAGAATTATACCTACTCATTCAGCGTAGCAAAACCAGAAAACCACGGTATGGAAATTATAAATGTAGGATCTGAAATACTACCGAAATTACTAACGAGGAAGTTATAAATGTCTTAAACCAGATGAAAAATGAATATTATACAGAGTTAGTTTTATGTATGGAACGCCACAATTATCTTAAAAACGGCTTGCACGATTTTTTATAAATTTTGGTGTCTTGTGATACGGCCGATATTATGGTGGTACTTACATTGTTGTCAGATCTTCCGTTTTTCTGAAAATCTAATGAACTTTCTTATTTCAAATAGGACATCCTGTATATTTTTGGCGTTTTGAAGTCCTTAAAAAATACTGATTATTTTTTATGTAATATTCCCTATACCTAAATGCGGCAATTTCGGAGTTATTATTACATTTATTTAACAAAAAATGTTCTTTGAAATTCTTCCCTAAAGTTATAAACAATTTAATTCTGAAAAAACGAAACTTTGACGATTTTCAATGCTCGAAAACATAAATAAAAAACATTATTTTTGAAATCACGAAGAGCCTAAATTAAATTTGAAGCCTTCTTCTATCAGCTCCCCATAAGAATTTTTGGCATGTTTTATTCTAAAATATTATTTTTTAAGAAGTCTAAATGAATCGCTTATGAGAGAACGGGCGATCATGCTGCATTAACAATTAAAAAACAATCTTTTACAATGAAATAAGCCCAAACTGCGTATAATAAGGTTTGAACTTGAATTTAGGTTGTAATTACAAAAGTAATATTTTTTACTTGGGATTTTGAGCCTTGATAACCGTCATTTTTCTTTTTTTTTGAGTATAAAATTGTTTATAACTATTCAAAAACGATCGACTTTAGAGAAAAATTACAAGGGACCTTTTTTATTTAAAATGATCCAAAGAACCTAAAAGAATGTCTGATCGGGCCAAGAAAATTAATTTTTAAATTTGTTTTAAATTTTTTGTTAAATAAATATAGCAATAACGACGAACTTATGGCATTTAGGTATAGGGAGTATTACATAAAAAATAATCAGCATTTCTTAAGGACTTCAAAACCCAAAAAATATACAGGGTGCCCCATTTCAAATAAGAAAGTTCATTAGATTTTCAGAAAAACGGAAGATCCGAAAACAATGTAAATACCACCATAATATCGATCGTATCACAAGACCCTTACATACCAAAATTTATAAAAATGATGAAAGCCGTTTTCGAGATAATTGAGGCGTTACATACATAAAACTCACTCTGTATAGATTAAGAAAAACACACGTCCATCGAATGAGCTATTACGAGTATCTCTGAAAAAACATATAAGAAAATAAGGACATATGAAGCAGGACGAAGGTGGAGGATGTAATTGGAAGAATTGCGCAAATGAAATGAAACTAGGTAGGACACGTGACATGACAAAACAACGAAATGTGGACGAGAAACATTATACATCGGAGACCAGACGAGCAGTAGTGGAAGACCACAACAACGATGGCTAGACGATATCAAAGCACAAATGGGGAGTAACTGGCACTAAATAATACAAAACAAAGAGAAGTGAAGAACTCATTGGAGGCCTTTGTCCAGGGGTGGATGGAAACAGACTGAAGAAGAAGAAGACTATTTAAGTTATATTTGAATATGCGGCCCGCATAAAAGGTTTTATTTTGAACATGGCCCGCCATCCGAAAAATGTTGCCGACCCCTGCTTTACACCAAGCGCCTCGCCACCACTGCTTTTAGAATATAACGAAGAAATAATTTGATGTTTATATTTACATGAACAATAAAACTAAAGTTACTTAAAATTGTGTAAAGTGTCACTTACCACAATGAACAGGAAAATGTAGACCTTCATTTTCGATTTGACTTTTTGAGATGATTAGTCCTCAAAGACAAATGTTTGATGTAAGTCGTTCAGTTTTTGGTTCTCTTTTATAGCTAGAAAAACGTAGATAATAAAATAGTTAATCTCAATAAAATAACAATTTCGCCCAAACCTGTGATTATGCATCAGTCAGTGTGATTTATTATTTATTAGGTGTTTTAATTAATTTAGGCATAATTTTTAAATGAGTTTTTGGGTTTTTAATAAATCGGTAATAAATTATTCCTACGTAGACTTTTTAATTTTGATTTTGAAAAACATTTGTTTAGATAAGTTTTATGATATTTCATAATCTGTTCATAATATAATTCAAATTCAAACACGATAAATTTTATCTAAGGCCATATTTTAAAACAATAAATACAGATTATGTCCCAATACATAAAGGATTCCCAAATAACATTAAAAGGGCACTTGATTACTCTGGAACAGATATTAGCTCTGACCATATTCCACTAATTAGTGTTTGGATTCAAAGATAAAATGGTCTCTAGGCCTTCAAAACACGTTGGATACAATATTGAAGCTTTAAAAAATAAAACAACTAGAGAAAAAGTACAAGAGAAACCTAGAAAATGAATACTCAATTTCAGCAAAAAATTAAAAGAAAATGTGGAAGAACGATGGGAACACATCAAAAATACTAGACATGAAGGTTCATAAAATTTTCCGGGTTACAAGATAATACAATTAAAGAAAAGTTGGATGACAGAAAATTCTTGACATGACGGAAGAAAGAAGAAATTTGAAGAATAATAATAAAGAATACAAGGAAGTAAATAAAGTTATGCAACAAGGACACGCATAGGCGTAATTCGCGGTGGCAAGGGGTGGCAGCTGCCACCCCAAAGTTTTGTACCCTCCTATTTTGCCACCCCAAAGATTGACCCATAAAACTAAATTTTATAAATAAATTATGTATAAAAATCAAACAGTACAATTGAGATACTACAAAGTTTTAGGACAGACCAATACTTCGACAAGATGTTTGATTACTGCTCTAAAATTACTTAAAAATATGAGTTTCGTCCAGCGGAGCTCCCAAGGAAAGGAAAAATCCTAGCTAAACTTGGCAGAGGCTCTAAAGCTCTATTTGGAATGGTTAAATAGCACCTAAAAGCTACCGTTTTTCCTTGACACTTTGGAACAGGAAATTGAAAATCGGCTGCAGGAAAACAATTTGGATGTACTTAACCACCTGAGCTAATTGTTGGTAAGACATGAAGTAGTGGAGGAAAGCATCAAGTTTGTTTCAAAATACTACTCTTTGGATGAGGAGTTACTTTTCTGCAAAATGAAAATTTTTCATAATATGAAAGAAATGAGAAACAAAACAGTTGAAGAAAAATCGTCAGTTTTTGTGGAAAAGCCATGTCTAAAAAATGTCTTGCCCATGACGTTTGAAATATTCAGGCTATTTTTCACGATACCACTAAACTCAGGTGGGTGTGAAAGGACCTTTTCATGCCTGAGTAGATTAAAACCCTACACCAGAAATGTTAGCGGCTAGGAAAGAATGTCTGCATTGGGGCTTTTAGCCATTGAAAGGAAAATCCCAGTCGATATTGAAAGTGTCATTGATGTATTTAATATCCGGAAAAGGAGACTTTATTTAAGTTAGATTTGAATTCATCACCTCTAAAACACACATTGTTTCTCTTATCTTACTAAAATACTATTGTAAATAAAAGCCTATTTTAAATATTTGAATTATTGTATTGGATTTATAAGATTTAGTCCTGTATCCAGTAGAATCCTAGGTTAATACACAAGGTTGGGGCAGATATTGTAAAAAATCGAAAATCAGGATGTGCACAGCCAGTGTGTATAGTTATAAAAAAATAGTGTATAAATTGCGTTAAACCATTTTATTTTGCATCAATATTTTCCCGGCGGAGGACCCCTTGACCCCCCTTACCAAAACCCCACGGTAGGTTTTGCCACCCCAATGAAATTCGTGAAATGACGCCTATGATAACACGGGAAGCAATAAGGAGCAAACGTACAATTAACATAGCTTTAATTGCTAAAGGGGCCAGAGGAAATCTGGCATTTGTTAAGTTCCTCGTATTTTATTTGAAAATTTTGTTTATGCCTCTTATTAGGTACTTCCCTTTTAAAATTAACCATGCTTGTTTATTTTTGTTTAATTTCTGTTTAATCATTGTTAATCAGTGTTTAATCATTTAGCCAATTATGATATAGTCCTTATTAACGTTTTTTTCATTTTTTCTGGATGATCATCATCATCATCATCATTGGCTCTTCAACTCATGGTTGGTCTTGGCCTGTTCCAGAATCAGCTTCCGTTCCTTCCTATCCTTCGCGTTGGTTTTCCAATTTCGCACTTCTAACACCACCTGGTCCTTAAATCTTGCTTTGGGCCTGCCTCTTCTCCTCACTCCAACCGATCTCTGGCTATAAATAGGCATTCTCTCTAAATAGCCTGGATAATCTGGAGAAAAGAGATATTTGGATAATCCCAAAAACAAAATTTTATTGATGCCTTCATGATAATACGAGAGGGCTATGAAACAAAATCAGCTCTTCAATCTTTTCACAGAATTTTTTAAAGTTAGGAGAAAATACAATGCTTCCATTCTAGACGGAGAGGCAGCGCTGAAAAATCTCTTTGAATTTACTAAAGCTAGATTTTTCATAGTTGATTTCTGTGAGGGACCGTTCAAGTATTACGTAACGCAGGTTAGGGGGGTCAAAAATCTTCAAAAATTGCGTTACGTAATAGTTAAACGCCCATTACAGTGCGTTACGTAGGGGGGTGGGGGTCAAAAATCTTTAAAAATCGCGTTACGTAATACTTGAAGGCTCCCTGAGTGTGTAGAGAAACATACTGCGTTCGATCAAGCGAAACGTAGAACAGGGGTTACTGAGAGGGTATCAAAGTTGCTTTCCTACGAAAGTAATTAAATCCATTTACTAAAGCTGAAAATCAGTACACACATTCTTAATTAAATATAAATAATAATATATAATATATATATATATATATATATATATTGTTATATTTCTATTTGATATAAAAATTAAAATTTGATAATTATAAATAAAATTCAATTTAATATAAAATATTTTCAATTTTCTCAACCACGGGCATATAAATTTAAAACAACCTGTATACAACAAATTGTTATATGTAATTTTAAGAAGTGATTAGAATAAGCGTACGAAACTCGGGACAATGCGATTAGAATAAACAAAGTGACTGGTGCGTACCATTATCGTTTTTTCGCGGAAGGTTCGCTCATTAACAATGTGCTTAGAAAAAACTCAGTGAAATAGATGATAGTTCATTATCGTTTTTCGCGGAAGGTTTCGATCATTAGCCTATGCTAAATAAGACTCATTTGAAAGAGAGAATAGGTCATTAAAATTTGTAAATAGTTAGAAAGTATTTTAGAATGGGAATTAAATATTTTCTTTTGAAATCCATTAAGCATATTTAGAAAGATTAAAAATTGGTTTTGAGGAATATTACGAATGAGAGTTGGTGGTGGAAGATTGATTTGTGAATCTGGAAGGGATATTTAGAAAGTAGGGGAATGGATGACAAAGTGAGGGCAGAATGTTTTGAGCTGTCGAGAAGTGAAGTCGAGTAGTAGACGGTAGTGTACGGAGAGTGAAAAAGCCGGTAGTTCCGTGAGTGTGGAGTATCTATCGTGGAACGAGAAGTAGGCCAGGTCGAGAGTAAAAGAACCTCCTTGAGCCAAGAGTGTCCCGGTAGCTGATAGCAGTTTCGAAAAAGGTAGAACACAGCATCACGACCGAAGCAGGAACGAGAGCTATTCGAGCTAGTTTTTCAAAGGAGTACATTATTGGAAGCCAGGACGAGGTTTGATCGCAGCCAAGGATAGCAGGAACGGGTTTTGTGTGAGGACATTTTCAGTTCACCAGGAAAAGGTCAGTCTCATTTGTTTGGACATGAATGTATGGGTTTTTCGTATTAAATTCCACATAAAAATTGAATAACATAATCAATAATATCAGAAAAGCTTCATCAAACTTAAATAGAGTTGTTGCTAATAACTCCTAATAGTTAAATGTTAATAAAAACTTTCAATTGAAAACCAAAAGGAAATAAGATTCCCATTTGTAAATGTTATGTTTAAGAATAATAAGAAATAGCAAATATTAAGCAGTGATTGCTTTTTAAATAAAATAAAAAATATTTTGATTATAATTGTAACCCATATGTGTATTTTTTTTACTCTTTTCTTTTCTATCCCGATTAGGAACCATTAAGAAATATTTAGAAGCCACGAAAGTAAGTAATTAATTTATAATTCGCCCTGAGATTGAAAACATATTGATATGTGATTTGGTTAATTAATTAGATTAGTATTAATACATTGATTAAATTAAGTGACATATAAGAATATTATCTCATATCAATAATCAAGATCACATCAACTGGCGCCCAACGTGGGGCATTGTAAAGTATTTCTAGTGGCAAATTTGAAGGATAGAAAGAGTAAAGCCGGTATTTGAAAATTTATATGCCTATGGTAAAAAGTGAGATACTTACATTTGATAACATAAAATTTTAGATCTCTTTAGGTACAAATTTTACATAACTGATTTAATATTTTATTTTTACGATATTTACATTTGATATATTTATTGACAATTTATAATATTTGGGTAAAAAAAAGTCGTCTTGGTAACATACTAGTAAAATTTCATATTTGGCGGGGATAATACTTCTTGAAAACAAATGTCTGTGACAAGAAGCCAAAGCAAGGACAACAAAAAACAAAAAGAACATTCAGACCAAGAAGATATTTTAGACACGACAATCATGGCATCAGAACAGCAAGAATTATCAGGAATAGATAAACTATTACAACTGATGCAACTCCAGTCACAAAAACTGGATGACAATCAAAGAGAAACAAAACAAGCAATGGATGAAGCAAAAAGGACAATGGATAAAAATCAGGAAGAAACATCAAAGAAAATGGATAAAGTGGAGAAAAAAATGGATGACAATCAACAGGAAACAAAACAAGCGATAGAAGAGAACAATAAGAAAATAGAGGAACGCATAGAAAAGTATGAAATGAAAATTAAAGATCACATGCAAAAACAAGAAATGAGAATGAAGGACCACATGAAAGAACAAGAAATGAAAATTCAAAATAAAATAAAGGAATTAATGAATTGCCAGAAAAAAGAAATAGAAAATTTGAAAAACAAGTTTGAAAACGCTATTAAAGCAGACAGAGAAGAAGTGGAAAGAAAGATTGCGGAAATCAATATTCAACAAAATGTCGGAGAAAGAAGAGAAATGGTTATACATAGCATAGATGACGTGAAGATAAGGTTTGGCGGGGATGTAAGAAGATTACACCCAGTGCCGTTCATAAATAGCCTGAAAAAGAAAATACAGCACATCGGAAATTTCGAAACAGCAAAAGAAACTATCAGAAACCATCTCAAAAATGAAGCAAGCCTATGGTTCGATTGCAAAGAAGAAGAATTTGACAGTTGGCAACAATTTGAACAAAAATTTTTGAATTATTTCTGGGGAAAAGTCCAACAATTGGAAATTAACAAGGAATTGCAAAATGGGAAATACAATGATAGGATGGGTATATCAGAAAGGACATATGCTTTGCAAATTTACAATAATGCAAAACATTTACAATATAATTACTCATCGGAACAATTAGTCGAACTGATTGCAAGACATTTCGAGGAAACGCTGGAAGACCATATCACATTGCAAAATTACAAAGACATAGATAGTTTATGCCAATTCCTACAAATAAGAGAATCACGTCTAAGAGAAAGAAAATCAAGAAGGTCGCGAGAAGATTACAGGCCCCGAGAAACACAAGATTACAGAGATAGAAATCAAAATAGGAGGGACTATACAAGACGAGATTTTAATCCCAGAAGGGAAAACGAAAATAGAGACAACGGAAGAGGAAATTATGAACAAAGAAATAGGCAATGGAATGAGGACAGAAATCGAGAATACCAGAATAGAAACACCACACGCTCAAATCAAGAAAACAGAAATAATGGTAGACAAAATGAACAGGGATATCGAGAAAACCGAAACAGATCCGACAGACCAAGAGAAAATAGAAGAGAAGTAAATAATACCCAGACAGATGAATATGACGGAGAGAGACATTATGACGAAAATATAAACAACGATGAGCAACCGGCGTCTTTTCACGACGGCGCTCACTAAAAACCAAAAATCAAACAGGAATCTTTTGTCACCCCAAGGAGTTTATTAAATTGGCAGGAAACAACGAAAAGAAAAATGGAGTTAATTTAAAATTTGTGGATGGATTTATCAACGAGAAACCAATTAAAATTATGATAGACACTGGATCTGAAATAACATTGGTCAACAGAAAACTAATAGAAGAAGTTAACTTAACAAATTTAATTTATAAAATACCTAGGGTAAATTTAGTGGGCGCAAACAAACGGACATTAGCAACTATAAATGAAGGCATACGAGTAATGGTACGACTGGGCAAGAATATGTATGCACTACAATGTGTAATAATGCCAAACATGTCACATGACATGATAGTAGGAGTGGACGAATTGGCAGAAAAACATGTAGTGATAGATTTTAAAAATAATACGATGAAACTAACAGAAGAAAAAGAAAAAGAACAGGACAAGGAACATGAGAAACAAAATACGGACGAATCAGGTAAAGAACAAACAGTGGAAATGAATTTGGCAGCGAAGCAAGGACAAAGAAAAAAAAGGAGAAAAGGTCAGAAAAAGATAAAAGAAAATGAAACCTGTGGCTCCTCAAAAGAAGAGTTGAGCCCAGAAGAAGAAAATTTGAGAGTATCAGAAACAAAGGAAACCTGGGATTCCTCAAAAGAAGAGACGGGCTCAGGAGAAGAAGAAATAAAGCAAAAAAATGAAAGTGAAAAGAATATGATTGAAACAGTGGTATTTGAAGAGGAGGTATATGCAAACGAGGATGCAGAATGCACGGTAAACATGTGTGAAGAATCTGAGAAAAAAGACAGAAAATTGATATGTGGAGAAGGGAAAGAAAAAGAATTGCGGTTGATGTTAAGAAACTACGAAAATTTGATCAATGAGGAAAACAGAGTGGCTAAAAAGTACGAACATTCATTTGAGGTGAAAAACTTGGGAAATTTTCGATCAAAGACTTACCCGATTCCATACAAGTATCGACAAGAGGTGAAAGAAGAAATAAATAAAATGTTGGAAGATCAAATCATCGAAAGATGTGATTCACCGTATGTTAACCCGATTGTGATAGTAAAGAAAAGCAGTGGAGAATTGAGATTATGTTTAGATGCCAGGAATATCAACCAGCACACTGTATCACAATATGAATCACCTCTAAACATCGAGGCCATTTTTGGAAGAATCACGGGGTCACACATATTTTCGAAAATTGACTTAAAACACAGTTTTTGGTTGATACCGTTAGCTGAAAAGTGTAGAAACTACACCGCTTTTTCTATTGATGGTATTGTCTACCGGTTTAAGGTAGTGCCGTTTGGATTGCAGAGTGCTTGTGCTGCACTCGTCCGAGCTCTACATACCATTTTGAATCGCCACGAAGATTTCATAGTTCATTATATCGATGATTTATTAATTTTTTCACAAGATACTCAGAGTCATCTGAAACACATAGAAATAATTCTGGAAGAATTGGACACAGCGGGATTGAAATTAAACATTGAAAAATGTCAATTTTTTCAAAAAGAAGTCATTTATTTGGGTTTTCAATTGGACACCAAAACAGTAAGATTAGCCGAAGACAGAGTCAAGCTCATAGATGAATACCCAAGACCAACGAATTTGAAAACATTGAGAGGTTTTCTTGGCACGATTAATTATTTTAAAAAACTGATTCCCGATTTGAGCCAAAAGGAAATCCCTCTGATAAAGTTGCTTAAAAAAGGAATAAAATGGAATTGGAAAGAAGAACAGGAGGAAGCTTTCGAAACATTAAAACGAGAATTCGCAAGAGGAACGAAAATATACCACCCCATTTACAATTTACCTTTTATACTCCGAACTGATGCGTCCATACAAAAATTTGCAGGAGTGCTGTCTCAAATACAAAACGACCAAGAAGTGCCGATATGTTTTATATCGCGAGTGACTAAAACACATGAGAGAAAATATAGTGTTACAGAATTGGAGTTTGCCAGTGTACTATATTGCGTAAACAAATTGAGGTTTTACTTATTGGGAGCAAAATTCACAATCGAAACAGACCATGCAGCTTTAGTACATATCATGAAGAATAGATTAGTAAATAATAGAATACATAGAGGCATTCTATTATTACAGGAGTATGATTTTGAGTTCCGATATATAAAAGGAAAAGACAACATAATAGCCGACGCTCTAACACGGGATGAGGACACGGGAAAAAAGGAAACAATTACTCTACAGGTGGGACTAAATAGATTAATACAAGAAGAAGGGATATATTCGTTAAATGAGATAAGGACAAACCAAGAAGACCTAGAGGAAAGAGAGAAAAGAAGAGCGGAAGTAGAAAATGACATATATTTTAAGAGAATAGACGGAAAGGAACTATATTTAGTGACACAGACATTGGCCGAAAAGATAATAAAGAAATTACATGAGGACAATGGGCATATCGGTAGCAGAAAAGTTTGGCTCGTTTTTAGGGAAAATTACATCAGCCGACAGGATTACCGCATTGCAAAGGAAATTACCCAGAAGTGTAATTACCCCGATGTATGTCAAAAATATAAGAGTCGGAATTTCAAAAACGAAAATGTTGCCAAAAATATTGAAGCCCGAAACAAACTAGACATTGTAGCAATAGATATGTTAAGCGATCTAATTATGACCACTAAAAGGAACAAACATATTCTGGTAATGGTGGATGTGTTTTCAAAATACGTAAAATTATATAGTTGCCGCACCACAAAGGGGGAGGAAATATTAAGAAAAATCGACAATTTTATAGCCATAGTAGGAACACCAAAAAAGATCCTACTGGACAATGCAACGTATTTCCGAAATGATCGTTTCAAAGGACAACTTCGAGAACGAGGAATAGAGACAAATTTTGTCAGCATCAGGCATCCACAGAGTAATCCTTCGGAACGATTCATACAGGAAGTGACGAAATTTCTTCGCATTGCAACAGATGGTCAACATCGCCACTGGGACAGGAAAATGGCGGAAATAGAAAGGTATCTAAATACAATTCCGAGCACAGTAACAAAGGAGACCCCAGAATACATCATGAAGGGTGTACTGCCGATAAGGCCATGGGAAGACCAAGAGCCAAAAGAATATCAACAGGTGATTGAAACCGTACAGAGAAGATTACGGCGAAGCAACGAAAAATATATCCAAAGACAGGAACAAAATAGAAAAAGAAGACCAGTGACTTTCCAAAAGGGTGAAAAAGTACTCGTGAGGGCATTACGAGTATCAAATCTTCCTGGCGGCATTTGCGCAAAGTTGATGCCTGTTTTCGAAGGCCCGTACATCGTGAATAATGAAAATGGGATAAATAGTTATGAGTTGAGGCACAGGAACTCGGAAAAGATCCGAGGAATTTATAATATTCACGATGTATACAAATATCACGAATAAAAGACAGAATTACATGAAGTAGATAGTAAGTTAGGATCTAAGACGTAGATTAAAGTAAGGAAATATACAGGGAGTTGATTTTGCCTCGAGAAAATTTATTTAAAAATGCAGATAAATTTTATCGAATACAAGGCGGGGATTTGTTATATTTCTATTTGATATAAAAATTAAAATTTGATAATTATAAATAAAATTCAATTTAATATAAAATATTTTCAATTTTCTCAACCACGGGCATATAAATTTAAAACAACCTGTATACAACAAATTGTTATATGTAATTTTAAGAAGTGATTAGAATAAGCGTACGAAACTCGGGACAATGCGATTAGAATAAACAAAGTGACTGGTGCGTACCATTATCGTTTTTTCGCGGAAGGTTCGCTCATTAACAATGTGCTTAGAAAAAACTCAGTGAAATAGATGATAGTTCATTATCGTTTTTCGCGGAAGGTTTCGATCATTAGCCTATGCTAAATAAGACTCATTTGAAAGAGAGAATAGGTCATTAAAATTTGTAAATAGTTAGAAAGTATTTTAGAATGGGAATTAAATATTTTCTTTTGAAATCCATTAAGCATATTTAGAAAGATTAAAAATTGGTTTTGAGGAATATTACGAATGAGAGTTGGTGGTGGAAGATTGATTTGTGAATCTGGAAGGGATATTTAGAAAGTAGGGGAATGGATGACAAAGTGAGGGCAGAATGTTTTGAGCTGTCGAGAAGTGAAGTCGAGTAGTAGACGGTAGTGTACGGAGAGTGAAAAAGCCGGTAGTTCCGTGAGTGTGGAGTATCTATCGTGGAACGAGAAGTAGGCCAGGTCGAGAGTAAAAGAACCTCCTTGAGCCAAGAGTGTCCCGGTAGCTGATAGCAGTTTCGAAAAAGGTAGAACACAGCATCACGACCGAAGCAGGAACGAGAGCTATTCGAGCTAGTTTTTCAAAGGAGTACATTATTGGAAGCCAGGACGAGGTTTGATCGCAGCCAAGGATAGCAGGAACGGGTTTTGTGTGAGGACATTTTCAGTTCACCAGGAAAAGGTCAGTCTCATTTGTTTGGACATGAATGTATGGGTTTTTCGTATTAAATTCCACATAAAAATTGAATAACATAATCAATAATATCAGAAAAGCTTCATCAAACTTAAATAGAGTTAAACAAACTGGAACATGAAGTAAAAAGCACTTCTATGTAAAAGGTATATTTACTATACCTTTATATACTTATACTTTAACTTTGGCTATACTTTAGTAAATATACCTTTTACATAGAAGTGGTTTTTACTTCATGTTCCAGTTTGTTTAACTATAAGGTATACAGCCAATCCAGGGAACTACCCCTTTTTAGTTTAAATAGAGTTGTTGATAATAACTCCTAATAGTTAAATGTTAATAAAAACTTTCAATTGAAAACCAAAAGGAAATAAGATTCCCATTTGTAAATGTTATGTTTAAGAATAATAAGAAATAGCAAATATTAAGCAGTGATTGCTTTTTAAATAAAATAAAAAATATTTTGATTATAATTGTAACCCATATGTGTATTTTTTTACTCTTTTCTTTTCTATCCCGATTAGGAACCATTAAGAAATATTTAGAAGCCACGAAAGTAAGTAATTAATTTATAATTCGCCCTGAGATTGAAAACATATTGATATGTGATTTGGTTAATTAATTAGATTAGTATTAATACATTGATTAAATTAAGTGACATATAAGAATATTATCTCATATCAATAATCAAGATCACATCAACATATATATATATATATATATATATATATATATATATATATATATATATATATATATATATATATATATATATATATATTGATACATGTATCCATGTGACTTCCAAAGTAGATTCTCGTAATACGTTGTTACTTCATATATACCGTTATGACTTCCGATTTCGGAAGTCACAACGTTTTGCCTATATTTTTACGAATTTGGCTACTAGATGGTATCAGAAGGCTTATATTAAAAATTTCGCTGGAAGTCATATCGTATCTAACATACTCATAAGATCAGATTTTAGTTCGACGGTATATCACCAGCGCTAGTTTCGCTCCCGTGCTACTATACAGGTTATGTACACAACGCGTAGCGTCTTCCGTATACCACACCGCTCGGTGTGACTTCCGTTTTTTGGCAACTCTGTGTAACGGTTTCCAGACATTTATCTGTTGTAGATTCGCGGTCCTAATCGTACTTAGTGTTTTGTGTGCCTTTTGTTTTTAAACATGAATAATAGCAGATCTGCTTTACTTTTAAAGTTAGCCTTAAATGAAGGTACAATAAGTGATTATATATCTCTATAATTATATATTTTCTGTACTTATTTTAATCTATAATATTTACTTACCTATTTACTTATATAAATTCATTTTTCTCGTGTTTTTGTTTACTTCCTTTTTTACAATGAACTTCTAATTTAATCTACACTCACCGGCACGAAAAACGGGCACCCCAAAAAAATGGGTAATTTTTGATGGCTCGTATCTCCCAAACCTGTTGTCCGATTTAAGTAATTTTTTTAATATGTTATAGCTTTATTCTTTAACAATATAGCTATGATAATATTGTTGATAGACAGGTAAATTTTCATTGTATACCGGGTGTACCAATCAAACTGGGGTTTTTTCTCAATTTTCACAACACCCTGTGGAATATTCTAGCCTTTATAAAATATTTAAATTAAAGCCTAACTATAGCTCCAGGTTTTATTAACATTCTGTTTTTTTATTCATTCCCTTACGTTGGATAATAAAAAAGTTAAGGACTTTAACAACTAGCCATGTTCTTTATCGATATAGGTGTTTCTAAATATAAGTGCGACAAACTTTAAGGGGTAATTTCTGCATGAAAAAATAATGATCGTTTGGCAAAATAATTTTATATTTGCAAGCATTTGCGGACATAGCTTTATCAAGTAAACGATCATTATTTTTTCATGCAGAATTACCCCTTAAAGTTTGTCGCACTTATTTAGAAACACCATGTATTGATAAAGAACAGATAAAGAACATGTTTAGTTGTTAAAGTCCCTAACTTTTTTATTATCCAACATAAGCGAATGAATAACAAACAGAACGTTAAGAAAGCCTATAGTTGGGTTTTAATTTCAATATTGTATAAAGGCTAGAATATTCCACAGGGTGTTGTGAAAATTAAAAAAAAAAAACAGTTTGATTGGTACGCCCAGTATACAATGATAATTTACCTGTCTAGAAACAATATTATTACAGCGATATAGTTAAAGAATAAGGCTATAACATATTAAAGAAATACTTAAATCGGAGAATAGGTTTAGGAGATACGAGCCATCAAAAATGACCCATTTTTTGGGGTGCCCGTTTTTCGTGCCGGTGAATGTATCTATTAAATAATCTAAATTATTTTTAAAAATCTTATTAAAAGCTTAAATACAAGAAATGTAGGTAAATGTTCTCATTTAACGAAATTTCCGAAAATTGCGTATTTTTTTGACCCAAGTAGGCTGAAAAATCGATTTTATAGTTATTGTTATTTCGAAAGTAATAAAACGTGTAAAAATATACAAAAAAATTGAATGTACAATTACAATATAATGGAATTAAATACACGAAAAAAGAGCGATAAAAAGTTTAAAGTAATAAATTCTAGTAATAATATGAAATACAGTAAACTCTCTCTTAAGGGGGTAGGCGCAAAATCTCGGTCCAATGCTATTTAAATGCATTCATTTTTTACGAATTCTGAGAAAACTAATAAATACTTTTTAAAACTTACACCCAGAATGAAAGATTATTATTCCGGAGGACCGAAAGTCCCTTAGAATAAACAAAAAGTTTCTTGATAATGAAATATTCAAAATTAAAAATCACACTAACTTTTCTCTTGTTTTTTTATCCCGTTATCTTATTAAAATAAACATTATATAAGTTTTCAGGGACTTTCGGCCCTCGGTAATAATGTAATATTCCATTCTGCGTTTAAATTTTTCAAAAATACTTATTAGTTTTCTCAGAATTCGAAAAAAATTAGTGCATTTAATTAGCATTTTACCAAGCTTTTGCGCCTATCTCCTTAACGGACACCTCCTCTATACGGACGGTATTTAAGACAAAACTCATTTGCCGATAATATTGAACCTGTACTCTTCAACGGACACTCCCTTAAAATGATGTGTAAATGAAAAAAAATACATAGGTATTTTTTCCAAATATTTTAGAATACAAAACTACATATATTTTATTATTTAAAATTAATACAGAGATGTCAACGAGTGATATTTGATACTGTTTAATTTATCAGCATTGATGTTTCTACTACATTCTCAACTGTTTAGCAAAATGTGGGATCCGTAATTAAAATATAATATGTGTGTCGGTCATTAAAAGAAACGTGACACCGTACCATTCATATGTTGTGACTAAAAATTCTGCTTGAACGGAAATGTCTGCTTGGACATATCCAATAAAAATTTTATTTTCTTTTAAAAATGTTTGGGATTCAAGGGCGACTTTATGATAAAACAATAAATATACAAACAAAACTTGTAATTATCAAGATTTTTGCTGTAAACTCGTGGAGAAATACATCAAATACTTAAAAAGACCTTAAATTATACAAAAAAACAGTTGAATAATTGAAATATGCACTAAAATATTATGCTTTTATACATTTATAAAAAACGCAATGATTATTGGTGTATTGAAAGTAGGTATTTTATTTTACCTAGTCCAGGTTGTATCTTAGTCGATAGGAAAAATATTCTGATTCGTTTTTTACGATCTTACCGAAATACATTCGAACCCGCTTATCTTATTGGAATAGCCTTCGTGCCAATCAAAAGTATTCCTATAACCGGGATATTTTAATAACCGATCATTGGTCGCTAGTAGAAACGTTTCCGGACCGCAAATTTCTATTCCTTAAACCGGGATATTCCTTTAAGAGGTATTCTAATAAGCGGGTTTGACTGCAGTATAGTTCATTAACGGTTTTTGCTCCAAATTTTAAAGAACGGATTGACGTGAAATTTAGCATACACATAGGTAACATGTCAAAGAAAAAAGTGAAAAGAAAACTTTGCCCTGGGGGGCGAGTTTCTCCTCTTCTCGGAGGTGAAAAATATACGTTCAAAATAAGTTCGGAAATGGATAAACTGACTAATTCTAAGCAACTTTTGTTATATAGAATTTTTGTTATATAGAGTTATTTGCGAGTCAATATGGCAATTTATCATCAAAAAAACACTTTTATACGGTTTTTTTTGCCAATAACTCAAAAAGTAAGTATGTTATCGGGAAAAACATTAAAAATATAGCTTATAAAGTAACAAAATTGATGTACGTATGAACTTTTTAGAATCAGTAGAAGCAAAGTTGTAGCTAATGTAAAACAGGAAACAGGTTCATATTCGTCAAATTTAAAAACGAATAATTTCACGTGAAATAACCAAAAAATGATAGCAACCAAAAAATGATGCACTGTTCTGAGACAACTTATTACAACTTTTAGTTAAAGTAGGTCCTATTTTTGTTAAAAAAATTCGAAACAGCACCCCTTAATTGGAATCTCATATGAAATTAATACTTACCGCTTCACAAGTTACTTAACTTATATAATATTTATATGATCTGTATATCTTATATGATCGGCTCAAAGGGCTAATTTTTGAAAAAAATTGGTTTTAAAGTAAAATTTTTTGCAGAAAAAAATGCTGTTTCAAAATTACATAAAATTTATTAGTGACACTAAAAATTACGAATAGTAAAAAATGTAGGTTTTGCTTTTCTAAATATTTAGGATTATGTGTTTTTCTTTGAGACAAATATTGGTTAAGATATGGCTGTTCAAAATTGGCTTACACAGTTGGTTAGTGACTAGTTCAATCCCTTTCAATTACATCCCCTTAAAATAAGCATTTTGAACCGATGAAGCTTACAGATCATATTTATAAACAATACATACACGAGTAAATCAACTTCTGAAGTGGTGACTATTCATTTCATTTCGGATGCTAATTAGGGGGTGAATTTTATAATTTTTTACAAAAAAAAAGGATCTTCATTTTGAGCGTAACTTCCTTAATTTAATGCTAAAACTGTTTTAACCTTTTTTTAAACACTACAAAAAAGTTGTAATGAGTGTTCCCCATAAGTGCTTTAGTTTTTGACAGTTTACGTTGAAATATTCAATTTGGAATTTGGCGTGTATGAACCTATTTTTCATTAGTTACAACTCTTCTCTTACTGGGTCTAGGGATGTCATTCATAAGCACACCATTTTTTTTTACTTTTTTATGGGCTATATTTTTCCTAAGAATGGTTTTTTCGATAAAATACTTACTTTTTGAGTTAATTGCCAAAAAAAAACCGTTAAAAAATGTTTTTTTTTTGTTGAAAAATAAACATATTTACTCGCAAATAACTCGAAAAGTAACTAAGTGAAAAAATGCTATAGAACAAAAGTTGCCTAGAATTAGTCAGTTAATCCATTTCCGGACTTATTTTGAACGTATATTTTTTCATCCCGAGACGAGGTAAAAGTCACCCCCATGGCAAAAGCACACATCGGCACAATATCAATGTGTTTCTTTGACATGTTACCTATGTGTATGCCAAATTTCATGTCAATCTAAGCGGTTTCTTAAAATTTATGGGTTTAGCAATATTTTACCGTCAGCGAACGGACTAATAGTAGAGAATCCGATATAAGGCCGATCTGCATCGATCTATTTAATGGATAACGTGTGCGTGAAGTAACAATGTATTTTAAACGGGATTTACTTTTTCGCACTGTTTTTGACACACTTTCATATAATCAAATATCCTTAACTTTAGCGTTGTCATGGTGATGACATAATGAGCAATAAATTACAAAAAAAAGTTTGACAGTTTTGTGGTTTGAAAGAAATTAGAATGTTTAAATAAGTTCTAAAAATTGTAGAATAGGAATGAATTCCAGTGATGGAGAGTTACAGTTATTTTATTTGTTTATCGTAGATAAAATATTGTATGAAACTGTGCGTGAAGTACTTTTTGCGAACTTACGCGATGTATAGCACTCGCTCCGTATAGCACTCGCTCCGTTGTCGCTCGTGCTCTAAACATCACGTGCATTCATAAAAAGCATACTTCACGAACTGTTTCATAAATAACTATTTTCATATATTAAAAAAAATGTTTCGACCCGGGTAGATATTATTCCAGATTTTCAGATTTCAGCACAGTGTTAGATGGTTGGGGCATATATGGAGAGCAGGTAGCGTAACAACTATAAACTCAATTTTACAATGGAAACCCGGAGTTAGAAGGAGACGCGGAGGAACTAGAATAAATGGTTACAGGAAGTAAAGGAAAATTTATATAGGGCAGGAATTAGAGACTAGCAGAAAAAGACAGAGGATAGAAAGAAATGGAGAAGCACAGTCAATAGTATCGAGTAGCAGACTGGGACTAATCTGCTCTAAAAAGATGGATCTAGATAGCTTTTTAGCGGCTCAACCCCACCTGGTGTATTTAGCCATTTAATTTTCTTATTACACATTATTATTGGTCCATCAAAAATTAAAAGGACGGTGCCTGTAATAAAATCTAAAATTCAAAATTTAATCAAGAAAAATAATAAATATTAAAATTTCCTATAAGTTCAAATTTATTTATTAAAATTTTTGATATAATTTTCATAAATAAATTACTTACTAATAACACTTTTTTAATTAATTAAAAAAAATCCATTTTGCAACAATAATAAAATATTAGTATTTGTAAAATAAATATCAATCATATCATAAATAACACAGGTTTACAAAAAAAAACTAAATTTCGGACTATTTGAAGAAACCATATTACAAGGGGGTTTTTGGGGTGGCTGATCACGAATCCGGGGTCCGCTCACCCCTTTCACGCCAGGTAAAGGTCATTTCAAGGTCAAATCAAGATAAATCGACAGTCGCTCTGAGAAAGTATATTAGGGCGTTTTTGGTGTCGCTGATGACGAATCAGGAGTCCGCTGACCTCTATCACGTCTAGTTCAAGGTCAAATCAACATAAATCGACACAATCGCTCTGAAAATATAGGGGTTTTGGAGTCACTGATCATGAAAACTGCGGTCCGTTGAGCTCTACCACGTAAGGTAAAGGTCATTTCAAGGCCAAATCAGGACAAGTCCACAAAACTGATTTGACCTTTACCTTACGTGGTAGAGCTCAACGGACCCCAGTTTTGTGATCAGCGACCCCAAAAACCCCCTAATATACTTTTTCAGAGCGATCGTGTCGATTTATCTTGATTTGACTTCGAAATGACCTTGAGCTAGACGTGATAGAGGTCAGCGGACACAAAATTCGTCATCAACGACCACAAAAACCCCCTAATATACTTTTTCAGAGCGACTGTCGGTTTATCTTGATTTGACCTTGAGATGACCATTACCTGACGTGATAGAGGTCAGCGGACCCCGGATTCGTGACCAGCGAACCCAAAAACCCCCTAGTCACATGGTTTCGTCAAATATTCCGAAATGTATTTTTTTTGTAAACCTGTTTAATCAAAAGAATATCAATCTTTTAAATTAAATAGACAACTGTAAAACATAGAACTGCATTCACAACTGTATTCACAGTAAAAGTTTCAAAATATCACACATTACGCTTAAAGTAAGAGGTAAATCAGCAGACGAGTCGTTGTGACTTCCAAAATATGACAACACCGCTGGAAGTGACAACGCACCTTGAACTACCCTATATATGGAAGCCATAACGTATGCTGTACGCTTCGGTATATACATATATATATACAAAATTTATTTTGGTAAATCCTTTCCCCTCAATAGGTAGACCCATTTTATAAGCCCCCCTTTTGCCAAATACACAATTTATAAAAAATAATTCCTAGTAGAAAAGGTGGAAGTCGGACAGCCTCTTCTGTATACCGGAAGTCACAACTTAACGTGCATCAATATATATATATATATATATATATATATATATATATATATATATATATATATATATATATATATATATATATATATCCTACTAATATTACGGACTCTGCATTAAGGATTTGACCATACACAACGGACTCGAGCGATTTACGGACTCAATATACGGAGGCCGTAATATTTTTCATGTATTTCTTTAAACGGATGGTCATTTTCTACCAAAATTTTGTTGAATGAGAAACTAGAGACCTCTACCTACTAAACAAATATGTTACAAATATTGTGGGTATCATAGGATAGCTGCAAATCTTAAAACAAAATGAGTCCGTAAGGTCGCTTGTAATTCAGCCATCTGCCGTTAGATGGCGCTTTTATGAGTATATTAAAGGTGTATATCCTTCATATGTAAAACTAAGAAACGACACTATAGACTCCGCTCAGCTGGCAACACTGTTGCCTAGATATTGTATCATCCGATCTGGCGCAAATTGCTGGTGCTGTTATCGTTAATTTTTATGTGTTGAAAAATGTAATGGTACGCGGTAGGTATATTATTAATAGTACCTAATAAAGGAAGATATTTTGTTTCACAGACATTTCGTCCACACGTTTTGATTTTGCAATTGCTAATAAATACATCTTTTTATTTATAAACGAATAAGCTATATAATTTTGTAATTCAGAAGAATATAAGTGTAACTGTTTATAAATAAAAATAAAATATTATAGGTCTGGATCCCGCGTATGAAAAAAAAAGTTGATTATTAGCAAGCTGAAAATTGTTAATAGCTTAAGGGTGTCTAGTCGGACAAACTTTGATATATGGGAACACTGGAACAGGTGAAATTTTAATTGTGGAACAGGTTAAAAATTTGGAACGGTTAGACCACGAAAACGTCACATGTATTTTGTCCGACAAAACTTCTAATTGATTTGTTACCCTTTCATTAAATTCTCATGCAAAAATCAGACCGCTATTTATCACCTGTCATAATTCCTGTCATTTGACATTTTCTACGTGTTCCACTCATTATAATGCCCCTTTGGTGATAAATAGTAGCCTGATTTTTACATGAGAGTTTAATGAAAGGGTAACAAATCAATTGGAAGTTCTGTCGGACAAAATACATGTGACGTTTTCGTGGTCTGACCGCTCCAAATTTTTAACTTGTTCCACAATTAAAACTTCCCCTGTTCCAGTGTTCCAATATATCAAAGTTTGTCCGACTACACACCCTTAAGCTATTAACAAATTTTCAGCTTGCTATTAATCAACTTTTTTTTCATACGCGGGAGCCAGACCTATTAATGGCTCCGTACATTTAATACTTGTTTGTAATGTTCATTTCTATTTGTAAGAATGTAGGTACTTAGTTTATTATTGATTTGTGCCAGTTGTGTTGATAAAAGTAGATATACATTTTTGTTTTAATCTTGCATCATAAAGCATAGAAATGTACAACATTAATTCTGTACCTATTCATTTTGTACGCAGATGTTCAAAAGAGTTCATTTTCGTTTTGTATACTTTCATTAATTTTTGCTTTATGCCTAGTATCAGATCATTGCCGATTCTTATATTATTTATGTCTACCATAACAATAACTTCGGATGTTTTTGGTATTGCATTTACCACCTCTTGGAAATCTTTATAAAATTTCTCTCTGGCATCTGTGTGTTTTTTTTCTTGTCATTTCAGAAATACTCATATTTTTTTGATCACTATATATTATTATTATTATTTTGATTCACTATATTTATAAATCGTGACCAGTCTTAAAGACGATAGGTACTCATTTCACCATAAGAAAAAATGATTTAAACATATATATTTTTTAATTTTTCAAAAATTTATTAAATCAAATTATTTTTCAAAATGTTATCGACCAAAAAAATATTAATACTTTCTATGAATTACTTATTAGCTGTTGCATATAACAATAATAACCTACCTACGTACTTTCCAACTTACGATATGACTATATATTTTTGGGGAGAATACTGGGAACAAGCGACAATAATAATATTACATATTTGCATATTATTTTTGACGTTTTGGGCTCCAAACCAGAATTCATTTTCAATGAATATACAGTCGGAAAATGAAAGAATACCAATGAACGAACATATAAAACACGCTGTATTTTCCTGTCACCGTGTCACAAAGAAAATTGTCCAGTGCAAGTACATGTAACAATAATTATTACATGTACTTGCGCTGTCCAATTTTTTGTGTGACACGGTGACAGGAAAATACAGCGTGTTTTATATGTTCGTTCATGGGTATTCTTTCATTTTTCCTACTGTATTTACAAAAATATTTTACAAACTGTAAAATCAAAAATACGAGGTGAAGCTTCTCTGTATACCTTTTCTTTTTACCTCGCATATAAAAAGATTTTACCTCACACTTTTGATATAACAGTTTGTAAAAACTTTTTTTACAGTTTTAAAATGAATACGACGCTAATTCCCAAAATATTTCGGTATGCCGCAAAAAACCAGCTTTAAAAAATTGACTATAATTTACCTATTACGACTGAATAAGGATAAATATTAAGATTTCATCATTAACGGCCAATACTTAAATCACCTAAGATACGCTGACGATATCGTCCTTATAGCTACAGACAAGGAACAACTACAGATAATGATACAACAACTAGACCAAGAAGCCAGTAAAGTTGGATTAAATATGAATTAAAACAAAACAAAAGTGATAACAAATCAAGAAGATGAGTTAAGAATCGTAGTTAAACAAAACCAAATAGAAGAAGTGAATGAATATATGTATATACTTGGGACAAATAGTAAAATTGAGTAGAGACAACCAAACGGCAGAAATAAAGAGACGAACGAAGTTAGCGTACGTCTCGTTTGGTAAGTTCAGCTTCATATTTAAGAATAAAAAATACCCTCATTATCTAAAAACAAAACTCTGCGACCAATGTATTCTTCCGGTCCTCACATATGAATGTTAAACATGGATATTCACAAAAGCGAATATGGATAGAATTGCGAAAACACAAAGAGCAATGGAAAGACAAATGATCAACATAAGATTCAGATAGAAAAAATGGATAAGAAATATAACAAAAGTTAAGGGTGCTTCTCGTCAAACAGCTAAACTCAAATGGAAATTCGCCGGTCATACTATTAGACAAAAAGACGCAAGATGGAATAAAGTTATTACAAAGTGGAAACTATGGACATACAAACGAAAGAGAGGGAGACCACAGATGAGATAAGAAGATGACCTGAAACATCAAGCAGGCTCAAAATGGATGCACATGGCTTAGGATAGAGAAACATGGAAGAGCGAAGAGGAGGCCTATGTCCAATATTGGATGTTGCAAGGCTGATAGAGAGATAGATACATAGATATTAATATTTTAGAAATACTGATATTCTTTGGTTGTTCGCGGTATACATAGCGACCAAAGAAGATAATAATCATGATATTCAAAAAGAAATATGTTTCATTCCACGAATATACGGCTGTTTTGGATTATCGCGACAACGAATATTTTAGTGTACAACATAAGAAGTACGAAAGTAAATGGCTCTAATAATTATTCCAATAAACAACAATGTAATTTGCAATTTACTTTCGTTCTTCATATTTTGCACAATAAAATATTAATAAGAAGGCAAAGGAAAGGAAGTATTATAATTAATTTTGCACATTAAAATTTTTGCAATTTACTATTTTAGTGGGAAATAAGTCATAATTTAAGTCTGAAATTAAATTTATTTGACGTTTCGATTTCCATTCAGGGAATGCTTATCAAAATACAAAATATTAATAAGTTGAATTGAATAAATTAAACCATTTATTAATATTTTGTATTTTGATACGTATTTCCGAAGTGGAAATCGAAACGTCAAATAAATTTAATTTCAAAATTAAATTTGAAATTAAATGTTTTGACGTTTCGACTTCCGAAATCCTTATCAAAGTACAAAACATTAATAAATTGTTAAATTTATTAGTGTTTTGTATTTTGATCAGGATTTTCAAAGTAGAAATCGAAACGCCAAATAAATTTAATTTCATACCTTAAATTCGGGATGATTCGGAATACTTAGTTATAGGAAGAAGGCAAAGGAAAGAAAGTATTATAATTAATTTTGCACATTAATATTTTTTGCAATTTACTATTTTAGTTGGAAATAAGATATAATTTAAGTCTGACTTTAAATTTATTTGACGTTTCGATTTCCATTCAGGGAATCCTTATTAAAATACAAAATATTAATAAATTGAATTAAATAAATTTAATAATTTCTTAATATTTTGTATTTTGATAAGGATTTCCGAAGTGGAAATCGAAACGTCAAATAAATTTAATTTCAAATTTAAATTGTGGCTTATGTCCAACTAAAATTTTAAATTGCAAAAAATATTAATTTGCAAAATTAATCATAAACTTACTTCTTACCATTGCATTCTTCCTATAACTAAGTATATGATTTTATTGAAACAGCCTTTAATAATAATTAAAAAAAAAATATTTTAATCTTATAAAACACATTTTGAAATAAAAATTAACTATTACACAAATCAGAAAAAAAAATAATATAAAGTAAATATAAAGTAAGCTTACAGGAAAGAAAATCAAAACAATTTCATCAAATCATGGCTTTCTTGAATACTTATTTTTTCATAAAAACTTTAATTTTTAACCAACTTTTATTTCTGAAAATGTCTGGATATTTGTCAATTAAATCTTCACATTCTCTCCTGTTTGAAGCTTTTCTTTTTTTGATATTCTTTGCAAAAAATCTTTTAGCAAAAACTTTTTGATCCTCGGTCCATCGGACTAACTTCCATTTTTTAGTGGTTGACTTGACAATGGCATTTTTAACATTTTGTGGTTTCGATTTCTCAGCTTCTACTACCACTACATCTTCTAGAAAATTTTCGTATTCCTTGTCTTCTGGTTCGTTTGTTTCAGTCATTATATTTTCATCCACATTTAGTTGAATATCGTCAGGGCTTTTGCCTTTAAATGACTCACCACTTCCATTTTCCATAACCAATAAAAGTTTTGCTAACTTGGCAGTTTGGTAAACATCATCTGGTAACATATAGGATCCTCTGTGGACACCTACTGTATGACCCATGAATAATGCAAGTTGTTCAATATCGGCTTCCGTCATATTAAATAATTGACTTATTGTAGCCAAGTGTTTCCTTAGTCTAGTTGATGTTGATGAAATAGCGTCAGGATTTTTGGCTCCTGATAATCTGGCATATTTTCTTAAGATTTTATATCCACTTATCTCATTTCTAGAATTTGGTTTTCCAAACAAAAAAATATTTTCTTCAGGAACGATATTTGGTCTTACTCTTATCAATAAATTAATATTAGATTGTACGTCTTTACTGAATAACACAGGTACACCCCTATGTCTTTTTTCTCGTATCACAACTCTCTTGAAAGTTTTGAGTAAAATTTGTTCAGATGGGCTGGTAATGAGCGAAAATTCTTCATATGTACTTTTATCATTAGTACAACTCAAATATGTATCCAACTTCATTCTTTGAAGTTCTCCTGGGCGTCTTCGGTTCAGTAGAAAAACTTGGCAATATGATGTTTCGAGTAGGGTATTGTATGCGGATACTTTGTTGTTATTAACTTGAAGTTCAGCCGCTGCTTTTTTAGACAAGTCTATCAAAAAATCTTTCATGATTTTGAGATCATTTGCTAAAGGGACAATTGTAATCTTGTTCCACCTCTTTAGATTTAAATTGTTGGCTGCTTGACTGAATATTTCATATCTCCAATTCGTAGTGAATAAGTGGAGCATTGTTCTAAGCTGCGCTTCCGCTTCCGCGGCTGTAATGGATTCGTAGTTTGTTTTTTTCTTAATAACAAAGTTAATGGCAATGTCACAGCATTGTTTAAAAGAATTTACTATATTCATAGCATAGGAAGAAGCATCAAAGCTGGCATTTGAAGATTTATATCCTGAGGCAATTTGTGTTGCCTGAACAATATTATCAAAATATTTAGGCTGTAATGCATCAAACAATGATTTTATTTCAAGATTTATTTTTTTAAGTTCAATAAGTATCCTGGCTAACTCCCTCATTGTTCGTGACGTCACTGTGGCAAAATGATGTTCTCTATGTACTCGCAAAAAACGAGAGCCAAAAGCGCAAATTAAAGCATCTGTCTTTGCTTCTAGAGATATCTTGTCTGCGCGCATACGTGGAAAAATTTCTCGTTTCATCTTTCATCAAATACTAAGCAAAATATAAATAAATAACAAATTCTAAGCAAAATTTGTTACATAAAGTTATTAAAATAAATGTAAACTTTTTGAGTTATTAAAGATCAAAGATTTTAATTTTTCTTGAGAAAAATACATGTTTTTAACCGATTTTTCATCAATAACTCAAAAACTATAAGATTTTACAAAAAAGTTATTATTACCAATATTGAAGCTAATAAAAAATGGAATAAACTCCTTACTAGAAAAATCTTTTAGTGTTAACTAAAAGTGAGTTATAGGTAATTGAATGTATATTTTTTTCGACGAGTAAAAAATCTAAGTATTCAAGCTGAATTAACGGGAAAATGATGCATTTTATAACATAAACTTATTAAACATTTGTCAAAGTACTTAAAGATATATATCAAATGAGCCCCCGAACATGTTGATAGCATTAAAATGTATGCTCCAAAATTTTTTCAAAATTTATCTTTTAAAAATGTTTCCAAAAAATGTTATGTTTTTTTTTAATAACTCCGTCCACTTGTACGATATCATGTTCACCTAAAAACCGTTTGAAAATTAATTTAAAGGGCTATTTCACCACGTAAAACTTAATCTTTTATACCTCTTACTTTTTTAAAAAATAAAAGATTATATAGCCCCGGTTGCATGGTTCTCACAGCAAAATTCAAGATTTAAACGTTTCTATCTCGGTTATTTTTTACCCTATAGAAATAGTAAAACAGGCAGAATATTTGACACAGAAAAAACTAAAATTTGGTTATATATAATCTTTACGTTTTTTGAGTATTTTTGGAGTTATTATCAAAAGAATATGACAATTACAATAATTTGAAAAATTATGATTTTTTAAAATTATATCTTTTTTTCAAAAATGCATTCTAAACCGGTCAAAATTATTGAAATCATTACTTATGCTAATATAAAGAAGTTATTGTAAGGATTATTATAAATATTAATAAATATTAATTTTTGTGGAAATGTATCTCTTATTTTCATCATAACTTGCTTAATTTTGACGCTATTAACTTGTTCTTAAGCTCATTTGATAGGTATTTCGAAGTACTTTGACAAATAATATTTAGCAGGTATATTTTATACATTGTATCGTTTTCCCGTTATTTAAGCTTGAATACTTAGATTTGAGTACTCGTCGAAAAAAATACACATCCAATTGCCAATAACTCACTTTGAACTAACATTGGTTTAGTTCTTTAAGTGAGGAATGTATTAAATTTCAGTAAAAATAACTTTTTTGCAAAAGCTTATAGTTTTTAAAACGCATTTTTAAATGCAAAAACTGATTTAACGCATGCATTTTTTTACGAAAAAATAAAATCTTTGGTCTTTAATAACTCAAAAAGTATTGATTTATATTAATAAATTTAACAAATTTTGCTTAAAATTTGTCCCTCTGGCGATTTATGGTATTATTTTTAATAAAATAATTTTTACCCCCGATAATGGGTGGCATCCACCCCCAGGGTAAAAGTGCATGTTGGCATCATGTCACTTTTGTTCCTTGAGATATTCTCTAATTACTCACCAATTTTCATGAAAATCGATGGAGGTTCAACGAAATCGGAGGTGAAAACCTTCAGTGACTGCACTATTTTGTTTTTGTTAAAAAAAATCGTGAATATTACCCCCTAATTAGTGTCCCAAATAAAATTAATCGTGAGTGCTTTCCAGTTTACTTACTTATGTATTATTTGTATGATCTTTAAGTTTCACCCACCTGTTCAAAGTGCTTATTTTTGAAAAGAAAGTGGTTACTGATAAAATAAAAAAACAAACTTCGAAATGTTGAAAAAAAAATGCTTTTTTAAAAATTATATTAAAAAGTGTTAGTCATAAGAAAGGAAAAATTTCGAAAAGTAAATAAAAGTTTTGGGTTTTCTGTATATTTTCCCAAAAAGTGCTTCATTTTTTGGTTATTTCACGTTGAAATACTCGATTTGTAATTTGAGTCTACAGACTTCATATTTTTATTTTTTATAAGCTATATATTTGCTAAGATTATTTTTAACATTTTCACTTACAAATAACTCGAAAAGTATTAACTTAGTGCAAAAATTTTATAGGACAAGAGTTGCTTAAAATTTGCTAATTTATCCATTTCCGTAGATACATTTTTTGAACGTACGTTTTTTCGCCTACAAGATTTCATCTCCCAAGTAGAAGCAACAAATGGCACAAGGTCAGAAGTAAAGTTGAGTACTTATAAGAGGAACCTACATCCAAATTTTTGTGAAATTTTATCGCCGTATTTCACGTTTTTCATCGCCGTATTTCATTTTACTGACCTATATACAGGGTGTCCCGAAAAGATTGGTCATAAATTATACCACACATTCTAGAGTCAAAAACAGTTCGATTGAACCTAACTTACCTTAGTACAAATGTGCTCATAAAAAGTTACAGCTCTTTGAAGTTACAAAATGAAAATCGATTTTTTTCAATATATCGAAAACTATTAAAGATTTTTTATTGAAAGTGTACATGTATCATTCTTATGGCAGGATCATCTTAAAACAAAATTATAGTGAGATTTGTCCACCCCATAAAAATTTTATGGGGGTTTTGATCCCTTAAACGGCCCCCAAACTTTTGTGTACGTTCCAATTAATTCATTATTAGTTAAACACAACGTTTTTTGCCTCTTACTATTTTTTCGATAAGCGAGTTTTTATCGAGATGCGGCTTCTTTTTTAATGTATTTACATAAATATTTTATGGGATTTTTGTAACTTTAAACCCCCCAAATATTTGTGTACGTTCCAATTAAACTATTATTGTGGTACCATTAGTTAAACACAGTGTTTTTAAAACTTTTTTGCCTCTTAGTCTTTTTTTGATAAGTCACCTTTTATCGAGATGTGGCTTCTTTTTCAAAATATACCTAAAAATGTAAATTATAAATAGGTTATTAACACATTTTCAGATTATTAACAGGTCTCTACAATCGTACTTAGCCATATACAAATATGTGGTGGATTCGATAAATATTCAAAATATCTCGATAAAAACTGGATTATCGAAAAAGTCTTAAGAGGCAAAAATGTTTTAAAAACGGTGTGTTTAACTAATGGTGCCACACTAATAATTAAATTGGAACGTTCACAAAAGTTTGGGGGGGTTTAGGGAAACAAACCCCCCATAAAATTTTTATGGGGTACACAAATTTTACTATATTTTTTTATTAATGATGCTGCTGCCATAAGAATGCCACATGTCCATTTTCAATGAAAAATCTCTAAGTTTTCGATATATGAAAAAAAATTGATTTTCATTTTGTAACTTCAAAGGGCTGTAACTTTTTTTGTGTGCTTTATTGTATATAGGTAAGTGAGGGTTCAATCAACCTATTTTTGACCCCAGAATCTGTGGTATAATTTATGACCAATCTTTTTGGGACACCCTGTATAAAAAATAAATCTAATCAAAATTCAAGAAATTTCAACTCTAGGTGTATATTAATTACGAATCTAATTATGTTCTATATTACCTATAATTATCTAATAAAAAGTTAGATTCTATATATTTATGTATTATCGTTCGGAAATTAAACTAATGAACAACGTAAAATATTAAAAAAGTATTACATTGACCTAACCAAAATTATTATATTTCTTTCAATACATATTATCGTGTTCAGATTATTTTTAGAAGTCATAAAAATATTTTACCAGTAAAGTTATAAGCGTTTGTTTAAAAATACAGATTTTAAAACCATATGTTCCGATTTCATGTATCCTATTACTTAAACAATCGCGAAATATGAAATAACTTCGTTCAAATCACAAAGGGGAAACCCCAAATTATCTAAAAACGCAGTGAGTGAATTGACAACACTGTTTGAGTCTATAATGTTGTGTATATGAGGCCGTAACACCACAATACTGTTTAAAATTATACTCATGAGGCTGCAAAAGTAAGAAATCGTAATGAGTTTATAATGATAACGGAACCAAAAAGACAAGTATATATTAATTTTCATCTTATCAAAATAGAAATTTGTGCATTAAGAATGTTTTGTCACTAGATTTAATATATTCGATTATTAAAATATTATATACACCTCTAAATAGGAGAGGCTGTAAGGTTGCGGTATGGATTGAGTCCTTAAGAATAGTAGGATGTAAATATATATATATATATATATATATATATATATATATATATATATATATATATATATATATATATATATATATATATATATATATATATATATATATATTGTTATATTTCTATTTGATATGAAAATTAAATTTTGATAGTTATAAACAGAATTCAATTTAATATAAAATATTTTCAATTTTCTCAACCACGGGCATATAAATTTAAAACAACCTGTATACAACAAATTGTTATATGTAATTTTAAGAAGTGATTAGAATAAGCGTACGAAACTAGGAACAATGTGCTTAGAATAAACAAAGTGAATGACGCGTACCATTATCGTTTCTTCGCGGAAGGTCGATCATTAGCCTATGCTAAATAAAACTCAGTGAAATAGATGATAGTTCATTATCGTTTTTCGCGGAAGGTTTCGATCATTAGCCTATGCTAAATAAGACTCATTTGAAAGAGAGAATAGGTCATTAAAATTTGTAAATAATAGAAAGTAAGTTTAGAATGGGAATTAAATATTTTCTTTTGAAATCCATTAAGCATATTTAGAAAGATTAAAAATTGGTTTTGAGGAATACTGCGAATGAGAGTTGGTGGTGGAAGATTGATTTGTGAATCTGGAAGGGATATTTAGAAAGTAGGTGAAGGAATGACAAAGTGAGAGCAGAATGTTTTGAGCTGTCGAGAAGTGAAGTCGAGTAGTAGACGGTAGTGTACGGAGAGTGAGAAAGCCGGTGTAGTTCCGTGAGTGTGGAGTATCTATCGTGGAACGAGAAGTAGGCCAGGTCGAGAGTAAAAGAACCTCCTTGAGCCAAGAGTGTCCCGGTAGCTGATAGCAGTTTCGAGAAAGGTAGAACACAGCATCACGACAGACGCAGGAACGAGAGCTATTCGAGCTAGTTTTTCAAAGGAGAACATTACTGGAAGCCAGGACGAGGTTTGATCGCAGCCAAGGATAGCAGGAAACGGGTCTTGTGTGAGGACATTTTCAGTTCACCAGGAAAAGGTCAGTCTCATTTGTTTGGACATGAATGTATGGGTTTTTCGTATTAAATTCCACATAAAAAATTGAATAACATAATCAATAATATCAGAAAAGCTTCATCAAACTTAAATAGAGTTGTTCCTAATAACTCCTAATAGTTAAATGTTAATAAAAACTTTCAATTGAAAACCAAAAGGAAATAAGATTCCCATTTGTAAATGTTATGTTTAAGAATAATAAGAAATAGCAAATATTAAGCATTGATTGCCTTTTAAATAAAATAAAAAATATTTTAATTATAATTGTAACCCATATGTGTATTTTTTTTTACTCTTTTCTTTTCTATCCCGATTAGGAACCATTAAGAAATATTTAGAAGCCACGGAAGTAAGTAATTAATTTATAATTCGCCCTGAGATTGAAAACATATTGATATGTGATCTGGTTAATTAATTAGATTAGTATTAATACATTGATTAAATTAAGTGACATATAAGAATATTATCTCATATCAATAATCAAGATCACATCAACTGGCGCCCAACGTGGGGCATTGTAAAGTATTTCTAGTGGCAAATTTGAAGGATAGAAAGAGTAAAGCCGGTATTTGAAAATTTATATGCCTGTGGTAAAAAGTGAGATACTTACATTTGATAACATAAAATTTTAGATCTCTTTAGGTACAAATTTTACATAACTGATTTAATAATTTATTTTTACGATATTTACATTTGATATATTTATTGACAATTTATAATATTTGGGTGAGAAAAAGTCGTCTTGGTAACATACTAGTAAAATTTCATATTTGGCGGGGACAGTACTTCTTGAAAACAAATGTCTGTGACAAGAAGCCAAAGCAAAGACAACAAAAAACAAAAAGAACATTCAGACCAAGAAGATATTTTAGACACGACAATCATGGCATCAGAACAGCAAGAATTATCAGGAATAGATAAACTATTACAACTGATGCAACTCCAGTCACAAAAACTGGATGACAATCAAAGAGAAACAAAACTAGCAATGGATGAAGCAAAAAGGACAATGGATAAAAATCAGGAAGAAACATAAAAAAAAATGGATGACAATCAACAGGAAACAAAACAAGCCATAGAAGAAAACAACAGAAATATAGAGAGTATTAAGAAGGAAATGGTTAAAAAAATAGAAGAGATTGCAGAAAAGAGCGAGAAACAGGAGTTAGAGATTAAAGAAATCAAAATCAAAATAAAGGAGATAACGAATTGCCAGAAAAAAGAAATGGAAAGTTTGGAAAACAAGTTGCAAAACGCTATTCAAGCAGACATAGAAGAAGTGGAAAGAAAGATTGCGGAAATCAATACTCAACAAAATGTCGGAGAAAGAAGAGAAATGGTTATACATAGCACAGATGACGTGAAGATAAGGTTTGGCGGGGACGTAAGAAGATTACACCCAGTGCCGTTCATAAATAGTCTGAAAAAGAAAATACAGCACATCGGAAATTTCGAAACAGCAAAAGAAACTATCAGAAACCATCTCAAATATGAAGCAAGCCTATGGTTCGATAGTAAAGAAGAAGAATTCGGCAATTGGCAACAATTTGAACAAAAATTTTTGAATTATTTCTGGGGAAAAGTCCAACAATTGGAAATTAACAAGGAATTGCAAAATGGGAAATATAATGATAGGATGGGTGTATCAGAAAGGACATATGCTTTGCAAATTTACAATAATGCAAAACATTTACAATATAATTACTCATCGGAACAATTAGTCGAACTGATTGCAAGACATTTCGAGGAAACGCTGGAAGACCATATCACATTGCAAAATTACAAAGACATAGATAGTTTATGCCAATTCCTACAAATAAGAGAATCACGTCTAAGAGAAAGAAAATCAAGAAGGTCGCGAGAAGATTACAGGCCCCGAGAAACACAAGATTACAGAGATAGAAATCAAAATAGGAGGGACTATACAAGACGAGATTTTAATCCCAGAAGGGAAAACGAAAATAGAGACAACGGAAGAGGAAATTATGAACAAAGAAATAGGCAATGGAATGAGGACAGAAATCGAGAATACCAGAATAGAAACACCACACGCTCAAATCAAGAAAACAGAAATAATGGTAGACAAAATGAACAGGGATATCGAGAAAACCGAAACAGATCCGACAGACCAAGAGAAAATAGAAGAGAAGTAAATAATACCCAGACAGATGAATATGACGGAGAGAGACATTATGACGAAAATATAAACAACGATGAGCAACCGGCGTCTTTTCACGACGGCGCTCACTAAAAACCAAAAATCAAACAGGAATCTTTTGTCACCCCAAGGAGTTTATTAAATTGGCAGGAAACAACGAAAAGAAAAATGGAGTTAATTTAAAATTTGTGGATGGATTTATCAACGAGAAACCAATTAAAATTATGATAGACACTGGATCTGAAATAACATTGGTCAACAGAAAACTAATAGAAGAAGTTAAATTAACAAATTTAATTTATAAAATACCTAGGGTAAATTTAGTGGGCGCAAACAAACGGACATTGGCAACTATAAATGAAGGCATACGAGTAATGGTACGACTGGGCAAGAATATGTATGCACTACAATGTGTAATAATGCCAAACATGTCACATGACATGATAGTAGGAGTGGACGAATTGGCAGAAAAACATGTAGTGATAGATTTTAAAAATAATACGATGAAACTAACAGAAGAAAAAGAAAAAGAACAGGACAAGGAACATGAGAAACAAAATACGGACGAATCAGGTAAAGAACAAACAGTGGAAATGAATTTGTCAGCGAAGCAAGGACAAAGAAAAAAAAGGAGAAAAGGTCAGAAAAAGATAAAAGAAAATGAAACCTGTGGCTCCTCAAAAGAAGAGTTGAGCCCAGAAGAAGAAAATTTGAGAGTATCAGAAACAAAGGAAACCTGGGATTCCTCAAAAGAAGAGACGGGCTCAGGAGAAGAAGAAATAAAGCAAAAAAATGAAAGTGAAAAGAATATGATTGAAACAGTGGTATTTGAAGAGGAGGTATATGCAAACGAGGATGCAGAATGCACGGTAAACATGTGTGAAGAATCTGAGAAAAAAGACAGAAAATTGATATGTGGAGAAGGGAAAGAAAAAGAATTGCGGTTGATGTTAAGAAACTACGAAAATTTGATCAATGAGGAAAACAGAGTGGCTAAAAAGTACGAACATTCATTTGAGGTGAAAAACTTGGGAAATTTTCGATCAAAGACTTACCCGATTCCATACAAGTATCGACAAGAGGTGAAAGAAGAAATAAATAAAATGTTGGAAGATCAAATCATCGAAAGATGTGATTCACCGTATGTTAACCCGATTGTGATAGTAAAGAAAAGCAGTGGAGAATTGAGATTATGTTTAGATGCCAGGAATATCAACCAGCACACTGTATCACAATATGAATCACCTCTAAACATCGAGGCCATTTTTGGAAGAATCACGGGGTCACACATATTTTCGAAAATTGACTTAAAACACAGTTTTTGGTTGATACCGTTAGCTGAAAAGTGTAGAAACTACACCGCTTTTTCTATTGATGGTATTGTCTACCGGTTTAAGGTAGTGCCGTTTGGATTGCAGAGTGCTTGTGCTGCACTCGTCCGAGCTCTACATACCATTTTGAATCGCCACGAAGATTTCATAGTTCATTATATCGATGATTTATTAATTTTTTCACAAGATACTCAGAGTCATCTGAAACACATAGAAATAATTCTGGAAGAATTGGACACAGCGGGATTGAAATTAAACATTGAAAAATGTCAATTTTTTCAAAAAGAAGTCATTTATTTGGGTTTTCAATTGGACACCAAAACAGTAAGATTAGCCGAAGACAGAGTCAAGCTCATAGATGAATACCCAAGACCAACGAATTTGAAAACATTGAGAGGTTTTCTTGGCACGATTAATTATTTTAAAAAACTGATTCCCGATTTGAGCCAAAAGGAAATCCCTCTGATAAAGTTGCTTAAAAAAGGAATAAAATGGAATTGGAAAGAAGAACAGGAGGAAGCTTTCGAAACATTAAAACGAGAATTCGCAAAAGGAACGAAAATATACCACCCCATTTACAATTTACCTTTTATACTCCGAACTGATGCGTCCATACAAAAATTTGCAGGAGTGCTGTCTCAAATACAAAACGACCAAGAAGTGCCGATATGTTTTATATCGCGAGTGACTAAAACACATGAGAGAAAATATAGTGTTACAGAATTGGAGTTTGCCAGTGTACTATATTGCGTAAACAAATTGAGGTTTTACTTATTGGGAGCAAAATTCACAATCGAAACAGACCATGCAGCTTTAGTACATATCATGAAGAATAGATTAGTAAATAATAGAATACATAGAGGCATTCTATTATTACAGGAGTATGATTTTGAGTTCCGATATATAAAAGGAAAAGACAACATAATAGCCGACGCTCTAACACGGGATGAGGACACGGGAAAAAAGGAAACAATTACTCTACAGGTGGGACTAAATAGATTAATACAAGAAGAAGGGATATATTCGTTAAATGAGATAAGGACAAACCAAGAAGACCTAGAGGAAAGAGAGAAAAGAAGAGCGGAAGTAGAAAATGACATATATTTTAAGAGAATAGACGGAAAGGAACTATATTTAGTGACACAGACATTGGCCGAAAAGATAATAAAGAAATTACATGAGGACAATGGGCATATCGGTAGCAGAAAAGTTTGGCTCGTTTTTAGGGAAAATTACATCTGCCGACAGGATTACCGCATTGCAAAGGAAATTACCCAGAAGTGCGATGTATGTCAAAAATATAAGAGTCGGAATTTCAAAAACGAAAATGTTGCCAAAAATATTGAAGCCCGAAACAAACTAGACATTGTAGCAATAGATATGTTAAGCGATCTAATTATGACCACTAAAAGGAACAAACATATTCTGGTAATGGTGGATGTGTTTTCAAAATACGTAAAATTATATAGTTGCCGCACCACAAAGGGGGAGGAAATATCAAGAAAAATCGACAATTTTATAGCCATAGTAGGAACACCAAAAAAGATCCTACTGGACAATGCAACGTATTTCCGAAATGATCGTTTCAAAGGACAACTTCGAGAACGAGGAATAGAGACAAATTTTGTCAGCATCAGGCATCCACAGAGTAATCCTTCGGAACGATTCATACAGGAAGTGACGAAATTTCTTCGCATTGCAACAGATGGTCAACATCGCCACTGGGACAGGAAAATGGCGGAAATAGAAAGGTATCTAAATACAATTCCGAGCACAGTAACAAAGGAGACCCCAGAATACATCATGAAGGGTGTACTGCCGATAAGGCCATGGGAAGACCAAGAGCCAAAAGAATATCAACAGGTGATTGAAACCGTACAGAGAAGATTACGGCGAAGCAACGAAAAACATATCCAAAGACAGGAACAAAATAGAAAAAGAAGACCAGTGACTTTCCAAAAGGGTGAAAAAGTACTCGTGAGGGCATTACGAGTATCAAATCTTCCTGGCGGCATTTGCGCAAAGTTGATGCCTGTTTTCGAAGGCCCGTACATCGTGAATAATGAAAATGGGATAAATAGTTATGAGTTGAGGCACAGGAACTCGGAAAAGATCCGAGGAATTTATAATATTCACGATGTATACAAATATCACGAATAAAAGACAGAATTACATGAAATAGATAGTAAGTTAGGATATAAGACGTAGATTAAAGTAAGGAAATATACAGGGAGTTGGTTTTGCCTCGAGAAAATTTATTTAAAAATGCAGATAAATTTTATCGAATACAAGGCGGGGATTTGTTATATTTCTATTTGATATGAAAATTAAATTTTGATAATTATAAACAGAATTCAATTTAATATAAAATATTTTCAATTTTCTCAACCACGGGCATATAAATTTAAAACAACCTGTATACAACAAATTGTTATATGTAATTTTAAGAAGTGATTAGAATAAGCGTACGAAACTCGGAACAATGTGCTTAGAATAAACAAAGTGAATGACGCGTACCATTATCGTTTCTTCGCGGAAGGTCGATCATTAGCCTATGCTAAATAAAACTCAGTGAAATAGATGATAGTTCATTATCGTTTTTCGCGGAAGGTTTCGATCATTAGCCTATGCTAAATAAGACTCATTTGAAAGAGAGAATAGGTCATTAAAATTTGTAAATAATAGAAAGTAAGTTTAGAATGGGAATTAAATATTTTCTTTTGAAATCCATTAAGCATATTTAGAAAGATTAAAAATTGGTTTTGAGGAATACTGCGAATGAGAGTTGGTGGTGGAAGATTGATTTGTGAATCTGGAAGGGATATTTAGAAAGTAGGTGAAGGAATGACAAAGTGAGAGCAGAATGTTTTGAGCTGTCGAGAAGTGAAGTCGAGTAGTAGACGGTAGTGTACGGAGAGTGAGAAAGCCGGTGTAGTTCCGTGAGTGTGGAGTATCTATCGTGGAACGAGAAGTAGGCCAGGTCGAGAGTAAAAGAACCTCCTTGAGCCAAGAGTGTCCCGGTAGCTGATAGCAGTTTCGAGAAAGGTAGAACACAGCATCACGACAGACGCAGGAACGAGAGCTATTCGAACTAGTTTTTCAAAGGAGAACATTACTGGAAGCCAGGACGAGGTTTGATCGCAGCCAAGGATAGCAGGAAACGGGTCTTGTGTGAGGACATTTTCAGTTCACCAGGAAAAGGTCAGTCTCATTTGTTTGGACATGAATGTATGGGTTTTTCGTATTAAATTCCACATAAAAAATTGAATAACATAATCAATAATATCAGAAAAGCTTCATCAAACTTAAATAGAGTTGTTCCTAATAACTCCTAATAGTTAAATGTTAATAAAAACTTTCAATTGAAAACCAAAAGGAAATAAGATTCCCATTTGTAAATGTTATGTTTAAGAATAATAAGAAATAGCAAATATTAAGCATTGATTGCCTTTTAAATAAAATAAAAAATATTTTAATTATAATTGTAACCCATATGTGTATTTTTTTTTACTCTTTTCTTTTCTATCCCGATTAGGAACCATTAAGAAATATTTAGAAGCCACGGAAGTAAGTAATTAATTTATAATTCGCCCTGAGATTGAAAACATATTGATATGTGATCTGGTTAATTAATTAGATTAGTATTAATACATTGATTAAATTAAGTGACATATAAGAATATTATCTCATATCAATAATCAAGATCACATCAATATATATATATATATATATATAATATATAATATATAACATATATATATATATATATATATATATATATATATATATATATATATATATATATATATATATATACAGAGAGAGTCTGTAAAGTGGAATAAATTCAATATCTCAAATACTAATTGTTTTTTTGGAAAATGCTCAGACCCGTCGATTAGTATTTCAAATTGTCCTTTTTGACATTCAATAAAAATGTATACAGGGTGTACCAATTTAGAGATATGACGTCATCGTCGATTTTCTTAAATGGCAACACTGTCATTTTGATTAGCTAATTTGATAGGGTTTGTAAAGTTATACATAACTGCAAAATATCAAATTTTTATTCTCTACCATTTACAAGATAATAGAAAATAACAAAGTTATATCTGTAATTTGGAATATATTCAATAATTAAAATACTAACTGTTTTTTTGAAAAATGCTCAGACCCGTCGATTAGTATATCAAATTGTCATTTTTGACATATAATAATAATGTATACAGGGTGTCCCAATTTAGAGATATGACGTCATCGTTGATTTTCTTAAATGGCAACACTATCATTTTGATAGCTATTTTGATAGCGTGTGTAAAGTTATACACATCTGAAAAATTTCAAAATTTTATTCCCTACCATTTACAAGATAATAAAAAATAACAAAGTTATGAAGAACAAGAAGTAATCAAATAATAATTGAATTTATTTATTTCAATTAAGCAAATGCTCATAACGTTGCCCATTGACAATTTGACAATAATTGAGGGCAACATTATGAGTTTTTGCTTAATTTATTGAAATAATTAAATTCAATTATTAGTTGATTACTTCTTTTTCATAACTTTGTTATTTTTTATTATCATCTAAATGGTAGAGAATACAAATTTGAAATTTTGCAGTTGTGTATAACTTTACACACCCTATCAAAATAGCTATCAAAATGACAGTGTTGCCATTTAAGAAAATCAACGATGACGTCATATCTCTAAATTGGGACACCCTGTATACATTATTATTATATGTCAAAAAGGACAATTTGATATACTAATCGACGGGTCTGAGCATTTTTCAAAAAAACAGTTAGTATTTTAATTATTGAATATATTCCAAATTACAGATATAACTTTGTTATTTTCTATTATCTTGTAAATGGTAGAGAATAAAAATTTGATATTTTGCAGTTATGTATAACTTTACAAACCCTATCAAATTAGCTATCAAAATGACAGTGTTGCCATTTAAGAAAATCGACGATGACGTCATATCTCTAAATTGGGACACCCTATATATATTTTTATTGAATGTCAAAAAGGACAATTTGAAATACTAATCGACGGGTCTGAGCATTTTCCAAAAAAAACAATTAGTATTTGAGATATTGAATTTATTCCACTTTACAGACTCTCTCTGTATATATATATATATATATATATATATATATATATATATATATATATACAGAGATTATATACCTGTTTATATATATATATATATATATATATATATATATATATATATTGTTATATTTCTATTTGATATGAAAATTAAATTTTGATAATTATAAAGAGAATTCAATTTAACATAAAATATTTTCAATTTTCTCAACCACGGGCATATAAATTTAGAACACCCTGTATACAACAAATTGTTATATTTAATTTTAAGAAGTGATTAGACGGAACTCGGGACAGTGCGATTAGAATAAACACAGTGAAATAGATGATAGATCATTATCGTTTTCGCGGAAGGTTTCGATCATTAGCCTATGCTGAATAAGACTCATTTGAAAGAGAGAATAGGTCATTAAAATTTGTAAATAATAGAAAGTAAGTTTAGAATAGGAATTAAATATTTTCTTTTGAAATCCATTAAGCATATTTAGAAAGATTAAAAATTGGTTTTTGAGGAATACTGAGAATGAGAGTTGGTGGTGGAAGGTTGATTTGTGAATCTGGAAGGGATATTGAGAAAGTAGGTGAATGAATGACAAAGTGGGATCAGAATGTTTTGAGCTGTCGAGAAGTGAAGTCGAGTAGTAGACGGTAGTGTACGGAGAGTGAGAAAGCCGGTAGTTCCGTGAGTGTGGAGTATCTATCGTGGAACGAGAAGTAGGCCAGGTCGAGAGTAAAAGAACCTCCTTGAGCCAAGAGTGTCCCGGTAGCTGATAGCAGTTTCGAAAAAGGTAGAACACAGCATCACGACCGAAGCAGGAACGTGAGCTATTCGAGCTAGTTTTTCAAAGGAGTACATTACTGGAAGCCAGGACGAGGTTTGATCGCAGCCAAGGATAGCAGGAACGGGTCTTGTGTGAGGACATTTTCAGTTCACCAGGAAAAGGTCAGTCTCATTTGTTTGGACATGAATGTATGGGTTTCGTATTAAATTCCACATAAAAAAAATTGAATAACATAATCAATAATATCAGAAAAGCTTCATCAAACTTAAGAGGATCGGAACGTATTTTCGGCTGCAATGCTATTCAAATGGGGATTCATTTTTTTCAAATCCTGAGAAAACTAATAAGTATTTTGGAAAAATTTAAACGCAGAATGAAAGATTACGTTATTAGCGAGGGCCGAAAGTCCCTGAGAACTTCTACAATGTTTATTTTAATAAGTTACAGGGGTGAAAAAACTAAGAGAAAATTTAGTGTGATTTTTAAATTCAAATATCTCATTCAAAATAAACTTTTTATTTATTCTAAGGGACTTTCGGCCCTCGGTAATAATTTAGTCTTTCATTCTGCGTTTAAATTTTTCAAAAATATTTATTGGTTTTTTCAGGATTTGAAAAAAATGAACACAATGCCGTGGTAATATTTTCCGAATCTGTCTTTGTCTTACAACGCACTCAACCGAATATAATATTGTCAGCATATATTGTCAGTCAGACACTGACAATCAGTGACAATTTTAAATATTTGACATTGCATCGGGAATATTTTGAGAAATTGATTAAATATTATTGATATATAGTGTATTTGATAAATAATTGATTTAAGACGTGAACTTAATAAAAAGTTATTTATTGTGTATTATTTGTGAAAGATCCAAGCAGAGAATACATCAGATATATCCTGTGATCCAAGTATTTTGTTGTTAGAGATGTTCAAAATTGTAAGCGTTCCAAAATAACAACATATTATTAAAAAATCACTTTAACACTTTTCCTCTTTTCTCGATTGATTATTAGTTTTTGTTGTACAAATAAATTATTACAATCACTGAAAACATAGTTAGTGAAAAAATTATCACATTTATTAACTGAATTAATAATTTGCAATTATAAAAATAACAGTTATCCAAGAACATTCAAAAGCCATCTCTTTAAATTAATTATGACATTTTCAAGTAGAATGATATTCTAGTAATGTTTACATATCAACACCAGTGTGAATTTTACTACACGTAATTTGCCGTGTAAAGACAGAAAAAGTAGGGATACACGTAAAATATTTGCGAATTATGTACCCATAGCCTTAAATAGAGTTGTTGCTAATAACTCCTAATAGTTAAATGTTAATAAAAACTTTCAATTGAAAACCAAAAGGAAGTAAGATTCCCATTTGTAAATGTTATGTTTAAGAATAATAAGAAATAGCAAATATTAAGCATTGATTGCCTTTTAAGTAAAATAAAAAATATTTTAATTATAATTGTAACCCATATTTGTATTTTTTTTACTCTTTTCTTTTCTATCCCGATTAGGAACCATTAAGAAATATTTAGAAGCCACGCAAGTAAGTAATAAATTTATAATTCGCCCTGAGATTGAAAACATATTGATATGTGATCTGGTTAATTAATTAGATTAGTATTAACACATTGATTAAATTAAGTGACATATAAGAATATTATCTCATATCAATAATCAAGATCACATCAATATATATATATATATATATATATATATATATATATATATATATATATATATATATATATATATATATATATATATGTCTTCATATCAAGGCGAGATCCGTTTGTATCATAAGCTATACAAGATGAGATCCGTTTTGCAAGGCGAGATCCGATTTTGGATCTCACCTTGTATTCACGTGTATATAGTGACATCTCGATGTAACAATGGTTAGGGTACAAGGAAATCGATTTTTGTCTGGACCTCATTTTGCACCCCTTTTGGTGAGTTTTATATTGTAGTGGTTCCACTAAATCCGCTGTAGAGGGCAGCGCGCGCGATCCGTTGTGTATATGGTAAATATATATTTTGCAGACAACCCGAGATCCGGTAAATTTGGAAACATCGCAAATGAATTTCACGGTCAGCTCTCTCACTCGGCTTATGTCTAGCTTGAATAAGAATGTTTACATTATTTAAGGGCTCTGTCCAGAAAGGCGATTGTCAAATATCTCGAGAACTAGACGGCATATCGAAAAAACTTTGGAATGCTTTTTGAATGGTTTTTCAAAATCTATATACTTATGCAATAGCAGGGTTCTTATTCTGCCTGCGAAAGCGGTGGGTGTAGCAACTTTGAATTTTCAACTGAAACACTTTATTTTTAATTAAATAGTTGAAATTTAGAATTAAAAATACACAACTTTTGTTTGAATCGATAATAGCTTCTTTAATCCAGTCGGAAGAGCTTCAAAATCGTCGTTTTGATGACATTTTTAGGGTTTAGGGGTACCTCAGGTAGTTAGCTTAAAACGTAAGAAATAAATTTGAATAGTTAATGTTTATTGATAAACAAAGCTCCAATTCTATTTTACTTCAACTCATTTTAAGGCTATTTCAATAAACTAATCGGTTCTTTTTTCAGTTTTTTGGTAAAACATTTTAACTTATAGACGAAAATTCTTAAAATCGGCTATTTTTCATTTAAATTGTCAATAAATAATTAAATTGAGAAAAAATTGGTCAGATTTACATAAATTTTGTTATTCCGTCCATATAGAAACTAAAACAATTGTTACGTAGTTACACTGAGTGTCATAAAAACCGTGTATTTTTACTCATTTCTTTGAGCTATTTCACGTAATATCGAGATATAAGTTGTATTTTTTACATAAGTTATATTTTAACGTTAAACTGACTTAATTTATAGTTTTATAAGCAACAATTAAGTATAGCGAAATTTATAAAACCTTGTTTAAATTGTTTTACATGCTCTATAATGCGGTTATCTTAAATTTTGTTTTGAATGTTTTTCTTCTTACTGGTAGACAAAAAATGGCAAAATGTGCATTTTTGACATCAAATTGTTGATAACCAACATAGTTACTACTCAAAATATTAAAAAAACTAACGCGTCGGTATAACAGGTTGCCTGGAAACCAGATGCAGAACAGTACCATAAATGTTTTAGACTTTTTAGCACTTTCTTTAAGTGAAATTTAAAATCATTTACCACCCATGTACACTCATTACGGAATCTGTTACAAGAATTTCAGCGATTTCAGCCATTTTTTCAAAATTTATTTTGATTTTCTCTAGTAATCCTTCCAAAAGACAATACATAAATGGTGAATGCCTTTTACACCAACTTCAAGGAGGGTAATTTATACAGGTACATACCTGGAATTATTATATGGACCGTTCACTCTTGTTAGAGTATAGTTCGCTCAAATATGAGCTCTTTTAATCCATTTCACGCGGTAAATTAGTCCGCTTTTCCTTTAGGTCTTAGTTCATAGGTTGTGATGTTTTTTTGCCCTCTCTACTATCTTCTTCCACTCTCTCCGGTCCTGAATCTTTTCTCTCCAGTTTGCAATTTCCATCTTTGATATATCGTCTAGCAGTTGATCTTCCCATCTAATTTTTGGTCTTCCTCTTGGTCTATTTTTTACTGGTTTCCAGTTCATTATCTTCCTGATCAGTTCTTCTACCCCTCTTCTTTGTGTGTGCCCAAACCATCTGAGGCTTTGTGCTTTAATGAATTTTACTATATCTTCTCCTTTATTTATATTTATTATTTCATGGTTCATCAGCTTTCAATATTCCCCTGTTTCTGTCTTTACTGGGCCATGTATCCTTATAATTTTTCTCTTAATTATTTTTAACTTTTCTTCGTCTTTTTTCGTAAGGCACATTACTTCTGCTACATAGGCTATCACTGATCTGATTGCTGCTGTGTATATTTTTGATTTTGTTTTTTTTGCTCAGGTTTTTGTCCTTGAGTAGTTGGTGATATTTCCAATATACTCTATTACCTGCTTTAATTCTGTCGTTTATCTCTATACTCCTTCCGTTTTTGCCGTCCACCATCACCCCCAGGTATTTGAAGCAATCTACTCTCTGGAATGTATTTTCACCTATCTTTATTTCTGCTATTCTGTTTACATTGTCTCGTGTGCTTATAAGATATTTTGTTTTATTCTGATTGATTATTAGTCCTCTCGTCTTTGCTTCTCTTACCAGGGTTAAAAGTGCCTCTTCTAGTCTTTTTTTATCTCGTGCTACCAGTCCCAGTTCATCTGCATATCCTATGATCTGTGTTGAGCTTTGAATAATTGTCTTTTTCAGCCCTGTGTCCCTAATTACTCCTTCTAGGGCGATATTAAATAGTGTCGTTTGTCGTTGACAGACTGTCTCCTTGTCTTACTTCAAGTTCTATTTTGATGTCATTTGTATCGCCCTCATTTGTTTTAACTTTTGCTGTTGAGTCTTTTATTGTCATTCTAGTTAGTCTTATTAATTTTGCCGGTATCTCCATTTTTTTCATTTCTTTTAATAATTGTTGTCTGTATATGCTGTTGAAGGCCTGTTGGAAGTCGATGAATAGTATGTGTAATTCTATGTCATGTTCATAGCTTTTTTCAATTGTTTGTGTCAGTACGTGTATTGCATCTATTGTTGATCTTCCTTTGATCTATTGTTCTAAAACCCTGTTGATATGGTCCTATAATTTTTTCTGTGTATTGATTTAGTCGGTTTCTTATAATTGTGGTCAATATCTTATACGTTGTATTTAGTAGCATAATTGGTCTGTAGTTGCAGCACTTAGTTGGATCTCCTTTCTTAAAGATTTGTGCGATGTGTCCCTTTTTTCATTCTATGGGCATGCTTTCGTCCTTCCAAATTGTAACCATTAACTTGTGCATTCGCTTCGTGAGCTCCTCTCCGCCGTTGATGATCAGTTCGTTGTTGATTTCATCTGGCCCTGGCGTTTTGTTTACTTTTAGTTGTTTTAATACCTCCATGAATTGCTAATAAGTAGGTGCGACTTCCTCTTCATCTCTGTTATCTCTTATATCCTCATCCTCTGAATATGCCTTATTGTCGTTTTTGTATAGGTCCGTGAAATGTTTTTCCCAATCTTTTTTCTTTATTTTTGTGACAGATTTTTTGGTACTGTGTTGTTGTTTTATCTATTCGAACAATTTCTTGTTGTCTTTATTATTCGTTTCTAATTCTTGCATTTGTTCGGAGATCCATGTGTTCTTCTTTTTTCTATAGAGTTTCAATGCTTCTTGTTTTTCTTTTCTATATTGGTCCAGTTGTTCCTGTTCGGCACTTTGTAGCCATTTGTTTCTTGCGAGGTGCTTCAGTTGACTTCTTTGGTGACATTCCTCATCAAACCATTCTTTCGATTCTTTGTTTTTTTGGAATCCTATTATTTGTTCTGCTGTCTCTATTATGCTGTTCTTTATGTTTTTCCATTCTCCTTCTATTTCTATGTGCTCGTACTGACCCAATTTCTGTTTCAGTTGTTCTGTATATTGTTGCTTTGTTTCTTGCGTTTTCAGATTGGCTATATTCCATTTCCTCCTTTTTCCTTCCATATGATTATTCGCTTTGATTATTTTCATCTTAAATTTTGCTATCAACAATATGTGGTCAGTGCCTCCATTTGCCCCTCTATATGACCTTACGTCTTGTACTATTTGTGTCCACTTTTTCGAAATTAGAGTATGATTTATTTGGTTTCCATCCATTCTTCCTGGTATCATCCATATGTTATTTTGTTTTCTTTTTTATGTTTATGCCCAGTACTAACTATATATGTATTTGTTGCTGCTGCTAGGTTGCAGATTTCTCCTTCATTATCATTCGTAGTTTCATGAATGGTTTCTTTGCCAGCTACATTACGATTATAGTCCTCCTTTCCGATCTTTGCATTGAAATCACCCAATATTATTAATATGTCATTCCTCGGAATATTTTCACAGGTTTCTTCCAGGATGTCTTAGAATTCTCTTTTATCTTCTTGGTTTGCTTCTTCGGTGGGTGCATAGCAATTGACTATCGAGATGTGGGCTTGTTTATTTTCTTATGTAAGATATCCTTTCATTAACTGCTTTGAATTGTATCAGTTTTTCCCTCATTTTTTTGTTCACCATAAATGCCGTACCATTCGTTCCCTGTTTGTTTTCTCCCGAATAATAAATGCTAAAGTTTCTCTTCTCAATTTTTCCTTCTTTCTTCCATCGTATTTCCTGTACGGCTAGGATTTCTAGTTGGTATTTTTTCATTTCAAGAGCTATTTCTTGCATCTTACCTGCTGCCAGCATGGTTCTAATATTCCAAGAGCCCATTCTAATGGGTTTTGTTCTTTTCTTCTTATTGAGATTCTTTCTTTATTTTGTGTGCGTTATTTTGTTTTCGTTAACCGTTTGCATTTCCGAGTCTTTTTTTGCCATGTCAATATCATATTTCAGCCGCTGTTCTTCGTTTATTAGTTTTTTGAATTTTCTATCAGCTGTTCTCTCTCTTCGTCCCATATCTAGATTTTGCCATTCACTATTAATTTCTTGTAGCCGATTTTCGTTTTCTTACCTTTGCTTCTTTCGTCCTTTGCTATTTTAGTTATTTCCTTTTGTATTTCTTTTTCTTTCGATGTCCAATCGTTGTTTATATAGATACGATCTTTATGCTGTTTTAGTTTACGTTTCTTGTTTAGGATTTCCATTTTATCCGTGAGGGCTTCTGTTTCTATTGCGCATACTGTTTCTCCTATTTTTTTTGCACTTCTTAGTTTTATTTGTATTTGCAACTCTTGGGCTCTGAAATTTTCCATTTATTCTTTTAATTTCTTATAATCATTTGTTTCTACTTTCAACCCAGTCACGATCAAGCTTTTCTTTTTGCTAAATTTCTCCAGTTGCTCCATTCATTCATGTAGCTGTTTTACTTCTTTTTTTAGTTTTTGTTTCTCTGCTTTTACACCCATTAACTCTTTATTGGTTTGTTGTTATTCTTTCCTTATTTGTTTTATTTCCTGAAGAATTTCATCGTTTTTATTCATTAGCTCTTTCATTATTGTAATCATAACATTTTCCATGTCTTCCTTGTTTTCGTTGCCTGCTTTGCTTGGTGACCGTTTTTTAATTTTACTTCTATTAAAACAATCATCCAAGTTTTCTCTTTTGCGTTTCGTTTCATCATCGGTTTCACTTCCTGTCACATTTTTTCCATTTTCTAGGAGTGCAGCGCTAAATACCTGGAATACCGATATTAGATTATCAACAATACTTAAAAAATGAAAGTTACCAATTCACCGGTAGTTAATGCGTTATTTAAAAATTACCTGCGCACCAGAGTTGCCATTTGGTCTGTAATTAGGATGGGGATTAAAATAGATACGAATTCACCGGGACGCGGAAATATGCACACCCTGATATTCTAGTTACGTAAGCTCGTCCGATTGGCGCATGACGTTAACAACAGAGTAAAGCATAGTCCCGTCTATGCGTTCGTAATACGAACGCGAATGAAATTTGAGAATAGTACAAATGAATGAATTATGACTAAAAGAAACTAAGTGATTTTTATAGTTTAGAGGAAAATTATTAAACTATTTACTTTTATTTAAATTGATTTTCAGTTATTTGTAAAGTTCCCAGTTTCTTGATTATATTGGTATCCGGAAAATAAAAATATTCATATAATCGATATCTACTAAAATTATTATATTTCGTTAGTTGGCAAAAGTTGATTAGTGGCCTACACATTAGTAAATATAATTTTTACCAAGGGGAAGAAAAGCCCCAAAATAAAACCATAAATTTAATGGATTGATAAAAAAACAAAATTTTTTACTTTTTAAATAATGTATTTCATCAGATTTAAGTAAGAGGCTTGGAAAAGACAAAAATAAGTTTTACAGTTTTCATGCCATGCACTTTATTTAAATTTTGTGCATGTGAAATAGACGTACATACAGCAACTATGTAGCAGTTTTCATAATTTTTCTTTTACGCAATGTCAGGTTGTTAAGAGACTTGTTTAATTCTTTAATTGGGAAGTACATCCGAGACCTAAAAAATAAATTGTTCACTTTGTTAGAACAGTCTACAGTTACACTTTTGGACATAAGGTTTTCTAAATAATTTTTAGTTACCAAAATGGAATCACCATTCATGTGGAAGGAAAAAATTGTCTCCAGTTACTTAATATATGACAAGAGAGTGTCTGATGGTTTACATAAACCACACTTACTCAAATGATCAACCCACGTGTACGTTGAAACATCTTCGGATTGAATACTGGAGTCCTTCAATTTATGGCAGATATAACCAGCCAAATTCTCCAAACCATCATACTCGAGTTCACTAATGTTTTTTCATTCTAACTCTCATTGAAAACTTGAAAATCCACAACTGTTTCGTTGTTAGAATCCAGCCTTTGGATCAATTGTCCAGAAATTGGTAAATCTGGGATGTCGTCTGTTTAAACGTTCGAAAATTCGTTCCGTTGTCTCTCCTACCCGTATATAACTTTTATAAAATAAAATAAAGCTTTTTGTTAACACTTTAAAAAAAATTTAATAGGTTTTCCCCGAAAAGAGCTTCATTTTTTGGTACTATGTATCACGTTAAAATATTTGATTTGGAATTTGAAGGATAAGATCGTCTTTTTTATGAGCTACAAATTTACTTTTACTGGTTCTATAGACTAAGAATATACCATTTTTTCGTTTTTTTTATATGCTACATTTTTTCCAAGAATATTTTTTCGATAAAATACTTACTTTTTGAGTATTTGCGAAAAACCGCCGAAAAACGTGTTTTTTTTTTGTTGAAAAGTAAATATTTTTAGTCGCAAGTGACTCTAGTACCTACTACTAAATTAACCTAGTACCTAAGTTAAAAAAACTCTATAGAACAAAAGTTGCTGAAACTTAGTCAGATCTGTCTCCGGACTTATTTTAAACGTATATTTTTTCACCCTCCAAGTAAAAGCAATCAACGGCACAAATTCAACTTTGAAGTGGGGGATGGGTAGAATCTAAATCCAAATTTTCATTCAATTAGGAGTTGACCCTGAAAATTATGTGTGTTTCTTTTTATCTTTTAAATCATTTTACTTAAAATCATTTTTTAACTATCAAATAATAATTACATATTGAGTTATTTTATTTTTTAAACTTTAATAATATTTATAAAAAATTTTACTTTCTTGTAATGTATTTTTAAAACAAGCAATCATTTAAATAATTATTTTGTAACAATTTGTATTATTTAAGAATATAATAATTACATTTTGGTTTCGTAGTAAGTGTTTTTTAAGAATATTAATGTATAGTTTTAAAATATTGTATTGCAAATAATTATCATTATTAAATGGTTATTATTTGTCAAGTATTCTTTTTCTTTTTTCACACCCTTATGTATGTAATAAAACTAAGAGACTTTCTGAAAGGTCAATCGTAGACTTTAAAGACACAAAAGAAGCGATACTTAAAAGTTACGCCCAATATATATCTTTATATCGTGGGAAATATACAATACAACACGAGCTCCAACCGCTCGACTAATAGTCTTTAGAGCTGGCATCAGTGTGTGATCTCGCGTTGAACGGTAAATATCTAAAATTTCGTATATAAGTCCTCCCCTTTACTTTTCAGCGACGGATCTCGTTTCGCTGTAAATTTATCAGAAAAATTTAAGTACAAAAATCTTTTCCCCTCTAAGTGTGCCATGATTAATATGTTAATTATAAAGATACTTATGAACAATATACTCCAATAATAAATTTCCTATTGGTGGATCTCGGGTTGTCCTCGATTTAGTCGGATCTCGCCTTGATATGAAGACGTATATATATATATATATATATATATATATATATATATATATATATATATATATATATATATATATATATATATATATATATATATATATATATATATATATATATATATATATATATAAGTTATTATAGTCGGTCAGCTGTATGACGTGACAGAGCCGGTCGGTCGGCCCCAATAGTCGATTGAGGAAATGAAGCATTTTGGCTCGCAATTTTTTCGTCCAGCATGGATTTACTTGAAATTTTCACAGAAGGTAGGGAATAGTCCAAGGATAATTTTCTATATCATGCCGCAACATTACGCTAAAACCTTGGGAGTGGTTGCCTCCCCATGTAGGGGGTGGGAATTTTTTATTACATTTTAATCATGTAGTTCGATGGAAAAAGTGATTCTAAGAAAAAAATGTTTTTTACATTTTCTTCGTAAAACTAATATTTTTCGAGTTATTCGCGCTTAAAAATAACAGTTTTTCGAAGAAAAATTCGACTTTCTTAGAGGGTTTTTTGAGAATACCTCGAAAAATATGCATTTAATAAAAAAAATGTAGATATCAAAATTGTATCTTTTAGTAACACAAACCAAATTCTTTTCCAATAACATCTGTAAGGCCAATACAAACCGAGATACGGCATGTTAAAAGTTAGCTTTTTCGTCAAATGCATAATTTGAAATACTCAAAGCCAAATAATGGGAAAAATTTGCATTTTTCGAGGAAAACTTAAATAATATTTTTTCAAGTATATAATTACACTTTTCAAAAAAAAATAATAAAAAGTTTCTAGCATGAAAGTTAAGCAACTTATCAAGATCAAATAATCAAAAAAATGTCGGTACCTGCTTTTCTCTACGAAAAAATCAGTGAAAACAACCCCATAACTACCTTCCTAATTCAAAATTGGTCTTCACCTTTCTGTAGTTCCTTTTATATTTATATTATTAATACACTCAAGTAGTTTGACCTATTTAAAATGCCTAATTTTGGAAAAATTTGAGTTTAAAGAAAAATTTATTTTTTGCAATTTGGTATTTTTCACCTTTTACTTCAAAATATCTCCGATAATACTGAAGATACGAAAATAATTATAAACTACTAAATTGTAGATTTTTTTAATGACTAAAATTACCTTGTGCATAGATTTTCATTACAGTGAATAGTTAGCCAGGTATAGCTGTTTATAACCTCTATTTACCAGCAAACCCCCCGTTATTCGAGCCCTTTAAACCCTCCCCAATTAAAAACTAAGGGATCTTACGGAATTTAATTTACACAGTCTTATAGCTCTTTAAAAATCCTACAAACTCATTTTTGAAGAAACTTTTTTATCGCCAAAAATATATAGAATATTTTTCGAGGTATTCTCAATAAACCCTTTAAAAAAGTCGATTTTTTCGTCGAAAAACTGTTATTTTCAAGCGCGAATAACTCGAAAAATATTAGTTTTACGAAGAAAATGTAAAAAATATTTTTTTCTTAGAATCAGTTATTCCATCGAATTACATTGTTAAAATGTAATAAAAAATTCCCAGCCTCGAGATGGGGTGGCAAACACCCCCAAGGTTTTAGCTTATGATAGCGGCATGATATAGAAAATGATTTTTGGACTATTCCCTACCTTCTGTGAAAATTTCAAGTAAACCCATGCTGGACGAAAAAATTGCGAGCCAAAATGCTTCATTTCCTCAATCGACTATTGGGGCCGACCGACCGGTTCTGTCCCGTCATACAGCTGATCGACTATAATAACTTTTATTTATATTTGATTTAGAATGTGTGTACTGATTTTCAGCCTTAGTAAACGGATTTAATTACCTTCGTAGGAAAGCAACTTTAATACCCTCTCAGTAAACCCTGTTCTACGTTTCGCTTGACCGACCGCAGTATGTTTCTCTACACACTCACAGTAACCAACTGTGAAAAATATAGCTTTAGTAAATTAAAAGAGATTTTTCAACGCTGCCTCTTGGTCTATTCAGCCCGGTATATTGCCATCTAAGCAAAAAAATTTTGTTACTGGAATAATAACAAACAACATCAATACATGTACCTACAAACTGATGCAAGAATCTTGAAAATCGGAGTACAAATAATAAAGTTATAAGATGTCAAACCTAATCAAAAATTTTTAGCGGCGGAATTTTGTGGCGGTGAGTGTATGTACAGTAGGAAAAATACACACAGCTTTATAAATGTTGTTATGAAATGCGTAACAACAAATGATTTCAAACAGAATATTATTTATGAAAATAATGTTCTCGACTAGATCGCCAAACATCATAAATTCATGTTGGCGAATTTAGTAACTTCAAAGAAAACTTGTGCAAATATTTAAAGTAATTTGTCTTAATATTTCTGTAAAATGTAGGTATATTTCAAATTGGCGTTGAATTGGTGAAAGGGAGTTCATCAATTAAATACCTACAGCATTTTTAGATGTTTTAGAAATGTGTCTTAAATGTCTTTAAAATATCTTCATATGAGGATTAACAAGCTCGCCTATACAAAGTTTTTTTGGATCAAATCATGATTAACCATTTACCAATATATGGTGACTGTTACAAGGAATGTTCGAAATATCTCATAAAAACTGTCTCATAAAAACTGTCGAAAAAGTACTAAGAGGCAAAAAAGTTTTAAAAACATTGTGTTTAACTTGTATCAAAATAATTAATTGGAACGTACGCAAAAATTGGGTTAAGGCAACAAAAAGTTTAAACTGTACTTTTAGCACTGATGATGATTTTATAAAAAATCGAAAACGTTCTGTTATATACCTTTAAAGGGTTTTTAATAAAATGTTTATACCTTTTACGAAGAATTTTCATTAAAAAAAAATTGTGATTGATGGTATACAGCCAGCTTCAGGAAAAATTCTTTCTTTTTCTTGTGGATTTTGAACTATTTTTAGTCCCAGAATATGTGATTTAATTTATGACCTGCCTTTTTGTTACGCCCTGTGTATAGATACACACATCAAAATAATCTAGGGGACACCTATATTAATAGCTTTAAGTCAATGTTAGCTGCAAATACCAAAATAAGTCTATGTTTTTAATCTTTTTTGTTGTTTTGTCGGACGCTATTGGGATGCTTCAAGCTGACAGCAGTCACACTGAGGTCCTCCACACGAACAGAAGTGTCATTAGTCGTTTGTGGTTAAGGTTTCAAGAAACTGGTGATGTTGCTGAACGTCATACAGGCTGTACAAGGATAATTAAACCAGATTGAAGACCGTTTTATTAGGTTGCAGCCTTTGCGAGATCGCACTGTAACTGCATCACTATCAGTGGCGGCCAGTCAGGGTCGGCACTGCCGACCCTGCCACACATTTATAGATATAGATTTTTTAAATATTTGTATCTGTGAAATAAAAAAAATCTATCAGATAATACAGACTAAATTTTATTCATGGTTTTTAAAAGAATTTGATCAATCCGAGCGTTAAGTGATCCCTGCGCATAACAGACTTCTCAAAAAATGAATCATCCGAGCCATTTATCTGACTTTTCGGCTAGCCGTCCCTAACTCATCCGTAGCTTAACAATTTACACGTAAAACTCAACGAAATAACAAGTCGATGAGCAAGCGAACATTACTTCTCTCCGTGGGCAATAGCAGATACGGCATGGCAGGTTAAGCGGCAAGTACGGCACATTTCGGTCTGCCGGTCGGTGTTTCATTTGGAAGCATGCATCGGTAGAAATTGTCAAAAATAATCACGCCGTTTTACGTCGTTTAATTGATATTGTAATTTTTTAAGTTGTCAGGAATTATCATTTAGTGGACATGATGGATCGAAGCATTTGTTAAAAATCAAAGTAATTATAGAGAATTAATAAAATTGTTTTAGAAATACCTATTTACTTTCTGATTCGAAGTGTATTCGTAATACAGAATGAACTAATACATATAATCAAATAGTTACATTTTGAATAACGTTGTTGAATCTGAGATTTAGAAAACCATTTGCTTTTCACTGAAAGTAGATGAAACTTCTGATTATCATGTCATTCACAATTATCAATTATTGTTGTTCGATACGCGTTAGGTGGTAATATTTATGAGAGGTTTTTAGGTTTTAGAGATGTGAGTAAAAGCCATAAGGCAGAATATATTTTTGGTGTTTTAAAGAACAGATTAAAATTTTTTGATACCAAAAATAAATTGGTAGGGCAAACTGGGGCAATCTTATGACGGCGTTGCTGTGATGAGTGGTGAATTGAATAGTCTCCAGGCAAAAGTTAAAACTATTGCATCACAAGCTTTATTTACTCACTATTATGCGCATATAATGAATTTAGTTTTACATGATACGTGTAAAAAAATAAAGAATATCGTCTTTTCTTGCCAGTTTAGCTCACCTAAACGGATTACTGCTTTAGAACAAATTTGTTTCGAAAAAAAAAACGAACAGTTTGTCAGACGCGATGAAATTTTAAATCTCGGTTAGTTTTATCTAAGCAGATTATCTCTTATAGTTTTAGTATCTGTAGCAGATTTTCGTGAACAGCTTTTGAAAGTTTTTGATTTTATTATCGAAGGCGATGATTTTGAAAGTGGCGATACCTCGATCCGTGAAGCAATCGGTTTGAGAACTTTATTAAATACTAATGACTCTTTCAATATTTTTTAAAATATTTTTAAGACAAAGTTTGCCCAAGATATTCCTTGTTGTTCAAAATCAGTCAACTGACATTATTTATTCTAAAAATAGAATACGAAAGCTGGTTCAAAATCTCAGAGATTTTCGTAATGATAGTAGTTTCCAATATATACGCAGTGACGTTTTGGATTCGCTTGATATTTCCGAATCACCCCAAAAAAGACAACGACATGATACATATCTCGAAAAACGAGTAAGTATATCTTGAAATTTTGGATACCTACTATTATATGCAAATAGATACTCGTTTTTCGAATTTTGAAGATTTACAAATTTTTGACCTCTTTGACGATTTAAAATTTAAAAGTACCTTCGCCAAAGAATTTCCAAGATATTTATTATTACAAGTTAGGTACTTAAAAATTATGCTGGTCCAAATATTTTCAGAAAGTGGGATAAGTTGCACAATATGTAGGTATAATTCTATGTAGTAAGTACTGCAATTCATTACAACAAACTGTTTATCAATTTTCTTATTACCACCAATTTCTGCCTCAAAAAAAAAACGGGATTTACCTTGTTTCAAAAGAATCAACACGTATTGTCGAAACACCATGAAACAAGAGAGAATGTCAAGTACACCAAATAAAAAAAAGCAAAAAACAACAAAATCTCCTATGATGAATTAAGCCTTTTAGTTTGATGGTATACCTATATGAGGAGACAAAAAACCTTGCAGACCCTGTCTCCAAGGCCACGAGCCGCCACTGATCACTATTACCAATGAGACTGCAAGAGACCCATCAGGTGTTTGTTAAGTGGCCAACGCCATGAAGTAGGGTTAAATGCTCGAAGACCTGTGAGAGTGTCTGTGTCATCCAGAGGAAATCGTACTCATCGACTTCAGTGGGCACAAGAATACGCCAATTGGATTAGACGTGAGTGGGCCCTACTTTGTTCACAGATGAGTCCCAATTTGGATTTACACCAGATACAAGACGAACAAAAATTTGTAGACGATCTGGCAATTCTGAACTATTGGCCAATGTGCAGTAGCCCTTTCAGGCCTGAATTTTTTTTAGTGAAAATGCAGTTTCCCTTTGAATAAATACGATATACGGCATCTAAAAAACGTGTAAAAATGCAGAAAAAAAATTCATTGTTTGAATCTGTCACAAATGACATGTCACGTTTGAATCTGTCACAAATAAACATTATTTTTATAAAAAAAGACTAAGTTTTCACTCTAATGGCATATAAAACAACATAATGTATTCTAGATACCACCAGAATGAAAACAATGGGAACCTACTCTGGTTACACATCCGAGGCTTCTACAATTTGCAAGCCATACGGATGCTGAGACTAAGGAAGATGAGGGAATTCTACAATTTACAATTCACGTCCCATCTGCTCAGCGTGGTAAAGTTCCAACGAGAATGGTTCCCTTCATACTTCACACAGAGTAAATGTAAATCAAAAATGAATAACCATTTTCAATTTCGTTGCAAAACGAAAACACAGCCGAACCATATTCTAGTCCAATCAGAGAGTGCTGCAAGCACCCCTACCGGTTTCGAAACTTATTAGTCTCTCATCAGGAGGCACATATGCTGCTCTCCCTGATCCAACCAAAACAAACCCCAGCGTGCAGTCCCGGATTGCAACGAACGAAATGGCATAGATGCCCTAGCGGCAACTGCTAGCAAAAAGACTAAGTTTTCACTGTAATGGCATATAAAACAACATAATGTATTCTACATATCACCAGAATGAAAACAATGGAAACCTTCGCTGGTTACACCTCCGAGGCTTCTACAATTTGCAAGCCATACGGATGCTGAGACTAAGGAAGATGAGGGAATTCTACAATTTACAATTCACGTCCCATCTGCTCAGCGTGGTAAAGTTCCAACGAGAATGGTTCCCTTCATACTCCACACAGAGTAAATGTAAATCAAAAATGATTAAATGAATAACCATTTTCAATTTCGTTGCAAAACGAAAACACAGCCGAACCATATTCTAGTCCAATCAGAGAGTGCTGCAAGCACCCCTACCTGTTTCGAAACTTATTAGTCTCTCATCAGGAGGCACATATGCTGCTCTCCCTGATCCAACCAAAACAAACCCCAGCGTGCAGTCCCGGATTGCAACGAACGAAATGGCATAGATGCCCTAGCGGCAATTGCTAGCAAAAAGACTAAGTTTTCACTCTAATGGCATATAAAACAACATAATGTATTCTACATACCACCAGAATGAAAACAATGGGAACCTAATAAGTTTCGAAAACGGTAGGGGTGCTTGCAGCACTCTCTGATTGGACTAGAATATGGTTCGGCTGTGTTTTCGTTTTGCAACGAAATTGAAAATGGTTATTCATTTTTGATTTTTTTTATAATTGTTTAATATGCTATTACATACTAACTAAAATAGAACAAACATTTTGTGCTGAAATGGTATGTCTTTCCCTTGCCTCTTTGCTGAAGAAGAGCTCGTTGAAGGATCAGGTTCTTCATCCAATACAGGTTCTTCATCTAATACAGTTTCTTCAATATCCTTGTCATCGGTGTTATTTTTAAACATTTCAACGTCAAAACAACATCATTTTCGCCATCTAAATCTTCTATTTCGGACTAGTTACCATCATTTAACACCTCTAGAGCCAAATCGTGGGTGAGAGGCACACCTGTAATAATTAGAAAAACTACTTTTATCATTAAAATATAGAAAAATTAATAAAAAGTCAAACCAATAAATATTTAGTACATATTTTAATTTCCTGCTATTGAAAATTGAATGTGTGACGGCAACTCACTATCGTGATATTCAAATTTTACGGGACAAGATCTCTACAAACAAACCAATAATTTCTTAAATTTTGTTTATTATCTTGAAGTTGAAACTTTATCTATACCACAACCCCGTTACAATAACATAAACACTTATAAAAAACAAGATATTTTTTACTTACCTTTATCGGTTTTGTCGTCAAAATACACAGCCTTCTTTATAGGGTATTCTATTGCAAACTAAGCGGGAATTCGTTAAATAATTTCAGTTACTCTGATAATACACGATAGACACAGCATATTGATATCATCTTTCCTAGTAAAAATATGTTTATTTTGATATTGATACCCACATAAACATGAGCTCACGATCGTGTCAGCCGGTCACGAAAGTGATATTGATGTTGATTATAGTTACTTTCGAGTATTCGTTACAAATCGTTACTTTTGTATAAAGTAATCATTTACAGTATTCGTTACTTTGATTACTATGATTACTTTTGTATTTGAGTACCGGCAAGCATAATATGAGGTAATCATGATATTATCGAAAATCGTATTTCTCAGTAGGTAGATATTTTGTATAGGTATTCCGATATAACAAGTTATCATTTACAGTATTCTTTACTTTGATTACTATGATTACTTTTGTTACTTTTGTACTTGAGTACCGGTAATCATATCGAAAATCGTATTTCTCAGTAGGTAGATATTTTGTATAGGTATTCCGATATCGCCGTATAATAAACAATATCTATTACGAACAAACTGCAGCTGTTAGAGTAGGGGATCAGTTAACAGACGACATAAAGATAAAAAGAGGTGTGCGACAGGGATGTATATTGTCCCCATTATTGTTCAATACATATTCAGAGCACATTATGAACCTAGCGCTAACGGACATAGACGAGGGAATACTTATAAACGGAGAACGATTGAACAGCATAAGATACGCTGATGATACTTTCATTTTTGCAGACAGTCTTGAAGGTCTGCAGACACTTGTCTCCAGGGTGGCAGATGTAAGTAGCAGGTTTGGGCTTGATTTTAACATCAAAAAAAAACCAAATACATGGTTATAAGCAAAAATAGGATACCACCTGGTCACTTACTAGTTAACCAACAACCTATAACACAAATCAGCAACTTTTGTTATTTGGGTGCAAACTTAAATGAACAGTGGGATCAATCGACGGAAATTAAGATAAGGATCGAGAAGGCAAGAACAGCTTTCGTCAAAATGATAAAAATCAACAGCCACGACATAAGATTGGAGATAAAAGTTCGTTTACTAAAATGCTACGTATTCTCCGTTCTTTTATATGGCGTGGAGTCATGGACCTTAACTGAAGCATCACTGAAAAGACTCGAAGCATTTGAGATGTGGTGCTATAGACGCATGTTGAGGATTTCCTGGATAGACAGAGTTACCAACGAAGAAGTTCTACATAGAATGGGTAAAGAGCGCGAACTAGTCGTAACCATAAAACGTCGCAAACTAGAATACCTGGGCCATATAATGCGCAATGAACAACGATATGACCTACTTCGGACCATACTTCAAGGTAAAGTGCATGGGAAAAGAGGTCCAGGACGAAGAAGAATATCCTGGCTGCATAACCTGCGAAAATGGTTTAACTTAACCACTACCGGACTTTTCAAGGCAGCAGTCAACAAAGTCAGAATAGTCATGTTAGTGTCCAACATTCGTAACGGATAGGTACCATAAGAAGAAGATTCCGATATAACAAGTAATCATTTACAGTATTCGTTACTTTGATTACTATTATTACCTTTGTTACTTTTATATTTGAGTACCGGTAATCATATCGAAAATCGTATTTCTCAGTAGGTAGATATTTTGTATAGGTATTCCGATATAACAAGTAATCATTTACAGTATTCGTTACTTTGATTACTATGATTACTTTTGTACTTGAGTACCGGTAATCATATCGAAAATCATATTTCTCAGTAGGTAGATATTTTGTATAGGTATTCCGATATAACAAGTAATCATTTACAGTATTCGTTACTTTGATTATAATTATTACCTTTGTTACATTTGTATTTGAGTACCGGTAATCATATCGAAAATCGTATTTCTCAGTAGGTATAGGTATTTTGTATGCCCCCCTAAATGCCCTGGTCTAAATCTAATAAAACCAATGCAATACATACAAAATTAAAGTTGTTGATCATACTGTAGAAACATTATCATTTCCACATTTTTCCGGTCAGTCTAGAACAGGGGTGGGCAAACTTTTTTTAATAAGGGATACAAAATGATTTTGGTCTATTACCGAGGGCCGCAATATTTGTTACCTTAACATGTTCGAATTTTCAACTTTTTATTAATTTTGTTGGGGGGGGGGGTTATGGTATGAAATCAATAATTTAAGCATATTTTTGTGAATTTTCTTCACAGAAAATTATTATTCGTGTTTTTTATGACGATTTTTGAGTTTTTGATATCACTCAGAAACCAAAATAACAATTTTTTTTGTAAAAAAGTGTGCAAATCAACATATTTAGTATTGTTAAACAAAAAATAAGCATAAAACAAAAAACATCTCGACAGCTTTAATTCACGAAATGTCTAAAGAAAATATATGATAAATTTCAGGTGGATCTGTCAAGTAGCTTTTCAGTTAGATTTTTAGTTAAATTGGTTTTAGTGCGGAAAGCAGTTTTGAGAAAAACTGGAACTTTTTTGTCTGTCAAATCGTAAAGTGATGCACACAGGAAAATGTTTTTGAATCTCGGAAAATGTTTTTTCACTACGCTCAAGCTGCTGCAAAGCGAGTCGAAGGTGGGGATATTGTATTTCCGGTAATTTTAATCCTTCCAAACTGAAATTTTTATACAGTAGTCTTGGAGTTATGTACTTTCAAAATTAATAGTTTTGCTGTAAAACCAAAACTAGAATTCAATCAGAGAGTGTCATAAACACCCTACCCGGTTTCAAGCTCGTAAGCTATCATCAGAGGGGGTATAAGGGAGCGTTCAAGTATTACGTAACGCGATTTTTGAAGATTTTTGACCCCCCCTACGTAACGCACAGTAATGGGCGTTTAACTATTACGTAACGCAATTTTTGAAGATTTTTGACCCCCCCCCCCCCAACCTGCGTTACGTAATACTTGAAATGTCCCTAAATGACTTTATCTGAATGAACTAAAACAAAAATACGACTGGACTGCTAGTACCGATTCACAACAAAATAACACGAAACGGGTGCCGTGGCGGTACCCGTATCGTGCAGCATTGGTCCGAAATTTGGCTTAATGGCTTGTATTGCAAAAATATACAAATTAATCTATAATTTCTAGTTCAATGTAGACTGGTTCGGAATCAATTTGAACTAAAAAATGATTTCTTAGAAGTGATAAGGAAAATTATATATCTTCAAAATCTTTGAAACGATTTTCAAATTCTGTCAGCAAATTACAAAGCTTTTCTTTATAAATTTTAAACTTATTTTCTGGTACATTATTTAATGATTTTAATGAGGGAAATTATTGAACTAATTCTTCCTTTTTTATATAATCAATGAATAGTTTTGAATAGTTTCTGTTTCATTTTAAAAGTTTCATTTTGCGTTCAAAACTTATAAATTTAGCAAATATAGCAATTTCCTCCCCTAATTCACAGCATCTTTTTAGAACCTTTTCTATATTTAATATGACTGTGGTCAAGTCGTCAGTATGTTTTGTCTCTAACTCTTAAAAATAGGCTATGAATGCACGATGATTTAATCCTCTTGAACGAATAAAATTAACAATATTAGTTGTAATTGAAATGACGTTGTCTACTTGCAAAACATTTTTGAACAATACCTGCAGATGGATTATGCAATGAAAAAGTAATAAATCATGTTCTGGAAATTGTTCATGAACGTAATCTTTAAGTGTTCTCAACATTACAATATTTGCTCCTCTTAAATTTGGTGCTCCGTCAATTGTTACTCTTACTAGGTAGTTAAGGGTTAATTACGGGAAAATTTGCGGAAAAATCACCCTCTGCCAAAGTGTTAACTAATAGCTGCATTATCTATATAATTATTAATATTAGCAATAATTAAAAAATAATAATCTTTAAATGAAAATAATTCACTTTTTTCCGAGGGCCGCAAAAAAATGCCGAAAGGGCCGCATGCGGCCCGCGGGCCGCACTTTGCCCACCCCTGATCTAGAAAGTAATCAAGTGTACTGGTTGTAGATACAATAATCGTTCCTCGCTCTGATACGATTGGTACGAAGTAACGAAGTAATCAGAGTAATCAAAGTAACCATTTGCCTCTCTGTATAGTAATCGTTACCTTCGGTATTCGTAAGTAGACACTACTGTGCAGGAGGTTCATAGACAGCAAGGCCATAGAATGGTATGTGCTGGCATCACTTTTGGTGGAGGAACCAATCTCGTTTCTCTGGAACGACTTCTAAATGCAACATATTACCGCGATATTATTCTCGAAAATATTGTATTCTTTGCACAACAAGCTGGTCTTTAATTTCAATTAATGCACGACAATGCACGTCCGCATACTGCCAGGGTCGTGCGAACATTCCTCGACGATAATGAAATTGAGGTTTTACCATGGCCTGCACTATCCCCAGATTTAAATCCAATTGAGCATGTACGGGATATATTGGACAGACGCATCTTACAACAAAATATTGCGTTCAATACAAGACAGCAACTGTTTGAGTGCCTTTAAATGGAGTGGAACAGAATACCGCAGCAATTCATTTACTATCTGATCATGAGTTTGCTTAACATATATAGGACAGTAATCAACAACTGTAGAGGTCATACACTATACTAATTTAACCTAAAGACCAGTACCGGTTTAACCTAATTTCGGGCCCTGGGCGCTTTAAGTTTAGGGGCACCCTTCATTGCTATTTGTTGTCAGTTTTTTAACAAGAAAGCACATGCACTAACTATAAAGGTTTATTGTAAAATCCATAAAATATTTTTTTAAACAAGCAAGAAGAATAGCAAACGTAAAAAATAATCCAAAAAATACATTTAAAAACATAAATAAAAAACAGAAAGTTCCACAAAACAAAATACATGACAAACAAAAAAACATATTCTAAAAAATATATAAAGACAAAAATTAGATCACTTTTTTTCTTGACTTGGCATTCGCAAACTGCCATTTAATATTATCACAATTCAGTTTATCCAGTTCTTCATTCTCTATATATGTACAATAGTGATAATGCATCTAGGTTTTATTGACCCAAATTTGACCTTAAATACTTATGTTTTTATTCTTTTTAAAGCCAAAAAAGACCGCTCGCTTGACGCATTAGAAATTGGAAAATAAATTTGCAGTAAAGTTAAAATATTGGGAAAAGTTGCCTTTACATCCTGGATGACATCAAATTTTTCATAAATTGTATGTTTATTCAAATTTTGGCATAACGTTACAAAATGGGTAATTTCTTTATGCAAGTTCTATTTGGTTTCATCAACATCGTTTTTTTTTATTTCTCGCATAAGGTTGTAATTGACGTCTTGACTTCTTCTTCATCTAGAGTAAAAAAACATTTAAAAGTTGATATTACATCCTTGTAGCATTCAATATTCTCTTTAAAAGATGTTGAGGAATATTGTCGCATATAACATTAAACACTTCAATTTTGAATCTCTCTTGTCCCTTTAAAATTGTTTGACTTTCACCTGCTGCATCTAAAAATGTTTTTCTTTTCTTTATTCTTTGAAGGTCAGTTGTATAGTAGATGTTTGAGATATCCTCGCCTTAGCGAAACAAAGTTTTCGCTTTCTGTTCAATTTCGCTAAACTTATTTCTTACGTCTTCAACAAAGTTCAAAAGAGGGGCCATCAATTTTACTCCAATTGACACGTTCAAGTCCACAGTTTCTAACGTTTTGCTTGTTGCATTCACTCGTTCTTACCCAAATCAATGTCTCTATATTATTGCTTAACTGAAAAAAATATGTTTTGATGTATCCATAGTTTTAAAGCCATGCATTTACAGCGTCAAATCGGGCGGACTATCTAGTTTCAGTTAATCTTTTTACACAACATTTGCTGCTTTCTTTCAGTAAATTCCACCTTTGAGGAGGAGCCGAAAAAAAATACAGATACTTTGAACAGTGTTGAAATACCCAGTTGCTTCCAAGCTGGATTCACATGCAAAATTCACTGCTAGATAAAGAATGATTCGCACATGGGACATAAATAGCGGTTGATGATAATGCTAATAATAATCGTATTCTTGCTTGAAGCCCTGTGTAACGACCCGACATATTTGCTTCATTGTCATAGGTCTGCCCTCGACAATTTTCAATATCTAAGCCTAACTTTTCTAATTTGTTTATAACTACATCTGTTAAATACTCTGCGGTGTGTCTCTCCAACTGGATAAAACCAAAGAATCTCTCAACTACCGTATTGTCCTTTACATACCTGAGGATAAAAGTAAGCTGGTCTTGATGGCTGATGTCTGGAGTAGAGTCTACAATTATAGAGAAGTATTTGGCTTCTTTAATTTCCTGTATAAAAGTTTCTACAAGTTTTGTTCTCATCACTGAATTCATTTCAAATTTGGTGAGACAGAACTGAACCTTTTCCTGTATTCGCATACCGCTGTAAATGCTCAGCTAAGAAGTTGTCAAATTTAGCCAAGTATACAAGACAACTTAAATAATTGCTTCTATGACGACTCGTTAAATCCTCATTGAATCCACGGAAAGCTAGTCCTTGAGAAGCAAGTAATTTAATGGTTGCAATAACTCTTCTTATGCCCTTTACCCAATAGTCAGCTTCGCGTTCCACTTGCTCTTTCAAGCCAGCGTCTATAATTCCAATTAATGATGATCTTGTCATTAATGTGACCATAGAATTCAGATGAAATTTACTTTCTTCGTGAGATTTGAATGTGATGTGCAATTATTGTGAAATGTTTCCAGTCGGTACATAAAAAATCAATTAAAATATTTTTTTCAATTGAAAATAATTTGCATGGGTAACAATAAACAGCTTTAACACTTGCGTCGTATATTAGCCAATCTCTCTTTTCTCTGCCTCAATTGGGTTTAACTCTATAAAAGTTGCTTTCATTTAATTTTCTATAATAAGTTTTGTCTCCAACTTGATACATTTTTTTACAATTTTCTAACGAAACACTCTTTGGTTTAAAAGTTATCACAGTTCTTATATGCAATGTATTGGCGTATTTGCGTATGAGATTATTTTCGAAAAATATGTAGATTATTTAGCGACTTATAATAAAACGACTTATTATAATTAAAAGGAAAGGGGCCCGGGCCCCTGGGCGCCCGCCCCAAGCGCCAGTGGATAAACCGGCACTGCTAAAGACTACTCTGTTGTGAGATGCTGAGATGAGGGGCAATAAATTAGTTTCCTATTTTTTTGTTGTTACCATTTTTTTACTTATGGAGTTCTCTTAATTTTCTTAAGATTTATTGCGATAATTCTAAGAAAAAATGTTTATTATATATTCGGGATACTTTCTATAACTTTTTAGAAATATTTGAAATCCTTCTGTAATCTCGCATTTTCTTTTTGTCCCCTAGATTATTTTGATGTGTGTATGTATTCAAAATAAATTTTATGGATTGTAGATTGCAACAGACCAGAAGGATACACATCCTAAAATCAAAACAGAAGAGTAAAGAACTAAAATCAGAAAACATTCAGTTCCTATCCGGATACATTAAAATTTGAATATTTGTTTTAAATCAAATAAAAACTAACTTTTACAACTCTGGTAGGAAAACTTTATACATTATAAAGAATTGAATTTAATTACTTCCATTTCTAACCGATTACATGGTTAGTTTAACTTGCCTCGTTGTAGGATTTATAGTATTTTGGTTTTAATTAATTAGTAAAGATTAATTAGGCCATTAAGAAAACAAACCGAAACGTTTACGACGCTTTGAATTCTCTCCGAATCGTTGAACAGCACAAATTTTCCTGTAACCCCTTCGAACTTTTCAGGTAGCTGGTAAAAGGTAAACAGAAGCCAGTACAAGCGAACAAGCCACCTGGATTATAAACAAATAAACGCGAGATATATTGCCATGTGTATCTGCTCAATAAAATTATTGTTTAGGGGATATTTTCGTACAAATATAAGGTAAATAGTAAGATGTTGAATGGGCTGCATATTCGAGTTCATTTTGAATGAAGTAAAAAGACAGACGTACACGCAATCATGTATTGTTAACTTTCAACGACCGGTTTCGCTCTCTATAATATCGTTTATTGAGGTATCTCAATCAACGATAATATGCAGAGCATCTTCAGGTCAACAGTTACAAGTACTAAACTAAATACTACAAATTAAAAAAATAAATACTAAGGTATATTATTATAGGATATTTGACCATAGCTTAAACTGGTCTAGTGGCTCAAACGCGTTTAAGTTTGAGTCGAAAGTGAAGGAGGAAATTAATATACAGGGTCTAACAAAAAGGCAGGTCATAAATTAAATCACATATTCTGGGACGAAAAATAGTTCGGTTGAACCTAATTTACCTTAGTACAAATGTGCACATAAAAAAAGTTACAGCCCTTTTAAGTTACAAAATGAAAATCGATTTTTTCCAATACATATATCGAAAATATTAGAGATTTTTATTGAAAATGTGGCATTCTTATGAACGGATCATCTTAAAAAATTTTATTGGAAGTTTGTTCCCTTAACCTCTCCCTCCCCCCCAACTTTTGTATACGTTCGAATTAAATTAAATTATTATTGTGTTAATTATTACCGTTCGTAAAATACAATATTTTTAAAACTTCTTGCCTCTTAGTACTTTTTAGATTTAAGCCAGTTTTTATCGAGATATTTTGAACATTTGTAAAATCTACCCCATATTTCTAAATGGATAAGTAAGGTTATAGACTATAGATTCCTGGTAATAATATGACAATTTACTTTTAATTTACATATTTTAAGTATATTTTGGAACATTAAAAAGACTGATAAAACTTGATAAAAACTGATTTATCGAAAAAATACTAAAAGGCAAAAAAGTTTTAAAAACATTGAGTTAAACACAATGTTTTGAAACTTTTTGCCTCTTAGTATTTTGTAGATAAGCCAGTGTTTATTGAGATGCGGCCTCTTTTTTAAAATTATGTTTACATAAAAATTATATGGAGGTGTTGTTCCTTTAAATCCCCCAAATGTTTGTGTACGTTTCAATTAAATTATTGTTGTGGTACCACAATAATAATTTAATTGGAACTTACACAAAAGTTTGGGGGGGGGGGGGAGTTAAGGTTTTATGAGGTGTACAAATTTCACTGTTATTTTTTTTTTAAATGTTCATACCATAGGAATGCCCATTTTCATTAAAAAATCTGACAGTTTTCGATGTATTGGAAAAAATCGATTTTCATTTTGTAAATTTAAAGGGCTGTAGTAACTGTTTTTATGCGCACATTTCTACTAAGGTAAGTTAGGTTCAATCGAACTATTTTTGGTCCCAGAATATGTGATTTAATTTATGACCCACCTTTTTGTTACACTTGGTATAGAATTTTATACTCAGTAAGTAAAACTAAAGTATAAGTACCAATAAGTACTATATGTACTAAGTAAAACATACTTTTATACTACTATAATTTATTACTCTATACTTATTTTATACTTCGAATAATAATTAACTCTCTTAGACCTGGATCCCGCGTACCAAAAAAAAAGTTGATTAATAGCAAGCTGAAAATTTGTTAATAGCTTAATGGTGTCTAGTCGGACAAACTTTGATGTACGCGAACACTGGAACATGGGAAGTTTTAATTGTGGAACAGGTTAAAAATTTGGAACGTCAGACTACGAAAACGTTCCATGTATTTTGTCGGACAGAACTTCCAATTGATTTTTACCATTTCATTAAACTCACATGCAAAAATCAGGCTGCTGTTTATCACCAACTGGGCATTTTAATGAGTGGAACACGAAGAACATATCAAATGACAGGAATCATGTTGGTTAGTAGTAGCAGTCTGATTTTTGCATGAGAGTTTAATGAAAGGGTAACAAATCAATTTGATGTTCTGTCCGACAAAACACATGGGACGTTTTCGTAATCTGACGTTCTAGATTTTTAAACTGTTCCACAATTAAAACTTCCCTGTTCCAGAGTTCTCTTACATAAAAGTTTGTCCGACTAGACACCATTAAGCTATTAACAAATTTTAAGCTTACTATTAACCAACTTTTTTATCTGTCTTTCAGTTCTAATTCGAATGCTGTTCCTTGTCGTTATAGTTAAATATTAGTTGGAAATATAATATATTGGAAAGTCTTATGTCTACTTTATTTTTACAAGCAGTACCCTTTTACAAAAAGTATTTACCAGCTACTGAGACCGTCCCTTTAGAAAGCCATAATTATTTTTACGCATTGAATCTCGCTCATCCCGCTTCCAATAACGATCGAATAAGTCAGGAATTCCTCGCCAAATATTTCTCTCATTGTATTAACACTCCATAATTTGGGATGCTAAGAGAATGATGCGGTGGTAGCAACCCACAATTTGTGCGCTGATTGTAGTTTTTATCACCCTCGATACTTTTCGATAGACCCGTGTAAGTGTATTAAGAATGACATATCCATCAAGAAGGGCAGACAGGACTTGAATGACAATCTGTCGACCCTTCCTTCAGATGTGGACGAGTGCAAATGTTGGGTGAAATCAGTTTATATGAAATGAAACGAATCAAGAATATGTTCGTGCTGATTGTAATCAATTGTTAATTACGGGCAGTTATCATCGAATGGTCGAATGTTGCAATAAATTTAAGCGTTTTCTTTCTTGCATAGATGGGTAAATTGTAAATAGTTTGGTTTTTTATCCACTTTCTGATATTTTAGGCGCCATTTATTAAAGTCGATTGTCTTAGCGTATTTTAAAAGATATCTATTAAAATTTAATGAAATTAACTGTGTACTTTCTAACTTCAAAAACATAGCCAAAGATGTTACTGGACTACATTACATCAACACTCCTAGTGATCATCGACTCAAAGATTTTATATAGAACGTGAATATTAATAGATAGATAGATAGATACGTTTATTGACAATTTTTACATAGTAAACACTACATGTCATGTCACAATATAAATAAGTCACTTTTGTATACATAGGAAATAACTAAGAAATAATACATGAACACATAATATAACACATACAGTGAAAAATAGAAATATAAAAATATAAAAAAAAACAATTCAGTTAGGTGTAATATAGTTTTCATAAAAACGACCACACTAGGAGCTCAAGCAAACAAATTCCTGTATACTATAGAAACAGTGTTCCAGCAGGAAGTGTTTTGCTAATTTATAAAATTGTTTAGAATTCCTTAATACATATCAATATTTTTGTTTAGGTTTAAAAAACAATTATACAGATTATAATCTATTGTATTAAGTTGTGTAACACACAATCTTTAATATTTATGGTATGGAATATGGTATAATACAAAACTAGATAAAAGAAAATTATTAAGGCAGGATAAATTGCCAAACGTGGAAACCCCATAGACGTAATAAGAATAGACCTGCATAACATTAACATAATTATTTATACAGGGTGTCTAAAACAATTTTTTAAATTAATTTAGAAAAAAGAAGAATGTATATGTAACGTATTTAATTCAAAATCCATTTTACTGCTGTCTGAAAATAGAAAAAATGTTTATTTGACAAATAAATATTGTGTAGGGGCCAAGCGGGGATTTTTGCAGTTACTCGAGCGCGTGAGATTATCATATGGGGAGAAACCTGGTACCCTGCAGATGTACCTCTACCATATATTGGCTCTTAAGACAGGGGAGTTCGTTAAGGGGGCGCGAAAAAAAAATCTATCCTTAAAAATGCTCTAAATTGTTAGATTAAGATAGGGTAAGTTAAGTACATGCAAAAGGGTGTATATTTCAAAAATCTGACGGTTTTAGCGGGGCGTAAGGAAATGGGCGAGTCAAAAAGTTTCACAAAAAAAAACGACTAGGTATTTCGCGAAATAAACGTCAGATCGAAAAACTAAAAACTACGTGTTCAATATTTTTTAAAAATTTATCGAATGATACCAAACATGACCCCCAGGGAGACGGATGGGGGGGGGGGGGGGTAAATTTAAAATCTTAAATACAAATTCCACTATATTTCGCAAAATAAACATCAGATCGAAAAACTGCAAAATACACTTATTTAATATTTTTGAAAGATCTATCGAATGGTACCAAACACGACCCCCAAGGAGGTGGGTGGGGAGTTACTTCAAAACCTTAAATAGGAGCCCCAAATTTTTATTGCAAATTTGAATTCTTTACGTAAAATTAAGTAACTTTTATTCGAAACATTTTATCGAATTATGGATACCTATATGGCGCTATAATCTGAAAAACGATTGTTGGAAATGGAAAATTAAATTAAAAAATGGGAAGTCCCCACTAAAATGGAAAATTTTACTTAACTTTTTTGGTTTTAGGACCTAATAATCACAACCCAATAGGTCCCCACAGCGCTCGAGTGACTGCACATTTAGCATACCTTGCTCCCCTACCATGGTTTTTTGCATAAATTCAATGTTAAAGCTGAAAAAAAGAAAACCAGACGAATGTTTGTTGTTCAGCAAAATAAATAGTATATAGTAAATGTTTTTGCTCTTACGGATGTGCCTCGTTAGTTCCCATAGTCTAGTCTTATATGGGATATAGTTAAAGTAACAAAAATTTTATAGTAAACTTTGTAACAATAGGTTAAAGCATATTTCACCAGTCAATCGCTCAAAAAATCGGTACCCGATTGATATTGATTAGTAGGTACTCATAAATAAGGGGTTTTTTCGCAAGTTTTGTATTAACACCCAGTAAATTGCTTTAATGTTCAGCTTCCATTTAATTATGATACCGATTCCAGGATTCTGAAACCTTGTACCGGCTGGTACAGATGTGAATAACAATGCAAGTATACTTGAAATCAAAATAAACAGATGATGAATACACATAGCACAAAAGAAGAAAATGAATTACTGCAATATTCTAACAATAAAACACTGAAAACGTTTGTTTTCTATACTTTCACAAAATTTATTATAACTATGTGACTACAGCTGTTTCGGCAGAATGCCTTTCTCAAGTGATTTAGTTTACTATGGGTTTGGATTTTTAAAGTTTTTAACTGAAGAGGTTGAGGAGTGGGGAGCTGTTTGTCTCGAGTTGGTCATTCAGAATTATATCTGTATTTTTTAATTTATTAATTTCCATAGATTCTAATAAAGATAGCTTAAGGCCTTTATTTTGAATATGCAGAATTTTAAACTCTTCATTAAAAGAATGATTATGATCTAGAAGGTGAAGTGCGTATGTAGAAGTGTCTGGTTTTCTATTGTTGAAAGCACTTTTGTGTTCTGCTATCCGTTTGTCAAAGGTTTGACAGTTCTGCCAGTTTGACCGATGTAAGTTTTCGGACAGTCACCACAAGTTAGTTTGTAGACACCACTCTGTAGTTGTTTTCTCTTTCGGCTCTTATTGTTCTTAATATATTTGCTTAAGTTGTTGTTAGTTCTGAAAGCTGGTGTTATTCCTTTCTATTTTATGTATCTGGCTATTTTTGTTGTTATCTTGCCAGTATATGTGATAAAGCAGAAGGTACTTCTTTGGTGGTGGATAGACTAATTTCAGGGCTTTCTTATGGAGTTTTTGGTTTAAAATTGTATTAATTGTTTGTTCGTTACAGCCATTGTTTACTGCTATTTGTTTAATTATGTTCAGTTCTATTTAGAAGTTATTTTTTAACATGGGAATTTCTGTCAGTCTATGTATCATGCTATGGTAGGCTGCTACAGTAGAACCTGCTTAATTCGAACTTCCATAATTCGAAATCTTCTTTAATTCGAATCTTTATTCTGGTCCCTAGCATTTCCTATATAAGTAATGGTAAAAAGTCGTGAATAATTCGAATTATATTTTGGATAATTCGAACTTTTCTACTATCTTTTCTGAATATCTTAGAATCATTTGTCATTACTGAGAAGCTAAATTCTAAAAAGCAGCTAAAAGTTTCGGATCTCGTTGTAAAAAAATAAAGTCGGTCTTTTTTATAGCTTGCAAATGTTTTAATTGGTATTTTTAGCCGAATTTAGTTGGCCCATTTTTTTAGGTTGACAAAACTCGGGTAAGAATAGAAACAAAAACATCTCCAGCGATAGAAATGATCAACTACTGTTTTTTGCTGATCAACTACTGATATTTATCATTATTTGCAGATGTTTTTGTAGGCAATCCTTGTTTTTGTAGATTTATTTTTTAATTCGAATTTTTGGATAATTCGAATTTTTTAAAGGTCCCCTGAGATTCGAATTATCCAAGTTTCACTGTAATTGTGTTCTGTAGGATGGGATGATGAATTGTGTATAGTGTCAGTATGGGTTGTTTTATGATATACGGAGAACTCATATTTGTTGTGTAGTCTGGTAATTGTTACATCCAGAAAGTTTATGGACTTATTCTGTTCTATTTCTATTGTAAACTCAATATTACTATAAAGTGAATTTATTAATGTATGATAGAAATTGGTCAAGTTGCCTGTTAGTTCCTGTAAAGCATACTAGTATATCATCCACGTATCTCCACCAATATAAGAGCTGTTTAAATATTTCTAAACATCCCGTATTTAAACAGTTCTTATATTGGTGGAGATATGTGGATGATATATACTAGTATACTTTACAGGAACTAACAGGCAACTTGACCAATTTCTATCATACATTAATTCACTTTATAGTAATATTGAGTTTACAATAGAAACAGAACAGAATAAGTCCATAAACTTTCTAGATGTAACAATTACCAGTCTACAAAACAAACATGAGTTCTCCGTATATCATAAACCTACCCATACTGACACAACTATACACAATTCATCATCCCATCCTACACAACACAAAGTAGCAGCCTACCATAGCATGATACATAGACTGACAGAAATTTCCATGTCAAAAAATAACTTCGAAATAGAACTGAACATCATTAAACAAATAGCAGTAAACAATGGATATAACGAATAAACAATTAATAAAATTTTAAACCAAAAACTCCATAAGAAAGCCCAAAAATTAGTCTATCCACCACCACAGAAAGAACCCAGTACCTTCTGCTCTATCACATATACTGGCAAGATAACAACAAAAATAGCCAGATACATAAAAAAGAAAGGAAAACACCAGCTTTCAGAACTACCAACAACCTAAGCAAATATATTAAGACCAATAAGAGCCGAAAGAGAAAGCAACTACAGAGTGGTGTCTACAAACTAACTTGTGGTGGCTGTCCGAAAACTTACATAGGTCAAACTGGCAGAACCTTTGACAAACGGATAGCAGAACACAAAAGGGCTTCAACAATAGAAAAACAGACACTTCTACATACGCACTTCACCTTCTAGATCATAATCATTATTTTAATGAACAGTTTCAAATTCTGCATATTCAAAATAAAGGCCTTAAGCTATCTTTATTAGAATCTATGGAAATTAATAAATTAAAAAATACAAATATAATTCTGAATGACCACCTCGAGACAAACAGCTCCCCACTCCTCAACCTCTTCAGTTAAAGACTTTAAAAATCCAAACCCATAGTAAACTAAATCACTTGAGAAAGGCACTCTGCCGAAACAGCTGTGGTCATACAGTTATAATAAATTTTGTGGAAGTATAGAAAACAAACGTTTTCAGTGTTTTATTGTTAGATAAAATGAACTTCAATCAAGTAACGGTCGAATCCATCAATTACTGCAATATTGTTTACTGTTTCAACAAAAGTGATTTTAAAGAAATGTAACAGTATGTATTGGTCGGATATGTGCTAATAAGGTTGAAGTACTTCGGAAAACAAGCAGGAATTAGCTCAGAATCATAAGAGGATTCATAACTTTACATGCGCCTTTTAGGCACCCCTGCATACAATGGTTCTGTTTCATGGAACCTTAAGATATAGATGTTTAAAGACCTGAGAATTTTGCAATTTTTTAAAGGTATGTTTGCTGAGATCAAAGGTTGCATAAGTTTTTTTCTTGAAAAATTTCCTTTTCAGGTTTTGATTTTTTCCAATATTTTGAATGCGTTTTTTACACTCAGCTGAACTGGCTCAGATTTAATTTTTACTAACTTTGATTCATGTAGCGGTGTTTTCAAATATTGATCGATTTGGAACTGTAAATGTGTTGATAAACTATGTAAATCACGATAATGAGACGAGTTTTCAAAGTTTTCAGAATTTCGGCTACTAGTGTTTTATTTTATTAATAATAAAAACATTAATGAATTAATTAATACATAAATCAAACAACAAAATCGCGAAGGTAAATTAAATCTGCGCCAAAGATGTACCAAAAATATTTTGAACAAGATAGACGAATGCCGAAACACAAAAAAGTAATTGAAAAAAGGTGGTGATAATCTCGAGTTTAATGGTGTCTTTTATATAAGTATATTTTTTTTCCCTTGAAGGTTACACTTTAAAATATTGCTACAAAATGTGATAACGTTTTCCGAAGTAATTTCGTGCTCTGAAAATCTGAAAAATAAAATACTTTAACAGGAAGACCGGAAAATTCAATTTGACACGTAGAGATGGGAAGATAAAGTGCTTTTTATAACCTAATATATGTTTTTTTACAAAAATTTAGAAAATGTTATCATATAAGGCGTGAAAACCGAAGAGTTAGAATTAGAAGGACATAGGAAAAATATATATTATGAAACAATATATTATGATTTGAACAAATTGCTTCTCTCTTTCTTATGGAAAAACTGATCTAATTAATATTAAATAGTTTTCGAAAAATAAAAAGAAAACACACACACAGACACTTTTTTCATGTTTGACTATAATATATTAAATGTTTAAAAATGTATAAATTCTCAACAAGTGGAGAGTCCTCGGAGTTTTACCAAAATTTGGTATATACAGAGTACATATACATATACTATTGTACCTACCTATTCATTATTTAACCCGTAGGAAGTGATTAGTTGTTAACGATTAAATTAATAGTTGATTAGTACAGATATCTAAGGTACATTTCCTTAGCAATTCTCTTTGTAAATTTTCAATTTTCCTTGTAAAAATGTAGAAAATATTCATATTTTAATGTCAGCTGTCAAACGTCAACGCGAAACAGATAAAAGAAGATTAGAATATTCAACTTTTTCGGTCAGCTGTCTCTACTATGGTCTGTTTTTAAACCAAGAGGAGTAATTCAAATTTACCGCGCCGTAATGCTTGTTTGTTATTGGTCCAACCTCAGACAAGTTTACTCCACTTTCTTAATGTTGTTCTGAAGCTATTTCCTTGTGGCATTTTTATAATGAACTATTTTAAATGGGAAATAAGCCACAATTTTACCAAAAAAATGAATTTAATAACGTTTCGACGCTCAAGTCGTGTGTCGTTTGTCAAAATACAAAATAATACTAAATAAACAAAAATGTTGTTGCTTAGTAAAAAATTCTTCTAATAGTTTATTTAATCTGACTCATTTATATCGGAAATTCAGGCATGTATTATACATTTTAAAGTAGACGACTTTAAAATGATATTGCCAATATTGATGAGTTGCAATCCTGGGACGACTTTACTAAAAGATAGTTCATTCGATTACATGAAATCAACCCCAACTCAAGAATATCCGCCACAAAAAATCATAGCATGTAATCTGTCTTTAAAAACACAACAAATGCAACGATGGAAGTAAAATTCTCGCGCTAGAGATTCCATAGTAAATCACGAGTTGGATATTCTTGAGTTGGGGTTGATTTCATGTAATCGAATGAACTATCTTTTAGTAAAGTCGTCCCAGGAACGCAACTCATCAATATTGGCAATATCATTTTAAAATCTTCTACTTTAAAATGTATAATACATGCCTGAATTGCCGATATAAATGAGTCAGATTAAATAAATTATTAGAAGAATTTTTTACTAAGCAACAACATTTTTCTTTTTTTTTCAAATTCATTTTTTTGGTAAAATTGTGGCTTATTTCCCATTTAAAATAGTTCATTTACTCCACTGTTATGAAATTTTGACATTAATGATATTTATACCCTATTCCACGAACATACGACTGTTGTGGGTTATTTCGACAACGAATATTTTACTGTGCAAATTATGAAGAACGAAAGTAAATTGCAAGATACATTGTTGTTTATTGGAACAATTTTATTAGAGAAATTTACTATCGCACTTTTTATGTTGCACACTAAAATATTCGTTGTCGCGATAATCCAAGACAGTCGTATATTCGTGGAATAGCCCATATGAAATTTTGACATTTCGGCGATCGCTTGTGTTTTCTGCGTATTTATAAATTTTAGACTTTTAGTCTACTTTTATATAAAACAACAGTTTTTTTTAGAACTCTTTAGCGACGTATTAGTATAACATAATATATATGGATTACCGTCGAAAGCCGATATGATCAACCAAAAAAGAAGATGTATTTGGTAATTTTTCTAGTGACTTTCTTGGGTGTGAATCTGCCTTTTTAGTTTACTCCTCCTGGTTTAAACACAAACCATAGGCCAAAATGGTTGTACGGTGGACAAATCAAACAAAAGCATACATGACTGCACATTGTAATGTAGATTCATTTTTTCAAGATGCTCACGCATATGCCTCAAGCAGTGGTACTTTTACTTATTGACGTAAGTAAAGTGTTTTGTACTTCTTTTTTTTTAAGATTCCTTTTTTGTATTGTAGCATTAGTTTGGATGATGGTGTTTATGTCGAAAGCGCTCAGCTAAAGAAATAAATTATTTACACACTTTGTTTTACTATTTTTTACTTCCTTCATTCATTCAAGTGTTTACAAACTTATCAGCCTTTCATCTAAAAATGCATGAATTTGGCTTTGAATTGCTTCTGCACCCACCGTGCGCATCTAAACATTCCGTATATGTATTTGGAACCTAGGAGTTTTCTATTGGTTCGTTGCAGCACGCAGTCATATTTTAACCAATAGGCGGCGAGGTCCCAAACGCATATACGGTTATGTTATTCGGTTCCAAATTCATATACGGGATATTAAATATTCTTAGAGTCTCTTAAAAGGAGATTGATTTTAAAATACTTGTTACTGTTTAATGAAACAATTATATTATTTTGAACAAACAAAATAAAACAATTATAGTATTTGGAATGTTATTTGGTGCGAAATTCATACAGGGTGGTGAATCGGAAAACGGGCCATAGGAAACTCAATGTAAAATTTTAAACTGTTGAATTCCTGCTTCCCTAATTATGTTACATCAAAAGTCATGAGAAGTTATTTGTAGAGGATTGAAATCTGTATTAAAAACAGAAGTTACAATTGTTCTACGATTTAAACACATTCCAAAATTTTTAAAAATATAATGTATTTACCGCAGTAGGTGTGTGGGCATGTTAGGCCACACGTTACTATTTAACTGACAGTGAGCACACTATTGACTGAAGAAAATATCTTTATTATTAACACTTTCTCCTTAACTGAGGGTATCTGATCAACTTTATTGTGTTTTAAACAATAAATGATAAAATAAATAAAGAAGTTGACAGTTCAAATTGTTAATATAATAAATTCATTGTCACCGAATGCAATCTTATACACATTACTGCACTGTGTGTGGCGTAACTTTGGCGTATTTCTCTGAAAATTGTATTATATTTTTACAAAATTTTGAATAATTATTGTTCGTAGAACAATATTAACAGTTGTTTTCAATACAGATTTCAATTCTCTACAAATAGTCTCTTATGACTTTTGATGTAAAATAATTAGGGAAGCAGGAATTCAACAGTTTAGAATTTTACATTGAGTTTCCTATGGCCCGTGTTCCAATTCACCACCCGGTATACGGTATGCTAAATATTCGTAGAACAAAAGACGATTTTTATTAAAGCCAGTTAAAATGAGACTGGTTTTTAATAGTATATTATACAACGAGCATTTAATGATGGTCATTATGAAGCGAGTATAAGGGACACGAAACGAGCCGCCTAGCGGCGAGTTTCGTAATGATAATTACGAGCTTCATAATGATAATTAAATGAAGCTCGAGTACGAGCTTCATAATGATAATTAAATGTAAGTTTTATACACGATTTTTTCTATGATCGTTCACAAAAAAATATATTCAACTTTATTAACTTTGTAACGCAAACAAATTAAGTAGTTTGTCAGTCTGACAGTTTGTTTACATATTGAGAACTGTCAAAGCGTATATATTTGACTCGCCATTGGTTACTGCGCGTGTGCCACCTTTATTGCGAATGTCATATCGCGATTCTATTGGTTAAAAATCTGTATCATATTGAAAATCTGTATCGTAATGAAGTTAATTATGATACAGGTAGTGACATCATAATTGATATATTATAGTAGGTATGAGAATAGAAAAATTATTGTTAATGTATTATTAAAGATCCATAAGGAAAAAGGTTTTGCTGTAGTTGGCTGTATACGTATACCATATTATAATACCAAAAAAAAACGAATAAAGTCCTTTATAAAAGGTCTATAATTAAAATCCCTAAAAAGGGCTACATCACAGAACTAGTTTTCGATTGGTTGACCAATCATCATCAGTGCTTTCGTAAAATGAATATAACCTTATAAAATGGTACAAAGGTTTTAAAATTTTGACTACGGTTAAAAAAGTTGTACGTTATACTCACGTGATCTTACATGCTAACCACCAAAATATTTGTAATTATGTAATATATGTAAATAAAATTTGTAATATTATATTTTGTTGGTTAGCATGGTAATGTCACGTGAGTATAACCTACAACTTTGTTTAAACGTAGTCAAAATTTTAAAACTTTTGCATCATTTTATCAGGTTATATTCATTTTAGGAAAGCACTGATGATGATTGCTCAATCAATCTAAAACTAGTTCTGTGATTTTAAGTATAGACTTTTTATAAAGGACTTTATTCGTTTTTTTGTATTATATGGTATACAGCCAACTACAGGAAAACCTTTTTCCTTGTGGATCTTTAATAATACATTAACAATAATTTTTCTATTCTCATACTATAATATATCAATTATGATGTCACTACCTTTATCATAATGAACTTCATTATGATACATATTTTCATTAGGATACAGATTTTTAACCAATAGAATCGCGATATGACATTTGCGATAAAGGTGGCACACGCGCAGTAAACAATGGTGAATCAAATACATACTCTTTGACAGTTCTCATTATGTAAACAAACTGTCAGACTGACAAACTACTTAATTTGTTTGCGTTACAAAATTAATAAATTTGAATATATTTTTTTATAAATGATTATAGAAAAAATCGTGTATAAAACTTGCATTTAATTATCATTATGAATCTCGTAGTCTATACGAAACTCGCCGCTAGGCGGCTCGTTTCATATCCCTTATACTCGCTTCATAATGACCATCATTAAATGCTCGTTGCATAATATACTATTAAAAACCAGTCTCATTTTAATTGGCTTTAATAAAAATCGTCTTTTTGTTATACGAATATTTAACATACCGTATATGAATTTCGCACCAAATAACATTCCAAATACTATAATTGTTTTATTTTTATATAATAATACAGTAACAAGTATTTTAAAATCAATCTCCTTTTAACAGACTCTAATAAAAACTTATCTTTTTCGGTGTACGAATATTTAACATTCCGTTTATGAATTTGACACCGAATAACATTCCGTATATGCGTTTGGGACCTCGCCGCCTATTGGTTAAAATATGACCGCGTGCTGCAACGAACCAATAGAAAACTCCTAGGTTTCAAATATATATACGGAATGTTTAGATGCCCACCTTGCGGATCTGGTCAAGATCTGGGTCCCAGCGATTACCAGCTTTTTTCTGATCTAAAAAAATGCTCCGTGGCAAGCAGGGGCGGCTCGTGATAGTACAAGATGTTGAGGCACACTACACTTGAGGATTATTATTATTATGGTTAGATTTTCTTTAATAGCCGGAAGGTCGATTTTGTGACGTCATAACGTCACAGAACGGCACCGTATTTATTTTAATCCTTGCAAACGATATTAAATAACAATTTTATTCGCAAAAGAATAGCTACGAAAGTTTTAAGTCTCTAACAGGTTCATACTCATAGTAGCTGTTTTTTAGCTAAAAATAATAATTAATATGATACCACATATCAAAACAGCATGAATCAGATGTTTCGTCGTTGGCTCATCAGCGTTGAACACTTGAACAGCCATATTAAGCAAAAATTTACATTATATACTACATGAAAACAACGGACAACTGATTCCAGTGGCGTAACTGGGGGGGGGTTGGGGGTTATAAGCCTTAAATGCCTTAAATCCTTAAAGCCTTAAATCCATACCCCCAGAGACCCACCAGTTGTAGCCCCCCTTAGGATCATTCTGGTTTGGCCGTTGACTGATTCTGTTATTATTAATCACTTGCCAAAATGAAATTATGGTACGCAAACAATATACCTGCAAACACGTGATAATTTCATTTTAGAACCAATTTTATTATATTGTAAATGTATTGCATATATGCAAATAGAAACAAGCAAGTAAGCAAATTACGGTTATATTATAAGATTGTTTTTTTATGTTGAATAAACTAAGGGTTAAATTTTATTTTTTTGGTTTTTTATTTATTTTATAAACAGCGTACTTAAAAGTAAATGAATTATTATGAAAGAAATCATAATGTCTAATTTTTTTATTAATTAATTTATTTAATTGACATTGGCAAATGACTTTCAGCCAGTCAGAGCATAATAACATATTCTAAACATCTATTGTATCTCTTATACTAATAGTAAGTACACGTAACTAGAACAAACTGCTCTAACAAACTACCTAAAACTGCAAAACCACGCTAGAGGCATATTTTTGCCTGCCTCTGAAAGGATACTAATCCCGCTTCCAAAAATTATTCTCAGTCATGCTGCCGGCCTATCTCCGTCGGCTTCGTAATATGCTAGACGAGGTACCATCAGAGGCAGTGCCTCTAATGGTATTTTACCTTGTAGAGTAGGTATATCGGTGTGTTATGAAGAACGGGTCAGGGCCGTACTAATATTTTTTTATCATAAAAATAAAGTTAATAAAAAAAGTTTTATAATAAAAATTAAATTATTTAGCAATTTTCAAAAAGTTAAATTGTATTTAAAGAATTATTGATGATGATATAACGAAAATAAAGTTATTTAGCAAATTTCAAACAGTTAAATTGTATTTAAAGAATTGATGATGAAATAACGAAATAACGTAAATAGTCGATTGGTATACTGGTGAGGCACTGCCTCACCTGCCTCATAGGACCAGCCGCCACTGGTGGCAAGAGACATCGCTCCGATGAGAAAGTATTCGTCGAAACAGAAGCCTTTTTTGAAGGCAAAGATAAATCGTTTTACAAGGGCAGCATCGAAACATTAGAAAATTGTTTTTATCATTGTATCGCGGCTAAAGAAGTATATTTTGACGAATAAAGAATAATTTTTGCAAAAAATGTTTTAGCAGTTAGGCCCGAGAATTAATTACCGACGGTACACGTCATATACTCTCTTATAAAAATTATGTAACTACGAAAACAATAACATAAACAATATCTAATTATTTTCTATTGCGAAAAACCTTTTATTGAAATTCAGATAAAACACCTACTTAGTACTTATTGCTAGATTTTTATTGTTTGACATAACAATAATTTATTTTTTCTATAGATAATAATCCTGAAATTCATTTATAGTAGCATAAAATATTTAAAGATATTTTTAATACTAAATATGAATTAAATAAATACCAACGTGGCAGAGAATGTATATTAATTAACTCTTTATTGCTGAGTACCAGGCTGGTCCGTCATATGGAAGATATGGGCAAAGTTTTTAGTGAGAGGGCCACTCCAAATAAAAAATTACTTTTGGGCCTAGAAAAATTGAATAAAACAAATTTTTATACAAGTACATAAAAAAAGTTAAAATCACTGGCGAAGCGTCCCTGTAACCACTGTTACCATTGGTAACAGTTAAAAATCTTGCAAATAAATATTTTATGACGATGAATAATTCTATTTACGAATAGAAATATATTATAATATTATGTGGCAATAGCACCTAACTCAGTAAATAGCCAACTACTCGTAGACACGAAAATATTGGCGAGTTTATGTGACTCAGTTGCACTTTATTATACTCTGTTACCAGACTCATTTCTGGTTACAATGGTTATACCGACGCTGGCTCTCGGGACCGGCTAGCTAGTGACTGAAAATTTTGAAGAAGCTACGGCATAAGCGCGCTGTGTATCAGTAGCGCTGTTACCAGATTTAAAATTGGTGACAGTACCTATAAAAAGTGTGCGTGCAGTTAACCATGGATGAGTGTCGCTTCTTAATCGATCAACTACTTGAAAAGTAATTCTCCTTGTATAATTTTGAAGAAAAAAATGAGATTATTAAAAATGAAAGACCTATTTTAAACAATTTAAAAAAGTAATCAACAAAAGTAGTTTGATATTTTAAATTTAGTTGGTACAGTGAAAATCCTTGGTTATATTATGGTTGCAAGAAAAATATACTGTATTGTTGGCCATGTCTTCTGGTTTCTACAGAAAAATGGGTGGACCAGGTTCACGATTTAATTAATGTTAGATTTTTAAAAAGGAGACATGAAATTTCTCCGTTACCTACATGTAAGATGTATACCCAATTTGATTCAGTTTGGCAAAACAAAAATCAAAAGTTCTCTTAACCAAGCTTTTAAAGCAAATATTGCTTTAAAAGCAAATAGTGAGTTTGTTAAAAAAAATAGATAGGTATATCCTTAGCACACTTATAATAGATACTGTATGTTTTTGGGCCAAACAAGAACTAGCGTTTCGTGGTCATTTTGAGGGCGACGACTCTGACAATCGAGGCAATTACAGGGAATTGTTAACATTAATTGCCAAAAAAGATCAAAAATTTTGTCAACATCTAGAAACATCTGTTTTTTCGAGAGTTTCAAGTGATATACAAAATGATATTATTGAAGCTACACTCACCGGCACAAAATTCCGCCACCTAAAATTTTTGATTAAGTTTGACAATTTATTATAACTTTGTTATTTGTGCTCCGATTTTCAAGATTCTTACACCAGTTTGTAGGTACATGTATTCATATTGTTTAGTATTATTCCGGTAACAAAAATTTTTGCTTGCATGTCATTGTACAGGGGTGAAAGGAAGCGTTGTATTTTCTCCTAATTTTAAAAAATTCTGTGGAAAAATGGAATAGCTGATTTTGTTTCATAGTCCTGTCATATTTTCCCGGAGGCATCACCAACATTTTGTTTTTTGAATTATCCGAATATCTTTTTTCTTGTAAGAGCTGTACCATTTTCTGTAAATAAAAACACTGATTGACTCATACAATTGAGGTTGGATTGATAAGATTAGAATGGCCCGCATGCAGCCCAGATCTCAATCATATTGAGCATTTATGGGATGAATAAAAAAAGCTATTTGCCGTCATCCTAGGCCTCCAGAAAAGTTGGTACAGTTATGGCCCTGGTAGAGGAATATCGGGCTATTCCCCAGGCAAGGAAAACTCATCTTTATTAGATGCTAAACAGATTGCGAGCAGTCGTTGCTGCAAGAGGTGGACATAACCGCTATTGAATTGTTTTGTTTTGTTGTTAAATTTGTTTTGTTTTGTTAATTTTAGTGCGTTTGATATTTTTAATTAAATAAACCTTCAAAGCAGTATTTTTAATTACAGCTCTTACAAGAAAAGAGATATTCAGATAATTCAAAAAACAAGACCTTAGTGATATCTCCAGGATAATACAAAAGGAGTATGAAACAAAATCAGTCCTCCAATTTTTCCACAGAATTTTTTAAAGTTAGGAGAAAAAACAATGCTTACATTCACCCCCGTATAATGCCATCTAAGCAAAAAATTTTTGTTACCGGAATAATAGCAATTGACATCAATACATCTTCTTCTTCTTCTTCTTCCTACTTTATAAATAGGCATAGTGCCTGTTTTACTTCGGTTTTTAGCCTCAATTTACATTATCTGAACCGGTGAAGAGCCTCGGACATCAATACATGTACCTACAAACTCGTGCAAGAATCTTGAAAATCGAAGTACAAATAATAAAGTTATAGATTGTCAAACTTAATCAAAAATTTTGAGTGGCGGAATTTTGTGCCGGTGAGTGTATATATACATTTAGCCATGTCTTCATTTTTTTAAATAAGATTTTTTGTATCTGGTTTTGGTAACACTTCAGAAAAAGTCACGCGTCGCCACTGGTTAAAATCCTTTATAAAAGGTATATTTAACTTTAAAAATCCCTTTCGGGTTACATTGCAGAACGTTTTCGAATTAGAGAGTTCTTCATCAGTGCTTATAACTGGTTTTACATGCTTGGGCCACCAAAATATAGCGGTGAAAACCTTTTAAATATTATACTATACAATAAAATAAAAATGTATACCATTTTTATTCAGTTGCAATGCGAAGGCAAAACAATCTTACTTTTCAAGTAGAATACGGAGTGCAGTCCAGTCCCTTGAATCGCGATTTTCGGCTCTTATTGGAGCCTTCATCGGAAAGAACGTAGGCACTGTTCTTCATATTTTAACTGATTCGTATCGAGAGGTTTTCCCACCCACTGCAACTGAAGTGATGATAGTAGGTGGCTAGCGCCATCTGGAATTGAAAGACGAAGTAGTTTTCAATCCTAATAGTAAATTATTAATATTGAAAATATTAAAAATATTACTAAAAGATTTTTAAATTGAAAACTTATTGGTACACTTTCCTGGTGACATCTCCAAGACTTCTACAATTTGCAAGTCAAATGGATGCTGCAGTGAAGACTAATGGATGCTGCATTTTACTATACAGTTGTAGAAAATTTACATGTTTATATGAAATCAAGTGTGATGTTTAAAATATTCCTAGAAAAAACAAAATAAGTTATCAATCGAAGTAGCACAGAAAACGACAATAATTATCGTTCCCATACCATCAGATTGACAACAGGTGGAAGGAATACTTTCTTTGGTTACAACCTCAGGAGATTTCCAAAAATTATAAATCATACAGGATGCCGAGAAAATTAAGATGAGAGAATTTTAAATAATTCACAACCCATCTGCTCAGAGTGGTAAAAGTTCCAACCAGAAAGATTCCTTAGTACTCAACAAAAGAGTAAATGAATTAAAATGTATAAACATTTTCAATTTCTTTGCAACACGAAAATGCAGCAGCTGCATAATATGTACTCTGGTTAAATGGGAGAGTGCCGGAAGACACTATACCGGTTTCGGAGGTTTTTTCCTCCTCATCGGTAGTCCCATATCCTCTTCTCTCCGATTTCCCCAGGTATCATACTTTGGGCCTTTCCGAATTGCAAAGAACGAAATGCCGCGGATGAACTAGAGCCATCTACCGAAAAACAAAATAAGTTATCAATCGAAGTAGCACAGAAAACGACAATAAATATCGTTCCCATACCATCAGATTGACAACAGGTGGAATACTTTCTTTGGTTACAACCTTCCGAGATTTTTAAAAATTATAAATCATACAGGATGCCGAGGAAATTAAGATAAGAGAATTTTAAATAATTCACAACCCGTCTGCTCAGCGTGGTAAAAGTTCCTACAAGAAAGATTCCTTAGTACTCAACAAAAGAGTAAATGAATTAAAATGTATAAACATTTTCAATTTCTTTGCAACACGAAAATGCAGCAGCTGTATAATACTCTGGTTAAATCGGAGAGTGCAGGAAGAGTCTATACCGGTTTCGGGAGTTTTTTCCTCCTCATCGGTAGTCCCATATCCTCCTCTCTCCGATTTCCCCAGGTATCATACTTTGGGCCTTCAAAGAAATTGAAAATGATTATACATTTTAATTCATTTACTCTTTTATTGAGTACTAAGGAATATTTCTTGTTGGAACTTTTACCACGATGAGCAGATGGGTTGTGAATTATTTAAAATTCTCTCATCTTAATTTCCTCGGCATCCTGTATGATTTATAATGTTTGAAAATCTCGGGAGGTTGTAACCAAAGAAAGTATTCCACCTGTTGTCAATCTGATGGTATGGGAACGATATTTATTGCAGTTTTCTGTGCTACTTCGATTGATAACTTATTTTGTTTTTCAGTAAATGGGTCTAGTTCATTCGCGGCATTTCGTTCTTTGCAATTCGGAAAGGCCCAAAGTATGATACCTGGGAAAATCGGAGAGAAGAGGATATGGGACTATTAATGGGGAGGAAAAAACCTCCGAAACCGGTATAGTGTCTTCCGGCACTCTCCCATTTAACCAGAGTAATTGAAAATATTTATACATTTTTATTCTTAGATTATACATCAGGCAACATAGGACTCCACCACGTGGGTTACTAGTCCTGAGGGGCAGAAAATCACATTACAAACTCTACGTTGCAACTGATTTGAATGACAGTTTGAAATGATGTCAAACTTGTCAGGGTGTCAGGATTGATAAAGACAATAGGGCATTCCAACATGCTGTCAAAATTAAATCAATATGGAGGCTGGAAGGAAAAACATAAATGTTATTCTGTTAGTTCTGAATGTGATTTAGATCACTTTAGTTATGTTTCTTTGTAATTTTGTTTTGTACCAGGATTAATTTAATTAGACAGACATTTAGATTGACAGACTAAACGTAGTTCAATGTAGACCTATTCATAATAAAAAAAATCTCTTAATTAATGGAGTAGAGCATCATGTACCTAGTACTAATCTGTTGGCATCCACTGTAAACCAAATTGTTTAACAAATTTTACCATGTAGTTAGAACATACATCTTGACCAGTGTTTGGCATTGTGGCTATTTAGCAAGGACAGAGAGTTCACTGATTATAGACTGATAAGTCCGAAAACGTTTTAAACGTAATCCGTTTGGATTTTTAAAAATTTTTTAGAATTTTTATTAAATATACCAACTACATTAGGGAGTTTTACTTCATGTTAATTTTATTTGATTAATTTAACATTTTCACTGGAAAAATTAATTTAAAAAGATAATTTGCCTCATTTCTGCTGTCTATTAGAGTGTGGAATGCGAAGTAATCGTGGTAAAGTTCAGTTTTATCGCTTACCATCAGTGCTACATTTTAAGCATAAAACTGAACTAAATAATTTATCATTTGAGGGACAAAAACAATAGTTAAATGTTATAAAATGTCCTATATAAATGCTAAATAACTAACTATGTCCATGTTACTTGCGCTTGAAAAACTGTCTCCACTGTACGTTAAGCCTACTGCCAGACAAGCGACAATTACAGCGCTGCAAGATCAGTAAAATGAAGCTCGAAAAAAGGGTTCCACGGTGAGTGTAGTGGATGGCCAGACTGTGCTGTAAATATTACTGCAGCAACATAACGACATAGGGTGGGGGTAGGACCCGTTTTTTGAGCTTCATTTTACTGCTCTTACAGCGCTGTAATATCGCTCGTCTGACCGTAGGCTAACTCAGACTGTTTGCGAGAAAATGAATCTATATTATTTATTTTGCCAATATTTTGCTTGTACCTACTAGCAACATCTATATTGTCTACCAACAACTTTCGAAGATATTCACTCATGTTTATTTATTCACTGCTTAAAACTAAATAAAGTCGTTCAAGTACTTCTACAACTAAAAATACACAAAATCAACAACAAAATGTCCGAAAAATACTAAAAAACTATTAAAGGTAAAAACTTAGGAAACACAATGTTTTACAAATATATGTAAATAAATAGAATGTTTGTCTCCCAGCGGCGTCATAAACGTCAAAGTCTTGGAGTGCCCTATGCCAAAACCTATCTAACATTAAGTTCTCTTTTTATTTTTATGTCCACGTTACTGGAAAATATACGTAACATATGCGTTATACGTAATATATTTACTAAAATATACGTAACTGGAAAAATACCCCAAAGCTGGTTAAAGTCGACCTTCGTAACTTCACCCAAAAAAGTAAATGCCAAAATATGTGAAGACTACAGAACAATTAGCCTAATGAGCCACTTGCTTAAAACGTTTCTAAAAGTGATACACGGCAGAATATATAAAAAATGCGAAGAACGGGTATCATGGACGCAGTTTGGATTCCGCGATGCCTTAGGCACCCGAGAGGCTCTATTCGCTGTCCAAGTGCTTATGCAAAGATGCAGGGATGTTAACTCTGACGTGTATATTTGTTTTATCGACTACAAAAAGGCATTTGATAGAGTAAAACATGATAAACTCATAAACATCTTGAAAAAAGCGGGAGTAGATGATAGAGACTTGAGAATCATATATAATTTGTATTACAACCAAACTGACAATATTAAAGTGGATGACCAATTGACAGAGGCAGTCTCCATAGATAGAGGAGTGAGGCAAGGATGCATCCTGTCCCCGGTGTTGTTGCGCCGGGAGAACTACAGGAAGGCGTATTAGTCAATGGAGTGCGTCTGAACAACATTAGATATGCCGACGACGCTGTAGTTTTTGCAGACAGTCTAGATGGTTTGCAAAGAATAATGTCGCGCATATCAGATATAAGTAGAGAATACGGACTTGAATCCAATACGAAAAAAACAAAGTACATGGTAGTCAGTAAGCGCGAAGTATTAAATACGCAACTTTTGGTTAACCAACAACTAATTGACAGGGTGGACAGCTACATATACCTTGGTACCAACATAAACAGCCAGTGGGACCACTCAAGTGAAATAAAACAACGCATAGGAAAAGCGAGATCAGCGTTCATAATGATGAAGTCTCTTTTCAGAAGCCACGATTTACCACTTGCTACCAAAATCTCTATCATCAGATGCTATGTATTTTCTACGTTATTATACGGAGTAGAGGCCTGGTCACTTTCCGAGGCTTCTTTGAGAAAACTCGAGGCATTCGAGATGTGGTGTTACAGGCGCATTTTAAGAATTTCGTGGGTGGATCATGTGACTAATGTTGAGGTTCTACGTAGAATAGGCAAGGAATGCGAGATTATTAACACAATCAAAGAGCGCAAACTAGAATATCTTGGCCATGTTATGAGGAATGAACAGAGATATGGCTTGTTGCAACTCATTCTTCAAGGCAAGGTATTTGGAAAGAGAGGACCAGAAAGAAGAAGAATATCTTGGCTTCAAAACCTGAGAAAGTGGTTTAATACATCGACAACCGGACTATTCAGAATAGCAGCAAGCAAAGTTAGGATAGCCATGCTGATCGCCAACATCCGGAACGGGTAGGCACCTTAAGAAGAAAAAGTCCACGTTACATTTTCATCGAATGTAACCATAGCCTCATCTCTACTATAAAATAAATAGTCATTATCTTTTTTAATTTTCGAAAAAAAAATCACCTTAAATTTACCGACCTATTAACGTTTAGGTCAAATAATTGATACTCGCCGAGAATTTAAAATTTAAACTTAATCAGTTTGAGTTGTAGATAGTCTCTTCCTGAGTAAATGATGTTTGCAGACAATTTTTCCGCAGGAAGGTAGATGAGCGCTACGTGAAGAGTTATGTTTGCGGAATTTAAACGAAAATTACGGAAATTAATTTCTTTGAATATTCCCACCGTTGAAGTGATTCGTGTCTTCAGAATTGATAGAATTGGTAAGATGGTGGAACCTATTACGTCTAATATACTTTTCAACAGATTTTTAATTCCGTGTACTATAAATACATACAAAATTGGTTTTACGTTACCACTTGAAACTCGATCCTCTTTACACAAGCGAAATACACTTCTCCAAGAAATTACCGCACCACTTCAAAAATGTGTTAATTTTGATGTCTCGAATTTCCTAAACTTGTCCGATTTAAGTGATTTTTTTAATATGTTTTATATCAATATTGTCTTATTATCACATTAGAAAAAATAATTAGAGAGTCAATAGTCAACACCAGAGGAACAATAATAACAAAAAGTGTACAAATATTGGAATTTGCAGATGATGTTGATATCATTGCTAGAAGCAAAAGAGAAATGATAGAAGCATTTAATGCGATAGAAAGAGCGGCACAAAATAGTGGTCTAAATATTAATGAAATAAAAACCAAATACATGAAGGCCAGCAAATCGACAGGCCAAAGAAACCTACAGAATCTGACAATAGGAGACTATAACATCGAAAGCGTAAAATTTTTTACATATCTAGGTTTACTAGTTATCGCAGATAACAATGTCAGCGAAGAAGTTAAGAGAAAAATACATATTGCTAATAAAACATATAATGGACTAATTAAACATCTAAGATCTAACAACATCACGAGAAAAACCAAATGCAAAATATACAAAACCCTGATAAAACCGGTCCTTATATATGGATCAGAGACATGGACACTGTCAAAAAGCGATGAGAACTTATTAGGTACGTTTGAACGAAAAATCCTCAGACACATACAGAGTCGGTATTTTCTTATCGATGGTATGGGCTTTTAATAAGAGCAACAAAGAGACATGCATTTATTATACATTTAAAACGGGTTAGAAGATATTGCGCGGCCGAAGTAGGAAGAGTCACCAAAAATTTTCGCGTTGTAGGTATGGCTTTGTAAGACAGCGTTGCCGAATTTGGAAATTATCAAAAGAAAAAGTAGAAAAATAATATAGTTTACTTTTTGTAAACAGATATAATAAACAAATTATTTAAAAATAACAAAATATTGTTTTCACCTATTTTAAAAAAATGTAAAAACGTTGAATTATAATTCAACGTTTATTTTTTTACTTATATTTTTCTTTTAAATAATTTGTTTAGTAGATGTACTTATTTGTTCACAAAAAATAATATAGGTACAGTAATGAGTGCGCTATTAAGAACCGGCAAAATAACGCAAAAGATGGAAAGCATAATACGTTGTGAAATAAAAAGAGATGAAACTAATAGAGATGTAAAATTATCGATAGGAACCTATAAATTTACATAACATTACATAGTTTCGCACCTTTAGACATATCTGAGGAGTATAACAAATCTAACCGTGACAGGAGAATTTTATAAAATTCTAAATGTTTTCTGTCACAGAGTCTAAAGGAGGGAAACTATGTAGGTACCTGATGTAATGTAAACTTATAGGTTCCTATCGATAATTTTACACATCTACTAGTTTCATCTCTTTTTATTTCACAACGTATTAAGTTTTCCATCTTTTGCGTTATTTTGTCGGTTATTAGCGCGCTCATCACTGTATTATTTTTTTTTCTACTTTGATGGATAATTACGCATGTCTGTCTCTCTCAGAGACTTTGTAAACACAACTTTTCCGTCACTAGATAAGACAGGACAAATGAGCTGTCGAATGAAAGTTCATTACCCAACGATCTTATTAAGGTGAGAAATTTGACCTTGCACTTCCAGTTTTAGAGTTGAAACTTGAAGTACTATTTTAAAGTCGCCCAATAAATATTATAAACGACTTATTATTGGACGCGCTTTAGCAAGACGAAAACCATTATATTTTTCCGGCTTTGTGCAAGTCTGTCCGTCCGTCCGTCTATCGAATATAACTCCTACGTTATTAAAACACTCAACTCCGGTAGCAAGATAATATAACAGGAGACCTGAAAGCTACGGGCGTGGAGAACTGGACAGAGATTGTCTAAGACAGAGAAGAGTGAAGGCATGCTGTCGAGTGGGCTAAAACCCACGAAGGGTTGTAACGCCACGTAGTAAGTATGAGGTGTCGAATTAAGGATGGTATTAAAGCTGAGAAATTGGACTTCACACTTCCGGTTGCAGAGTTGAAACTGGAAGTAGTGTTTTAAAGCCGCCGAAATAGTACAAGCGACATATTATTCGATGCGCTTTAGCAATACGAAGACAAGGTATCAAATTAGATCTTATAACCCAAAGATGGTATCAGTTGCAACCGGAAGTACTGTTTTAAAATCACCGAAATAGTACAATACATTTGTTTTCGTCTTGCTAAAGCGTGTTAAATAATATATTGCTTGTATTAATTCGGCGTCATTAAAACCGTACTCCCGGTTGTAACTCTATAAACGGAAGTCCGAGGTCAAATTTCTTACTTCTAATGCCATCTTTGGGTTATAAGCTCTCATTCGACACATCATTTGTCATTCTATTTTTTTGTCGGACTTGACTAACACCGGAAGCATCTTGCTACGGCGCGTCGAATAATATGTCACTTGTACTATTTCGGCGACTTTAAAATAGTACTTGTGCTATCAAGTTTCTCACTTTAATAACATCCTTGGGTTAAGAGCTTTCACTCTTACACCTCATTTGTCCTTCTGTCTGATCTTATGACGGAAAAGTTGTGTTTACAAAGTCTCTGGGACAGAAAAACTTGCATAATTAAAGTAGAAAACATATTATATTAATTTTTGTTAACAAATAGTGTAGGTACTAACCAAATGATTTAAAAGAAAAAATTAATAAAAAAATAAACGTTGAAATATAATTCAACGTTTTCACATTTTTTAAAATTGGCTAAAACAATATTTTTTTACTTAAGTTTTTTTCTTTTAAATAATTTGTTTATTATATCTGTTTACAAAAAGTTAAATATATTATTTTTTCTATTTTAATATTTTCTTTTGATAATTTCCAACTTTGGCAACACTGTCTGACAAAGCCATTACCTACGACCCGAAATTTTTTGGTGACCCTTCCCAGTTCCGCCACGTTCGACCGTACCACATCTTCTAACCCGTTTTAAATGTATAATAAATACATGTCTCTTTGTTGCTCTTATTAAATGCGCATACCATCGATAACAAAATACCGACTCTGTATATAAGGGGGTGAAAGAAAATGACGTATGGCGCAGAAGATATAATTTTGAACTATACGCAGCATACAACGAACCCGACGTCATAACATCCATAAAGATCGGACGTCTGGGTTGGATGGGCCATGTTGAACGGATGTTGGAGACCGAAACACCAAAACACATAATGAAGCAAACACCAGTAGGGAGAATGTCAAAGGGAAGACCCAAACTTAGATACATGGAACAAGTGGAACAAGATCTGAAAACACTTGAGATTACCCCCTGGAAGAACAAAGCAAGGAACAGAACAGAATGGTGGAAAATCCTAGAACAAGCCAGGACCCAAAAAGGGTTGTCGAGCTACTGATGATGATGATAGTCTTATTATTTAACAATATCGCTGTAATCATATTGTTGATAGACAGGTAAACTGTCATTCTATTCCGGGTGACCAATCAGACTGAGACTTTTTTTTCAACGTTCGCGTGACCGTCTAGAATATTCTAGCAATTATAAAATATTGAAATTAAAACCCAACTATAGCCTCATTTTTTCTTAACATTCTGTTTTTTGATTCATTCGCTTATGTTGGATAATAAAAAAGTTAGGTATTTTAACAACAACAACTAGCCTTGTTTTTCGTCAATACTATGACAAGCTCTAAGGGGTAATTCTGTATGAAAAAATAATGACAGTTTGCTTTATAAACGTATATCCGCAAATGCTTCCTTTCCGAGATAGGGTGTGTTGAAATTTGTTATACAAACTGACGATTTATTTACGGCTCTTAAACCGGTTAAGATATGCAAATGAAATTTGGTGGGTTTAAAGAGGTAATTATTGCGCATTTTTTGGTAAACAATTAGGAATTTAATTAGGTGTGAGCAAATTTTACTTAAAACAGAACATAAAGTACAAATCTAATAAAATATTTTGAAATAATTATGACATGTAATGTAATACACATAAATATAAAGACAAGATGAAGAAGAAGAAGTATTTTGATAACGATTTCCGAAGTGGAAATCGATACGTCAAATAAACTTAATCATAAAATAAAATTATGGCTTATTCCCAACTAAAATAGTAAATTGCATAAGAGACCACAAGAAAATAGCTTCAGAACAATTATTATTTTTTATGTTATTTAATTACAAAAGATTATAATTTAGGATTTTTAGTAAAAATGCTTATTTCAAAGATATGTTGCTTATCTTTGTTTATTTTACTTCTTATGATAAACTATAGTGAAATTTCATGTTACTTCCTGTCTTCAGCAAAATTCTATGAAGTAAACAGAGCTATAATATATTAAAACTCTAAGGCAAGCCGCACACCAACGAAACATGAAACGAAAAACATGAAACATGAAACGTAAAACACGTTTTATGAAAATTAAACACGGCTAAACAAATCTTGAAGTCCGCCTACCAATGAAACTAGTGTGATTTTTTCGGACATTTTTTTATTTTCGGAAAGTTTCATAAATGGCCGGACGTCTATTTGTTTAGCAGTTTTTTATTTCCATGAAACGTGATTTACGCTTCATGTTTCTTTGATGTGCAGCCTGCCTTATAATTCAATAAATCATAAGAATTTTAATCCCTTAGGCTTAGGAGATAAGCGGGAAAACCCATCGTTATACCTGCCATGTAATAAACTAATGTTTGTCTGCAGAAACCCCATAATTTATTATATTGTTGTAAAATAGTACTGGTACATTTGTCCAAATTTAAATATGCACCAATCACATCTGCAGATGTGCAAAGAACTTTTTCTACGTATAAATAATATAATATATTATTATGTATAAATAATAAAATTTTTGCCCGATTCATTCTACGCCCTGTGCTCTCTACGACACTAAGATGAATATTGTCGTAAAGTGTGAAAGTCCGATGAGCACGACAAACGGTCGTACGACCATTTGTCGTAATGACCAAAGTCGTAAAGTATGAAATAGGCCTAATGGATTCTTTCCCAGGTTTATTGTTTCTTGTTGAATTGGTGTTTGTTTTTGGTTTCCCTATGGATACTTTCGCAGATTTCTGGAAGCAATTTTTGGTTTCTTTGACTTGCACATTATGCGTAATGAATACGCATAATTGCGTATATTATTGTCTTCCAATTTACTGCTTAGCCTGCTCTAGTATAATCTTCTGTTACTTTCTGACGTCAGTGATTTTACTTTGTATTTCTCGATGTACTTAGGAGTTCTTTGGCTTTTTCTTTTTATTGGGACATTTCTTTTCGATGGCCCGTTAGTCTATAAACAAATAATCAAACCAGAAAGGATATACGATTAGATGGGGATGTGCCAGTAAAAGCAGCATACTCGTACATATAATACAATGCAGTGATTCCAGAACAAGGTATTAAGGAATATTGTCAATGTACTTTGAAATTGTAAAGAAAATGTGTACTAAAACAACAATGTTATTTTCTTATACAGTTATAATAAACTCCTTTTATTACTAAAAACTGCAGCTATCTTCGCGTCTATTCATTTTTTACGTTGACCGCGAATGAGTTCGAATGCCAACTAGTGAGAACTTTTTTTATTTTTTAAATCCCTATCTTTTTATCTTAAGTATCTTAAATAATTAGACGTAAATATAACATAATTATGAAAACGTAAATAATGAATACATTCTATATTATATTTGACACATTATATCAACCAAAGTGACTAAATGGGCTAACTCGAAATATTTCCCATGTACCTACTATAACATTGGACAGTTTAATATCCCTATATACTAACAATTTACCATGAATGTGATGTAATGTTTCTGAAATATCATATATCCAATCCCCCAAAAGGGATTCTTCAAAATATCTGCAGACAAAATAATCAACCAAACTGATTTGCGATATCTAATGAAAGGTCGAACGAAGCTAGTTTTGTTGAATATAGGATGATAGCACGACGATACTTTATTGATGAGCAAACATAAAATTTCAATAGTAGGATAACGCGCTATAAAAGTATTCGCTTCTGTCGCCAGTGGCACGTGCCGTTATTTATTGACTTTCGTTTTTGAAAGCTATATCTCTCTATCTATCTAATCAGCCCTAAACATCCATCCTTGGATATAGGCCTCCTCTTCCTTCTTCCATGCCTCTCTATCTTGGGCAACTTGCATCCATTTTGACCCAGTGTGTTTCTTCAGGTCATCTGACCATCGCATCTGTGGCCTTCCCCTTTTTCGTTTGTGGTTCCATGTTCCATGGTCTCCAATGTATTACCATCTTAGTCCATCTTTCATCCATAGCTATATCTATATTTTTATAATAAAAATAAATTAGAGGGTATCAAAAAAAAATTGGTCAGAAGAAATTGGAGTGTGCCAGAAAAATAGGAAGGAGTCAGAAAAAAATAAGAGGGGTAGAATAAATGGAGGAAGTCAGAAAAATTGGAGGGAGATACGATAAAATAGAAGAATGTAAAAAATTTAGTACAGTGACTGTAGGGGGCATTGATTGTATCCCCGTCGCATGGCAACGGGTAAAATCACTAGTTTTTTTTGGCTTTAAGGTAAAACCCACACAGCCAGATACAAATTTTGTAAAAGAGAGTGCAAGGATTTGACACAAGGATTACACTCTTCTCGCCCAGGGGCCGATCAGAAATCACTAGTTTTAATAAGAACGCAATTACAATCAAAATACTATTTCTATTCGTGTGTTTTATATTCATAAAGCATCGCTAATCTTCTCTTCGTGTCTCGCTTTAGTATTAGTTAGTACCTACGTTATTTATGTAAAGAAAATTAGAAACTCTTTAGATTTTTTAGATAATTGTGTATGATTTTTGTTTAATAAAAAATGTAATCGTGATTTTTACCAGGCTATTTGGAGCTACTCCTGAAATGTTTTCTGGGAATGTTCTTTCATTTCCAGAAAATTTCCTTGCAATGGATCGGTGCAAACTTTCGGCTCCAATGGGATTCATTTTTTTTCGGATCCTGAGAAAACTAATAGGTATTTTAAAAATATTTAAACGCATAATGAAAGATTACGTTATTACCGAGGGCTGAAAGTGCCTGAGAACTTCTATAATGTTTATTTTAATAAGTTACAGGGTTACAGGGTGAAAAACTAAGGGAAAATTTAGTGTGATTTTTAATTTCAAATATCTCATTCAAAAGAAACTTTTTATTTATTCTAAGGGACTTTCAGCCCTCGGTAATAATTTAGTCTTTCATTCTACGTTTACATTTTTCAAAAAAAATATTTATTAGTTTTTTCAGGATTCGAGAAAAATGAACACCATGTCCGTGGTAATATTTTCCAAAACGAACATTCGCTATCTTTGTCATACAACGCACTCGTCGAACAGAATGTGCTGACAAGACAGTGACAATTTCATATATTTGATACGGCTTCAGGAATGTTTTGAGTTGTTTATTAAATAATATTGATTGTATTTGATAAATTATTGATTTAAGACGTGAAATTAATAAAATGGTATTTATTGTTTATTATTTATTGAAGATCAAACGCAGATAATACACCAGGATATATTCTATGATGCAAGTATTTTGTTGTTAAAGATGTTCAAAATTTATGTAAGCGTTCCATAGTAATAATATATTATTAACCCGGGAGCAGTCACGCCGTAAGAAAAAATCTAACATTTTATCCTTTTCCGTGATAACTTGATAAAAAATTTTGTAACATAACTTTCCACTCGTAAGTGCCTGGAGGAAGATTTAGTAATGTGTGGGAATCTTTTTTTTAATTTTTCTATTTTTTTTTGTGGAATTTATGGCTTTGGTGAGAACCAATTAGCTTCAAAATTGTTAGAAATAGATATTTTTAACATAAAAAGTAAATAAAAATATTATAAAATAGAAATTTGCTTTAAATTCGTATTTAAATTCGTATTGTGAGATGTTTTCTCTACGCGCGACTGCTTACGTGACAGAAGGGAGCGCGACTGCTGCCGGGTTAAAATAGTTATTTATGAAACAGTTCGTGAAGTATGCTGTTTGCGAACGCACGCGATTTTTAGAGCACGAGTGACAACGGAGCGAGTGCTATAAATCCCGTAAGTTCGCAAAAAGTACTTCACGCACAGTTTCATACAATATTTTATCTACGATAAACAACTAAAAAAAGCTGCAACTCTTCGTCATTGGAATTCATTTCTATTCTACAATTTTTAGAACTTTGAAATTTAAAAATTCTAACTACTTTCAAACCACAAAACTGTCAAAACTTTTGTTGTAATTCATTGCTCATATTGTCATCACCATGACAACGCGAAAGTTAAGGATTGTCACCATGACAACGCGAAAGTGAAAACAGTGCGAAAAAGTAAATCCCATTTAAAATACATTGTTACTTCGCGCACACTGTTAATCCTTCACGCACTGCTATCTATAATGACAGTTTTCACAAACTAAAAACTTATGCATAATATGACATAGAGTAGATAAAATCACTTTTTCTCTTTTCTCGATTAAGTATCTATTAGTTTTTATTAAATAGTACAGTATTTCTAAAGCGTCGTTTAAACACAACGATAAGTCACAGCAACTAGTTGTGATGACAAGTTGAAACGCTGTTTAGACGCTGCGATTCAATGCGATACCACCTTCAACCCAACTCCAACTTTGATAAGTTGTGCGATGCACCGTTTACACACAGTGATAAGTTGCAACAACTCGATTGACCTTGATAAGTTGTTTGATTTATCGCTGTGTTTAAACGACCCTTCATGATCATCTTTCAGTGCGTCACAGTTTTTCGATTTCTTTCTAACGCATTAAATTGTATGTGACAGAAAAAAAGGCACGTCGGTGATTATATTTCGTCGGTGACATTTTATAACATTTATTCTAGTTATTCTAGTTGTCGATAGATGGCGCCATAATAAAAAAATATTTTTTTTTAATTAGATAATAATATTACAAATATAATCTGTATAATTTATAAGACTATACAAATCAAAGAAAATACCATTTTATAAATGCAAGAAACACATTTGATTTGTTTTTATTCCAAATTGAAAATAAAATGTGACAACTGTCAGATTTAACTAAAATGACATGTTAGAATAAATGTCATAAATGTGTATTATCACGGACTTACCCTTTTTCCTATCATTTGTTACGCACTGAAAAATGATCATGAAAAGGACAATATATAAATTATTATAACCACTGAATCAGGCCCGGCCCTAGGGATTATGCCGCCCTGGGCAAGATCCGCCGACTGCCGCCTTGCCTAACAATGATTTCTACAGGAGCATCGTAGATTTCTTCAATTTGGTATCTGATCGGAGTAATTGCATCAATTCTACTTTCCCATCTAGTTTCGGACAAAGGCTTCAATGTTATGCTAGAAATATGATTTTTCAGTATAACCCAACGAAGAACAGATGCTGAGAAAAAGTTATAAATTTTTGTCACTAGATAAAAGAAAGAAATTGCAAACTGTGAGGCTTTAGCAGCATCGTTCACGACTAAGTTAAGTGAATGGCAAAACATGGGACAAAAAGTTCTTCCCTTTGATATTTGCCCCATTATAATACCCTTGTCCTCTCATGTATTATAATACCCTTGTTCCAAATGTATTCCCAGTTCATTCCGTTTTTGCAAAATAACTTCTGTTAGTCCCAAGCCAGTGGTTTCCAGTAAAGACACAAATCCAAGAAAATATTCTGCAATTTTAACATTTTGTGAAGAGGAACCTAAATCGACAAAAAACGTACTACAATAGTCACCTGTTTCACTCCAGAAATATCAGGAATCCATTATGTATACAATCTAAAATTATGCTATAATACTTTGCTGATTTTAAAAACTTTAAAATTTTATTTATGATTTGGTCATGGAGAAACTGAATAATTTCGTTTTGAATACGTTTTCTCAAGTAGTAATGCTGCTTGTTACTAACATTTGTTGTTCTCTTAATGTGCTCTTGGAAAACAGAATCAAATTTTCCAAAGCGCTCAACAAGCTTTAAAAAATTACCATTGTTATGATGAAAATATATATATGATGAAAAAGTTGATCAGAATAGCTCCTCAATGGAAGACACTGTTGTGTTAAGAACTGTATCATTGATATTGATATTAGTCGTTCTATTACATTTTTCCAATGACGAGTTTCTGAATTTAGAACTTTTTGTGTTTCTTCCTCTATGGTTTTGACCGATTTTAGTCTAATTTCTAGTTCTACCCACTGTCGCTGTGACTGTAGATGAGCTGGAGACAGCGTGGCTGGACAAAGCTGCAGCCATATGTTTCCAATTATTATTTCCATTTTCACTAAATTTAGTATTAAATGAAGTTCAGTGAATTTACTTTAGTTCTGATCCCAATATTCTTATGCGTTGAAGGAGAAGGAGGTGTTGTCGATTTCCCGTCGAATGAACTTTGCAATATTGTTTCACTTATTTAATTCTCGTTTTTACAGTTGCATTTTTGCCGCTCTTTTTCATAATATTGATTTTTTATAATATTAAAAACATAATTTATTATTTCTTCAATTTCAAAAATTGGCTGTGCTCTAAAATTCGCCGCCCCAAAATTTTTCCGCCCTGGGCGGCCGCCCAGTTCGCCCACCCCTGGGGCCGGGCCTGCACTGAATACATAGTTAGTGAAAAAATTATCAGTAGTAATTGCACGAGAGCTCTAAAATTATCGAATTTGATACACTTTGACAGTTTTAATTTCACGACCAGAAGGGGAGTGAAATTATGCCAAAGCATAATAATAAGTGAAATAACGAGGGCAACAAGTCGATAATAATTTTAGAGATCGAGTGTAATTCGCTGAGATTATTTCATGAGTAAAACTGTCTTTTTAAATCATTTTAACTAATATTTTATTGATATCTTCACCTGAATATTTGCTAAACCTGTTTCTTGGTGTTCTCTGTGACAAGTTGTAAAACATTAATTGTCATTGATGTCATTGAATGTTCATTTTTGCGTAGTAACGAAGGGCATCTGACGTAACGCTTGACTATGGGAAATTATCAAAAATTATCAGTAGTAATTGCACAAGAGCTCTGAAATTATTGAATTTTTCCCGAGTGACACTTTGACAGTTTTAATTTCACGAGCCGAAGGCGAGTGAAATTATGTCAAAGTGTCACGAGAGCAAAAATTCTATATTAATTTCAGAGGTCGAGTGCAATTTGTTGCGATTATTTCATGAATAAAACTGTTCAAAACCAAAATTGTATTGTAATTTATTTATGTAAGTACCATTAAACACACAGTTTTTATAAATATTTGACTATTGAAAGTCATCACTTTTATAATTTTTAAACATTAATTGTCATTAATGTCACTGAATGTATTTTTTCGTAGCAACGAAGGGCATCTGACGTAATATACTTAACGACAGGAGATTATCAAAAATTATCGATTAAATTCAGATTTCTGTAGCTTTCTATTGGTCAGAATCTCCTATGAATGAAATAATCAGTAATAATTGCACAAGAGCTCTGAAATTATTGAATTTTTCCCGAGTGACATTTTGACAGTTTTAATTTCACGAGCCGAAGGCGAGTGAAATTATGTCAAAGTGTCACGAGAGCAAAAATTCTATATTTCAGAGGTCGAGTGCAATTTGTTGCGATTATTTCATGAATAAAACTGTTCAAAACCAAAATTTTATTGTAATTTATTTATGTAAGTACCATTAAACACACAGTTTTTATAAATATTTGACGATTGAAAGTCATCACTTTTATAATTTTTAAAACATTAATTGTCATTAATGTCACTGAATGTATTTTTTTGTAGCAACGAAGGGCATCTGACGTAATATACTTAACGACGGGAGATTATCAAAAATTATCGATTTAATTCAGATTTCTGTAGCTTTCTATTGGTCAGAATCTCCTATGAATGAAATAATCAAAAATTATCGATTTAATTCAGATTTCTGTAGCTTTCTATTGGTCAGAATCTCCTATGAATGAAATAATCGCTGTAATGTTTATTTCTGTAGCTTTCTATTGGTCAGAATCTCCTATGAATTAAATAATCTGAGAAATCTCTGGTCTTTATTTGTCAGGAGAGTTTTAACACCCTGTACAACACGAGTTGTACATAAAATGCATCAAAGACCATTTATACACCGCATAATTCGGTGCGTTAAATATTGACGATGTGGAATATACAATTATTAATGCCGATTTATACCCAAGCGACTGCACAACCTGCCGAATTTGAAATATACGTTCAAATTGCAAATATCCCTCGATATTCTTGACATCTTACGTGATTCGGGTGCCGATGACATACTTCAAAGTGGATTTAAAAACTGCTTTCTACCTCCCTTATAATTTATTCGGAAAGACGAATGCTCTATTCCTCAAGAGGGTACCCCCATTGCCGTCCCCTATACACTCTGTGTTGCAATTACGTCATTTTGGTGCCTTCGGCAAATAGGGGAAATTACTGCTTTCCCCTGCTGCGACCTTGAGAAACGGCGGCGAGCTTTTTTTTCTTGGCTTGGAAAATCCAACGTCGACGTGGAGATCAAGATTATGACAAGGGCAGTACACTATAAAAAATATATAAGAAATATCCCATTTAAAAATCCCTCAGAAAATTTTTAGTCAAGATTAGTTAACTACATTACCAAACGTAACTTAAGATTGTCAGAAAACCCAATTTCTCACAATAAGATGACTATCGAATATTAAGCTTGATGTCTTATGTCCTTAAGACTTGTCTCAGAATCATCCATACAGAAATTTACAAAAAGTGTGAATTTCAGTTCAGATGAGTAATACTCAATTCGGATTTCGAAACGAATTGAGAACACGAGAAACACAACGATGCCGAGAGATTAATGTAGGTGTATATGCATGTTTTATTGATTATAGGAAATCATTCGGCTGCGTTAACCATCAACAGATTATCTGAATTCTGAGAACAACTGGAATTGACGAACTAGTCTTGCGACTTACTCATAACTATATTGGCACCAAACGAAAACAATGAAAATAGAGCACACAGTATCCAAAGATACAGGAATCCTACCAGGAGTGTAACCAAAAAATAAAAAGGCATCCTATCAAGAATCGAATAAATGAGGAAAACACTCATGAACATGAAAACATTTTTTAAAAGATCACACCTTAATCTAGATCTCAGAATTCGAATGATGGGATGTTTATTTTTCTCTGTCTTGCTGTATCGCTGTAAAAGTTTGACAATGGCTCTGAAACAAAAACAAATACATGCCTTTGAGATGTATAATAATATATGTATGTATATAGGGACTTCTGTCCCTATATATAGAGAGAATTCCATGGGTATAGTCGATTCACTAATCTGAGACACAACTGTCTACACTGTGTTGAGATACACAGCATCTCAGTAAACATCTTCTTCAGACAAACTCTTTAATAATTAAATGCCCGTGGTAAAAACAAATATGTTTGTTTTTAATAAATACGATTAACCTAGATTACCACATCGATACATGCTAGTATTTGATACAAGGTCAAGTTGCAATAATATTCAAGGTATGTTTGTTAGCAGTCAGCATTTTTAATCACTCTCACTTTTGCTTACCAAAACATAAAACAAAACAATCGACCTTTAATTATACCTTCACGGGGAAAAGATAAATCAATTAGTAGTTGAGACACATTAAGCAAATAATATACCACCAGCTACTTACCGTTAAATACTCCACGTATAAATAAATGTATTAACTGTGAGAGTTATTTACTACATCAACCCTTATGGTCGGGGGTAACCAACCCCTAATTATCTAAGGTGGATCAGAAGATAGGAACCACCATATGGCGATCCAAGACCAGGGAAGAAAGACTGGAAAGACGTCACAGGACTGGTAGACGAGAAGAGTATGGAGAAAAACGTCAATGTTCTGGCACCTCGACCGCCCTAGAACAGTGTGGTATATAGGAAAACGATGGAGACGTCAGGCCCGAGACGGAGCTGAGGTATGGAAAATGGAATGATATGGAAAATGGAACTTGGTATGGAGATGGAACATCGTGGGACAATGGACAATGCCATGGACCGTGCAGCGAGGACTTTTTGGTGATACGAACAAAGACGTTTAAAGTGGTGAGTCCATATTAGCTATTTTTATGGTATTTCCTGATTCGTATAATAATTAAGTATTTATGATATTAGTCCTGATTCGTATAAAGTATAAAGTAATATTAACGTAATTATAATTTAAGATGCACATTACCTTTTCAGTTTTACCTATTTTTATTTAATTATTCTATTTTTAATTTCCTTATAATACCAATATTTACCAATATATAAGAATTTTTTTTACAAATATTATGGTTATTTATAGGACGCAATGATACAATTTTTATTTGATTTTTATATATTTACCAACATATATTTTTATCTTTATTGACGTTTATCCATATTATTACATTTTTATTGGTCTACTGATTTTTATAGTGATTTATATTGATTGATATAATGATTTTTTTATGGCAATTTACTATATTTTTACTATTTTTGACATAAAATTTCATATACATATATATTTACTATACATCGTAAGACTGTCAAATTTATGCGTTCGTTACGGGTACAGGAATAAGAAAAATGAATATTACAGGAATAAATGAATTATGAATAAATGAGTAGCAACAAAGTTACTTGGGAAGATTTCATCAAAATAGTTGAGGAGATTACGCAAGAAGTAACAAGACAAAGTAGAAGGGTCTTGAAGAAGAAAGTACCTAAATCTAAGGATATACAAGAAGAAGTAACGACACAGTTAATTAAATTGTATAACAAATTCACACATTTAACGAAGAAAAATTGGGAAGCGCTATCGGACAAACAAAGAGAAGCGTGCAACAAATATTTCGGAAAAATAAGAGACAAAGTTATACGCTCATTTCAAGCTGTAAACTTAAGAACAGTAGTTCCAAGTTCAATACACCAACCAATCGACAAGGAAATGGAGGAAGAACAAAGCGACGAAGAAGTAGAAGAGGAAAAAAGTGACGAGGAGATAGAGGAAAAAATTGACGAGGAAATAAAAGAGGGAAAAAGCGACATAAAACAAGATATAAAAATATTAAACATGGCTCTGACAATCAACGAATTTTTGAATATTGCAAGCAAGGTATTGCCCAACGAGTTTGATGGAAGCGCAGGGAAATTACAACCATTTTTAGACGCATTAGAGTTACTGGGAAAAATAGCAGAAGGACATGAAGAAACAGCAATAACATTAATAAAAACAAGATTGAATAATAAGGCTAGAAACCTGATAACTACAGAGGATACGATCCCACTTATAGCAGCGGCATTGAAGAAAGAATTAAGAGGCGACAATCCGAAAACGATAATAGACAAGTTAGCAAAGAAAAGGCAAGGAAACAAAGATGCAGCAGTGTACGCATCCGAAGTAGAGGAATTAGCGGAACAGTTGAAGGTAGCATACATAGCGGAAGGAATGCCATTGGAGCTAGCGAAAAAATACACAACGGAAACAGTTGTAGCAACTATGAAACGAAATGTTAATACGGATAGAGCTAAGTTAATACTGGAGGCAGGTAATTTCACGACACCGCAGGAAGTAGTATCTAAATTTTTATCGATTGATACGACAGATGAGAACACACAGGGAAGAGTGTTCAATTATAGGACGAACTATGAAAATAGGAGAGGACAACAGCAATACCGAAGAGGATACCATAATAAATACGACAGAGGAAGAAGAAATAACTTCGGACAACGGAACGAAGGAGAAGAAACAGGAAACCAACGCAATTATTCCAACAGAGGATATAGACAATTCAACAACCAAACGTACAGAGGAAACCAGAGAGGAGGACGAAACAGAAACGTAAGGCTACTTGAGTTAGAAGACAGCCAAGAGGAACCAGAAAACCAGCAGTTGGGGTTTTGAATGAACGAAACAAGGAAAGTACACAGTCAGAAGTGGAATATAATATTTACAACTTCGACTTAAACCTAACGAATTTTGTACGAATGAAAACAGGAATCCTAGAAAACACAAATACCTTTATCATAGACACAGGAGCTGATATTTCAATACTGAAATGTTCACAAGATTTTATGAAGGAACATGTGAAACCAAACACAAAAGCGAAAATAAAAGGAGTAACTAAAGGAGAATTACAAACAATGGGAGAAGTTGAAACAACGCTAGAAGTAAAAGGATCTCGATTTGAGCATATCTTTCAATTAGTGGAACCTAGCTTTCCTATTCCAACCGATGGAATCATTGGGAGAGACTTTATTTCAAACTTTCAATGCATACTAGACTACGCTAACCTTAAAATGCACATTAAAGAAGACAACGATTGTTACATCAGTACAAACATTTTGGATAATATAGATAATGACACGATAATAATACCGCCTTATGTGAAATTTACAGAGTCGTAAAAATTTTTCAAACGCTGAAGAACGACAGGATAGTGGAACAACAAGAAATACAACCAGGAATATTCATAGCGAGAGCAATTATTTCAAGTAATAATCCGTACATCAAAATTTTGAACACAACCTACGAAACAGTAAAAGTAGAGACAAACGCAATCAAAACATTAGACATTAAATTATTCAACATATATAGACTGATCAACGACAGCAAGGATAGGAAAAAGGAATTACGGGAATCATTGAAGTTAGACATTCCAGAATACATACGCGATAAGTTAGTATCTTTATGTGAAGATTATTCAGATATATTCGCCCTAAGGCATGACATGCTAACATGTAACAACTTCTACGAGCAGAAACTGAGAGTTAAAGACCAAACTCCGGTATACATTAAAAACTATAGGACACCTCATGCACAAACAGAGGAATTAAACCGGCAAGTACAAAAACTGAGAGACCAAGGAATAATAGAACCGTCTACATCAGAATACAACAGCCCAGTAGTGCTGGTACCGAAAAAGGCGATAGATGGAAATAAAGCATGGAGATTATGCATAGATTTTAGACAACTGAACAAGAAAATAGTCACAGACAAATTTCCTTTACTAAGGATAGACTCGATACTAGATCAACTAGGAAGAGCAAAATGGTTTTCAGTTATAGACTTAATGTCAGGTTTTCATCACATACCATTAGAAAAATCATCGAGAAAATACACATCGTTTAGCACAGAAAATGGAGCATTTCAATTTACCAGATTACCTTTTGGATTAAATGTAAGCCCAAATAGCTTTTCAAGGATGATGTCAATAGCATTTTCGGGATTAACACCGGACAAAGCATTTCTTTACATGGACGATATAGTAGTAATAGGAATATCCGAAAAACATCACCTAGACAACCTGAAAAAGACATTCGAGACATGTCGAAAATTCAATTTGAAACTTAACCCAGGAAAATGTCAATTTTTTAGAAGAGAAGTAACATATTTAGGACATGATCTTTCTCAGGAAGGAGTATCACCTGACAAAGCGAAATATGCAACGATTGAACAATACCCGGCACCTAAGACAGCGGAAGAAACAAAAAGATTCGTAGCATTTTGTAACTATTATAGACGTTTTATTCAAAATTTTGCTGAAATATGCAGACCACTCAACAGATTATCAAGAAAAGGAGTAGAATTTTTTTGGTCAGAAGAATGTGAAAAAGCATTCAATAAGCTTAAATCATCTCTGATGAAGCCACCGATCCTAAAATATCCGGATTTCAATAAACAATTCATACTAACAACAGACGCATCCAACGAGAGTTGTTCAGCAATTTTAAGTCAAGATTATAACGGAATAGACCTACCAATAGCATACGCATCAAGAAGTTTTAATAAAGGAGAATGTAATAAACCAATAATCGTTAAGGAATTACTAGCGATTCATTGGGGAATCAATCATTTCAAATGTTATTTATATGGAGCTCCAACATTTTTAGTCAAAACGGATCATAAACCACTAACACATTTATTCGCAATGAAAGAACCAACTTCGAAACTTACAAGAATCAGATTAGATTTAAAGGAATACGATTTCGAAATAGAATACATAACAGGGAAAAATAACTACGCAGACAGCCTTTCAAGAATAACATTACATCAACTAAAGAACCTATACATAGACAATACCCATATATTAGCTATAATACGAGCTCAAGCAAGGGAAAAGAAGAAGGAAGCAAGGCAAACGAAGGCAGAAAGTGAACTCGCACTACAGCCAGAAGCCCCCAAACAAACAGTAAGACAAGTACTAAATAATTTAGAGGCGCATAGACTACCAATTTTGTCTTTTGGAGCAGAACTAATCTCACCAAGACTGAGCATTAGGGTCAAAAACAAAATAAAGTGCAGCAAGAGCATAGCCACAGGATTCAATCATTTTGATCTAAACCAAATGTTGGCACAGCTTGATAAGCTGGCGGTAGAGAATGCAGTACGTAAAGTAGAAATATACGTAAACGATATTATTTTTAAAGTGTGCACAATTGAGGAATTTATTAAACAAGGAAACGAAATATTAAAGAATGTAGAAATATACATATGTGAAGTACCAGAAACAATAGAAGATGACAAAGAAAAACACAGGTTAATAGAAGAATATCATAATCATCCGATGTTTGGAGGACACGTAGGAAATAACAGACTCATAAAGAAGCTAAAAGCAAGATTTAGATGGAAAAATTTGGAAAAAGACGTAAGCAAATACGTTAAACAATGTCATAAATGTCAAATTAACAAACCGAAAAGAACACATGTCGAGGAATTCGTGATATCGGACACTTCTTCCAAACCATGGGACATAGTATACATAGATACGATAGGTCGATTCACTAAAAGTAACGAAGGTAATAGATACTGTATAACAATGTTATGTGAGCTTACGAAATACGCGGTCAGTATACCCGTGTGCAATAAAGAAGCAGAGACAATAGCCCGAGGAATTTTTGATCACTTCATACCAACATACGGACTCATGAAGCAAATAAGAACAGACCAAGGCACAGAATATAAAAATGAAGTAATGCAGGAACTAACAAAGCTACTAAAGATAGAGCACAACTTCTCAACGGCATACCATCCACAGTCCATTGGAAGTTGCGAAAAACTACACAGAACATTAAACGAGTACGTAAGAGCATTCATAGATGAAGACAGAGAAAATTGGGATGTGTGTTGCAGGATGTTCACATACTGCTACAATACAACCCCTAACGCGTATCATGATTACACACCGTTTGAACTGTTATATGGCAGGAAGGTTAACCTACCAGAAGACCTTACACAGGAGATTCAACCATGTTACAATATAGATGCTTACTACAATGAGTTACGCTACAAACTACAAAGCGCACACGAGAGAGCTAGAACCTTCTTACTAAAGCACAAAAAAGAGCGACAAGAAAAGAATAAGCTCAAAGCAACACCACAACACTTTAAAATAGGAGACCTAGTCCTGGTAAAAAGGGAAGAGAATGGTAAGTTTGATAGTCTTTATGTAGGCCCCTTCACAATAACAGAGGTAAATAATGTTAATTGTAAGATCAGATTGGAAAACAATAAAATCAGGGAAATACATAAGAATAGATTATATGCTTACAATCCGAGAACACAGTGAGTGACAAGTGAAACGGGAACAATGTCGATAACGAACATTTTTATTTTTTTGTATTTGATTATTATTTATAGGAAATAAAAAAATGTATATATTGTATTTATTAAAACGCAGTAAGCAGGTGGTGGTACTAATAAAAGAAAAATTTTCTTCCTTTTCCGTAGTCAGAAAATTTTTGGAAGGAAAGGAAGATGTGTTGGGATACACAGCATCTCAGTAAACATCTTCTTCAGACAAACTCTTTAATAATTAAATGCCCGTGGTAAAAACAAATATGTTTGTTTTTAATAAATACGATTAACCTAGATTACCACATCGATACATGCTAGTATTTGATACAATGTCAAGTTGCAATAATATTCAAGGTATGTTTGTTAGCAGTCAGCATTTTTAATCACTCTCACTTTTGCTTACCAAAACATAAAACAAAACAATCGACCTTTAATTATACCTTCACGGGGAACAGATAAATCAATTAGTAGTTGAGATTCCAGCGAGTAACATCACATTAAGCAAATAATCTACCACCAGCTACTTACCGTTAAATACTCCACGTATAAATAAATGTATTAACTGTGAGAGTTATTTACTACATCAACCCTTATGGTCGGGGGTAACCAACCCCTAATTATCTAAGGTGGATCAGAAGATAGGAACCACCATAACACTACAATCACAATAAAAATGCAATATATAGAAATACACAAACCAAGACACGTTGAGTGTTCGAGGGGCACTCCCAAAACATGATTTGGGAGTGCTCCTCGTGCTTGTTAATTTCTAGTGCATCTTTATTGTGATTGTAGTGTAGACAGTTGTGTCTCAGATTAGCGAATCGACTTATACCAAAGGTAACAACGATAAGGCACTTCGGCGCATAAGTATACTCTAAATAGATAATCAAACAATGATGCCAATAAAGATAATTTGACACAAAAGTAATCGATGACTTTCACAATGTCAACGCATAAAATGACAATTGTAATTCTAGGTATTTTTCTAGTATTTTTCAACGATGTAAATATAAATATTTTATGTCATTGGTATATTCGGACATTGTATCTATAATAAAAATTTATTTTATATTTATTTCTTTTTTCATTAAAATATTTTAAATAATAATATTCTGGCAACTATTTGTATAAATATTGATATTAATATAAATACACATATTCTGAGAACTGTCAGATTTAACAAAAATGCAGAAGCACTGAAAGAAGTGTTTGGTATGAACTTTATCAATTTGTTTAATAGTATGATAGAATCAACTATTTTTAATGGGAAATAAGCCACAATTTTACCAAAAAAATGATTTTATTAACGTTTCGAAGCGTTTTTTTTTTTGGTAAAATTGTGGCTTATTTCCTATTAAAAATAGTTGATTATAAAAATGCCACAAGGAAATAGCTTCAGAACAACAGTATGATAGAACTGATTCAAAAAATGACATAACCCAGACATCCAAAGTGAAAGTTATCCTCCAACACCAAATTGTTCTATATGATCCATACAATGTTCAGAAAAAAGTCACACCTTTTTGAGCGTCGGGTTTGGGGGGGAGAGGGGGGAGAAGTCGGTGAATTCGTAGCTTTTTAGGTTTTTCGTCAATATTTCTAAAACTATCAGGTTTAGCATGAACAACCTTCTATACAAAAATGTTCTACATTATATTTGAAATAAAAAAGGCTCTATACATAATCCTTATAAAACGAACGGTTCCAAAGTTACGGAGGTAGTATTGGGACCGTGCAAGTTCGGAAAAGCGACACCTATTTCTACGCTCTGAACTTCTATTCGCACTTTTAATTATATTGGCCAATCATATGGTCCTGGTTACTGGATAATTGTCAAGGCCATAGTCCAAAAAAAATAATAAGAAGAAAAAATAAGATTTAGGTTGTGTTATTCAAACTTAAACAATTGTATGTAGTAAATAAAATTAGTTATTAAAATGCAGTATTGCAAGCAAAATACAATTAATTAAATTTACCTTTATATAATAATTGCATATCATATCAATATTGTGAAGCAATATATAATTTTTCTTCTTAAATGACAATTGGTATGAAATGTACGTCAATTTGACAATTTCAGTTGACAATATGAATTATTTAAAAAAGTTGCAATATTTCTCCGCTATTCGCGCACGATCGTTTCGCGTATCCCTTCCAAGTACTTGCACACCGCGAATAGTATAATTGGTCCAAAAAAAGGCCTAACCCAGACATCCAAAGTAAAAGTTTTCCTCCAACACCAAATTGTTCTATATGGTCCTATGATCCACACATTGTTCAGTAAAAAGTTACACCATTTTGAGCGTCCGGTTTGGGGGGGGGGGAGATGGGGGGAGAAGTCGGTAAATTAGTAGTTTCTTTACGTTTTTCGTCAATATTTCTAAAACTATTTTAAGCGTAAACAATGTTCTATACAAAAACGTTCTACATACAATTTAAAACAAAAATGGTCCTATCCATAATTTTTTATAAAATCAATGGTTCCAGAGTTACGGAGGGTGAAATGTGGAGGTTTTCGATACTTTTTATATTTTTTGGCAATTGATGATGATTTTGGGTGGTAAGGTTGACGTTTCTTTAAGGGCTTATCACTAACATACCATCGGCCTCTGAAATAGCAAATCCTGTTAAAGAAAATTTCTTTCAATCAGTAAAAATATTAAAAATTTCTCGAAAAATATAAAAAGTATCGAAAACCTCCACTTCTCACCCTCCGTAACTCTGGAATCGTTGATTTTATAACAATTATGTATAGGACCTTTTTTGTTTTAAATTTGATGTAGAACATTTTTGTATAGAACATTGTTTACGCTAAAGCATATTTTTAGAAATATTGACAAAAAATATAAAAAAAACTACTAATTTACCGATTTCTTATAGAATATAGAACAATTTGGTGTTGGAGGAAAACTTTTACTTTTAATGTCTGGGTTAAGCCTTTTTTGGACCAATTATACTATACTACCTCCGTAGTTTTGGAACCGTTCATTTTAGAAGGATTATGCATAGGAACTTTTTTATTTCAAATTTAATGTAGAACATTTTTGTATAGAGGGTTGTTCATGCTAAACCGCATCGTTTTAGAAATATTGACGAAAAACTTAAAAAACTACGAATTTACGGATTTCTCCCCCCTCTCCCCCCAAACCCGACGCTCAAAATGGTGTGACTTTTTTCTGAACATTATGTGGACCATATATAATATAACAATTTGGTGTTGGAGGATAACTTTCACTTTGGATGTCTGGGTTTGGATCTAGTTATACCATACTATAAGGATATTTTAAATTGACTTCTGCAAGACAAAATCAATCGATGACCAACTTATTGAAAAATGGGCTCAAAAATCGCTAAAATTGGCTTATTTTTTTGTCATTTTTAATTGTTTATTTGCATTTTACATATTTTTAAAGGAACCATTTTATGAAAAATATACAAGAATATCTTATTCGCAAATTATTGTGCCGATGTGTGCTTTTGCCTTGGGGGTGAGTTTTACCCCTTTTTGAGGGGTTAAAAAATATACGTTCAAAATAAGTCCGGAAATGGATAATCTGACTAATTTTAATCAACTTTTGCTTTATAAAGTTTTTTCACCAAGTTAATACTTTTCGAGTTATTTCCGAGTGAATTTTTTCATTTTTTCAAACAAAATAACCACGTTTTTAGACGGTTTTTCGCAAATAACTCAAAAAGTAAGTATTTTATTGAAAAAATGTTCTTAGAAAAACTATAGCCTGTAAAAAAGTAAAAAAAAAATGGTGTATGTATCAAGTCTTTAGATCAAGTAGAAGCAGAGTTATATTTAAAGAAAAATGAACCTTAATAAATTAATATGAACCTAATATTCGCCAAATTTCAAAATTTCAACGTGAAATTTACAAAAAATTAAGCACTTTTTGGAGAAAACTCATTACAACTTTTTTAAAGTGTTTAAAAAGCTTTATTTCTGTTTTTATAAAGGAGATTCTAGCATCAAAATTAAGCAAGTTATGCTCAAAATACAATTGGTCCCTTTTGTTTTGGCAAAAAAGATCGGGAAAATCACCCCCTAATTAGCAACTTAAATGAAATTAATCGTTATCGCTTCAATTCGCTTCACAAGTTGCTTTACTTATGTTGTGTTTATATGATCTGTAAGTTTCATCTATTCAACGTGCTTATTTTTGAAAAAAAAATTGGTTTTAAAATAAAATTTTAAAAATTTTTAATTTTGAAAAAAATAATTTTTTTCAAATAACTTAAAAATTATTAGGGGTACCAAAAATCTCAAAGAGTAAAAAAAATTAGCTTTGCTTTTATGAATATCTTGTATTTTCTTGTTTTTCTGTAAGACAAAGATTGGTTAAGATTTTAGGCTATTGATTATGTTCAAAATAAGAGAGCTAAAAGGAACTACAACGTTAACGGGATTTTATTGTCTCATGTGGTCAATGTAACTCTAGATTTGAAAAAACCGCGGAGTGCTACCATTTAAATGGGTGCGTTTTTGAGAAAGGGGTGAATTAGTCCCTAGGCACAGGGTAAAATAGGGTGAGTCCTATGCACTTTTGGTACAAACACGTCTACAGAAAAATTGTTCCAGGTTAAATTTCCTATCGAAATATCACATTTTAAATTCCAAAATATTTTTATTTTCAAAAATATACTCAAAAGAAAAGCAAGAAAAAAACACGAAAGAAAGAAATTTTGTTTTTTGCCCCATAACTTTTTTCCACAGACATATAGGTATATGCATTTCTTCAGCGAAAAATAACTGCCATACTTCCTCTTTAAAATGACGTTTGGCAGAAGTCTCTAGGATCTACAGTTTTCGAAACGGGAATTTCCAAAATTCGCCGCTTACAACATTTTTGGGCCATTTTCCCCATTATTTCGCAAACATTGTTCTGTAACTTTTTTCTACGCATCTCTAGGTATATGCAATGGTACATTTAGTAGGAAGATAAGTCAATTGCCTTTAAAACGGGGTATTGTAATACAATGGGCGTAACCTAAAATATCTTAAAATAACCGTTGTTCAAAATAGGGCTTCCAATCCCGCAATACCGAGATCTCGGTTTTGCGGGATCCCGCGTCATTTTCCAATCCCGCGTGATGCGGGATTACAGGCGCGGGATCCGCGGAATTTGCGGGACTAAAAAAAAGCGTATATTACTGCTGTAGCTACACTCAAAATTATCAAAAAACTGGAAAAAATTATTCAAGGTTAGCTTCAGAATTAGCTTTGTCTTTGCGCCGTATTTTACAGCGGTAGAAATGTGACTGCACTACTGATTTATCTCCAAAAGCCTCGTAGCCGTAGTTACCAAGCGTCGTGTGACGATGAAACTTTTCATCTCCCACCGAAAAGTTTACTTCGAAAACAAATTAATGTTTTTGTAACGGGAATGAACTTCAGCCTTTTAAATTCATCTGAGAGCAATAATGACGAAGAGGCTGATCAAGTAAGAAACACGTGAAAAACAATGTAGAGGTTCCATCATCGGGTTCCGATCTTGATCTTACATTGCAACAGGAGTTAGAGTGAACTATATCGTCAGCATGTAATGTATTTACTTTGCCCGTCGCCATCTCGAGCTAATACACTTGTATCCATTATTAAAATAGAAATGACTCTCTATGAATCTGGGGCGTCAATGAGAAAATTTCTTACATTTACATATAAAGCCCTAAAAGGAATACCGTCGACGTATGGAAGCCGAAAGGGCATTTTCTGCTGCTGGCTATATTGTGTCTAAAATACGCAGGAGTTTGGCAGATGACAGTTTAGATTTAGATATTGGCTCGTATGAATAAAAATGAGAATGTAGTTTATACTCCAAATTTTGGAGTATGTACATACTCCACGCAGTAGTATCTACTCTTATGTACGGTGAGTAGAAAGTCATCACATCAACATATTTTTATTCATATGAAATGTCGTATAAACTTATACTTTATGCTCATACTCATGAGAACGTACTCGGAGCTTATACTCCATTTTTATTCATACCATGCAATATGTTGTGTTTCATTTACAAACATTTTCAATTGAAAGCTTTAACTAAATAATAATAACTTATAGCTAAGTAATATAGCATTAGTAAACTATATTAATTTTAGTTGAAAATGGGTTTTTTTAGTTGATTTTTAAAATTTTGTTGGTGTATTTTTTGAAGAAGATAGATTTTTTTTCAGTATTTGTTACTGTTTGTTGTTCTTAAGCTATTTTCTTGTGGCATTTTTGTAATTAACTATTTTTAATGGGAAATAAGCCACAATTAATATTTTTTGTATTTTGACAACGGCATCCAATTTGGATGTCGAAACGTTAATAAAATCATTTTTTTAGTAAAATTGTGGCTTATCTCCCATTAGAAATAGTTTGTTTAGAAGAAAAAACAGTTTTGATCTCATACTAATAGTAATACTTAAATAAATCTGGAGTTAATCGATTAATTTATTGTTTTATTTGCGTTATATAAATATGACTATTTTCAATAGTCATATTTATATAACGCAAATACCGAGATCCCGCGGGATTGAAAATTCGTAGTCCCGCAAATACCGAGATTGAACTCAGACTGCGGGATTGGAAGCCCTAGTTCAAAATAATCGATTCTAACTGACGACAATCAATTTTGTTAATTTTCTCAGTTGTTACTTGATGATGCTTGGTTCCCTGTTCTACATCCGTATAAGGCTCTATGACTATTTTTAAGCAAGTTATGCTTTTTTAAGGATTTATACTTTTAATGATTTTTGATATTTTTTTTTTGTTATTTATAAAAAATTTTATTATGACTCTTTTTCTTGAACATTTAGGTATATATATTGTGAAATAAAAAAAGCTCATTTTCTTTACAAAATGCTGTATTGCAAAAATTCTAGGACTATTTTTAAACAAGATATCCGTAAGATATCCGTAAATTGAGAAAAATTTTTATTTTTTTTTTCAATTAGAAGAATATAACTGCTAATTATAACAAAATTTTTAATTACAAATAACTTTTCTTAATAACACTTTTCGAAATTGTGAAATATAAAGGTACTTTACTCTTGAGCGAAATTCATATTTTTTAACATACCTCGCACACTATTGATAAAATTTTATATCTGATTATTGCATCTTAGGTTTTAGACTATGCAGAGCATTTTATAAAGAATAACCTTTTTTCATAAAGTTAATAATAAAAAAGTTTTACATATGATTCCGACTTAGTGGGACCTATTGCATGTGTATATGTTTGTCACACTTTGAAAAAGCATATTTTATCTTGTTTACAAATAGTCCTAGATAGTCCATTTTATAAATAGTCCTTACAATACACCATTTTAAAGTAAAGAAAATAAGCTTTATTTTCTATTGCACAATGTATATACATAAATATACAATAAAAAAGTTACAATGAGAAATTCAGAAATAATCGTAAAATATATCAAAAATCATTAAAATTATAAAATTTTGAAAAACCATATCTTGCTTAAAAATAGCTTTACAGTATTCTAAGATAGATCATTTTAAAGGCAATTGACTTATCTTTCTATTAAATGTAACAGTGCATATGCCTAAATCTGCGCAAAAAAAGTTACAGAACCATGTTTGCGAAGTAACAAAGAAAATGTCCCAAAAATCGCTCTGAGTGGATGAACTTTGAAAAATCATATTTTGGAAACTGTAAATCACAGAGTCTTCTACCGTACGTCGTTTTGAACAAAAAGGATTAAAGTTTTTTTTCTGTGAAGCAATGTCTATACCTATAACCCCGTGGAAAAAAAGTTATGAGGCAAAAAACAAAATTGCTATCTTTCCTGTTTTCTTCTTGCTTTTCTTTTGAATATATTTTTGTAAAAAAATGTATTTTTGACTTTAAAATGTAATACTTCGATAGTAAATTTAACCTGGAACAATTTTCCTGTAGACGTGTTTGCGCCAAAAGTTAATAGAACTCACATTAATTCGCTTCGTGCCCAGGGACTAATTCACCTCTTTCTCAAAACGCACCCCTTGAAATGGTAGCACTCCGCGGTTTTTTCATATTTAGAGGTTCATTGATCATATAAAATAATAAAACCCCGTTAACGTTGTAGTTCCTTTCTAAAATACATAATCAATAGCCTATTTGGTGTTTCTAAATTTGCATACGCTCGTGATTGATGACTCCTTCAAGGAATTTCAACTAGAGCCCTTTCAAAAATAGTCTGGGCTGATTATCGGAGAATAGACCATTTTTGGGAAAAGTTATTTACCAGCAATTTTATTGCTGGAATCGAATCTTATGATTGTATATATTAATAATATAGATATGCAAAGTCCGCAGATAGTGTGCTACTTTTTTTATAAACAAAATGGCGACCGAAAATCGTGCTTGTTTCAATTTTTGCCCTATAACTCCAAAGATTTTAACTTTAGACCAAAAACACCCAAATAAAAATTCACCGCAATTAAATTATGCATAGAGCCGTGTTTTTTCCGATTTACTTCGATGAAAACTTTCCCCGAAAAAAGCGGGTTTTCCAACAAAATCTTTAATTTTCAACTAAACTTTTAGATAAGTAGTTCTTAATCAATAATTAAATAACTTGGTAACGTAAAAACCCTTTCCGGATATATTATAATTCCAGAAGCCGATGGAAATTGAATGAACAGTTTAGCAACAATTGAAATGTTAATTAAAAATTTACGGTCGCTATAATAACGACAATAATTACGATGCATAAGAATAACTATGATTTTTTCATAAAAAGACAATATACCTATCTAATGTACTTTACAGAATTGAAATTGGACTATTTAAGCGGCCTCAGGAATATTTTAAAATTATAAACAATTTTTTTGTTTATAAACAAATAGAATATCTCGGGAAATGTTAAACTAAATTAAATCATGAAAACGGTATTTGAAAGCCAGCGGCAGGACGCTTCTTTTAAAAGAAAAAACGTTTAATTATGACTACTAGTTCCTGAGATACAACCGGTCAAATTTGACCGGAATTTACGGCAAAGATATAAACAATAAGATCATAATTTTCAAAGCATCACCTTTTTATTTTTATCCTCTTTCTTCACACCAATTTTCATATCTTTAAAATCCTCATAACATAAATTATTATAATAAAAACTATCGATAATACGTGTGAAAATTTCCAAAAATAGCAAAATTCCAATTAAAAATTAGGTTGGAGAAAATGTAACCCTCAAAGTTCAAAATCGGTATACGTTAACAAAATGCATTTTCTCGGCTTCCCATGGAGCAATTTCCTTCATTCTTTTTTTGTTCCCTAATAACTGAGTAGAGCCATCGAACTAACGCATTATTAAATGTCAAACTTGCTTTTGTTTTGTTATAACAGATTAATATTTATTATAACACAAATTTTAATATGTTTAAATAAAAATTGATTAAATAATTATACAGCTTTCAAATGAGAATATTTATGTTTTTAACTTTAAAATGTACACTTGTAGTAAGTTTATCTAAAGAAAAGCATACAACTGGAAAAAATATGTAATTTTCTGTTCTTATAAATAAATTAATCTATTATAACAAAACAAAAGCAAGTTTGACATTTAATAATGCGTTAGTTCGAGGGCTCTACTCGAGTTATTAGGAAACAAAAAAAGAATGAAGGAAATTGCTCCATGGGAAGCCGAGAAAATGCATTTTGTTAACGTATACCGATTTTGAACTTTGAGGGTTACATTTTCTCCAACCTAATTTTTGATCGGAATTTTGCTACTTTTGGCAATTTTCACACGTATTATCGATAGTTTTTATTATAATAATTTATGTTATGAGGATTTTAAAGATATGAAAATTGGTGTTAAGAAAGAAGATATAAATAAAAAGGTGATGCTTTGAAAATTATGATCTTATTGTTTATATCTTTGCCGTAAATTCCGGTCGAATTTTACCGGTTGTATCTCAGGAACCAGTCGTCATAATTAAACGTTTTTTCTTTTAAAAGAAGCGTCGTACCGCTGTGTTTCGAATACCGTTTTCACGATTTAATTTAGTTTAATATTTCCCGAGATATTCTATTTGTTTATAAACCAAAAAATTGTTTATAATTTTAAAATATTCCTGAGGCCGCTTAAATAGTCAAATTTCAATTCTGTAAAGTACATTAGATAGGTATAGTATCTTTTTATGAAAAAATCATAGTTACTCTTATGCATCATAATTATTGTCGTTATTATAGCGACCGTAAATTTTTAATTTACATTTTAATTGTTGCTAAACTGTTCATTCAATTTCCATAGACTTCTGGAATTTTAATATATATGGAAAGGGCTTTTACGTTACCAAGTTATTTGATTATTGATTAACAACTACTTATCTAAAAGTTTAGTTGAAAATTAAAGATTTTGTTGGAAAAACCCGCTTTTTCCGGGGAAAGTTTTCGTGGAAATAAATCGGAAAAAACACGTCTCTATGTAGAATTTAATTTCGGTGAATTTTTATTTGGGTGTTTTTGGTCTAAAGTTAAAATCTTTGGAGTTATAGAGCAAAAATTGAAAAAAAACACGATTTTCGGGCGCCATTTTGCTTATAAAAAAAGTAGCACACTATCTGCGGACTTTGCATATCTATATTATTAATACATACAATAATAAGATTCGATTCTAGCAATAAAATTGCTGGTAAATAACTTTTCCTTATATTTTGCTAATTAGCCCAGAGTAAAATAAGGACTTTGAACCGATGAAACTTACAGATCATATAAAAAGTACATACATCAGTGAAGCAATTTGTGAACTGGTAACAATTAAGTTCGTTTGAGATGCTAATAAGGGGGTGATTTTCCCAATTTTTTTACCAAAAAAAAGGGACCAACTTTATTTTGAACGTAACTTGTTTACTTTTGATGCTAGAAAGTTTTTTATATAACAAAAATAAAGCCTATTTTAAACACTTTAAAAATGTTGTAATGAGTTTTCCCCAAGAAGTGCTTAATTTTTTGTTCATTTCATGTTAAAGTATGTGACTTGGAATTTGACGAACATGAACATATATTTCATTAGCTATAACTCTGCTTCTACTAGGTTTAGAGATCTAACCCGTACACCGTTTTTTACACTACTTTATAGGCTATATTTTTGGTACGAATATTTTTTCGACAAAATATTTACTTTTTGAGTTATTTGCGAAAAACCCTCTAAAAACGTGGTTATTTTGTTGAAAAATGAACATATTCGCTCGCAAATAACTCGAAAAGTATTGACTTGATGAAAAATCTCTATAGAACAAACGTTGCTTAAAATTAGTCAGTTTATCGATTTCCAAACTTATTTTGGACGTATATTTTTCACCCCTGGAAAGGGGTAAAACACCCCCGGGCAAAAGCACACATCGGCACAATATTACTTTTTTTGTGACTTGTTAGCTATGTGTATGCCAAATTTAATGTCAATCTAAGCGGCTGTTTAAAATTTAAAGGTTTTGTAATATTTTACCTTTAAAGAACGTGGGTACTATAAATAAATTGCGTTGTAAATTAAAAAAATATCCGGTTCTACGAGTCGTACAAATTTCTTTTTTTTTAAGATGTGTTTTTTCATAACCTTTCAAATGGTGTATTTTGTTGTTTTGGAAGGTTAAAGCGACGCAAATACTTTAATTGTTTATAAGGCGAAGAATGGTACTTCATTCTATAGAATGAGACCAAAAGCTCTTCTAAATACTGACAAAGCACCTGTGGATACAGCCATTTGAAAATTATTGTTTTTTTTTATGGGATAAACATACAAATATTTTTATTGTTTATTTTAATCATTTATTAAAAGAATTCTTACTCTCGGGTTTAATTTTAATAAAAAACCATGACGCAGTAAAAATTTCGATAACCACGAGCTAGTACGTCTTTTCTATTGACTTCCCCCAGATATTACAGTTAAAAAATAGCCGTCAGTAATTTTTCGATCTTTCAAGTACTTTTTCGGCTTTGTTTCCTGGAGTAATAACATATAAAGTAGAAAATGAAATGCATGAATAAGTACAAAGCACAATATATCAGATAAGTATTCTACTACATAAGATACAAGATGCAGAAAGCTATGTAGATAAAAACCTACCTAGTTTGATGTGCTTTTAAACTTATTTTAGTAGTAACGTTCGGAAACTATTGTTTTTCTCTGTGTTTTTTCAACTATACGTTATGAATATAAGCTTAGAGCAAACATTACCTCTTATAGCATATTAGCTTGTTTGCACCCGATAGTTCTCCAACTCTTCCAGTATCACCATAGCAAAAGCAAAAACATATACAATACTAAAGCTGTCGTCGCAACGATTTATCTTAACTTATATGCCACTTTTTACCGGAATCCAGAAGCTGGTAGCAATATGTGAAATTGGATCTTACACCCTCGTTAATATTTCAGCGTAGCGTTCCATCATGCTAGAGTGAAGTTGAGTAATAACGATAATACGGTCCGGTGGTGGTGCGGCTGCTGAAAAATTTAGGATTGTTTGGTTCCAATAAATCTTTGGCAGTGTTTGCGAGAAATTAAACAGCAACGGAAGAAGAAATAAAGGTTTACACAAGGTTAAGGATGCTATGAGTCTAAATATTATTTGTAAGGAATATGGTTGTATCTGGCATTGAGAAATGTTAAATTTAAGGTGTGGAATGAATTAAGCAGATTTTTAAAATAATCAAATTCACTGAAATTAAAAGCAAAAATTTTGGATAACAGGATTCGTCGCAAATCATTGCGTGATAATTTCAAAAATTGACTTATTTATATTTAATTAGATTGTTTTATTTGTATCTGTACCCACTGTACTCTGCTTTCCACTTGAACTAGCTCGAAGAGTTTTGCCTTTTGAGTCTTTTAGCCAGATCCGTATTGTAGAGGAACTGGATGATCTCGATATTGACTTATTGAAGAAGTCGTTGTTCGGTGACTCTTGGCAAAATTTTCAATGGTCTCGTTAACAGCATCCATTTCTACATCCCTATGGAGGTCACTGTTGCTATAGTACCTACCAAGAAGCGTTGACAATGTTCTTCAGCACTTTGTTCTTTAATTGGTGGATGAGATCTCTTACTAGCACAACCCCACAGCTGGATGCTATATGTCTATATAGGTTTTAGAATCTCTTTATAAAAAAGTATTTTTTCTATGGATGCTATACAATGTGCAACTTCTCTTGTCTTACATACATTCAAAACGAACAATTTCTCAGGCAGTGAGAAAAGTCGGCCATTGCAGTGAGAAATATTTTTCTCACGGGTTCACCGCCGGTTTACATACATATGATAGCCATTTCAATGGTAACATGCACAATACAAACACAATTATTTTTGTCAAACAAAATGTGTTCAAACTTGTTAAAACTTATCAAAAATTACCTTTTAAGACTGTTCAACTGTGAATTATAATTTTATATAAATAAAGTATACAAATATTAAAAATATTAAATACCTATGTGTATATAGGTATTTTATTTCAATTTAGGCATATAATATACCTAAAAGCACCTAAATTATTTAATTTCGAAGTTTGAACTCTTGACAAAAACGCATTCATAGAAAAACTACAGTGTACAACACGAGAGAAAATGACATAATTCTCTCTCGCTTAATTTGCGGCACTCGCCTCGTTCCTCGGCTCGTGCCAACAAACTTCTGCGCTCGTGAGAAATATGTCTTTTTTCTATCTTGTTGTACAATATACTATTGTTCTAGATTGGTAGAGTGGATTGTTTTTCCAATATCCAATACAATTTTTTATACTTTATGTTAAGCTGTTCTTTTCTTTTTAACATGAAGCCTCCAGCATAGTCTGGTATCTAATCTAAAACCTATCGGCATTCTTCTTCTTTATGTGCCGTCTTCTACCGAAGGTTGGCGACCATCAAACGATAGGTTTCTCTGTTTTGTGCCGCATGTATTATGTTCGCAGCTTCTGGTATTTGAAACCATTCTCTCAAGTTTCTCAGCCAGGATTTCTTCTTCCTGCCCAAACCTCTTCTACCTTCAATCTTGCCTTCGACGATAAGCTGTAGCAGACTGTACTTATCATTACGGAACACATGGCCCAGGTATGACGCTTTCATCCTTTTAACAGTTGTTAACAATTCCAACTCTTTACCCATTCGTCTCAATACCTCTGTGTTGGTCACTCTCTCTGTCCAAGGAATTCTCAGTATGCGTCGATACAGCCACATTTCTAGAGCCGCTAACTTCTTTATAGTTGCTGCTGTTAACGTCCACCCTTCTACTCCGTAAAGTAGCGTAGAGAGTACATAGCATTTTGTGGCGCGCCATCGGAGGTTAACGCTTAGGTTGCGGTTGCTTAAGAGCTTTCTCATTTTTATGAATTTGGATCTTGCTATTTCAATTCGGATCCTAATCTCTACGTCTGGGTCCCACTTATCATTTACTGTATATCCCAGATATTTAAATCGGTGTACTCTTTCAATACGTTCGGCTTCAATATTCAGGTCGATATGTTGAATGTTCTTTTTACTGATCACCATAAATTTAGTTTTCTTTCTATTGATCTTCAGTCCAAATTGGTTGCCAGTTGTATTTACTCTATTTAGCATCATCTGTAAATCTTCGATGTTATCGGCTAGTATAACAGTATCATCTGCATATCGAAAATTCGGCATTAGGTATCTGAGTATTATTTACATTAACAGGGCTGTGTTGTTTTTTCTTATTTGGAAAATTAATATGTACCAACTTCATTTCGTTTAATTTAAATCGACAGTATTTAGTACAGTTGTTAAGTCTCTTAACAGAAGCTTGACGTTTTTTACTGCTTCTTCATGGTCTTCACCTACGGCTAAGACGGCAGTATCATCAGCAAAGGTAGCTATTGTGTTATGATCTAATTCGGGGATATCATTAGAGCAGGTACAGGACTGGTCCTATCACACTACCTTGTGGTACACCTGCGTTGATTTCCTTTAAGTCCACGTAGGCTTTTTCTTGGTTAACCCTAAAAACTCTACGAGCGTTTGAAACCGAACGTTTCAAGCGGTGAAGGGAGAAAGATTCCATATATGATAGCTCGAGCCACTATGTAGATTTCAACCATCGCACGGTCAAAATTCTTAGTGTGTGAAACAAGCGTTAGAATGAGAATTATATTACAAAATGAGGTATTACTGACGCTCAAGCAGCAAATTGATCTTAAACGACTGAATCTAACTCAAGGATCAAAGGTATAGGGTAATGAAGGGATCCATAAATGAAATATAGATCTCCTAGTTTGTGTTACTCTGTTCCACGATTAACCTTAATTTTTGTTATCACAAAACATATTTTTTTATGACAGGTGAGACACCCTGTATGTTAAACAATTGCACCTACCACGCGAAACGGAATCGGCGATGCGTCGCGACGCCTCCCAGGATGCGTCGCGCATGGGAGCGCTTGAGAGTTCTTATCGCCTGATAAAATATATTCGGTCCTTCGGGAAATATTCAGTCTACTCTCTGACGATTCCGAGTCATTATCAGACGCGTTTCGTCATCTACCGACACTCTCTTACACTAACAAAACAGAAACCTGTAAATTTTCTGAATTAAACCAATTATTTTGAGAAAGAATTTTTTCCTTGCCGGTGTTTTGTAGCAACGGTTTTTTGAGGTTAGATACGTAAATAAAAATATTGCTGTTTTTATAGACTTCAACTTTACTGTGAGTTCTGTGGCTAATCTACTAGTGGTTATCTTATCAGTGCTACTGAACGCTGTATTTGGTGGCAAGCAGGTATGATATAAATATGTCTACAAATAGTCGATTTGTTGATTGATTTGATTTCGCGGGGTATATACAACGTGTTTATTGTTTACCTTTTAAAATGGTGGTTCTTTTAGCCGATTAAAGGGAAACAGTTTTCAGATTGCATAAAGAATTTCTAGTAATTACAGTAAATGCGAAAAATGCAAGAATGAAATCACATATTCATACATTTTGATGTTTTATTCATATGGATACGTTTATACCTTTCAAAGATAAATACAATATAGGTAGTCTACAAAATTCAAAAAATAAACATGATAAAAACTGTCAAATTTGAAAATACATATGTTTATAACAATATTTAAGAAGTAAGTTACAAACAATTAGGTATCCCGATAGTATTTTTAATAAAAAATTTAGAGTTTCTTCCGTTTTCTGATTCAAAGTTTTTTGATTCTTAGTAACCCTTAAGTATATACTTTTGTAATATTTTTACATTAGTATTAGTAGTAACATTACATTATGTACATTAGTATGTAGTTATTTTTGTAGCTGGTGCTCAACTTTGTATTCTGGTGCGTGGTGCGTGTTATGAATCGCCGTTGATTAATATATGTCTCATCAAAGTATTGTAAGAAAACTAGGGAAAATGTCCCTCTAGTCTTTACGTTTAAAATGTCTTCTTGCAAGAGTCGAAGTTTAGAACACATATAAACTATACTATGATAACTATATACTATTTTGAGTATGGTTTATTTTAGGTACATTGCGTATTCTTTCCATAAAAAGTTTATATAATAAGATTTAGGGAAGTGCATTTAGATTTTCACTTCGGAAAAAATCAAACAAGATAGAACTTTTTGTAATTTCATTAAGAAATGTTTAATAAAACAACTTATTAAAAAGTTCTACTCGAGAAGTGGGTGCTTCATCTTTTATTAAACAAATGAACTGCGAAATTAGATGTCTTCTTAAATAACTCCGAAATAAAGATTTTAGAATTAAACTGACTACACCATTGAAAAATTCAGAAAATTTTACAAAAATCCTATAAAGATTTTTCTAAAGTTAAATGTGTAGCTTCTATAATTTTTTATTTATAACGCTAAAGTCACCCTTCTCACAAACATTGGCGCACTGTAAACTAGCGTACGGCGAAGTGCACGGTTGAGTTATTTTAATGTAATTCTTTAACTAATGGATCAAATGAAATTCTACAAATTGGACATGAAAGAAGAATAATTAAGCTATCTTGTGGTTATAATAAAAAGAAATAAAATGTATGGGCATAAATACGGTGTGGGCGAAAAGTGAGACTTACATGAATTTTGTTTAAAAATGATTTAAAAATGTGTAACTAATAAAATTTTTTTATAAGGCTCTCAATTTTGCACAACTTACCTTCCAAATACCTTTCTAAACGACCTTTTATTCAAAAAAAAATCTTAAAAATTTAATTCAAATGATACGACGTCTCAAAAAATGTAATTTTTGAAAACTTTGTAGTTTTACAGAATTACCACCGCTTTAAGACGGTATTACTCAAGTTTGAACAGATTTATTACAGTTGTTTAGATGTTTTTTAAAGCTTAGGATGTAGTGTTTAAAATGCACTAAATTATTTTACTTTAGAAATAAAACAAACTATTTATTCTTGAGAAAATTAAGAAAGATAAAAAAAATGTAATACAAAAACCGAAAATTACCAGCTAAAAAAATGTTTACAAAAAGTGATCAAAACTTTTTGCTGTAAAACTTACCTAAAATACATTTAATAATAAGCTTCAACAATAATAAATGTTCAACAAAAAAACTTTTTTTTAGCTTTTATACAGTATGTCTCCGTAACTTGGACCCTATTGATAACTTTTTTATTATCAATTTTACGAAACAAAGTTATTTTTTATAAAATACTCTGCATCGTATATAATCTAAGATCCAACCATCAAATATCAAATTTTAATAATTTTATACGAGGTAAGTCAAAAAATATGAATTTCACTCAGGAGTAAAGTACCTTTATATTTCACAATATCGAAAAGTGTTATTGAGAAAAGTTGTTGAGAATTAAAAAATATTTTTCAGTGTTCAATTACATCCTCCTAATTAAAATATTGTGAATAATAAAGACACTTACTGTTAAGAAAAATTCATATTTTTTACATACCTCGTATAAAATGGAAAAAGTTTGATATCTGATAGTTGTATCTTAGATTTTAGACCAGGTAGAGTAAATAATGAAGAATAACTTTTTTCGTAAAATAATTTTTCGTGATAATAAAATACTTATCATAATTGTAATAAAATGATGATGGTATAGTATTTTTACTACAAAAACGTTATTACGTAGGTCAAAATTTTTGACGTAAGAGAACTGTCAAAACATTAGAATGTGACTTTTCATTATTGCCGTATTTATAATAAACATAGCAATAATGAAAAGTCACATTCTAATGTTTTGACAGTTCTCTTACGTCAAAAATTTTGACCTACGTAATAACGTTTTTGTAGTAAAAATACTATATCCGTAATATGAGAAAAAAATGAAAAAAAAAATCGATTAGAATGATATAATTGTATATTAAAATATAGTTTTTAATTTCAAACAACTTTTCATAATAGCTTTTTGATATTCTGGAATATAAGTTACTTTACTCCTTAATGAAATTCATATTTTTGACATACCTCGTATAAAATTGAAAAAATTTGATATCTGATGGTTGCGTTTTAAATGTTTGACTATCCAGAGTATTTTATGAAGAATAACTTTTTTTCGTAAAATTGATAATAAAAAAGTTTTCCATGTGGTTCCTAACTACGCAGACATACTGTATAAGAGCTTCTGTATAAGAATTTTCAAATTGTAATGCCATATTCGGATTCAGCATAATCAAAAACAAAGTAGAACCATATTTGATCAAAGTAAAATGATGAATTCAACGATATTTTTAAAATTATTTATACAAAACAATTGTTATTGTTTAAAAAATTAATAAACAATTAGCGGCCAAATCTGCGAGTAGAACTTTTTACTTTAACATGTATATAAACTAACAAGAAAAGTTTTGGAAAATTATAAGCTTGTTTGAATTTTTCCGAAACAATGCATATTTTCGTTCTAATTGCACTCCCCTAATTGGCGTGAGTGTATTTTAGAAGTAAAAAATGAAAAGTTCATGCGAAATTACATTTTACTTTTTACACAAGTGTAAAATGATCTTGTTGAAATATAAAATACAGATATAGGTAAATGTATAGTAAAAGGAAGTTGGATTATTTTGAATAATATTAGAAGTGGTATTGTTAGCTCTTCATCTTTATAAACAATTATGTTTACAAAATCCACAAGGAAAAGAAAGAATTTTAGCTGGCTGTAAAATTGTATGAGCCTTGAACAAGCCTCATACGTAGGAATAATCATTTGAACTCAATAATGTGAGAAAAATGAAAAGATCTCAAGCCAAAGATATAATTACCGCAATAAATATTAGACACAACATATTAGAAACAACTATTAAAACTTATCCAAAAAATAATAGGACAAAACAAAATACCACAAGAATGGAAATCAATAATACCTCTCTTCAAAACCGGAGAAAAATCGGACCCGGAGAATTACAGAGGAATTAATTTATTAAACACAACACTAAAATTAACGACCAAAGTGATAACAAACAAACTAAATAAAATTATAACATTAGCAGAAGAACAACAAATTTTTAGGTCAGGAATATCATGCACCGACGCTATACATATTTATAATGAGAAAGGTTCAACAGAAATCATTAGAATAAAACAAAACCGGCATACTTATGTTTCGTGGTCCTTAAGAAGGCATTTGGCAAGGTCAAATTAAAGGACGTTATACATTTATTATACACAAGAGAGGTACCTTTAGGAATAATTTTAGAACGATCGAAAATATCTACCAGAACACAGGCACGGCCCCAGGGGTGGACGAACTGGGCGGCTGCTCAGGGCAGTAAATTTATGGACGGCAAACTTTAGAGGGCAGCCAATTTTTGAAATTGAAGAAATAATTAATTATGTTTTTATTATTATAAAAAATCAATATTATGAATAAGAGCGGCAACAATGCAACTAAGTGAAAAAATAACAATTGCAAGGTTCATTCGACGGGAAATCGACAACACCGCTTACTTCTTCATCGCATAATAATAGTGGGGTCTAGGAAAGTTGGTCGACAACACTTCGTCGACGGAAAATTAGTCGACAACAGTTGATCGACAAACAGTTGGTCGAATGCACAATTCATCGAATGTACAATTCGTCGATGAACATTTGTTCGAATGGATTTTTCGTCGACAAACTGTGATTTATCTTTAGGATAAAGGGATTAATGGTGACAAACGACGGATTATTGGTTTTTATTTTGTTAACTAAAATATTGTATTATGCATATTTGAATTTATTTATTTTTTGGGGCTTTGTTAATTTTTTTTTCTATGTAAATCTTCATTATTTTTTAATTTAATGAAAAAATTGGCTGCGGTGGGAGAGTAGACAGCAAATATAAACCGATATTTTAATTAGTGATGTTGTACCGTTCTTCTTTTTGGTGTCGGCGAACTTGGGAACGGAGCAATTCCAGACAATTGATACATATCAACTAGTGATGTAACGAATGTCATTTTTTGAACATTCGCGAATACGAATGCGAATGCGAATATCTGCTACCGACATTCGCGAATGCGGGTGCCAATGCGAATATTCAGTTTTTTTTAATTTGTTTCTATTTTTGTAATGTTTCCTTTTTTAATGAAAACTTAATTGATATTTAGTGTAAATCAATTTGAATCTTAAGCTTTATTACATAATACCAAATAATAAAAAAAGTGAAGACTGATAATGTGATTATACAAGGTTAAGTTCTATCTATCTATTGCCCATCATTTGTCCAAAGTTGAACGTAGGCCTTTCCCTTATTTCTTCACTCTTCTCGGTTCAGTGCTAATGCTGTCGATCTGGTCCCTGCGTATCTTTTTAGGTCATCCGACCATCTCGTCTGTGGTCTGCCCCTTCCTCTTTTGTAGTCCCAAGGTCTAAAGTGGTTTATCGCTTTATTCCATCTTCCGTCTCTTTGTCTGCTGTTGTGTCCTTTTCATTTGAGAGTAGCTGCATGTTTGAGGTTAAGGTTAAGTTACCTTTTCTTAATAAAAAAGATGAGAAGTGAATAGATTTTGATTTTATTAACGTAATATTATCTTAAATTTATTTCTTTTTTCTGGTTTTCATATTCGCAAAACATTCGCACAACTTTCGCGAATGCAGATGCGAATGCGAATATGCAAAAACATGCGAATATTCGCGAATGAGAATGCGAATACGAATATTCGTTACATCACTAATATCAACATTTTAGACTACAGCAGAAAATTTAAACAAAATCCTGAAAAAAAAAATAAAAATCAATAATCCTTCATTTGTCACAATTATTCCCTTTGGATCTTTGTCGACGAAAAATCCATTATTCGATCAAATGTTCGTCGACGAATTTTACTTTCGATGAATTGTGCATTCGACCAACTGTTTGTCGACCAAATGTTGTCGACTAATTTTCCGTCGACGAAGTGTTCTCGACCAACTTTCCGACACCGATAATAGTGGGATCAGAAAGTCGTCATTGGAAAAACGTAATAAAACTACTTATATCAAAATAATACAGTTATCAGGCACAACAGTGTCTTCCATTGAGGGGCGATCCTGATAAACTTTTTCATCATAACAATGGTAATTTTTTAAGCTTGTTGAACTCTTTGAAAAATTTGATTCTGTTATATAAGAGCACATTAGGAGAACAACGAACGGTAGTAACAAGCAGTATCACTACTTGGAAAAACGTATTCAAAATGAAATTATTCAGCTGATATGTCCTGATATTTCTGGGGTGGAACAGATGATTATTACGTATTGTACGTTTTGTCGATTTAGGTTTCTGTTCACAAAGTGTTAAAATTACAGAACATTTTCTTGGATTCATGCCTGTACTGGAAACCACAGACTTGGGACTTACAGAAGTTATTTTGCAAGAATTGAATTAACTGGGAATACCTTTAGAAGATATGAGAGAACAATGTGGTATGATAATGGGGCAAACATGAAAGGGAAGAACTTGGGAGTTCAAAACAGAATTTTGAAAATGAATCCTAGATCACTTTTGGTCCCATGTTCTAGCCATTCACTCAACTTAGTCGCGAACGATGCTGCTAAAGCCTCACAGTTTTCAGTTTCTTACTTTTCCTTAGTGACAAAAATTTACAACTTTTTCTCAGCATCTAAGTATTCATCGTTAGGCTATACTGAAAAATCATATTTTTCTACGGCCGTGCTAAAAGAGCCACTTTCACGCACGCATTTCGTTTCCGAAAGTTGCCCTTTCCCGCACAATTACTCCCATTAGATACCAAATTGAAGAAATATTCGATGCTCTTATAGAAATCACTGTCAATAAAAACAACGATGGTTGCTCATGAGGCAAGCTTTGCTTTGCTCTGTGGTAATATGGCATGATATTTACTTCACATCAACGTAGTCAGCAAATCACTGCAGAGTATTGATACTGGAGTGTATCAAGCTGTCGGTTTATTAGAAAAAAAAGGAAATCCTTTTTAAGTCTCTCAGATCTCGCAGGCTTTTGATAAAGTCTGGCACACTGGCTTGCTATACAAAATAAGAAAAGTCCTTCCTCTCAACTACTTTCTAATCCTCAAGTCCTATCTCTCTGACCGCCATTTCCTTGTAAAAGTTAAAGATCAGTGCACTAACTTATATCCAATCAAAGCTGGAGTACCTCAGGGTAGTGTCCTTGGACCAGTTCTCTACCTACTCTACACAGCAGATCTTCCTACAAGCCAAAACATCATCACAGCCACATATGCAGATGACACAGCAATCATTGCAGCTCACTCAAACCCGTACATCGCCTCGCAACTGCTCCAGATAAATCTCGACAGTATAAATATCTGGTTACAAACATGGCGAACTAAAGTAAACGAAAGCAAGTCAGTACATATAACGTTCACTAATCGAAAAGATACGTACCCAACCGTCTCATTAAATAATCAAGTACTACAACAAAAGGATGATGTAAAATACCTAGGTATGCACTTGGACCGCAGATTAACGTGGAAGAAACACATATTCACGAAAAGAAAACAGTTGGGTCTGAAACTCAATAAAATGTACTGGCTGATAGGAAAAAGGTCACAACTGAGTTTGTACAATAAAATTTTAGTATACAAGGCAGTGATTAAGCCAATATGGAGCTATGGTATCCAACTGTGGGGATCTGCGTCGAGATCCAATATCGACATCCTGGAGAGATTCCAATCGAAAACCTTGCGCATTATCACAAATGCACCGTGGTACATGCCCAATAAACTCATTAATCGTGATCTCCAAATAAAGACTGCCAAAGAAGAAATTGCAAGTTACTCCCAAAAATACGACATCCGGCTACAAAACCACCCCAACAGGCTAGCGAAGAACCTAATGAGACCCCAGCCAAACAGAAGGCTAAAGCGCCACACTCCAAGCGATCTACGAACAAGATTTTAAATTTTAAATTTTCAAAAATATTTTATTTATTATAGAGTTTTATTTATAGGGTTTTATTTATTAGTCACAAATAATTTTGTTAAGTACTAAAATTATGATTTCATAGGTTATTGTCACTGGACAGTCTCCTGCAAGTCTCTTTTAATTGTTAAACAATTTACTTATTGTAATCATTATTACAGATTGTAAATAAATGGGATGTTTAAAAAAAAAGTTTCTCAGAAGTGATTTAAAGGCTATTTGACAGAGGCAAAAGAGCATCTGGATCAAAGTTAGAAATTGAGAACCCGAAAATTGAACGTACAGTAATAGCAAGAAAGAGAAAAAATGGAAAGACAATGTGGCTATGAGGCTGAAGATGAAAGTATGGACCTAGATCCAAAGACACGATATAAAGTTGACATCTATTTAAAAATTATAGACACAACCGTTAATGCATTATGGTGATAGATTTCAGCGCAAATAAAGAGCCATGATGAAATTTTTGAACTTTTGTACGACATAAACCAGATTAAGGATATGACTGCTACAGATTTATCAGATAAATGTTTTAAGCTATGTGATGCATTAACTTTTGATGAATCAAAAGATCTAAATTATGCTGATCTAATAGATTAACTCAAAATACTTTCCACGATTGTGAAGCCCAAGAGTACACCTCAACGCACCCTGAAAATAATTAAAGAGTATGATTTTGATTTCGCACTCAACGTTAGTGTTGCTTTGAGGATTTTATTAACACTACCAGTGACAGTGGCCTTTGGAGATAGAAGCATTTCCAAGCTAAAACTAATAAAAAAATACATATTAATAACTCGGATCTGAGTCATGAGCAATGAATGTGTTAATATATACTGAATAATGAAATAAAATTTAATGAAATTTTTGGAAATACATACATACAGTTGAGTCCGCGAATCTTTACCCGTGCGTCATCATTTAAAGCATACGAAATAAGTCGATGATAATAGGCTATTGATTATGTTCAAAATAAGAGAGCTAAAAGGGACTACAACGTTAACGGGATTTTATTGTCTCATATGGTCAATGGACCCCTAAATTTGAAAAAACCGCGGAGTGCTACCATTAAAATGGGTGCGTTTTTGAGAAAAGGGTGAATTAGTCCCTAGACACAGGGTGAATTAGGGTGAGTTCTATTTACTTTTGGTACAAACACTTCTACAGGAAAAGTGTTCTAGGTTAAATTAACTATCGAAATATTATATTTTAAAGTCAAAGGTATTTTTTTTAAATACATTCAAAAGAAAAGCAAGAAAAAACACGAAAGACAGCAATTTTGTTTTTTGCCCCATAACTTTTTTCCACAGGGATATAGGTATAAGCATTGCTTCAGCGAAAAATAACTCCCATCCTTTCTCTTTAAAATAACGTTTAGTAGAAGTCTCTAGAATTTATAGTTTTCAAAATAGGATTTTTCAAAGTTTGCCGCTCACAGAATTTTTGAGCCATTTTCCCCATTATTTCGCAAACATTATTCTGTAACTTTTTTCTACGCATTTCTAGGTATACGCAATGGTACATTTAGTAGAAAGAAAAGTAAATTATCTTTAAAATGGTCTACTGCATAAGGTCGTACGACTATGTTTAAACAAGGTATGCTTTTTCAAGATTTTATACTTTTAATGATTTTTGATATTTTTTATGATAATTTTTTAAATTTCTCATTATGACTTTTTTTCTTGTACATTTAGGTATATACATTCTGGAATAAAAAAAGCTTATTTTCTTTACTTTAAAATGGTGTATTGCAATCACCTCTAGGACTATTTTTAAACAAGATATCCGTAGAATATCCAAGGGTATCCGTAATTTGACAAAAATTTTAAAATTTTTTATTTTTTTAAATTAGAAAAATATAATTGCATATTGTAACATAATTTTTAATTCCAAATAACTTTTCTTAATAACTCTTTTCGACATTGTGAAATATAAAGGTACTTTACTCTTGAGCGAAATTCATATTTTTTAACATACCTCGTACACTATTGATAAAATTTTATATCTGATGAAAACACCTTAGGTTTTAGACTATGCAGGGCATTTTATAAAGAATACTTTTTTTCATAAAGTTAATAATAAAAAGTTGTCCATATGGTTCCAACTATAGTGGCACCTATTAATTGCATGTGTATATGTCAAACTTTGAAAAAGCATATCTTGTTTAAAAATAGACCTAGATTTTTTTCCAATACACCATTTTAAAGTAAAGAAAATAAGCGTTCCTTTTTATTGCATAATGTGTATACCTAAATATACAATAAAAAAGTTATAATGAGAAATTTAAAAATAATCGTAAAATATATCAAAAACAATTAAAAGTATAAAATTTTGAAAAACCATATCTTGCTTAAAAATAGTCATAGATCCTTCTACGATAGACCATTTTAAAGGTAATTGACTTTTCTTTCTACTAAATGTAACATTGCATATACCTAAAGCTGCGTAAAAAAAAGTTACAGAACAATCTTTACAGTAACAAGGAAAATGGCATAAAATTGTTGTGAGTGGCGAAATTTGAAAAATCATATTTTGGAAACTATAAATCATAAAGACTTACACCAAACGTCATTTTAAAGAGGAATGATGGAAGTTTTTTTTTTCTGTGAAGCAATGCCTATACCTATATCCCCGTCGAAAAAAGTTATAGGGCAAGAAACAAAAATGCTACGTTTCGTGTTTTCTTCTTGCTTTTCTTTTGAATATATTTTTGTAAAAAAAATATTTTTACTTTAAAATGTGAAATTACGATAGTAAATTTAACCTAGAAAATTTTTCCTGTAGACGTGTTTGTACGAAACGTACATAGAACTCACCCTAATTCGCCCTGTGCCTAGGGACTAATTCACCCCTTTCTTAAAAACACACCACTTTAAATGGTAGCACTCCGCGGTTTTTTCATATTTAGAGGTCTATTGACTATATGAACAATAAAACCTCGTTAACATTGTAGTTCCTTTCTAAAATACATAATCAATAGGCTATAAGTCGGAAATTGAAATTTACTAAACGCAACAGCAAGTCACTTTGTCACTTGCTGTTGCGTTTAGTAAATTTCAATTTCCGACTTATCATCGACTTATTTCGTATGCTTTAAATGATGACTTACGGCCTGAGAAATTCAGGGCCGGGCCTGAGAACAACACAATAAAAGTAAAAGTAGATGAAGAACTAAGTGACCCAATTGAAGCTGGCAATGGGATAAGACAGGGAGATTTCTTGAGTCCCCAACCTGATCATGGATGAAATAATAAAAAAAGTAAGAACAAAAAAAAGGATACCAAATGGGAGAAAAACGACTTATTAAATAATCTGCTATGCAGATGGCGCAATACTAATATCTGGAAGTGAAGATGATTTACAACGTATGTTGCACAAATTTAATATAAGCGCTAGAAAATTTAACATGTTAATGTGTCCAAAAAAGACTACATAAATGCATGGTTATAACAGCAAATCTAATAAGATGTAAATTAGAGCCGGAGGGTCAGATAATAGAACAATTCATGGAGTTTAAATATCTAGGCATCACAGTGTCTAGCTACGGAAAGCTCGAAACAGAAGTGCAAGATAAAGTCAATAAAGCAAATAGAGCCGCAGGTTGCTTGAATGAAACAATGAAACAATTACTGGAGACACATTAAAAAACAGACATCAGTCATGTCTACACAAAAAGAAGAAGAAGAAGAATATTCGAACCGAGAGATCTATACTCTCTAATTTACTTACCGTTGCACGTCATCCGCGTCATAGCTCGTGACGTCACATGATACCAACACGAAATATTTAGGCAGTAGGTGTGTTCTTTTTTAGAATCACTTTGCCGAGTACACTGGCATTACAGCCACTAGACATATTTTATTATATACGCGTAGAAATAATATTTAAAGATTTCTATTAATGTCAACTTAAAGAAATACACAATAATTATGTTTCATTTAATTTGTATAAATGGATTATAAAGCGTTTTTATGAAACACATTTGTTCGGAATACACTGTAACTATAATCGAACGCAGGTGATATTTTGGCATAAATTGGTAACATTTATTTGACAGTTGCGGTGATGACACTTCATATTTGTTTATATTCTTTACTATAAGTATGTGTTTCATTATATTTACTGTTTTTATTATGTACTTTAACGTAAGACTATAACTTAATTCTTGTTTTCTATTTTTGTAATTGGGCAACAATGTCAACTTAGATCTCTAACGTAGATAATGACGTGCAACGGTAAGTAAATTAGATGGACTGTAGACGAAAAAGTAGTGTCATGTTGAGATGGAAGGATGGTGTAGCCAAGTGGCAGCAAGTTTCACCAAAGCAAGACACGTTATGAAACTTCGTTTAGGCACTACTTCTTCGAGGATGATAATTTTGTTGGTTGAGGATGAAACTTCGTTTAGGCACTGCTTCTTCGAGGATGATAATTTTGTTTTGGTTGAGGATGAAACTTATGTTTCTGCCGCCTTCTTTGTCCTAGTTCCTCTTCTTTCTTTGTTTTTCTTGTTATCTGCTACCAAAGTTCCATGGATAACAAACGATTTCTTTCAGAATTGATGGTCTTTTTGTTTTGTTATTTAAACGCGTGAAAATTAGCTATTGCTAGGAACAGATATTGTGCAATACGATTGAGAAACATCAGAAAAAATCAATCTCCTCCTGCTCTTGTAATTTGATTATTTATCGACTCTTAAGGAGTATGTGAGGAGAAAAGAAGTAAGGAAGTACGAACAACTATAGAAGAAAAGTGTTCACTTTTCGATATATTTATTGAGTTGTATTTCAGTATATGTATTTATAGATATGAGGAATACGATAAAAGGAGGCTTAACTAGGATGGTAGAACCAATATTGATGAATAAAGGTTCCTAATAAATTTATAATCGATCAGTTTTACTCACTCGATCAATATATATTACGTTTATGTTCATAAAATTGTGTGTTATGAGTGTGTCTATTCTAATTCGTTTTAAGTGAAAAAATTAGTAAATTAAAATTCCTAGAGAGATTTTGTGGTTTAATGTTTAATGCAATCCAATTTACTTTAATTGTAAATTTATTTAATTACTTCAGTTCTGGTGTAGTTTCAATTCCCTGGAGTAAGGTAAATTACTGCCCAACAATGAAATAAGGCTATGTCACGCTATAAGTAACTCAGTTCTTTGTTGTTAATGAAGGGTTCTTGCGGAAAGTGGGAGTGAAATTACCTACCCCAATGATTAACTGAAATGCTTGTGGTGTAATAATTTTTCTTTTTTTATTTTAATTCGTAAATTTCATGTTGTTTAAGAAAGAAATGGCACTACGAGGAAAGAAAAGTGCCAGAAAATAAAAGATACATCATTTGTCCAAGAATAAAACACTGAAGACTTTTGTTTTTACACTTCTACAACATTTATTACAATTTGTTTTTACTACAGATGTTTAGGCAGAGTCCTTTTCTCAAGTGATGTATTGTTACTATAAGTCTACACTTTATATTTGTTAAGAGGCTACAGTAGAGCTAAATCAAAAACGGAAAATGCGGTCCAAAATTGCGGCTTTAATTTTTAATATTTTGTTGAGATATTTGGCACACATATTCGTAATATAGTAAAGAATGGCGGTACAGAGCCCAATTTGAGAAATATGTTAGAATGTGGAAATTACACTATAATTACATACTATATTAAAAAAACTAGCCTGTACCGCCATTAAGAAGAACAAAAAAATACACTTTCTTCAAATAAACTTTTTTATCCCAAGCCTAGATTTTGTGTCACATTGGAACTACTAAAATTTTTTACCTCTATCAAGAAAACGAACATATTATTATTAGACCAGTAAGGATCTGTTTTTAGGTGGATGTGAGAGGTGGCATTCAGATTTTTGCGGATAAAGTTAGGTGATAACTTTGTTAATAATAATTGATTTATGCTCCTTCTCAAATATGCCCGGAACATTAATAAAACAAAAAAAATATTTAAAAATTTCAAAAAATTTCGTTTTTTTTTCTAATTTTTTTGCTTATAACTTAAAAACTATTCATTTTAGAACAAAGTCCTATAGGAATAAAACAAAGATAATTAAATTTTATGTCAGATGCGATTGGTTAAAAATGTCTTAATTTATCACCCTTGCTTCAAAATAGCAATAAATATAAAATAAGGGTACAAAATAAGCCTTATTCAATGATATTCCATCACTTAGGTTACACTTGGAACCTTCCTAATTCGCTTAGAAAATTTTTGTAATGTGCTAAAACCGTACACCAAATTTCATTAAAATTGACTTACTAGATTTTGCATAATAATTTTGCAATCTTATTTTTTTTTAAATTAAATTTTTTTAAAATTTTGCACAACAAAAACTAGAACATACAAAGATTTGTCAATTTTTTTACATATAAAGAAGTACTCCACCTATCTAATTCACTTTATAGAATTGAAATCGGATTATTTAAGCAGCCTCAGCAATGTTTTAAAGTTATAAACAATTTTTTGGCTTATAAACAAATTAGTGCTGTGGCCAGGAGGGGGTGCTAAGGGCTCCTTTATTTAGATGAACTTACCCAAATTTTTTTATGTATTTTGACCCGTAGAACACGAATTTTTTGGGTAACGGTTGATCCGGATGTCGATAAGATTGTTATAAACAAAGAACTTGAGGAATTACATAAAATCGATTTTTCGCAAAATAAAACATTTTTTTGTATTTCTTGGGTAATTCTAAGCAAAAAATGTTGTTACAAGTGTTTTCGTAGGATGCATAGTTTTCGAGATAAACGCGGTGGAACTTTCAAAAAATCGAGAAATTGCAATTTTTGAACGCGAATAACGTTTGATTAAAAAATAAAATAGCAATTCTGCTGACAGCATTTGAAAGTTTAAGTCAAATTATACCGGTTTTAATTATTTGCATTGCTAAAAATTAATTTTTTTATTATTAAACAAAGCTATTTGTTTATAAGCCAAAAAATTGTTTATAAATTTAAAACATTGCTGGGGCCCCTTAAATAATCCGATTTTAATTATGTAAAGTGTATTAGATAGGTAGAGCACCTCTTTATATGTAAAAAAATTAGCCAACTTCTAAATGGTCCACTTTTTGTTTAGAAAGATTTTAAAAAATTTGAACTTTTTTAAAAACATTTAGATTGCAAATTTATTATGCAAAATTTATTATGTCGATTTTAATGAAATTTGGTACACGATTTAAGTATGTTACAAAAAATTTCCTAAGCGAATTACTAAGGTTCTAAGTGCCACCAAAGTGGTTAAAAAATATTGAATACCAACAGACTTATTTTGCCCCCTTATTTTGTATTTATTGCTATATTGCAGAAAAGGTAATACCTTAAGACATTTTTGACCAGTCGTATATCATACAAAATTTAATTATCTTTATTTTATTTCTGTACGACTTTGTTCCAAAACGAATCGTTTTAAAGTTATAAGCAAAGAAAGCAGAAAAAAATCGACGTTTTTCGAAATTTTTAAATATTTTTATTTTTTTATTAATGTTCCGGGCATATTTGAAAAGGAGCATAAGTCAATTATTATTACTGAAGGTGTCACCTAACTTTATCTGCAAAAATCCGAATGCCACCTCTCACATCCAAAAATAGACGTTTTTTCGCAGACCCTTACTGGTCTATAACTGATTAGGCAACATACAGAAATAGTCACTGTCATTTTGACCAACCTAAAATTTGATCAAATTCTAAAAAACCAATTTTAGAGCTTGCTTATGCAGTTTTTTCATCCCCACAAAAAAGCACTTGGTACAGGAAATAAATGAATATAATCCAGGTAAACGGCTACAGTTTTGTGAGATTATGACTTTTCTTCTTTGTGTCTTCATGCACCCTGTCCTTTCAAAACGTTGGTTCCCACCACAGCTGTTTTAATTTTATTTATTGCTACTCTAAATAGCATGCTTGGATCAATATCATACCAATATCTCAAGTTCTACAACCATGAAGTCTTTCTTAGTGCTGGACTGACTTTGCCTGCTATTTTCCCTTACATAATATTTTATAGCAACCTATATTTGGACATCAACCTATATTTGGATAGATGGCAGAAGAAGCATCGGAAGAAGATGAATTTCATGGCTGAAGAACCTACGAGAATGGTTTGGATGCAGCTCAAAACATTTTTTTAGATCTACTGCCTCAAAAATTAAAATAGCTATGATGATTGCCAACCTCCCTAGCGGAGATGGCACCCAAAGAAGCAGATATTTGGACCTCTGATTAGATTTGTGAAGTACTCTAGCTTTCTCTAGGTTTCGACACAGCAGTACTGTGTCGTCCGCATATCGCAAATTATTAATAACTTCACCGTTCACAATTACTCCTTCTTATTTTTCAGAAAGAGCATTTCTAAAAATTTTTCGGAGTATAAGTTGAAAAGCAGGAGCGACTAGAGGCATGTCTGCCGTACTCCTTCTTTAATATTAAGAGCATGTGATGCCAAACCGTATACTAAAACTTATTGATTTCCGTTTGATCCCAATACTTTTCAATTATGCGAACGTCTCTGGCATTTAAGCCAACATTTTTTAGAACTTCAATCAGTATAGATTGCTTAGAAAAACATATTATCTACGAGTAGAATGAATAGAACATATCTAGATCTAGAATGATAGTGTTGAAAATTATAACAGCTACTCAGAATATGATTGGTTTTTTTTTCAACAAACCGATGCATGCATCTCCATATTATAGCATAAACGTAAAGAGATACTTTAATTTACGTTTCCTATATAATGGATTGGACGAAGAGGTTATATCGAATGGCCAGCAAGATTCCCCGATTGAACTCCCCTGCACTTCTTTTCATGGGCTTATTTAAAAAGCAAGATTTATTCTGCTTCATTCGATAAGACTGGCATGGGCGGCATTTGGAAAACTAAGCTACATCCTTAAAAACAAAAGATATCCACAACATCTTAAGACCAAGGTATACAATCAATGCGTACTCCCTGTTCTCACTTACGGTTCCCAAACGTGGACGTTTACAAAAGCAAACATGGACAAGATCATAAAGACGCAAAGAGCAATGGAAAGGCAAATGTTGCACATAAAACTATTGGATAAAAAGAGAAACGAGTGGATAAGAGAGAAAACCAAAGTTAGGGATGTTAGACAAGAAGTTGCAAAGTTGAAATGGAGATTTGCCGGACACACTATAAGACAAAAGGAAGACCGATGGAACAAAATTGTCATAAATTGGAGACCGTGGCAATATAAACGAAGCAGAGGAAGACCACAAATGAGATGGGCAGATGATGTCAAGAAGCACGTGGGCTCTAGGTGGATAACTGTAGCGACAGACAGAGAAGAATGGAAAAGGATTGGGGAGGCCTATGTCCAAAGATGGACCGAAGAAGGCTAATTAGATAGATAGATTAGATTCGATAAGACGAATATCACATGAATATAGTCTATAGGAATCCCTGAAATGTTTCAAAATGTTCATGTCATAATTTCAAATAGCAACTATATAATAGTAGGGGAGGGAAGTATGCTAAATCTGCAGTTACTCGAGCGTGATGGAGACCTATTGGGTTGTGAAGATTAGGTCTTAAAACCAAAAAAAGTTAAGTAAAGTTTTCCATTTTAGTGGGCGCTTGAGTGTGTAAACAATTATCATAAATGTAAAAAAAACAGTCACATGGAAATACTCGAGCGCGTCAGATTTTCATATTGTATACTCATAACCAAAAGACATTAATCTGACGAGTAGTGAGGGGAACGTTGACGTATAAAGAGGAAGAAAAAAACAAAAAAAAAAGAAGATATTCGAGCGTGTCAGATATTCAGAGTGGGTGTTAAGTGAACTCAAAAAAGTATCTTATGCCCGGTTGCACCAACAGATCTTAAGCTTAAGACGAGAATAACATAAGAATTAATATAATATAATTATAATATATTATATTAAAAATATCATAATATAGTAATAGATATAATTGATAATAAGGTAAGAATCAAAAATTATGGTGCAACGTAAGTGATACTCAAGGAGGCCCTATCTATAAGTAGAGCTTAGCTAAGCTGGAACTTGAGATCTGTTGGTGCAACCAGGCATTATTCAAATATCTGACGATTTGGACGGGGCCAAAAGTCATGGCCGATTTTTAAAGATGTAAAAAAAATGAGACCTTGAAATACTCGAGCGTGTCAGATTTTCATACAGTTGGTTCAACTTGATGTCCTAATCGTCCTTAATAATAATCTGACAATTATATGGAGGACAATTGTTAATCTGACAATTTGAAAAAATATATTTTTGTTTTTTTTTATTACTGGATATTAAAAATAATATACATATATAATTTATTGATATAAAACTAGGTAAAGAAATTTTAAAATTAAGTATTTTATTCTTCATCCTTACTGGATTCGTCTTCGAAGTTGGTTTATATTCGGTCACTTTCTTCGTCATCTCGTGTTTCTGTAATCAGGAATGTTTATGAACTTATGAATAATTTTTTATTTATTTTATTGTTGTACGTCACCAAACTCTGGGAAATATACCAAAGAAACAAATTAAAGATTAAGGCCATGGAAATGAACTATTGGAGACGATGTTCCGGCTCACTAGACTTGATAGGGTGAGAAGCGAAGATATTACAAAAAAATGGAAATTGATCTAGATAATATAATAGACACGATCGAAGCCAAAAGACTTAATTGGTATTGGCCCCTTCAGATAATGCCTGAAAATAGTATACAAACAAATGGACTCCACCCACTAGAAGTCTTCACCTTTTTTGTTAATAACTCCGTTAATATTTATTTTACGGTAAAATGTTACAGGAGTAAAGCTATAGAGAATTCCATTAGCACCAAAAAACAGTGTTTTGTAAAACCAACAGTTTGTAAGATATAAATAGCTATTTGTATAACAAGGGAGGAAAGTGCTACTTTTCCTCCCGAGAATGAAGTTTACTTCATTCAAGCAGTAATCATTCAAGGGAGGAAAAGGCACTTTACTCCCATGTTATACATATGGTTTTTCCACCTTCCTCAAATAACAAGTCATTTTTTCATTTTACTTAATTTATTTATATAACTAACCAACAAAATTTATTAGAACTAAAACTAACAACTACGTTCAATATAACTGTCAACTGTCAAATATAAGTCAAATTAGTAATGTAAACATTGTTAAATCAAAATAACAATTTACTGTTTTTTACCATTCTGCAAAATACAGAGTGTTTTATAAATAAACGTTTAAATGTATAGAACCTTACGTAATAGAAAATAGATATTGTACAGGGCGTCAATAAGTTACATTTCATGAATGAAATACCATGACGTCACTTTTACTTTTCCTCCCTAGGGAGGAAAAGTACAACTTTGCTCCCTACAATCAGGTCCGGAAAAGTATACTTTCGGTAGAGGTAGGTGGAAAAAACATTTGCACCCCTTTTTTCATGATGGCGGCAGAGACTGGTGGCTACCCAGTGGCGGTTGAGTTTAAAAAATAAAACTGTGTTTTCTAAAAAATGCAAACCTAAATCCGATTTTTCAATGGACTATTTGTTAATCTATTACACTAACACTTACTCTTCTACTGTTGGTCTAACAGTCTGCACTGTGGAGGTGCTAGAAATAGATGATTCGGGACTTTCTTGAGCAAGTTCTGGTGTATCATCACATTTCTCTGCACTTTCCGGTGTAATTCCATTTTGCCTTTGAAAATCGGGCGGTATTTTTATAGCCGTAAAAAGTTTGTAACAGTGGGAATGATAATAGCTATCGTTTAAAGATGTTTCGTTAGAAATTTCGACCGTAGCATAAGCGTTGCTACAACTTCTTTGAACCGGTTTCACTTTACGATACTCCAAAATAGTTATACATTTTTTTTTAAGTTTTCGGTGTAAACTTCTGAAATTTTTCACACGTTTCTTCTCTACAAAATACATATTTCACACCTACATCACTCATTATTGCAATGAATACAAAACTTACGGCATTAAATTCACAAAGTTGTGTTGATAGACAACAATCAAATTTATTGAATTCTCCCTGACGACGCATTACGTTTACAGCAAAAAAAGCTGTCCGTGATTATTATAAGTACATATAAATTTTATGTAGGTATTACGGGTAGTTTTATATTAAAACTACTTCAACTTATGGATGTATAATGGGCTGACGTTAAACGTCGGGTAGTTTTATATTAAAACTACTTCAACTTATGGATGTATAATGGGTTGACGTTAAACGTCAACCCATTATACATCCATAAGTTGAAGTAGTTTTAATATAAAACTACCCGTAATACCTACATAAAATTTATATGTACTTATAATAATCACGGACAGCTCGTTTATAATACGCTGAATAAACAGTAAATAAATGATACAAATAAAGAAAATTTAATGCAACAGTACTTTTCAGGGGTTTACTGTAAAGAGACAGAAATCATTAGACCGAAAGCAGTAGACCGAACTCATTAGACCGAAAAGCACTTTACCGAAACCTCACTAGGCCGAACAGCAGAAGACCGAAAAGCAGTTCTTTTTACTTGTCGCAGTCAAAGAGATAAGACGAATGTAATTACAACTAAATGTTATTTGGATGGTTATTATAAACAGTTAAAATGGTGTTAACGTCACTCTACCCTTAATTTATTTTTATCTTCACTAATTTGTTTAACGGATGAAAATTATTTCATATTAGACTGTACAAAGTAACAATTTACACAGTCTATATATAAAATATTACAAAAAAATACAATAAACAAAAAGACAGATTATATACACAATCTTAGCATAATTTACTGCAAACTTTTTAAATTTATTTACCATTTCGGTCTAATGCTGTTCGGTCTAGTGAGGTTTCGGTAAAGTGCTTTTCGGTCTAATAAGTTCGGTCTACTGCTTTAGGTCTAATGATTTTGGTCTAATTGTCGTGTACCCTTTTCAGGAGACGCAGAATGGAAAATACAGTTCTCGGCAGCTGTACGCTCCCCTTTATCTATTGTTTTAGCTACATCGCCCCATGAAAATCGTCAGATTATATTTTTTTCCTAATACTTAAAGGGTTTCCTTCAAAATAAAAAAAATCCATCTCGCTCGAGTATTTCAAGTTAAAGTTTTTTTACAACTTTGTGACTCGCCCATTTCGTTAGGTCCCGCTCAAATCGTCAGATTATTGAAATATACACTGTTCTACATGTACTTAACTTACTTTATCTTAATCTGACGCGCTCGAATATTTCGGAGGATAAATTCTTTTTACTAATCTGACGGACTGCCCTCAACGTAGTCCCCTGTATTAAGAGTCCATATATGGTGGGGGTACATTTAGAGGGTACAATGTTTCTCCCATATGATAATCTGACGCGCTCGAGTAACTGCAAAAAGCCCCGCTTGGGCTCCCCTACCATAATAATTGTATGGTCATTCGATAAATGTTTCAAAAATATACCTACATACTTGCATTTTTCAGTTTTTTCATTTCGCAAAATATCGCAGGGTTCCTATTTAAAATTTTAAATTTACCCCCACCCCTTACCGTGAGGGGTCGTGTTTGGTATCATTCGATACATTTTAAAAAAATGTTGAACATGTATTTTTTAGTTTTTCGACCTAACGTTCATTTCGCGAAATATTCGCTTTTTTGTGAAATTCTGTGACTCCCCCATTTCCTTACGACCCGCTCAAATCGTCAGATTTTGAAATATTCACTGTTTTGCATGTACTTAACTTACCTTATCTTAATCTGACGATTTCGAGTTTTTCTAAGGATAGATTTTTTTCATACACCCTTAACGAACGCCCCTGTATTAAGAGCCAATATATGGTAGGGGTACATTTACAGGGTACAAGGTTTCTCCCCATGTGATTTTATGACGCGCTCGAGGAACTGTAAAAGTCTCCGCTTGGGCTCCCCTACCATATTTACAATTTTTTATTTCTTTTTACATGACCTCGAGGCGAGTGTTGATACTCTCATCAGAGAAAACTTCAAAAAAAGACTCCAATAATTCCATAAAGTCAAATAATTTCTCAAAAAAATGATTTCGCTTCATGCACGGCGTTCAATCCTTTTGAATTTCCGTCTCTTCAATTTGAAAGGGCCTCGGACGTAATCGAATTAGAATACAGCGAAATAAACTCAATTTTATGAGACATCTTGAAAGGAAATTGCGTTACAGCCTTTTATAATTTCCGATGCTCTTAAAATGTCTGTCGTAGTGACGCTGGAAGAGGCAGGAGCAGGAGAGACGATCAGAAAAGGTAAATCAGTTACAATCACATTACCGACTCAAAAGAGCTTAACAAGAAGTGATGGAATAGTAAAGGTACAATTGAAGTGGAAAGTACGTACGCCGAAAGCGTTTCTTTCAATTAAAAATTCTCTTTTTTTATTACGACGGTGCCACTAATATGTCTGAGTTGATACTTAACACGAGGGATGGTAAAAAGGTGTAACGTGTAAAATTATTTTGTTTGCAGACCTCTTTTACAGTTTTTGCTCGAAGTTGATATATTTTAATTATAGACCAGGAAGGATCTGTTTTGAGGTGGATGTGAGAGGTGGCATTCGGATTTTTGCAGATGAAATTAGGTGACAATTTCAATAATTATAATTGACTTATGTTCCTTCTCAAATTTGCCCGGAACATTAATAAAAAAATTAAAATATTTAAAAATTTCGAAAAACATCGATTTTTTTCTACTTTCATTGCTTATAACTTTAAAACGATTCATTTTGGAACAAAGTCGTAGAAAAAGGAAATAAAGATAATTGAATTTTGTATAATATACGATTGGTTTAAAATGTCTTAATTTATTGCCCTTTCTACAAAATAGCAATAAATAGAAAATAAGGGGCAAAAGATTGTTTTTATTCAATGTTTTTCAACCACTTTAGTTGCAGTTAGTACATTCATAATTCGCTTAGAAAATTCTTACAACATAGGTACTTAAACCGTCCACCAAATTTCATTAAAATCGACCTAATAGATTTTGCATAATAATTTAGCAATCTAAATTTTTTTAAAAAAGTTCAAATTTGTTAAAAACATTCTGAACAAAAAGTAGACCATTTAGAAGTTTGCTAATTTTTTTACATATAAACAGGTTCTCTACCTATCTAACACACTTTATAGAACTAAAATCGGATTATTTAAGCGGTCGCAGCACTGTTTTAAAGTTATAAATATAAACAATGTTTTGGCTTATAAACAAGTCGCAGCACTGTTTTAAATGTATAAATATAAACAATGTTTTGGCTTATAAACAAATACAGCGAGGACGTTTGAGTTGGAATAAATTAATTTTCTTGAGAATGGGTAACTCTGGAGATAAATACCGAAACAGATCGATTTTAATTTTTAAATTATTATTTTTTGACATAAATATCGTACTAGTGACGTCATCCATCTGGGTGTGATGACGTGATATAAATATTGGAATTAATTTAACTCAATTTTTTTTTTAATTCAAACCACATTATATTATCAAAAACATATTAGTGAATACAAAATTGAATAGCCTTTCAATTGAGTTATCAGACGGCACCTATTCTCATTTAAAAAAAATCATCGATTACGTCATGACGCCCAGATGGATGACGTCACTAGTATAATAAATATATATACCAAAAAATTAGAATTTAAAAATAAAAATCGACCTGTTTCGGGATTTATCTCCAGAGACGCCTATTATCGAGAAAATGAAATTATGCCAACTCAAACGTCCGAACTGTATTTGTTTATAAGCCAAAAAATTGTTTATAACTTTAAAACAATGCTGAGGCCGCTTAAATAATCCGATTTTAATTCTGTAAAGTGTATTAGATAGATAGAGAACCTCCTTATATGTAAAATAATTAGCAAACTTCTAAATCGTCTACTTTTTCTTCAGAAGGTTTTTAAAAATTTGAACTTTTTTAAAAAAATTTATATTGCAAAATTATTCTGCAAAATCTATCAGGTCGACTTTAATGAAATTTGGTAAACAATTTAAGTATGTTATAAGAATTTTCTAAGCGAATTATGAAAGTTCTAAGTGCAACCAAAGTGGTTCAAAAATATTGAATAAAAACAGGCTTATTTTGCCCCCTTATTTTGTATTTATTGCTATTTTGCAGAAAGGATAATAATTTAAGACATTTTTAACCAGTCAGTTATCATACAAAATTCAATTATCTTTATTTTATTTGTTTACGACTTTTTTCCAAAATTAATCATTTTAAAGTTATAAACAAAGAAATTAGAAAAAAATCGATGTTTTTCGAAATTTTTAAATATTTAAATTTTTTTATTAATGTTCTGGGCATATTTGAGAAGGAGCATAAGTCAATTAATATTGTTGAATTTGTCACCTAACTTTATCTGCAAAAATCGGCGGATCTACGGGGGATAGGGGAAATTTCCCCAAACAAAATTCAAAATTCATGAAACTTAAACCATAGACAGACAAATCTAATCCAGTAAACTCTCAGTAAATTATTTGCCCTTTTATAGGGAATTGAAGTCTGAGTAATTACGGACGCAACTGAAAACAGCTTTGAGATATGGTGTTATCAAATAAGGTGGACAATATTATGGACATAACACGTAACAAACATGGAAACATTAGGAAAGATGAAAAGAGATGCAGGGATGTAAATTACGAAGTATACCTTGTGCTTTACAGCCTATGAGTAAACCTTTAGCAAGGTAAAACACAAGACATTCTTTAACATACTAAAATATAATCATGATAATAATCAAATAACTGAATCAATTTGTCAAATGATGTCAAATGATGAGGTATGGCCGGGTTGTATTCTATCTCCCGTACTGTTCAATATACAGGGTGTCCCAGACTAATTTACCCACGCTATATCTCTTAAACGAATAGAGATTTTCGAATGGGACACAAGGTGATATATTCTACTTGTAATACACTTTAATATGGCGTACAAAAAAATCATCCCCTAAATAATCATCCCTTAGTTACAACCCCTAACTTTAATTTTTTTAATAGCACCCTGTACATTTTTTTATAGTTTTGGATGTGGTTTTCTATCGTCTATTCAACACATTTTTTGAAAATAAAATCGGTTCGTAAATAACCAAGAAAATATCAGTTTAGTTTTGTATTGTTAATTATGTGTCCCAGACTAATTTATCAAGACTATATTTCATAAACGAATAGAGATTTTCGAATGGGACAAAAACTGATCTATTACATTTTTGTAATAAACTTTAATATGGCGTAGAAAAAAATATCCCCTAAATATTCATCCCTTAGTTACAAACCCTAACTTTATTTTTTTTAAATAGCACCCTGTAAGTTAGGGATGAATATTTAGGGGATGAATTTTTCTACGCCATATGAAACTGTATTACAAATGGAATAGATCAGTTTTTGTGCCATTCGAAAGTCTCTATTCGTTTAAGAAATATAGCCTGGATAAATTAGTCTGGGACACAGAATTTAACAAAAATAAACTAATAGTTTCTAGGTTATTTACGAACCGATTTATTTTCAAAAAATGTGTTGAATAGACGAAAAAAGACCACATCCAAAACTATAAAAAAATATACAGGATGCCATTAAAAAAATTAAAGTTAGGGGTTGTAAATAATGGATTATTATTTAGGGGATGATTTTTTTGTACGCCATATTAAAGTGTATTACAAGTAGAAATATCACCTTTTGTCCCATTCGAAAATCTCTATTCCTTTAAGAGATACAGCGTGGGTAAATTAGTCTGGGACACCCTGTATATACCTACAGGGAAAATTTTCAAGAAGGTTTCGAAGATTATAAGAAGTCATTTCGTTGGATAGAGAAGAAAGACTTGAAATACCGATGAACAGAATAGTAAGAATTCTTGAAGAATTCGGAGATAAACTATCCACAATGAAAACAAAGAGCATTTTATCAGTAAAAACATTAATGGAACTTTCAGAATTAACATAAACGAACATTAATTGAAGTGAATTCGTCATTCAAAAATAACGTAGATGAATGCATTATGGCATGAATGCAATGTAAATGAAACTTGGGTTCAATCAAAGAGAGTAAAAGCCTCAAACTAGAAAGCAAATTGGATGGGTACAACTTTTTCCAAGTTGTTCGGTCTTCCATCAACCTAGGGTCAAATGGGATGTTCATTTTTCGGAGATCTGCTTGGATGTTATCTCTCCATCGCATTCTGAGACGTCCGAGTTGTCTTTTGCCTACAGGAATCTCCTCCCATACCAGTCTTACAAGTATCTCGTTATGAAGTCTGTGCACGTGGCCTGCCTATCTTAGTCGCTGTGATCGGCGTCATTGTAGAGTGCTTTTAATTCAATATTGGTTCTGATTCTAGAGTGGTTTGTGGTAATATGGTGAGGTTCGAAAATGTTTCTAAGTATTTGTCGTCCAAAACGCTTTTCTTAATTTGCTTTGGTCATGGTCCACTTTTTGCATCCATATGCTAGTGCAGGTCTGATGATGAATTTATAGATTTTCATCTTTGAACTTATTATAAGATTTTTTGATTTTATAAGCTTATCCAGTGCAAATAGACAGTGATTTGACGATTGGATTCTGCGAGAGTTTAGTATTTACACGTACTTTAGATATTCCACCCTCCATACAGACTTTGGTCATCCAAATGAGTTCCCTTTGTATTGAGAACTCCGCCATGGCATTCCATACTTGGCTTCTTTCTACGCTATCATATGCATGCTAAAAGTCTATGAAGAGATTGTGGTCTGTTATAAGTACTCCCCTTTCTAGAAGCTGTCTCAGCGTGAATAGTTAATCTATTGTTGATCTGTTTGCCCTAAAACGGGCTTGATATTCTCCTAGGACATTTTCAGCATAAGGGGTTACTCTACTGAGAATGATGTTTGAGAGGATTTTTTATACGCCGTGTTTAGGAGTGAAATTTCTCTATATTTCGCGCATTTTGTTTTGGCCTCTTTTTTGTGGATGGGCACTATGATGTTTTCCTTCCATCTTGCTATGCGTCTTGGTATCCTTTCTTCTAACTATATAGGCGTTATTAACTGGTGGATTTGGCGATGTAGTGCGTCTCCCCCGCATTTCAGAAATTCGGCTGGTATTTCGTCCGTAACCGGCGCTTTGTGATTTTTCAGCTTATTTAAGACCTTTTGGGTTTTTTCAAAAGGGGGATTTTTGACGGGCATGTCCGCTGTGATACAGATCGGTTTTTTGTGCTGTTTCTCCTGAATGATATTTAGAAGGTCCGTGAAATACCCTTTCCATTCTTCAGTTAGATCTTTACCGTCGATTACCATATGGCCTTGATTGTCTCTCAGTGTAGGGATAGAATTGATTCTAGGCCCTCTTTTCTCAGAGGAAATTGCTTTATAGAATTCTCTGGAGCCTGGTTTGGGTCGGTCTCTCTCCATAGCTTCATATTTTTATTGTTCATAGTTTCTTTTCTTTGTGCGTATAATTTTATTTTGTTTCTTTTCGGTGCTCGTCGTATTCCTTTTTATTTTTGTTACTGGTAATAAACCTAAAAGAATAAAAAGGAGTAAATTTTATAAAAGGTTATATTTTTTCCATTTTTTTTACATTTTTTCCACATTATGAGGATGAGAAAAGAAATTACCATAGAAATAAAGGAAGTAACAAGCGATTAAAAGCAATGAAAATATGACTTTTTTTAAATTAAAAACAGTCTAAAATAACATGTTTTAAAATACAAGAGAATTTTATTTATTAAAATTTTATATGAGTACATATTTCTATAAATAATTATTGTTGTCGTGTTTATTAAAATTTTATGTCGAATATGGTTTCATATGTGTTCTCTTCTCACCCTATTACAATTTTGTTAGAACTCGTATCTTTTTTTTTGCATAAATTTTAGCGCTGTTAAATGAAATAAGAGATACACGTAATAAATTGGTAAGTTCACAGTGTCATAATTATTTCTCTTTACTACCCACTAAACTAGACTCTACGTACTTAAACCTAGTAGGTAAATTTAATTATTCACAAATCTTACAACTCGAGTTTATATCTCCATTAAATGGCGGATATGCATCCTATTGCAAATCATGTTATAATATTACGACAGTTTGCCAATATCATACATTAGTTTTTTATGGAGTACTCTGGAAGTGCGTTTAAAAATAGCTTTGATAAAGTGGTTCAATCAGGACCGGACTAGGCTAAGCAGCCGGTGTTGTGTGTTACGATAAAAACAACAAAAAACAGGTTACGTAAACTTCCTCTTCTTCTTAAAAAACCATATCCTCAATGGAAGTTGGCTACTACAATTGCAAACTCTTCTCTGTCTTCAGCTATTCTTATTAGCTGTTCAAAATTTAGCGCTGTCGTTTGTCGGATGTTTCTTAGCCACGATAGTATTTTCCTTCATATTGTCCGTCCGCTATAACTTTTCCCATGCGCCACGATTCATTTTCAAACAAATTAAATCAAAACATAAAGTGAAACGTACGCCGATGTGTGTAGCCAAAACATAAAGTGAAACGAACGTCGATGTGGATATACATTTTGTATACTGTATACTATATACTACACACATCGGCGTACGTTTCACTTTATGTTTTGATTTAATTTGTTTGAAAATGAATCGAGACTCATGGGAAACGTTATGGCGGACGAACTATAGTAGAGCTTCACGATACAATACGATATCGATACCTTTTAAGTACATAATGAGTATTGTATTGCTTACGCCAATGAAGTATCGTATCGTGTATCGATATCTGCAATACTTTCTTATAAAAATATCGTATTGGTATTGATTTCGATACGATATAGATACAATACTCGATAAAATATCGATATAAAAAGTATTAACACGTTGACGGACAGAACGTCTATAGACGTTTAATTTCCATTGAGGGAATGTGACACAACGTCTATAGACATTGCATTTTTCCCTATTCTACTATGCAAAATACATACAGTGTCACAACACTTGCTTATACATTTGACGCACTGTGCGTCAGCGTGTTAATCTTTATTAAAAAAATCTTTTAAAATCTACAAGAAATAGGAAAATTGTAACCTCACAAATATTATCCTTTAAAGAGCTCTTCATCCATCTGTTCACACAAATCAGTTCTTTGGTACTTTTATGTTCTAAAGAGCATCATTTATTCGTTAGTACCAGCGCTGCTTTAGAAAAAATCCGCTCGACTGGTACGGTCGTCGCTTGAACACACAAAATATCCCTAACCAACCGAGATAAAACGGGGAAAACACTAATGAGTATCGTATCGACATTAATATTGCTAAGGTATATATTATATCGGTATCGTATTGGTTGTCGATACGATATTAATACAATATCGATATTTTTACCAAATATCGTGAAGGTCTACTTCATAGTCCTCTCTTTCCCTCGATCTTTCCTTTCGCTATTAGTCGAGCATATCTGTACTTATTACTTTTTAGTATGTGGCCTTAGAGCTTCATGGTACGATACAATATCGATACTTTTTAAGTATTGAGTACTGTATTGGTTATGCCAATGAAGTATCGTATCGAGTATCGATATCGGCAATACTTTCTTATAAAAATATCGTATTGATATTGATTTCGATACGATATCGATACAATACTCGATAAAATATCGACATAAAAAGGATTATACATCTGAGCTGTGTATGTGTAGGCTCTTTATGCCCACTTTTGCATGCTTGGCAAATGGACATTAATCTAAAAATATTACGAATATATATGTATATTCTTATAAAGATTGAATATGGCTGAATGCTTCTTTGAAAGTCGACAAATACTTACTAATTCTGTATTGTTTAAAAACTACTTTTGAAAATATAGGGAAATCGCCGGAGATTCGGAATAAATGGCAATTCAGTACTTGTTAAAAATTATTTTTGAGTCACCATTACTAACTTCCATAATATTGCCACACATGCCACATGATATAAACAGTGTAATCATAACAGACATTTACTCACTCTCAAGAATTTCAGGTTCATGAACCCAAGTGTAAAATATTATAACAGCTGATGCTTGGGTTGCAGATCTCTTATACTTTTATGTAATAAATAAGTATGATCCAAATACCTATTCCACAAAATATAATCAAACAACTGTGGCGTTTTATTTTTTTTTTTTTTTTCGATATCGATATTTTCAATAATATCGAGGCAAGCGTATCGACAGTACAAGACTATTGTATTGATTTCAGGTAATGAGACGTATCGACATTAATATTGCTAAGGTATGTATTGTATCGGTATCGTATTGGTTTTCGATACGATATCAATACAATATCGATATTTTTATCGAATATCGTGAAACTCTATGTGGCCTAGGTATGATGTTTTTCTAACTTTCACTGTTTTGAAAAGTTCTCTTTACTTGTCTATTCTATGCAGCACTTCTTCTTTGGAGGCACGCGACGTCCATTAAATTCAGGATTCTCCGGTAGATCCACATTTCAAAGGCCTCCAATTTATTTACGGTTAATCTTTTAAGTGTCAACGTCTCAACTGCATAGAGACGTAGCATTTTGTTAAAAGTAGTCGACTTTCGACCTTTTGGATGGTTTTTTAAAGTTTTAATCAAAATAAAATCTTAATTTTAATATACTTGCTTTATAGACCAGTTATCAGCGGTAAAATACTGTAAACCGTGGAATTTTGAGAATCAACACCGATTTGAATGAAAATTTGGTTTTAAGCTCTGTTGGTACTCTTCTTCAAAATCTACCCTATGACGAACTGCGCTTTTGCCCTGGGAGTGAAAACAACCCCATTTAGGGGATGACAATTTTTTAATCAAAATAACTATGGAAATCTATAAAGTGACCAATTCTGAGTAAATTTTGTTCTACAGCGTGTCTACTTAAGTTGGAAACATATGGGAAACTTTTTTGTTATGCATTTTACGAAAAAAAGTTATTCTTTATAAAAAGTTCTGCATGCTCTAAAACTTAAGATTCAATCATCAGATATCAAATTTTCTCAATATTATACGAGGTATGTCAAAAAATATGAACTTCGTTCAAGAGTAAAGTACCTTTATTTCACTCAATATCGAAAATTCTTATTATGAAAAGTTGTTTGGAAATATAAACTAAGATCAAATATGCAATTACATGGTTCTAATTGAAAAAAAATATTTTCCAAATTTTTCTCAAATTTATCGTTTTTATTTATTACACATACGATAACTCTTTTATTATTACTTTTACGAAAAAAAGGTATTCCTTATAAAAATCTCTGTATGTCCTAAGGCCGAAGATGCAACTATCAGATATCACGTTTTATTAATTTTATACGAGGTATGTCAAAAAATATGAATTTCATTCAAGAGTAAAGTACCTTTATTTTTCACAATATTGAAAACGGCTATTAAAAAAGTTGTTTAGAATTAAAAACTATGTTTCGATATGCAATAACATCCTTCTAATTGAAATATTGTGAAATATAAAGGTACTATAATCTTGAGCGAATTTCATATTTTTTGACACACCTCGTATAAAATTAATAAAAGTTGATATATCATGGTTGTGTCTTAGATTTTGGACCATGCAAAGCTTTTTATGAAGAATAACTTTTTGTCATAAAATGAATAATAAACGAGTTATATTTTTTTTTCAATTAGAAGCATGTAATTGCATATTTGATCTTAGTTTTTAATTCCAAACAACTTTTTATCATAAGAATTTTCGATATTGAGAGAAATAAAGGTACTTTATCCTTGACCGAAATTCATATTTTTTGACATACCTCGTATAATATTGAGAAAATTTGATATCTGATGATTGAATATTAGGTTTTGGGGCATGCAGAACTTTTTATAAAGAATAACTTTTTTTCGTAAAATTAATAATAAAAGCGATTTATTTGCGATTAAAACTGTGCATGTTTCATTGAAACAACTCAAGTTTTATAACTGTTTTTCATGAATGACTTGAAAAAATTTAATTTTTTAGAAAAAATCATTAAGAACAAAATTGTGGCTAATAAAAAAGCAAAGATTCTCGTCGGAATGACCTAGGTAAACCCAATAACGACTGAGTTATTGTTCTTAAAAATATGGTTATTTTCGAAGAACCTCGAAATGGAGAACTTTCAATCTCAAATAACTCGAATGTGGTACAATTTTTTGGAAAAATTTAAGAGACATATTTTAAAACTCAATAAAAAATCTTTCAAATAAGCTCTAACAAAAGTTTTTTGGATAAGAACAATTTTAATAAAAATGAATAGCTTCCCACTTGAAATTAACTTTACTTTAAAATGGCATTATTGTATTTAAAAAAAAAATGCATTTTTCTTAAATAAACCTAAAATTATTCATGATACAAAAACAAAAAAAGTCAAAATTTTCAGTAAAGAAATTCCACAATTAATATTTGAATAATTTTTTCATATTATGAATACTTTTAGATTGATTTAAGAAAAATGCACTTTTTATTAAATTTTAAAAATGTCATTTTCGATTTAATCAACTATTTTTTCTAAGCTAAGCATTCCAAACCGGTCTAATCACATGGATCGTATCAATGATACCTAAATAAAGTTAATTTCAAGTGGGAAGCTATTCATTTCTATTGGGATTGCAACGACGAGGGTTTATTTTTAAATTTCAAAAAGAAAAAAGCAGAGAGCGACTTTATTTTCGTCATAAGTCGGTCAGTTCTTACGCAAAAAACTTTTGATAAAGCTTATTTGAAATTTTTTTTAATGAACTTTAAAAAATGTCTCTTAAGTTTTCTCAAAAAATTGCACCACATTCGAGTTATTTGAGATTCAAGGTCCTCTATTTCTATGTTCTTCGAAAATAACCATCCTTTAAAGAGCAATAACGACGGAGTTATTGGGTTTACATAGGTCTTTCAGACGCGAAGTTTTTTTATTAGCTACAATTTTGTTTTTAATGATTTTTTCTATAAAATTATTTTTTGTTAAGTTATTTATGAAAAACGCTTATAAAACGTGAGTTTTTTCAATGAAAAATGCATAGTTTCAATAGCAAATAAATTGGAAAGTGTAAATTCTGCAAAAAAATTTTATAGAAAATTTACTCCGAATTGACCACTCTATCGATTTCCATAGTTATTTTGATTAAAAAAGTTTCATCCCCTTGATGGGGTTGTTTTCACTCCCAGCCCAGGGCACAAGCGCAGTTCAGCATAGGGTAGATTTTGACAAAGGTTATAATTACTAAAAAAACTAAGTTTTTAATCTAATAGCACATAAAACAACACTAAAAATGTTGCTCTATATCCTACCAGATTGAAAACAATGGGAACCTTCTCTGGTTGAATTGAAAATGGTTATTCATTTTTTGTTATAAGTACATACTACCTAAATCCAAATTTTCAAGGAAATCGACCTTGGTTCTCAACATTCTACGAAAAAATGGCTGTTGATTGGACTATTATATAGATACTGAACTAAATATATTGCAATAAAAATTAATTCTTTTTTCAGCTGTGCTTGAACCTCCGTCCCGTGTTCTAAAAGGTAAGTTACCTACTAAATATATTAGTTTTGTTTGTCCAAAATTGGAACTCTTAATTCTACAAGGTTATAAATATTATGATTCTTATATTGAATGGGTTGCATATGTGAGTCCATATTAAATGTAGTAATGAAACAAAGACTTACTCACAATCATTTAATTATACTTTGACGACCGGTTTCGATCTCTACATTATTCAGATCATCTTCAGGTCGGCGTTACAAGTAGTTTGAAACCGGTCGTCAAAGTATAATTAAATGATTGTGAGTAAGTCTTTGTTTCATTACTACATTATGATTCTTCTTAATTGCTACTTGTGAACTTACACATTTCTTGAACTTAAATGTGCTAAATTAAAAGAGACAAAACAAAGATGAAGATATGAATGAACACGAAAAAACCAAAAACGTGAATATAACTATCGATTAAGAACTAGTATTTCAACTCTGACGTATACACCAAACATGCAATTATAGTATATTAAGTATGGATAACGGTAAGGGTTTTATACCGATCGAAGACAATTGTTTGGAGGAGGAGCGAAGCGACGACTCCAATTATTGTCTGAGATCGGTTACCCTTAACGTTCGACATACTTATAACGTTTTTTGCACGATTGATACCATTATAAATTATAAAATTAAACATTTTCGTCATATTGACTAGTTTCATTCATTTTATCAAGATAGATACTTTGGTTGTTAGGTAGTAACTAGGGTGCATAACAACAATGGAGAATTGAGTTTTTATTTAGTTGTCAATAATTTTAAGTACAATTTTGATTATTATAAATTAAAATATGAGCGAAAGTGAATTTGAAGAAATTGAACGGGCTTGGGAAGAAGGGTGTTCCGCAATTATTCCCGAAAAATCCAAAACCCGTTATCAAAATACCTACCAAAGTTTTAAAAAATGGTGCGAAGGCAAGAATTTAAGAATCGAAGAAAAGACTCTATTGGCATATTTCGTTCAAAGACATATGCAGTTGAAAGCTCCTGGAAGCCTCTGGGCAGAATATTCAATGATTAAATCCACCGTTTTTCTTTATGATGGCATTGATATTTCCAAGTTTTCAACTTTGATCGCGTATTTGAAGAGAAAAAATGTTGGCTATAGGCCCAAGAAGTTTCAATATTAATAAATAATTCGTTAGTTTTCTTTATTCTTTCAAAAAATAAATTAAAATTAAGAGATTTTTTAATTCGACGGTAAGTGAATTATTTACCGTCGAGTTGGAGTACTTACCGTAGAGTTGGATTACTTACCGTCGAGTTGCTAGTAAATGTCACCTACTGACGTAAAATCTGTCACGGTAAACAGTCAAAAATGATCAATCGTGCAAAAAAGATTATAACGATGACAAAAATATATCAACTCAAATAGGTACAAGTGCAATAATTTGTAAAGATGCACAACCAAAAATTATTTGGAACTGGTTTGCGGATAAACATATTTAATATATGTATGTAGAGATCTTACCAATAGCGAAGGAATTAATAAACCAAGTTCTAAAATTTATAAGATCAAGGATGATTCCAGGAAAATGTAAAGTAAATACTGGTTAACTTTCCTAGTTATAAAAAAAGGATGTGTGTGTACTTTGTATGCACGTAAGAAGTTATACATCTATTATATTTATGATTTCAACGAAATAACAAATATACCTACTTAAAACAGTTTATTTGTATTTTATTTAATTATTAAACTAATTTTGATATTACCAGTTTCAAAATTTTTTTATTAAAACAATATCGAAAATTACAAAAAAATAAAAAAAGAATCGTCCGTGTCCGAATTTGAACCCGGGGCCTCCGCGATGCGTAGTCGAATGCTCTACCAATAACCCATCAGGGCTTTGTGTACACGACTTCTCGGACGTAATTACAAACCACAGTGACAAATAGATCAAGTGATGTATAAAAATATAAAAATGTTTAATACTTATTATCTTACTCCCGAGGAAGACAAATCCAAAGACACAAAAATTATAATAAATATAATGTATTATTGTGTTTTCAATTTATCAATCAAAGGCAAAATGAAAATTAAATTAAATTTTTTTTTAAATAACGCGGGCACATAAATTTGATACACCCTGTATATTAATCTGTAAATATTTATTAGAATTTAGTTTGGATGTAAGTAGATTTCTATTTTAATGAGCTTTCCGATGAACCATTAAAGACTTTTGTGAATAATTAAAGTGAAAAGGACGATGTATTTAGTTTTAAAATGGAAAAAGATTGTTTATTACGGGAACTATAGAATCTACAGGTAGAGGTAATTATCATTTTCTAGAAAAATAGTTTAAAAGAAAGTTTGGAATTTTAATATCTTTGTTTCAACCCGAGTAAATGTTGTAGGGTTCCCCGAAAGTAATTAGGATGGTCGGAATAATTTTGAAAATGACTGTTTGTTTATCGAATGGAAAAGAGAAATGTTTCTGATTCTTGGCAATTTGGAAGGGGAAAAGTGGTTTGAATGATTGAGTGAGTTTGAAAAAGAAGTCATTATGTTTTTGGCATCGCTGAGGAGCAGTCGACGTTTTCGTGGATAAGTAGTTAGCAAGTACCAGTGTTTGTTTGATAGTGGAGAATAGTGCTGAAAAGTGGAACGAGAGACAGATCAAATTGAGACGAAATACCTCTTTGATTCTGTATTATTGTGAGAAGGAAAGCAGAGAATTTTTGGAGTTTGTGTGAATCGAGTACTGGTCAAAAGAGGCTTTGGCTCGTTGGAGAATTGGTGCTGGTATGCTGATAGTTTTGAAGCTGGAGAACGGAGAGGGCTTTGATGAGTAGCCTTTAACATAGTCAACGAGGGAGAGCTGTTTTGGGTCACGAGAAGACATCAGAGTGAGTGAAGCAAAAGGTCAGTCAACTTATGTGAAAGATATTTTTATGTTCGGAAACTAAAATTTTGAGTAAAAGCCATATGAATTAAAATTCCAATATTTCTAAAAGTAAATAGGAAGTATAGCTAATCTTGCGAATACATAAATTTGTTTTGTTTAGTTTGTTTTACCAAAGTCATCGGGAACAAACCGATTAATGTTTTTTTTAACTAGAATAAATTTAAGTGGTAGAAATTTCATTCGGACATCTATGTCCACAGGTTTTAGATTTGATAGATTTTTAGAGTATTGATTTTGATAAATAAAAGACAATTCTGTACGTTTATTTTATGTTCTTGCTTTATTTCTTTTTCCTATTTTTATCCCGATTAGGATCAACTAAGAGATACTGAACCCACGAGAGAAGATAAGTATAACGTAAGATAATTTAGACATTTTTTAATATTATAAAAAGGCTCCCTGAGATTTTTTATTCATTTTTTATGTATGATTTGCGACAATTAAATAATTGATCAAATAAATAATAATTAATATAAAATTAATAAGAAGCAGATCAGAACAGTATTTACTAAAAACACTAACATATCCTTTTCAAACCTTATTTGCACTGATGCATACATAACTTAAAAAATGATTTAGCAACTAACAACATACTGTCTTTGGCATGCGCCCAAAATAATAAAAATTCACTCTCAATCGCGCCTAAAGAAGTATAACTTCAAAAATAATAAAAAAATCCATTTTTTCCAAGAAGAACCCTAGCTCATTGAGTTAACAGAATTTAGAGTGCATATCAACGCAAACCTGTATAATGAATCTTTGAACAAACAATAAGGGAAACTAGCGAAACAAAATTTACAACGGAAGAAATGAAGAATATTAGAGCATCCACCATACAGTACTGATTTATCGCCTGGCGATTTCCATATACAGTCCGTTTAATATACTTACCGTTGCACGTCATTATCTACGTCAGAGATCTAAGTTGACATTGTTGCCCAATTACAAAAAATTCTTGAATTCATTTTAAATCAAATATATCACATAATATTTGCGGAAGTGAATTCTACAAAACAAAAAAACTTAATATTCAATGTAAATAAATAAAAACTTAGAATAGAAGAATTAAGTTATAATCTTAAGATAAATTAAATAATAAAAACAATAAATATAATAAATCAAATACTTATAGTAAAGAATAAAAACAAATATGAAGTGTCATCACCGCAACTGTTAAATAAATGTTACCGATTTATGCCAAAATATCACCTGCGTTGGATTACAGTTACAGTGTGTTCCGAACAAATGTGCTCCATAAAAACGCTTTATAATCCATTTATACAAATTAAACGAAACATATTATTGTGTATTTCTTTAAGTTAACATTAATAGAAATCTTCAAATATTATTTCTACACGTATATAATAAAATATGTATGTGGCTGTAATTCCAGTGTACTCGGCAAAATGATTCTAAAAGGGAACACACCTACCGCCTAAATATTTCGTGTTGGTATCATGTGACGTCGCGGGCTATGACGCGGATGACGTGCAACGGTAAGTATATTAGACGAAGTATATTTGGACCATTGAAGAGCGTTAAAAGAAGTTAATCGCTCTCAGTAACAGTTTTAAGGTAATCGTTTTCAGAAGTACAAAATGCCGTAGAGTAATTCTTCGAGCCACAAGAATTCTTAAGCAGGGTATAAATCGCCAAATCGGTTGGTGAAACAATGGAATAATGCGCTTTATTTGTTTGACCAAGCCACCTAATTAGAATCTTAAAATGTTTTATAGCATGCTCTATATTTCTGTGAAATAGTCTAAATCAGGGAAGCCCCCGATTCCATTCTGCTGAAAACTAGCATTATAAAAAATGTAAGATCATTTACATTGATTACAGTTGAGTCCCTGAATCTTTACCCGTGGGTCATCATTTAAAACATACGAAATAAGTCGATGAGAAGTCGCAAATTGAAATTTACTAATACCACAGGCTGTGGGTGAAAAAACGTGATATAATTCAGGAATTTTTGAAACCTATCAGGTGTTGTAAAGGACGATGCCAGGAATAACTTCTACTACAATGTAACCAAAAATATTGTGCGCTTTTTTTATATTGCGATTTTCATTTGTTAAATTTGCAATTTTTAAAGATTTTTAATTTTGCAGGTTAGGATATTGATTTTAGAGAAAAACTTTTAAATATAAAGTTGTAGTTAATTAAAAAACCTACAATTTGAGCTACGGTAAGTTTAATTTCATTTATTGGTTATTGCAAAACAGCCTGCGATAGGTCCAAAATGGCCGTTTTTTACAATTGCATTATTTATTGTACAAATCATTTTTTTATATATTTTTTAAAGCTTTAGAATGAAGATCTTTCAATTCCAAACATAAAAAAATTGTAAAGCCAGATTAACGAATTTGTTGCTTAGATATTACAAATTGTTTATCCCAAGAGGTCAAATGTCGAAGGCTATAACTTTTTGAAAAAAAAATCGTAGAGAGTTGGTGAAACATCCAACCTCCTTCCAAGGAGTTATATTTTGATATTCTGATGTAAATAAATGCGTAAAACATTTTTACACCTCTAATTTTTGAGTTTGAAAATAAGGGGGCAAATTTCGTTAAAAACATTTAGAGCTGAAGCGGCCCTGTAGATCCTATGAGTTTTTAACTTACAGATTATTGTTGCTGAAGACGAAACGAAGATTTAAAAAAAATAGAAAAAATTTACGACCAATTGAAGCCGAGATAATTTTTGTGTTTGAAAATAAGGGGGCAAATTCCGTTATAAACATTTAGAGTTGAAGCGGCCCTGTACATCTTATGAGTTTCTAACTTACAGATTAAAGTTGATGAAGACAAAAGGAAGATTTATAAAAAAATAAAAAATTTCTACAACCAACTGAAGCCGAGATAATTGTTTTTTTTTTCTTAAATCGTAGTGCCTTTATTTATAACAATTAAGAAATTATTTTACAGTCATTGACTAAAGAAAGACTTATATTATCTTAAAATAAAATTTATTATAAAATATAATTACATTTAATTATTAAAAATTATTTTTAAAATCGGTGCTTTTGCCAGCGGCCGAATTTTGCAAATCGCCCGGCTCGCTTCAAATCCGCGCGCTCGGAAAATTTTTACGTAACTCGTATTAAATTTTGACAGAAAACAATTTAATAATATTACCATTATAATATACAGTGTGTTTACCACTGTATTTGTTTTTCTTGATAAACTTTTATATGTGAAATCTCATTTCTGAAGAAATAATATTAGGTACAAAAATGATACATATACATATATGAAATATATAACTATATTTTTAATTTTCTCATTGTTATATAAATATAATAATAATAATGTTACTTCTTATTATACAATATAAAATTTTTTCTTCTTGTAGTGACTATCCGTTTTGGATGTTGGCGAACATCCAAAACGGATAGTCACTACAAGGAGAAAATTTTTATATTGTATAATATTCTTATTATACAATATAAAACTTTTTCTTTCGCCAACATCCAAAACGGATAGTCACTACAAGAAGAAAAAGTTTTATATTGTATAATAAGAAGTAACATTATTATTATTATATTTATATAACAATGAAAAAATTAAAAATATAGTTATATATTTCATATATTATTATTATATGTATATATTTCATATATTATTATTATATGTATCATTTTTGTAATATTATTTCTTCAGAAATGAGATTTTACATATAAAAGTTTATCAAGAAAAACAAATACAGTGGTAAACAGACTGTATATTATAATGGTAATATTATTAAATTGTTTTCTGTCAAAATTTAATACAAGTTACGTAAAAATTTTCCGAGCGCCCGGATTTGAAGCGAGCCGGGCGATTTGCAAAATTCGGCCGCTCGCAAAAGCACAGATTTTAAAAATAATTTTTAATAATTAAATGTAATTATATTTTATAATAATTTTTATTTTAAGATAATATAAGTTTTTCTTTAGTCAATGACTCTAAAATAATTTCTTAAATGTTATAAATAAAGGCACTACGATTTAATAAAAAAAAACAAGTATCTCGGCTTCAGTTGGTTGTAAAAAAATTTTATTTTTTATAAATCTTCGTTTCGTCTTCAGCAACTTTAATCTCTAAGTTAGAAACTCATAGGATGTACAGGGCCGCTTCAGCTCTAAATGATTATAACGACATTTGCCCCCTTATTTTCAAACCCAAAAATTAGAGGTTTAAAAATGTTTTACGCATTTATTTACATCAGAATATACAAATATAACTCTTTAGAAGGAGATTGGATGTTTCACCAACTCTCTACGATTTTTATTCAAAAAGTTATAGCCTTCGACATGTGACCTCTTGGAATAAACAATTTATAATATCTAAGCAACAAATTCGTTAATCTGGCTTTACAACTTTTTTTATGTTTGGAATTGAAAGATCTTTATTTTAAAGCTTTAAAAAATATAAAAAAAATGATTTGTACAATAAAGAATGCAATTGTAAAAAACGGCCATTTTGGACATTTCGCAGGCTGTTTTGCAATAACCAATAAAGGAAATTAAATTTACCATAGCTCAAATTGTAGGTTTTTTAATTTACTACAACTTTCTCTTAAAAAGTTTTTCTCTAAAATCAATATCCTAACCTGCAAAATTAAAAATCTTTAAAAATGGCAAATTTAACAAATGAAAATCGCAATATAAAAAAAAGCGCACAATATTTTTGGTTACATTTTTATTTTAGTAGAAGTTATTCCTGGCATCGTCCTTTACAACATCTGATAGGTTTCAAAAATTCCTGAATTATATCCTGAAATTGACCTATTTTTCACCCACAGCCTGAGGTATAAACGCAACAGCAAGTGACAGTAAGTAAGTAACTTGCTGTTGCGTTTAGTAAATTTCAATTTCCGACTTATCATCGACTTATTTCGTATGCTTTAAATGATGACGTACGGGTAAAGAAAGATTCAGGGACTCAACTGTACATTAGGTTAGGATAAGTTTGTAACGCCGATCCTGAAAAGGAAAGCGATACCAATTTGTGTATAAATATCGATATTATTCGTAAGTAACATATGATCCATTTCGATAGATAAAAAAATGTTAACAAACTCTCTTATCTTATCTGCGAGCATTATAAATACATGCAGGGTAAATTCTTTACTTCAATACATATCAAAACATAATTTATAACATTTTATTACAAAATTGGTTAGCTACCGAGATTTTGTTATGATTTGTAGGTATTTATTTAGAAAACTGTATGGAGTTCGACTTGTCGATAAGGGTAAACATAGAGGAGGACTACTTATCGCCAAGGCTTACTTCATAATGCCTATTTATAGACAAGATATTAGCAAATATGTGCCACAAACTTCAAGGGTTTTAATAATATCTTTATTAGTATGAACTTTACACATTAATAAACATTATATAAAAAAATAGGTGAAAACAATAAAGAGAGATATTGCTAGCGTAGAGCCATTCCATTGCATCAGGAGTTAATTCGTAGATTACGTTTAAACTACCTTCAAATTGTGTAACTGAACATTCTTCGGTGATATGGCGGACTGTTTGTTCAGTAGCATTGAATAATTTGTCACATAGTGGGCTGCCTGGAATGCCCCATTGGGTAAGTGATTTATTGCATACTCCATGACCTACTCTGATTCGGTTCAGATTACAGCTGTCTAGGCGAGAAAGAGAGAACATAGACATAAGGATATACACGGCATACTGAGCAAAATAGCGTAACGCGCGGGCAGTCGATCGGTGGTCTGTGGTCTATCTGTCTCTTTGTACAAAGCGATCCCGCGCATGTGACAAACAAAGATGGCTATACCACTCAAAGTGAATATTGACCAATGACGTCCTTGATATTGGCGTTGCACCGCGATGCACAGAGCGGTCCATACCTCACCTAGTCTAGTCTATTATTGTCTATGAAAGAGAAATCGTTGAGTTTGACTGGGATCTTCTAATAGGTGTGCACTGCTCACGTCTTCGTTCCATTCACCTATCCAGTGCTCATCGTTGTGAAATTGTTTGGAATATTGTTATAGAAATATGCTTTATTGTCACTGAAAATTATACAATTTTATGGACAAAGCTTAACATAGAGTCACAAAAAAAATAAATATATTACAATAACAAATACAATTTTCTGAAATTAGATAAATCGTCAATAAAAAAAATATAAACAAGTTAAAAAAATGAAGCAAAAAACAAAACCAATATATTGCAAAATTACTGTAAATTGCAAAATTGAACATACAACATATAATAAAACACAAACAAAGGAACTAATAAGTTTAAGCTGCTGTATGTGACACCCAAATATACAGCGTGTCTACTTAAGTTGGAAACATATGGGAAACTTTTTTATTATTAATTTTACGAAAAAAAGTTATACTTTATAAAAAGTTCTGCATGCCCCAAAACTTAACATTCAATCATCATATATCAAATTTTCTCAATATTATACGAGGTATGTCAAAAAATATGAATTTCGGTCAAGGATAAAGTACCTTTATTTCTCTCAATATCGAAAATTCTTATGATAAAAAGTTGTTTGGAATTAAAAACTAAGATCAAATATGCAATTACATGCTTCTAATTGGAAAAAAAATTCTCAAAGTTATGGATACCCAACATCGTTTTTAATTATTACAAAAATATGATAACTCGTTTATTATTCATTTTATGAAAAAAAGTTATTCTTCATAAAAAGCTTTGCATGGTCCAAAATCTAAGACACAACCATGATATATCAACTTTTATTAATTTTATACGAGGTGTGTCAAAAAATATGAAATTCGCTCAAGATTATAGTACCTTTACATTTCACAATATTTCAATTAGAAGGATGTTATTGCATATCGAAACATAGTTTTTAATTCTAAACAACTTTTTTAATAACCGTTTTCAATATTGTGAAAAATAAAGGTACTTTACTCTTGAGTGAAATTCATATTTTTTGACATACCTCGTACAAAATTAATAAAATGTGATATCTGATGGTTGCATCTTCGGCCTTAGGATATACAGAGCTTTTTATAAAGAATACCTTTTTTTCGTAAAAGTAATAATAAAAGAGTTATCTTATGTGTAATAAATAAAAACGAAGTTAGTATCAATAAATTTGAGAAAAATTTGGAAAATATTTTTTTCCAATTAGAACCATGTAACTGCATATTTGATCTTAGTTTATATTTCCAAACAACTTTTCATAATAAGAATTTTCGATATTGAGAGAAATAAAGGTACTTTACTCTTGAACGAAGTTCATATTTTTTGACATACCTCGTATAATATTGAAAAAATTTGATATCTGATGATTGAATCTTAAGTTTTAGAGCATGCAGAACTTTTTATAAAGAATAACTTTTTTTCGTAAAATGCATAACAAAAAAGTTTCCCATATGTTTCCAACTTAAGTAGACACGCTGTAGATAAATATACTTTTTCTACAACCGTGTTAAAAATGCAGTTTTTAGCACTCCATACGAGCGTTAAAAATGCTACTTTAAGGCACTAGTGCTTTAAAAAAAATTTAAGGCACTGCAGTTCGTATTGACCGTATAGGCAATTTTGATGTAATGTCAAAAAAATATAAAAATGGAATGTCAGTCAAGTTCAAGTAAAAGTTTTTGTAGATATTGTCCGGCAATTACGTTTGTAGAAAAAATATTGTATGATATGCGTGTTAAAAAGTACATTTTTAAGGCACTCATGTGAATTGCAGATAGAGTTGCACAAGTTTGACTTGAATGTTTGAATTTGACTTGAGTTTGACTTAATTTCAAGTCAAACTCAAGTCAATCCTTCTGACAAATAATTCAAGTCAAGTCAACCTGGTCAATCGTACAGGTTTGAAAATTCAAACTGTTTGTCAAACTAGTTTGAAAGAGTTTGAAAAATAATTTATTTCATAGATATAATTTTTTAACAATCCACGAGGAAAATAAAATTCCTGTAGCTGGCTGTATACCATAAATCACAAAAATACAGGATCCTTCGTAAAAGGTATATTTAAAAGACCCTAATAAGGGTTGCATCACAAAACAAAACGTTTTCGGATTAACAAGTAATCCATCATCAGTGTTAAGCCAATAACATGCATGCGTGAGTCACCAACAAGTTATGGGTAAAAACCCTTTAAAAGGTATAAGATCTTATATTATACTACATATTATGTTTAAAATAGTTAGATGTTGCAAATATTCCTGGATATTACCCAGGGCAACACAGGACTCTAACCCACGTGGATGTGATATGAAAGGGATGAACCTCACATATTGAAAACTGAGTGTCCACTATATCTTTTAAAGGGTTTTTACCCATAACTTTTGGTGGCTCACGCATGCATGTTATTGGCTTAACACTGATGATGGATTACTTGTTAATCCGAAAACGTTTTGTTTTGTGATGTAACCATTATTAGGGTCTTTTAAATATACCTTTTACAAAGGATCCTGTATTTTATTTTTTTAAATTTTTTTATATACTTTTTTGTTGAGATAGACATGTCAGTTGCCAATTAAGATAAGAAAGTTAATAATACATTGAGTGACATATAAATCATCCTTTAGTTCCAATAATTTTAGTATTTGTTTCCCTTTACTCATTTTTAAAAATCATGTACAATAGAACACTGACACTTTCACAGTAAACTATTTTTTAGCACGCACAACAAAATTAAATAAAAAATACTAAATGAACAGTTTTTGGTTTAAATGGGATCTAGCTATTTTTATAATTTTCTGCTTTTATAACCGATAACAATAAACATCGGCACCGTCTTCAACGACAGAACGAAAGTAAAAAAAAAGGTTTAGGAAAGTTAAAAAGGAAGAAAACAAAGAACCTCAAAAATCTGTTTTCGTACCAACCCCTTTTTAAGGATGTTAATTCCTTGAAATTTTATGGTCAAATTTGGATTATCTATATTTTTTCAATACAAGCGCCCTAGAATCTCATAACATGTGGTGTGTACTAAAAGTATAAGTCAAGCTGCGTAAGTGAAAGCAGAAGGTACTAACAGTAGAAGTTGACCTGTACCTTACAAAGCAGACTTTTGAAATTAAAAGTTGTACTGTTGGAATAAAATCAATATTTATACATGGAAAACAGGCTATTGATTTATACTCTTAGTACAGAAATGATTAATAGACATTCAAAATTCAAAATATAGAAGAATCCCGAAAGGTCCATTTTATGACTTATACTATATTCTTAGTACATAGCACGTTAGACATAATAAAAAGATTTTATAAAGATTATTTGTATTTTTCAATTTAATTAATATATATAAACACAACATTTTCACTTTAAAAAAATTCCATCATTTTTTGACGGAAACTTCAAAATTAATGTGTACATTAATGAGGACAAAACTGTTATTTTGGCCAAACGCTTAGTTTAGCATAAACACACCAAAGTCGGCGCTTAGTCTACAATTGCGAAACTGTTATGAATGGCAGTTATGGATATATGGCAGTTATGAATGGGAGTTATGAATGGCAGTTAAGAATGGCAGTTATGAATATAGTCTTGTTATGCAAAACTAAAAGCCCTTAATAGACAGAATCTCGCTTGGTTTATTTTTGTTTTTCTTAGTAACCGTTAACGTGACAATAACAGGGATTTTTCCAAGATAGTTTTAGCTATGTTCACCAGAATCCGCTGTTATCTCGATTTTAAAGAAATGGCGCTTGGTCGAGTTATGCATAACGCTGTCCTTTTAAAGAATTAGTTCACTGTTTCTGATTTTATAACGCTGTTCTTTATTTTTATATATTAGAAGTATGTATGCACTTTGCAATTTTCATTGTTTTGAAATCACCAGCCGCAACATCAAATAAATCAGTATATTTATTTTTCTTAATTAATACTGCTTCGACTACAGATTGTTTCTCTTAATTTTTGCAGTGGGAATACCTTCAATGTCAGACTCAATTTGTTCTGGTACTTATTCTGAACCGAAAAATATCCACATTCAGATATTATCTCCCAAAGCCACACACTTCAAAACGAACGTAATAAACAAGCCAAACATGGACGTCTAAATATGAACTACAAACTAATTTGCGGAGTAGCAGAATACCGATTCAGACCTATCCAAATAAGTCACAACAAAATCCGTACGCTCTCGATTATAATTGGAAATAAACAAGTTGCCAATATGACATTCAAACTTCAAACTGTTTGAAGAAGTTTGATTTCAAGTCAAACCTAAAGATATCGAAATCAAGTCAAGTCAAACTTTTTTACAAAAAAAGTTTGATTTTCAAGTCAAGTCAAGTTTGTTGAATAAAATCAAACTAGTTTGACTTGATGCATCTCTAATTGCAGAACTCGCTATCGCTCATTCTGCAAACTTTCACATGCGTGCCTTAAACGTGTACTTTTAACACTTATATCATAAATAACTATTAGTTACTTGTACATTACTGTAATTTCTTAGTTAGTCATTAAGAAACTCTTCTACTGAATAATATGGGCTTTTAGATAAAATGAGCTTTTGTCATTTTACGGAACTTGAGGAAATATGTTGCAGAATTAAGTTGTAAAGGAGATGGTTGTATAGTTTTTTTGCGGAATATAGTATAGATTTCTTTACTAACTCAGAAGACGGGATCGGTAAATAAACATCAAAAGTTGAATTTCTGGTGTAGTAGTCATGATGAGGCCTTGCTGGAAAGACATGCAGGTGTTTACGAATTAAGCAAACAGTTTCTAAAATATACAAAGATGGAAGGGTTAAAATTTCGTGATCTTTAAAGTAACTTCTGCAATGGGTTGTTCTTCTGAGGCCAAACAGATATCTTATTGCTCTTTTTTGTAATTTGAAAATAACATCAAATTGGGCAGCTGTACTAGCCCCCAAAAAGGAAGACCATATCGAAGATGAGACTCGAACAAAGAAAAATATGTTATTTTAGAAGATGCTAAATTGAGTTCCTTCGAAACAGATCTTATGGTATAGGAGGCTGAGGCGAGTTTCTTACTTAACACATCGATATGAAGGCACCATTTGAGGTTGCTGTCTAAAAGATTACCAAGAAATTTTACAGAATCAAGTAGAGATTTGGCTGTTATTCACAAGCAGGGGTTGAAGAGCACCTTTATATGATAATGCTACCGTTTTATCCACGTTAAAGGAGAGTAAATTAGAGTCAGACCAGGTTTTTATCGTAAGAAGATCAGAAGTTATAGTTGCATGAAGAGTTGCAATAGTTGAGTTGCTCCATGTGATACTGGTATCATCAGCAAAAAGAAAAATTTTTCTATCGATTTCTAAATTAGTGATGTCATTTATAAAGATAAAGAAAAGTAGAGGACCCAATACTGAACCTTCTGGTACTCCACATACAATGTTTTTGAGACTAGAATCAGTATAATTTGCTCTAACCAGTTGTTTCCTATTATCTAAGTAAGATTTGTACCAATTTAAAGAAATACCTCGAATTCCATAGAAATTTAGTTTTTTAGTCAAAATGTCGTGATTTACACAATCAAAAGCTTTAGCATAGTCACAGAGAACAGTGGCAGTATAAAGATTAATGTTTAGTGCTTGGTAAACCTCGTGAAGTACAGAAAACATGGCATCAGTAGTACATTTATTAGTTAAAAAGCCGAACTGATTTTGTGATAAAATATTGTTATCAAAGAGAAAGGACATAAGTCGGGTTTTTATGAGCCTCTCAATCTCAATAATTTTGGAGAGTACCGGTAGTAAGGCAATAGGTCTATAGTTGCAGACATTAGATTTTTCGCCACCTTTATGAAGAGGAATAATAATGGCTGTCTTTAGGCACTCTGGAAATTTACCATTTTCAAAGGAATCATTAATTAGTGAGACGAGGAGTTCTAACACATTATCTGTGAGATTTGAGAAGATTTTTATGGATAGTCCATCAGTACTACAAGATGATTTGCTTTTGATACTATTGATCGTTATGGGTAGCGGGTAGGAACTCTTTGAAGTCCTTTGGACTCTCTTGGATAGTCCTATCAGGGAAAGTGAATCAATCCCTGCCCCCCGCAGATTCCAGAAGCTTCTTGACCCGGGAAGCTAGTACCTGCTAAGGGTCCCTTGTCCAGGGTCACGGATGAAGTCCAGAACGGCATCCAAGGCGACGAAGAATACTTCCGGTACGGCGAAGATGGCGGAGCTGGCAACCCTCGATTTTAGGGGTAGTATAAGATCACAAACCTAGAAGCGTCTGACCCGGAGCGGGCGGCTTCAAACAGCGTCGGTACTCACAATGAGCGGCTGAATTAAAAACTCACCAACCCGCCTTGCCAGCGTGGTGTTTTAAGGCAAATACCTCCCAACAAAATGTCAGATTTTAAAACAGAAGCGGATGTACCCCAGGTGAGTATAGCGAGAAATCGAAACTCTCACACTGATTTATCAGTCTGTCCCAAGGATTCTGGGGGGGACAAAAAACTGACGACGCGAAAGACGAAAAAACCTCTAACACTCTTTATCTGTACCTACAATGCCAGAACATTATTATCTGAAGAAAAAGTCACTGAAATGGAAATCGAGATGTCAAAAGTAAAATGGGATATCATTGGAGTCAGTGAAGTAAGACGACATGGAGAAAACCTGACAACACTAAAATCAGGGCATATATTTTATAGTATAGGTAGTGAAACCGAATCAGTCGGGGGAGTTGGATTCTTTATACACAAAAGACTTGCAAATGACATAGTGATTACAAGAAGTATATCCACAAGAGTAGCCTGTTTAATCGTAAAGCTAAACCGAAGGTATAAAATAAAGATTATTCAGGTATACGCACCAACAACGAACCATCCGGATGAGGAGATTGAAGACTTCTACGATGACATCTCAACGGCACTGAAAGAAACACCAACACATTACACGATTATATGCGGCGACTTTAACGCAAAGATCGGTCTAAAGCAGGATGAACAGGAAACAGCACTAGGTAAATTTGGATCCAAAGGCAGAAACGAGCGTGGCCAAACACTACTAGAATTTCTATTACAACAAAATCTTTACCAGATGAATAGTTTCTTCTCTAAAAAAGATCACAGAAGATGGACGTGGAAAAGCCCAGATGGTAAGACCAGAAACGAGATAGACTACATAATCAGTGACAAAAAATATATATTCAACGATGTCACAGTCCTTAATAGCTTTACCACAGGCAGCGATCATAGAATGGTAAGAGCCAAACTAAAATTAGACTTAATAACAGAAAGATCCAAAATGATTAGGAAGAAAGCCAACCCAATATGGATTGACCCAACGAATTTAAATGAATACCAAGGCAATATCAATAAAATCCTACAACAAAATGAATGCATGAATAATGTAGATGCCCTAAACGAAAATATCGTAGAAGCTATTCGAGAGGCTCAAGTAAAATGCTGTCCTAAAAGAAGCCAAGACGAAAAAATAACCATTGAAACAAAGCAACTAATGGAAACTAGAAGAAAAATCAAAGAAAACGAAAGCACTGACGAAGAAGAACTGCGAAAAATAAACAAAGAAGTATCAAAAGCTATAAGGAAAGATTTAAGGAAATTTAAGAATGAAAAAGTCCAGCGGACTATAGAAGAGAATAAAAGTCTGAAAGTCCTGAGAAGGCGGCTAAACAATGGAAAATGCGAAATACACAAACTAAAGAACAAAGAAGGAGTCCCCACATCAAATAGAGAAGAACTACTACACATAGTTGAAGACTTCTATCAAGAACTATATACAAGCCAAAGAGAAGACCAAAAGAATTTAGAAGCCGCTGCATCACGCAAAGTTATCAACCAGGGTTCAGAGCTCATGCCAGAGATCACACTAAGCGAAATCCAGGACGCAATGAAAAGGATGAAAAACAACAAAGCGCCAGGAGAAGATGGAGTCGTAATAGAAGCTATAAAGATGGGTGGACGTGTCCTTCTCAACCAAATAAAAATTTTGTTTAACCTTTGTCTAACAGATTGTTGCATACCGGAAACATGGAACAATGCAGTAACAATTTTACTACACAAGAAAGGAGACAAGGCGCACCTAGAAAACTATAGACCAATCAGCTTATTGAACCACATCTATAAAATGTTTACCCGAATAATTACGACAAGACTAGAAAAAAAGTTAGATTTCTACCAACCCCGAGAACAAGCTGGATTCCGCTCAAAATTCGGAACGAACGATCACCTACAAACAGTAAAAACCTTAATAGAAAAGTCGATAGAATATAACAAACCACTGGTACTTATCTTCGTAGACTTTCACAAAGCCTTCGACACTGTGGAATTAGACAGCATTATAACTGCTCTGAACAATAGTAGAATAGATTACCGGTTTACAAAGTTAGTGCAAACATTATACCAAAACGCCACAATGCGTGTAAAACTACATGATACTACCAGAGAAATTCATATCAAGCGAGGTGTGAGACAGGGCGACACTCTCTCACCTAAATTATTTATAGCGGTCCTCGAATACGCCTTTAAAATGCTAAAGTGGGAAAATAGAGGAATAAAGATAGATGGAGAAATGCTCAATCATCTGCGTTTTGCCGACGATATAGTACTTATTACCGAAGATCTGGGTGAAGCACAACAAATGCTACTAGAATTAGAAAACGTGTCTTCAACAATAGGTCTAAAAATGAACATCAGTAAGACCAAATTTATGACAAATTTAGTTCCCAGCGAACACCTAACCATCCAAAATCAAGTGGTAGAATTGACAGAAAAGTACATATATCTCGGTCATGAAGTCAGAATAGGCAAGGACAATCAGACCTGCGAATTTCAACGACGAATAACACTTGCTTGGGCGGCGTATGGATCACTAAGAGACATCTTTAAGAGCAACATCCCGACAGCTATGAAACGGAAGACATTTGACCAATGCGTTCTTCCTATTATGACATACGGAGCAGAAACTCTCACGCTCACAAAAACAACAGCACTAAAAATGCGAGTGGCACAAAGGCGCATGGAAAGATCGATTCTCGGCGTGACAAAAAAAGACAAAATAAGGAACCAAGACTTAAGGAAAAGAACAGGTATCACTGATGTCGTTGAACGTATAGCCAAGCTGAAATGGAATTGGGCAGGTCACATAGCGCGACTGAAAGACTCACGATGGACCAGAAAACTAATTGACTGGCGCCCAAGAGAAGACAAACGCAGCAGAGGACGACCACCAACACGCTGGATGGACGACATTAAACGAATATCCAAGAAATGGCAACAAGAAGCACAGAACCGTGAAGAGTGGCGAAGAATGGGAGAGACCTATGTCCAGCAGTGGACAGAAGAGGTTGTATGATGATGATGACTATTGATCGTTTGGATCAATTCAGATTTATAGATTGGTCTTATAAAGAATGAATTCGAGACAAGTCCTGAATTGGGGAGATAGGAAATGGGATCTTGTTGAGACTGAATAGTTGATGTTATATTTTTACTCACGTTAATGAAGTATTCGTTTAGATTTTCAGGGTTTGGAAGGGCAAATGTTTGAGCTGCGTGGGTTTTATTTCGAAGATCGTTTATTATGGATCAAGTTTCTTTTGCAACACTTTTGGAGTTTCCCAGACGATTTTGATAGTAGGCTTTTTAGCTGATTTGATGAGTTTTAGGTAGGTAACTCTGTAATTGGTGATATATTGAGTGACAGAGACGTTGTTAGTAAATTTCTTGATATAAAGTTGTGAACGCATATTTTTGGCTGATATGCGGATACCTTTGGTAGCAAAGGGTTTGCGATATTTTGGCTTAATCGTAATTAAAGGAAACGCCTTATTGAAGATACAGACCAGCTTCTCTAAAAAATCACTGAAATTATAGTCCACGTTCGTAGAAGGAAAATGCCAGTCAGAAGTTAAACATAAATTTTGGAATTTATGAAAATTCCGAGCGGAAAAAATCCTACCTAAACGTCGGGTTTTCGAGGAGGGTTTGCTGAAGATGTTAAATTTCGTATATACTGCTTCATGATCCGATAGTTCCGCATTAATAACTGTAGAGCAGACATCAAGGGGTGAGAAATCGGAGACAATATAATCGATTATGGTAGATATAGTTTTTGTAATCCTTGTAGGAGAATTAACGTGCATTGAGAGACCATATGATTCAAATATGTTGACCAAGAACATTTGGGTAGCACAAGCAGCAGAATAATTTATGTTGAAGTCCCCGCATACAATTTTTGTGCTTTTGCGAGGCAAGTCATCTAACAAATTTAGCAGGTTCTGAAAAAATAGTTCCACGGAAGAGTCAGGTGATCTATAGATGCAAATAATGTAAAGATTAAGATTTTTATTAAAAACTAAGAAAAACTCAAAGAAGGCTTCATTCAACAGAAAGTCATATTTTGTTATCAGAGAAAAATCATTGTTTGCAGAAAGAAATAGGGTGCCTCCATGAGCTGAGTTTGGACGATCATACCTAGCAATTGTGGTATATTTCTCTACAAAAAACGGCTCGTTGACTTCAAGCCAGTGCTATGTAACCGCAACTATCTGGGGAAATCCTAATTACTCTAGAAACAAAAATAATTCGTCAGTTTTATTTCTTATAGAACGAATATTAATCAGAACCATACTAAAGTTGTCATCACTAAAATTATTCTAGGCTTCTAGTTTCTCAGAACACGTCGTATTATTTAAAAATTTCGTCTTGGAGAGCTAGTGGAATAATAATTTCGCTGACATTCCCTTGATTTTTGCAGGTGAATAATTCTTTCCGAAGTGAGAAAAGACCTAAAAGCAGCAAGATCAGCGTCTACCTCATCCGCACCGATTCCATAAGCTTCTTGTTGGCGGGTTTCGTATAAGCCTAATTGTTAGCTGTTCTTGTTGGCGGGTTTCGAGATCTTAACCGCAATTGGTTTTTGTTGAGCTGATTGATGTCGGTATTTATTGGCAGTGATGGATTCTTTTGACGGTTCTGTGCAATGTTTTGGTTGGTGCAGTGTTGCTTAAAACTGGACACCATTGAGTTGGCATGCTGATTATGGTGCCCGTAATATATCTCATGGTTTAATTTAATTGTGCATCTAAAACGTTAGTGTGGTGACTGTTTTGAGCCAGACTGGAATATACTAATATTGAATAGACTTAGAATAGACTAATGCAAAATCGCTTCTTCGTGTCTGCATTGGCTTCCTAAGAAGGTTTCCAACCTTGTGAAGGATGTTGTTGTGGTTATGTTGTGTGTAATTTAGTCAAATAACGAGTGAATTCTTTATTTTTGGCATAAATCAAATATTCAAATTAAAGTTTGTAGAAATTCGATATTTTACTATAAAAATAAAAAACAACTGATGAAAAAAAATTGGGTTGAAATGTTTGATCTCATTCAATGAAATCACCCGACAATAATTTCACAGTGCTATCTAATTTCAACAGTCTCTATAACGAGTCGAATATAATCCTCTTTTTAAAAAGAGCAATACATTTCCATTTAGAACGGCCTAAAAACGCGTGCTGAACGCTTCTCGACGCGCTGTTTGCACATATAAACATATAAATAATAATAAGTCAGATGAGAAAATAAGTCAAAGCCAAACTCATGAGTTTTTGCCATTGTCAAAACGCTTTTGTGAGTCATGGATTGTCTTGGAGAAACAACACATTTCTTCTATATAATATGGAGCTGTTTCTCACTAATTTCATGCTTCAGTTTGTCAGATAATGCACCAAAATATTGGTTATTGATATTTTTACTTTTTTAGGATAGTAAATTAAAATTATGCATTTACAATCCCAAAATACAGTGGCCATGTTCGTTTCTATACATTGATCAACTCTTGGCCGCTCCGCAGTACTTATTCCGGTTTTAGTCCACTATCATGGATTCATTCTTAGCCTAATAAAATAAAAAAAAGTCAAAATGTAAATTCGTACAGGTTAAAACAAATTTTATATCAAAGTTTAGGTGGGTACAAAAGATATTTTCAAGAAAGTATCCAAATCATACAAGGGGATCATTGTTTAAAAAATTAAAAAGGGGTCATTTTTGCAAAAAATATACTTTTTTAACTGCTGAGGTAATTCACTTATTAATGAAGGTCCATGTGACTTTTTTCTGCAAAGTTGAAGGGTAAATCTTTCACATAAGACTTACTAAATTAAATTTGACCCCCTATTTATTTAAATAATTGTACATAAAACTTTAAAAACAAATTTGCAAAAAATTATTTTTAGCGTTTTAAATAAGCACTATAAAATATCTTATTTTACACACTAAGTTGCGCTATGTTATCAGTATTAAGCAAAAAAAAAACTGGTCCAAAAATATTTAATATTTTTTGAGATATTGAATTTGTTTATTAAATGTTACTATATTTTAAATTGCAAAAACGCGGTTGTTGCCAAAGAAATATTCACCTGCTTAAGATGTCATTATTTTTATTTTTTGTATATTTTCGATAAATGTATTCATTAATTCAAATTTCATTAAACTCCCCCCTAAAATGGCATTTGAAAATTATTCAAATTTGTTTATAATTTGTTTTTTTTAATAACGTCGCGGGGATTAAGTGTTTTGAAATGTCATTTCGATAATTAAGTTCCTGGGAATTTTTTACTAATTAACAAAATTTTTTTGTTGTTTTTTCTTCTTCTTTTTTTTTTTCTTGGAGTTACATTACTACGGGCCCTTTTAGGGTTAAATTTTATTAAGAATATCGAATCTCTGAGTTGTAGATTCTAGACCTAAAAATATTAAGATTTAACTAAAATCTCTTAAATAAAATGTGGCTACTTACTGAGTTACAGGGTGTTTTATTTAAAAATTTAAAAACTATTGTTACCAAGTACTTTAAAACTATTTGACGTATCCTTATCATACTTGGCAGAAAGTGTGGCTATTATACACCCTACTAAATTGTGATTAATAAACGTTTCTAGCTAGTGCCAGAGGCGTACGACAGGAGATAGTGAATGATTGACCCTTCCCAAATTCTACGCCACTGAGTGAATTACTATTTTAGCGAAATTTTTCGATTCTCCAATACTTTGTATGTAAATAACTTTATTGGTATTGATAAAGCCATCAGTTTGAGATATATTGGAAGTTTAAAATGAATTAATGAATGAATCAAAATAACTATGCCGTTTCATTTTTAACGTCCAATATCTCGAAAACTAATGACTTAATCGTTACCAGTAAAAAGTATAATAATTACATATAAAGTATTGGAGAATCGAAAAATTTCGCTAAAATAGTAATTCCCTCAGTGGCGTAGAATTTGGGAAGGGTCAACCATTAACTATCCCTGTCGTACGCCTCTGGTAGTAGCTAGAAACTTTTATTTATCACAATTTAGTAGACTGTATAGTACATACACTTTCTGCCAAGTATGATAAGGATACGTCAAATAGTTTGAAAGTAATTCTTAAAAATAATTTTTAAATTTTTAAATAAAACACCCTGTAACTCAGTAAGTAGCCACATTTTATTTAAGTGATTTTAGACCAATCTTAATATTTTTATGTCTAGAATCTACAACTTAGAGATTCGACATTCTTAATGAAACTTAACCCTAAAAGGGCCCGTAATAATATAACTGCAAGAAAAAAAAAAGAAGAGGAAAAAGAGACAAAAAAATTTGTTAATTAGTGAAAAATTCCCAGGAACACAATTATTGAAACGGAATTTCAAAATATTTAATCCCCGCGACGTTATTAAAAAAACAAATTATAAACAAATTTGAATAATTTTCAAATACCATTTTAGGGGGAAGTTTAATTGAAATTTGAATTTATCAATACATTTATCAAAAACATACATAAAAATAAAAATAATAAGATTTAATACAGGTGAATATTTCTTTGGAAACAACCGCGTTTTTGCAATAGAAAATAGAGTAACATTTAATAAACAAATTCAATATCTCAAAAAATATTAAATATTTTTGGACCAATTTTTTTTCCTTAATACTGATAACATAGTGCAACTTAGTCTGTAAAATAAGATATTCTATAGTGCTTATTTAAAACGCTAAAAATAATTTTTTGCAAATTTGTTTTTAAAGTTTTATATACAATTATTTAAATAAATAGGGGGTCAAATTTAATTTAGTAAAACTTATGTGAAAGACTTACCCTTCAGCTTTGCAGAAAAAAATCCCATAGACCCTCATTGGTAACTGAATGGCCTCAGCAGTTAAAAAAGTAATTTTTTTGCAAAAATGACCCCTTTTTAATTATTTAAACAATGATCCCCTTGTATGATTTGGATACTTTTTTGAAAATATCTTTTGTACCCACCTAAGCTTTGATATAAAATTTGTTTCAACCTGTACGAATTTACATTTTGATTTACATGTAGTGTAATTTTATTTTACTAGACTATCTGTGCATTCATTCAACACTCTTACATATATGCAGTAGAGGTATGGACCCTTATAGAACCAAGCAATAAGAAAAAACAGCATTCGAAATATGGTGTTTCCCATGGATGATGCGTATCTCGTGGACGCATCGAGTTACTATCGAAAATGTTTTACAACGAATAGAAGACCAAAAGTTGATCTGCACAGTACAACATAGAAAACTTTTCATATTTTGGTCATATAATGAGAAACGATCCCTTGGCTGCAAAATCTGAGGTAGTGAAGTGAGTTTGTAAAACATCCTAAGACTTGTTTAGAGGTGCTGTAAGCAAACTTATTGGGCCATAAGAATAATCGTCAACGTCCAACATGGTATTAAGAATGAACAGGGGCGGCTGTGGCAGGGAGGCGCTTGGGGCACTGCCCTCCCACTAGCTCATTTAATGTAGTAGATATCTCATACAATTTATATTGAATGAATTTTTCTTTATTTAAAAATCTAATAAAAATATTCAGTCGATGCGACGCGCGACGCGACGCTCCAAAAAGTTTAGAAATATAAATTAACGGCGTTCACCCGCACCATTGATTAAAAACTACTACACAGTGTAGTTTTTAATTATGCCCGCACCCCAGGAAGGGCGCTTTTCCGAGCGACCGGACTCACTGTTGTCAAGTTAGAAAAAAATCGGGCGCTAGATGATGACTTGCCGTGTGCGAAATAAGAAATATCCTCAGATGCAGGTAGTAACTGGCAACGTTACGGGATTTGGCTTGGCAGTCGGTATCGCACCAATATACTTCACCTAGGACACAGCCCGAGCGTAGTTTTCGGTCTGTGTTAAGTGTAAAATTCTCAATACTGACTTCATTATTGTCGATGTCGATATCCAATAATTCGATATGGCAACTAATATTAATAGTGTACGCTTTATTAAGACAAAAATACTTTATCGAAAATTTTTTAAATACAAAACAATAGGACCTCCTAGACCAAAATTGGACATAATTCAGGCAGGACAAAGTGGTAATAGAACTTTTAATCGTAAATTCAATGAGAAACATTATTTGTTAGCAGACTGGTTATTCGATTGTGAGGAGACAAATTGCTTCTATTATTTTAAGTGTTTATTGTTTTAACCACAAGTGGACCAGTCTTGGACAATCCGTGGTGTAAATCAGCGGTTCTCAACCTTTTTGAGTGATGTACCACCTACAGTTATTTTTATTATTTTTGGTACCACCTATATTTTTAAATTGTATTATCAATACTTACTAAGTACTACTATTTTAATTTTTTCTGTGTTTTGTGTACCACCGCCAATAATGATATGTACCACCAGTGGTACATGTACCACAGATTGAGAACCTCTGGTGTAAATGATATTAAACATCTCTCAGAGAAAATTAAAAAACATAAGGTTAGCTCCAAACTCCAAACACATCCAGTATTGTGTTGAATACCAATTATTAGGGTCAATAAATATACAATCACAGTTAGATTCGGCTTTTAGAAGATCAATAAAGGAACATAACGATATAGTGACCAAAAACAGGTATGTTGTGATGGATGAGCGATGGTGGGATAACATCCACAACTATGTGATAAAGGTGCTGTCGATAAAAAAGAAGGTAGAGGTAGGAAAAAGGAGTGGTTGACAGCATAGGGGTAAAGGACGTGGTGGCCAGATGAGTGCGAGAGATGGAAGCTGATGCGTGATGGCGAGCGACTGAGAATCGGGCAAAAGAAGGACATCGGGGAGAAGTTATGCTCTAACGAGCGATTCCACCCTGATGCCCTAGTATGAGAGTGGTGGGGTTCAGCTGGTCCCTGCTACATCGAAGTTACGGAGGGCAGGGAAGTCCGACTTAGGGCCAAACTGGTCGACGTGACACTGATGAGGTTTTAGGTCAGGAACCCAGCACTGTCGGAAATGTTTACCTCCGACGCGATGTCTGTTTGCAGATTCCTCACCTAGTGATGAAAAAAAAGGACTATTCACTAGAATCCTTAAATACATGGGTAAGTTTGTAACTAGCAACATTTTTTCGGTGTTCATAATTTTGTATTTGCCGCTCAAAATAAAAGTGCCCCACCGATATTTTTACTCACGAGCCGCCACTGAGAATGAATGATAGAATTAATTTACTCAACTTACGTAACGGGTGAAGCAGTGGCGCACCTAGAATTTTCCTCTGGGTGGGGTTAGCTTAGGTACCAAATTTTTTTTGTATTGTTTGTGAAAGACAAGTTACACTATCCTATAGGCAAGGAAATAGCTTCAGAACAACATTGGGAAATAAAGCATTACACTTTTTTAAAGTAAGACGGATCGTTAAAAAAACTTTTGGATTCAATTCGGGAGAGTGTTAACACTTGGCATGAGGGACAAATGAAAATTGCATTGTTGAAAGCGGAAAATGCATTTTCCAAAGTGCTTCTCAAAGTGTTTAAAAAATAAAAATTCACAACTGGGAATATACCTAATCATGGAAATAAGTGCAATTTTCATACACGGGAGTTTTGAGGTCGCTGAACAGGAATATGGGGTCGGCGAAGCTCTAAGAAGTACCTGGTGCCCGGTATCCCGGTAGGCACGTCGTCTCCTGGAGTTTTATGAAAATTCATTTTATGAAAATCGTTGAAACTTGTTTTTCCGGGGTGATTGAGGTCACTGAATACGAATATTGCTTCGACGAAGCTGTATTAGGTACCTGGTACCCGGTATCTATGTCACCTCCTGGAGTTTCATGAAAATTCGTTATGAAAATAGTTGAAATTTATTATCTCGCGGTTTTTGAGGTCGCTGAATACAAATATTGCATCGAAGATGCTGTTTTCGGTACTTAGTGCCCCCGTATCTTCGTCATCTCCTGGAGTTTTATAAAAATTCGTTATAAAAATATTTGAAATTTATTATCTCGAGATTTTCGAGGCCGCTGAACACGAATATTGCTTGGAAGATGTTGAACGAGGTACCTGGTGCCCGGTATCTACGTCGTTTCTTGGAGTTTTATGGAAATTCGTTATGAAATTCAACAGTGAGTAACAATAACAGTAAGTTATTTTAATTCAGAGCGCAAATTATGAGAAAAGAAATAATTGAAATTTTTTTCAGCGTCAATAATAATTTTTTTAGATATAAAGATGACAGTTGCCTCAGAACCCCCGGAATAACAAATTTCAACAAATTTTATTACGAATTTTCATAACATTCCCGGAGACGACGTAGATACAGCGCACCAGGTACCACGTACAGCATCTTCGTTGCACGATTCGTGTTCAGCGATAACAAATCCCTAGGATAATAAATTTCAACTATTTTATAACAAATTTCCATAAAGCTACAGGAGATGACGTAGTTACCGGGTACCAGGTACCTCGTACAGCATCGTCGAAGTGTTCAGCGACCTCGACCAAAAACCTAGGGATAACAAGTTTCAACGATTTTCATAATAAATTTCCATAAAACTCCAGGAGTCGACATGCATACTGGGATACCAGGCACCAGGTACCTCTTACAGCTTCGCCGACCCCATATACCTGTTCAGCGACCTCAAAAACGAAGGTATATGAAAATTGAACTCATTCCCATGATTACCTTCCGAGTTATGAATTTTTATTTTGTGAACACTTTGAGATGCACTTTGGAAAATGCATTTTCCGCATACAAGAATGCAATTTGCCTTTGTCCCTCATGCCAAGTGTTCAAGAATTTTTCTAAAGCTCTGTCGAATCGAATGCAAAAGGTTTCATAACGGTCGGTCTTACTTTAAAAAAGTTAGATGTTTTAGAAGAAAAGTTAGGCGATTTTAGTGCTTTATTTCCTCGCCTACTACTATTTCTTATATGCTCTGGGAGGGGTTTTAACCCCCAAAACTCCCCTTGGGTGCGCCACTGGGGTGAAGCGTACTAAAAAAAAAAGTTGTATTGTGAGAATGATTTCCAAAAACGTATAAGATTTTCATATTTTTGGCAGAAATCAGACTAAAAATACTAGCTTGCAAAAATTCTATATTTTATTATAAAGAAAATCAAAAAACTGATAAAAAAAGTTTGCATTGAAATGTTTGATTTGAATGAATGAAATCACCCGACAATAATTTCACAGTTCTATCTAATTTCAACAGTCTCTATAACGTCGAGTATAATCCTCTTTTTAAAAAGAGCAAAACATTTCCATTTAGAACGGCCTCAAAACGCTGACTAAATAGAATTCTATTCGAATTTGAATTTCTAAAGCTATAAGCGATAGAACACATCCCGCTAATTTGGTGTGCGAGTTTTGTTGGGACTGAACGCTTCCCGACGCGTTGTATACACATATAAACATATAAATAAGCTATTTTAGAAAAAAAACTTCAAACGGCAAATTTTCAATGGGAACATTCTGCCCGGCTGCAATACATCCAATTTTGTGCTTTCTGATAGGCGGTATTCCGCGTTTTTTGGTTCTATCTTGTTATTTCTGAAAATTTCATTTCGAGAGCGAAACACGCATTTTTATTGAAAAAGAGGTAAAAAGTAGCTTAACGCCTCTATTCACAACTCACGCAGAAACGGGCTGCGATCGATTTATTTTTAGATTTGGTGAATTGTTTCCAAATTATTAACAAGGATATTTCAAAAAATATTACAATATGGTACCATATCAGAGAAATGATGAACAAGCATAACAATACCAATATACAAAAAATGACTTAAAACCGACCCGATTTAAATAGTCCTATATAACAGGGGTGGGCAAGCTCCTTGATAGTCCGAGCCATTTTTAAAATTTGAAATTTTTCGCGAGCCGCTATTAAACAGTTATTATCTAAAAATGTAAAAATATTAAATTTTTCTCTCGCTGTTTGGATTTCACGATTTTTAGAGTGAAATAAAATGGTTCACATCGTTGTTTTAAATATGCAAATAATTCTACAAGCAGCCTTTACTAATTCAGAATAAGGATAGTTCGATTCTTCATCATCCTTCCATTTTTTTCTGGGACGGCATACTGATCTTCTATCGTCTCTCAAAAACACTGTCTTTAACACTCTGTCTTCCTCTGATCTACCACATGACCTGCCCATCTTATCTTAGCCAATTCAGCTCTGCGGCGTATTCTCCACTCTTCTGTCAATTAATCTCTTTGAGAGCCAAATATCATTCTGAGAACTTCGCTTTCAAATACATACCAGCAGCTTATTTATTTTCCGCTGATGTAGAGTCCATGTAGGGCGAATAATTGGCTGTACAGTCGTAATTTAGATTATCTTTTTAAAAGCTTAGGTCTTAATAATGACGATAGGGAATATAATGCTCTATTCCACGTAGCTATTCTTGCTAAGACCTCTTTTTATATTCGCTCCATTTATAGAAGAACGTCATAACTCAAAAATCAACATTGTGTCAATATCGTGCTTTAAAGATTACTGTTTTTTAAACTTAATTATATTAATTTAACTTTGCACACAAATTAAATGCTTTTATTATGGTTTGATGACACAAATTACGATAGTTAACTGGTAGCAGAGACTTTCTTTTGGATTGACAAACTTTTGAATGATAACTAGTTTTGTTGTATTTTTTCTTTAAAAAAATATGGCATTTTTTTATTATTTTGTTAAAACTTTTTCTGTTGGTTATGTTGTTCTGTAAATGTTGTGATGATCTTGCACTTAAAAATATGTTACATTATCAACTATTTTTATATGTTATCTATAAAATATAATTTTTTGAGTTATGCCGTTCTTCTATAAATCGAGCGAAATATGTGCTTGTCATCTGTGATTACCGCCCCTAGATATTTAAACTCTTTTACTACTTCGAATTTGTGGTCATTCTGCATAACTCTTGGCTTGGATTTTTGGTTACTAGCATGTATTTCGTCTTCTCTTCATTTATTCGAAGTCTCAGACTACCTGTTTCTTCCTCGAGTTGTAAAAACACCTCTCTCACGTCTCTTGCAGAATGAGCGACTGCACCTATATCTTCAGCAAAGGTTAACAATAGTTTTGATCCTAGATTCGCAAATCCTCCTGTCAGCTCAGATGATATTTTACTTATTACATATTCTAAGGCCAAATTGAATAGCAACAATCATAAGGGTTCTCCTTGTCCAAGTCCTGATCTTACACTTAGTCTTTTATATTTGTTGTCAGTAATTTGAGACATTTTGCAACAAAAAAAAAATTAAAAGTAAATCAGGTACATTAATTGCGAGCCACAAATAATCCATCAAAGAACCACATGTGGCTCGCGAGCCATAATTTGGTCAGCCCTGATATATAACTATCCTAAACAAATATCCAAAAAGAAAAATCAATTCATTATTATAACAAAAGGAACAATTAATGGGAGAACGAGGTTTTGAACATGAAAAAATTATCCTGCCGGTGGGTGCCGCATTTTCTGACGATTGACCAAAAACACAATCGAGTGACCACCTCTCAGTAGTGTTCGGACCTTATGAAAGCAATACCGTCAGACTTTGGCCGTCGATTGATAACCATTGATAATACTTGGATCCATTACTACATACCAGAAAACTGAATGAATCCAAGGCAGTGGACTGAAGCCGACAAAAGTGTTTCTGAGTGGCCAAGATTCGATCAAGGTGTCGGAAAGATTATGACCAGTGTGTTTTGGGATTGAAAAGGCATAATTTTAATTAATTAAGTAATTCTCCTACAAGGATTACAAAAACTACATCTACCATAATCGATTATATTGTCTCCGATTTCTCACCCCTTGATGTCTGCTCTACAGTTATTAATGCGGGACTATCTGATCATGAAGCAGTGTATACGAAGTTTAACATCTTCAGAAAACCCTCCTCAAAAACCCGACGTTTAGGTAGGATTTTTTTCACCCAGAATTTTCGTAAATTCCAAAGTTTATGCTGAACTTCTGAGTGGCACTTTCCTTCTATAGACGTGGACTATAATTTCAGTATTTTTCTAGATAAGCTTCTCCGCATCTTCAATAAGGCATTTCCTTTAATTCCTATTAAGCCAAAACATCGGAAACCTTGGGTTACGAAAGGTATTCGCATATCAGCCAAGAATATGCGTTTACTACTATACATCAAGAAATTTACTACCAATGTTTCTATCACTGAATATATCACGAAGTACAGGACAACATATCTAAAACTTGTCAAATCAGCTAAAAAGGCCTATTATCAAAATCATCTGGGAAGCTCTAAAAGTGTTGCAAAAGAAACTTGGTCTATAATAAACGATCTTCGAAATAAAACTCACACAGCTCAATCATTTTCCCTTCCAAATCCTGAAAGTCTAAACGACTACTTCGTTAATGTGAGTAAAAATATAACATCAACTATTTTGCCGCAACAAGATCTCATTTCCGATCTCCCTAACTCAAGAAAGGTCTCGAATTCATTATTTTTAAGACCAGTCGATAACTCTGAACTGATCCAAACAATCAATAGTATCAAAAGCAAATCATCTTGTAGTACTGATGGACTATCTATAAAAATTTTCTCTACTCTCACAGAAAATGTGTTGGAAATCCTCGTCTCTCTAATTAATGATTCCTTCGAAAAAGGTAAATTTCCAGAGTGCCTAAAAACAGCCATTATTATTCCTCTTCATAAGGGTGGTGAAAAATCTGATGACTGCAACTATAGACCTATTGCCTTACTACCGGTACTCTCCAAAATTATTGAGAGACTCATTAAAACTCGACTTATGTCCTTGGACCTATGGTCCCTTCATATCGATTCGTTAAAAACTCGCCTCAACTTGCTATGCAATAAGATCTGTCTCAAGGGAACTCAATTTAGCATCTTCTAAAATAACATATTTTTCGTTTTTCGAGTCTCATCTGCGATATGGTCTTTTGTTTTGGGGTTCCAGTACAGCTGCTCAATTTGATGTTATTTTTAAATTGCAAAAAAGAGCAATAAGATATATGTTTGGCCTCAGAAGCTCTACACATTGCAGAAGTTACTTCAGAGATCACGGAATTTTAACACTTCCATCTTTATATATTCTAGAAACGGTTTGTTTAATTTGTAAACACCTTCATGTCTTTCCAGCAAGGCCCAATCATCTTTACTCCACCAGAAATTGAATCTTTGACATTTATTAACCGATTCCAGCCACTGAGTTAGTAAAGAAATCTATATTATATTCCGCAAAGAAACTGTACAACCATCTCCCGTTACTTCTTAAATCTGCAACATCTTTCCCAAAGTTCCGTAAAATGACAAAAGCCTATCTATCTAAAAGACCATACTATTCAATAGAAGAATTTCTTAATGAATAACTAAGAAAATTGGGTTTCATACGCAGTAGCATAAACTTGTCAGTTCCTTAGGTATTTTATTTTATTTGTTGTAAGTATGTTCAATTTGCAATTTATATAAATTTTGCAATAAATTGTTTTTGTCTTGGCTTTTATATCTTATATTATACTGTACATATATTGACGATTTATCTAATTTTAGTAAATTGTAGTTGTTATTTGTTATTGATAATATGTTTTCTTTTGACTGTATGTAAGCTTTGTCCATAAAATTGTAAAAATTTTCAGTGACACTAAACCATATTTCTATTCTATTCTATTCTAATTGGCTATCTCGAAAAAGATAAAACTGTCAATAACCACTATTTGGTGCATTATTGGATAAACTGAAGCATGGACTACTAAGTAACGGCTCCGTAGGCAGAAGAAAGAAAAAAGGTCATTTCTCCAAGACAATCCACGTATCACAAGAGCGTTTTGACAATGGCAAAAACTCATGAGCTAGGCTGTGAATTGCTTTTTCATCCAGCTTATTCTCCTGGTTTGGCCCCCTCCGATTATTATGTCGTCCCAAATTTGAAGAGATGGCTCGTAAATTAAAAAAATTAGCTCAAACGAAGAGATAATAATTCAAACGAAACAAACACATACGGCATAAAGAAGTTGGAACATCGCTGGAATTCTTGTATTGAGCTAATAAAAGGAGTCTATATCGAATAAAAAAAATTCTCAAAAAAACTTGTTTTTCATTTCAAAGCACGCAATCTCGTATCTACTTATTTATCAGACAATCTCGTATCTACCTAGTACATACAAATATATAGGTACAAAAGCCAAATTATCAATACTAACATTTTGCTGGTGACAATAAATCATATTAGTTTTTTTACAAACAATATTCTACGTTTTTTAGTTCTATTTTGAGATTTCTAAAAGTTTCATTTTCAGAACGACACACGAATTTTCATCGAAGAAGAGGTAAAAAGTAGATCAACGCCTCTACATACAACTTGTACAGAAACGGACTGAACAATTTGACAAATTTATTTTTGCAGGCCCATTTTTTTAACATATCTATTTTTTATAAAAAATAAAAACAGAAACGTTTATTGCTCTAATAAGAACATGTCAAACAGTGTTTACTGTTCTTTTTGTGCCAGCATTCCTCTTCTGCACCGCTTACTTTGTTGCTTTGTGGGACCGTATCCTCTTCGGGCACCTGGTTATCTGTGCTGTTAGGCTCCTGGACTTCTGTTTACGTAGGTACTATTTTTGGCCGGTGGCGCCCAAAATCCCGACAGCCAAAATCCCGACGGCCAAAACACCGACACGCCAGAATCCCGACATGCAACAATCCTCGCATAAGTAAAAATTCCGACCACTACATTTTGAATATTTATTGTTTCCTTTTCAAGTGCAATACAAATCATATTATACAGAATTGAAATTGAAAAATTTTTCAGTCTGTCAGTTTGAAGCCAAGATGAAGACTCCATTATAGTCTAATAATTGTATTCTTTTAACATCGACTTATTGTCGACATTGTTGTAGCCTAAATGGCGTAATTTTTATAATGGTAAGGTCATTCGACCTACCTATGTAGCTAGTTCCAACTACTTTGGATCTGAAGTTTCAACCTGATGATGGACTGATTAGTCCGAAAACGTTTGTTTTGTGCTAGTGACGTACCCACTTTAATCCAACTTGGATCTTTTTAGAAAAATTTTAATAAATTTATATACCATCTACCTACAAGAGAAGTTTTACTTCCTTAGTAATTTTTTATTATGGTATATAGCCAATGAGAGGATTTTTTCCTTTTTATTTTATTTTGAAAAAGTATTACTTACTAATAAGTACGGGTACTAATTATTATGTATTTTAAAAGAAAAAATTATTTAAACACTCCATTTTATAATATAAAAGCTATACTTACTGAAATGGAAGGTTGTAAGTGACATGATAATATCTATTATATGAAAGTAAACTTGAATTCAGGATTCGATTATACATATATTATTGGACTATACAGGGTGTCCCGAAAAGATTGGTCATAAATTATACCACAGATTCTGGGGTCAGAAATAGATTGATTGAACCTCACTTACGTATATACAATAGTGCACACAAAAAAAGTTACAGCCCTTTGAAGTTACCAAATTAAAATCGATTTTTTCCAATATATCGAAAACTATTAAAGATTTTTTATCGAAAATGGACATGTGGCATTTTTATGGCAGCATCATCTTAAAAAAAAATTAAAGTGAAATTTGTGCACCCCATAAAAATTTTATGGGGTTTTGTTTCCTTAAACCCCCCAAACTTTGGTGTACGTTCCAATTGAATTATTATTGTGGCACCATTAGTTAAACACAATGTTTCTAAAACTTTTTTTCCTCTTAGTACTTTTTCGATAAGTCAGTGTTTATCGAGATATTTTGAATAATTGTCGAATCCACCACATATTTGTATATGGTTAAGTACGGTTATAGAGACCTGTTAATAATCTGAAAATTTATTTATAATTTACATTTTTAGGTATATTTTGAAAAAGAAGCTACATCTCGATAAAAGGTGACTTATAAAAAAAATACTAAGAGGCAAAAGTCTTAAAAACACTGTGTTTAACTAATGGTAACACAATAATAGTTTAATTGGAACGTACACAAACATTTGGGGGGTTTAAAGGAACAAAACCCCCATAAAAATTTTACGTAAACATATTGAAAAAGAAGCCGCATCTCGATAAAAAACTGGCTTATCGAAAAAATGCTAGGAAGCAAAAATTTTTTAAAAACGTTGTGTTTAACTAATGGTACCACAATGATGAATTAATTGGAACGTACACAAAAGTTTGGGGGGGTTTAAGGGAACAAAATCCCCATAAATTTTTTATGGGGTGGACAAATTTCAGTATAATTTTGTTTTAAGATGTTCCTGTCATAAGAATGATACATGTCCATTTTCAATAAAAAATCTCTAATAGTTTTCGATATATTGAAAACAATCGATTTTCATTTTGTAACTTCAAAGGGCTGTAACTTTTTTTATGAGCACATTTGTACTAAGGTAAGTTAGGTTCAATCGAACTATTTTTGATCCCAGAATGTGGGGTATAATTTATGACCAATCTTTTCGGGACACCCTGTATATTGGCAAAAAGAATAATTTAATTCATATACCCATGTTAGAAATTTTATTTAGAAAATTAGTTCATATTAAATGACCAGATGACCATAAACAAAAAACAAGAAATAAATGTAATTATATGTTAAAAAGAAACTTATCAAACCTGTCGGGATTCTGGCCTGTCGGGATTTTGGCCTGTCGGGATTCTGACGTGTCGGGATTTTGGCCGTCGGGATTGTGGCTGTCGGGATTTTGGTTGTCGGGATTTTGGGGTAGACCCATTTTTGGCACCGTACCTATTTCCCTGCTTGGTATCTTCGGCAACCACTTGGCTAGACCCCGATTAAATATAAGAAGAAAGAAGAAGAGGAAGAAATTTCTGGTCCTGTTCACGACCACCTCCCTTAGTGGATTGTACTGAAGCCTGTCTTGGATGGTTGCGTTTAAAACTGCCTTGTCATGACGATCAATTTATTAACCTGTACATGCTAGGTAGTTATTGCCCAAGACAAAGAAGACCTGGAGTATATGGCTAGAAAACTAATGGAAGAGTACAAAAAATGGGGCCTCGAAGTAAATGTCCAAAAAACACAATATCTTTGCGTAGGAGGAGAAAATAATCCAGATGACCTCGACTTAGAAGATGAAACTATTAAGAAATGTGACCAATGTACATATTTGGGGGTAAAACTGACAAAGACAGGACGAAGTGATGAAGCCATAAAAGACAGAATAACCAAAGGAAAACAAGTTATAGGTGCGTTGAATTCAGTATTATGGCAAAAAAATATAAGACCGGAAACGAAAAAACGAATATATAATACCATATTAAAACCAGTAATCGTCTATGGCTCAGAAGTGTGGCAGTTATCACAAAAACTTAAAGGTAACCTATTGGCAGTTGAAATGGATTTTTGGAGGAGAGCAGCGGGAAAGTCTAGATTAGAACATGTGAAAAATGAGGACATCAGGAGACAAATGAAAGTACAAAGATCAATTATAGAAGACATCGAAAAACAACAACTAATATGGTACGGACATGTTAGACGTATGGGGGAAGAAAGACTACCCAAAAAGATATTAGAATGGGTACCACCAGAGAAAAGAAAACGAGGACGACCACCAACAACATGGATCCAAGGAATCTCAAAAGCAATGTCAGCAAGAAATCTATCTGAAGAAGACTGGCAGAATAGACAGGCTTGGCGAACGGGAACCCAAAGGCGTATTACGCTGTGAACGGGATTTATATATACATGCTGTTTCCATTCTTCCAAGCTTCTTCCAGTTGGCCTGCGCTATGGTGAAACACGCTCAAAGTCCCCCCGTCTAAATATTTGAAATTCCGACCCAGTAATACTTTCGCTACGCCCTGTATATCGATCTTCCGCATAGTGCAGAGTATGGCGTTATTCAATTCTCACGGGATTTGGATGTTTATTTCGGTTCATGCGATTCTTTGAAATTTGGTGTACTAAGGTGCCCCAAATTGTTGATATCCTACAAAATTGTAAACGGAATATTTTTCAAAGAGGTTCCACGTTAAGTAGGGACTCAGAGTATTAAAAGGTTTTTATGATATTTACAGTTTTGGTTTATGTTCGTCGGTATATCCAAATAGCTAGAGGAAGAACCCCTGCTATGCTGTAGACGTGTAGACTGTTGCAGTCTAGAAGATGAAAGGTTTTTATGATATTCACAGACAACAAACCTATTGTATGTGTATTGCAACAGGAAAGGCTTAACCTAAGTCGAGGCTTTTAGTAAAGCTCTGAAATATTGTTTCTGAGGACTAACTGTAATATTCTGAGTCATCGCATTTCGTGTAAACTCAAGGGATTTTGTTATTGCGAAGTTTAAGTATTTGTAATTGGTTGAAAGTAAAACCATCATGGCGTTCGAGGGATGTCTTGAGAGTTTTTTGGACCATTTGATTGGTAGAGAAATATCTGGTATGATTCCTATTGGTCTAAGTAGGAAGTCACTTTTTTTTGGGAGAAGGAACCTAACTTGAGAAGGGTCGAGTTAGCGGTCCGAGAAATTAGTTCCGTAAAAGCCATCATCATGTTCAGTTGAGTTCCGTAGAAGTCACCATCAAGTGAAGTTGAGTGATGAGTTCCACCAGGGCCATCATCGAGTTAAGTTGAGTTTTGGTTCCGTAGAAGCCATCATCATGTTCAGTTGAGTTCCGTAAAAGCCATCATCATGTTCAGTTGAGTTCCGTAGAAGTCACCATCAAGTGAAGTTGAGTGATGAGTTCCACCAGGGCCATCATCGAGTTAAGTTGAGTTTTGGTTCCTTTAGGGCCATCGTCATGTGAGTTGAGTTCCATTGAGTGTTTCGGAATGTAGTTTTCCAGTTTCCCAGCCGGCTAGGTTGATTCCAGCCCGGCGAATGTGATGGTGTATCGTGAACCCCGGCGATTTTCTCGCTGTTTCTAAGCAAATCGTCGTTATCATTTCATACCAATTTTGGTATCCACTAATTTCTTTTAAGCAGTCAGAACCAGAAGTAGGAGAGAAGAGTTTCAATTTTCGCATTACTATGTTTAACAGTGCAGTTAAAACATGTAGTATGCTCACATACTTTATTTTGGTCAAAGTTAATGAACTTTCAATAATCATGTTCGAGTCTAACTAAATGATTTATGTTCGAGTCTTAACTAAATAATTTTGTCCGAGTAAAAGTAATTTGATCCAGTTTAACGAACTTTTAAACTATTTATGTTCGAGTTGAAAGCTGAATTTTTCTATAATAACGTTTGTTTATAAACAATGTACTGTTTGCTGTAGCTATTCACAGTGAAGTGTTTTCTCGCGTAGTGAAATGGCGTTTTGGACTTACCAACCAACAACAGAAGAAAACAGGACATTCATTGAAAGGTATAATTTGTATGATTGTAAACTTTTTCGTTTCATCTTTGTTTATTTGGTAATCTGGTCTCTAATTATAACAGAGAGATCAGAGATTAATTTTTTTGTTTTTAATAAATAATGTTTGATTTTCAACATATAATTTATTTTCTTCCCTTCTCTCTTGAATCGTAAGAACATTAAAAAATTGACTGAGTATAGAATTCTGAATAAATAAGGTAGGTTACGTTATAATATTCTGTATATTATGTATATTTTTTTATTTGACTGTTTTCTGTTTTATTTTGATTTAATACCATTTTTCTTTTAATATTTGTTTTTTTTGTATAAATTCTGGTTCCTTAGGTAACCAGTGGCGCCCAATATTTTATTTTTTTTTTCTTTATTTTTTATTTCACATCCATATTCCGATTTTTCTATCTTTCTAATTTTTCTAAGCTAATAAGAGTATATCATAACACCTTATAAGAATCCACTCACTTAAATCTCTTGATGACTTGAGCTTCCGAGGTACTTAATAAATTTTGTAGCACGAATTTTGTCAAATCTAAATATATCTTCATGTCTATCTAATTTGTCGCGCTACAATGGAACTCCATACTGAGATTGAATATAACGTAGGCCTGATATAATCGAATTTTCTTGGTCTGAAATAGAACACTGGTATATGTAGATTTTAACCAATCCCTTCGCAACTAATGCCTATTTCATGTCTTCTTGGATGTCTGCTGTGAAAAGATAATACACTGGGTCTTTTCTATGTTGATCTTTATGATATTATTTGTCTGTGTAGTCTGCAATTCTCTTTAGATGATTTTCAAATCTCTCAAGGATCCTCCTGTTGTCTTTGGCTGCGGTATATATTGCTACGTCCGTCGTTTGTATATAGGACTGTGTTTGCTCGGTTATCAGTGGGCAAATCTGAAACAAAAATATTATATAGTATCGGTGGTAAAATGCTGCCCTGAAGCATCCCCTCTTGAATTGCTTGCGTCCTGGGCATCTTTTTGTCAGCTGAAACCTGAAAAGTTCTATTAGTCAAATATGTATTACATGCAAATATGTATTACATGTTGACTAAGTAATGAAGCAGCCTAAGCTCTTTTCATTTTGTAGGTTAGGATTTTTTCCAAATTGTGTCATAGGCTTTTTCTATGCTCAGTATGGGCATCCCTGTTCTTTGTTTCTGTTAAAGTCGATTTTTGCGTCACTGACCAGTCTTGCTAGTTGGAGTTCACAATTTCTTCCTTTTCTGGAATCTAATAGATCTTCCCGGATGACTCTCCTTTCTGCATGTTTGTAAGTGCAGTCGTAATATTGGTGTGTAATTCTCTGGTGTTCTTCCTGCCTTCATTGGTTTTTGGCAGTGGAAGAATTTTTGCATGTTTCCATTTAGTCGGAAAATATGCGTGTTCTAGTCAGAATCTTATACAAATACAACATTATATAGAACAATTATTGCACTATCATTTTTTTCGGTAGTTACATCAATGTAATATTCTGAATGTCTATTTCCTAATAATTTTCTTAATACACTCACCGGCACAAAATTCGGCCACCCAAAATTTTTGATTAAGTTTGACTATCTATAACTTTCTTATTTGTACTCCGATTTTCAAGATTCTTGCATCAGTTTGTATGTACATGTATTGATGTTGTTTGTTTTTTATTCCGGTAACAAAATTTTTTTGCTTAGATGGCATTATACGGGGGTGAATGGAAGCGTTGTATTTTCTCCTAACTTTAAAAAATTCTGTGGAATAATTGGAGGGCTGATTTTGTTTTATACTCCTTTTATATTATCCTGAAGATATCACTAAGGTTTTGTTTTTTGAATTATATGAATATTTCTTTTCTTGTAAGAGCTGCAGATAAAAACACTCCTTTGAAGATTTTTTTAATTAAAAGTATCAAACGCACTAAAATTAACAAAACAAAACAAAATTAACAACAAAATAAAACAATTCAATAGCGGGTATGTCCACCTCTTGCAGCAACGACTTCTCGCAATCTGTTTGGCATCGAATAAAGATGTGTTATCTGTGCCTGAGAAATAGCCCGATATTCCTCTACCAGGGCCATAACTGTATCAAATTTTCTGGAGGCCTAGGATGACGGCGAATAGCCTTTTTTAATTCATCCCATAAATGCTCAATATGATTGAGATCTGGGCTGCATGCGGGCCATTCTAATCTTATCAATCCAACCTCTATTTTGTGAGTCCATCAGTGTTTTTATTAACAAAAATTGGTACAGTACAGCTCTTACAAGAAAAGAAATATTTGGATAATTTAAAAATCAAAATTTTATTGATGCCTCCGGGATAATATGACAGGACTATGAAACAAAATCAGCTCTTCCATTTTTCCACAGAATTTTTTAAAGTACAACGTTACCATTCACCCCTGTATAATGCCATGCAAGCAAAATTTTTGTGTTACCGGAATAATACCAAATGATATAAATGCATATCATCATCATCAATGGCGCTACAACTATTCGTGAGTCTTTGCCGCGTTTACTATTGCCTTCCATGTTTGTCGGTCCTGTGCCACTTATTCCCATTGTCGCACTCCCATTTTCTCTAGATCTTCTTTGACTGCATCTCTCCACCTTTTTCTAGGCCGCCCTACAGACCTTCTTCCATCTGGCCTTTTCCAGAACACATTGTTTATAAGGCGATTGTCGTTACTGCGTATCACATGCCCTGCCCATCTGAGTCTATTAGCCTTTATATATCTGACTAGATTTTCTTTTCCGAATAGAGACTATAGCTCGTTATTGTATCTGCGCCTCTATACGTTTGTCAGGCTCCATCATTCGAAGGATTTTACGTTCCCAAACCAGCAATTTATTTACTTCTCTTTTTGTTCGCGTCCATGTTTCGCTTCCATACGCGACTGCTGGATGTATTATCGTCTTATATATCTGGATTTTTGCACCTCGTGAAAGAAGTTTTGACTTCATTAGATGTTTCGTTGCCAAGAAAGATCTGTTTCCTGCCATTATTCGCGTTTCAACTTCTCGCTCTAATTTGTTGTCATTTGTGATTGTTGCTCCAAGGTTTTTAAATTCTTTAACCACTTCGAAGTTATGATCGTTTATAGTAATATTTTGCCTTATTCGCCGTCGTTCTTGTTTTGAGACGACCATATATTTTGTTTCGTCTTCATTTATTTTTAGACCGATGTTTAATGCAGCTTCTTCAAAGCTGCATGTACATACATGTGCCTACAAACAATCTTGAAAATCGGAGCAGAAATAATAAAGTTATAAATTGTCAAAGTTAATCAAAAATTTTGGGTGGCGGAATTTTGTGCCGGTCAGTGTATTTTTGCTACTCCTGCTGGACTTGGGTTTCTTCTTCCTCTACTATGGATTCGTGACTGTTATTTATATTTTCGTAGTTGTTGTTTACTATTTATATGGTTTGTCCTTTTGACATGTTTTGCCATGTTCTCCAGCCAGTTTTCTTGCTATTGCATCCACTTTTGCTTGAGTTTCGAAGTACGTTCCTTCGTTGTCAATGATTCGTGTTAAATTGAAAATTGCAGATAACATTTCCCTGTAAGATTTTCTTTAATAAATAAGGACAAATAATTGTTTTATTAAATTATGACTTAGCAGACATTGATTCTCTGATGGTGCTTAGTATGACGGTGAGAATTATCCTTACTCAACTATCTGCAATTTTGACGATTGACTGAACCATATAGGCAAAATGTTACCTTATCAGAAAACATAATTTGTTTCTTCTTCTTCAGGTGCCATCTCCGATACGGAAGTTAGCAATCATCATGGCTAGTTTAATTTTTGAGGCAGTAGCTCTAAATAGTTTTTTGTGCTGCATCCAAACCATTCTCTTAGGTTCTTCAGCCATGAAATTCGTCTTCTTCCGATGCTTCTTCTGCCATCTATCTTACCTTGCATTATGAGTAGCAGGATGCCATACTTCTCGCCCCGCATCACATGTCCGAGATACTGTAGTTTTCTTTTTTTAATTGTAAGTTCAGCTTCGTTCTCTTTACCTATTCTTCTCAGTACTTCGTTGTTCGTAACTCTATCTACCCAGGAAACCCTCATAATTCTTCTATAAGTCTACATTTCAAAGGCGTTAAGTCGTCTCATTGTCTCTACATTTAACGTCTATGATTCCACTCCATAGTAGAGTACCTACACTGTTATACTTAACATTTTGTTAGGCGTACGTAAGAGCTAATGTTAAATCTTTGCTACATAGGACCTTTTCATTTTAAGTGTACTTTTTTACTCTTTCGATCTGCTGGCCCTCTACTATCAAGATTTCGTTATTATTATGGTTGTTTTTATTAATTTTCATAAACTTCGTCTTTTTGATATTGAGAGAGAGTCCGTACTCCCTACTACACCTTACTATTTTACTCATGAGTCTTTGCAGGTCTTGTAAACTATCGGCTATTATTACTGTATCATCTGCATATCTGATATTGTTAACTAAGATTCCATTTACTCTTAATGCCGACTGTTTCATTTTCCAGAGTTTCTCGCATTACCTCTTCAGAATAAGCGTTAAATAATAGAGGTGATAGTATGCAGTCTTGCCTGACTCCTCTCTTTATTTCCATTTCTTCAGATGTTTCTTACTATTGCTCGCTGATTGTAATAGAGGTGTGTTATTAGTCTTAAATCTCTTTCATCTAGGTTTTTAGTTTTCAGAATTTCCATGAGTTGATCATGTTTTACTTTATGAAACGCTTTATTGTAGTCTATAAAACAGACGTAAAGAGGACGGTTAACATCCAAACATCTCTGTGTCAGCACGTTGAAGGAGAATATTGCCTCTCTGGTACCCATATCATTGCGGAACCCATATTGAGTGTCACTAATATCCAACTCCAGTTTAGAGTGTATTCTGGCGTGGATAATTTTTAGCAGAATTTTCAAGGTATGCGACATTAAGCTTATGGTTCGGTATTCACTGCATTCTTTGGCATTCACTTTCTTTGGCAAACACACAAATGCTGATGTCAACATTTCTCTAGGGATGATTCCCGTAGTATAGATAGCGTTGAACAGTTCTACTATTATGTCCAGGTTTTTCTCGTTGACCAACTTTATCAGCTCGCTAGGTAATTCATCTGGACCAGCAGATTTATTGGTTTTCATAGAGTGTATTGCCTGACTAACCTCTGATGTGGTTATCTCTGGGCCCACATCTCCGGTTTGGCTATCTACGGATGTACTAGCTTCTCTCTGGTCATTAAATAGTTCCTCGATGTGCTCTTTCCATCGTCGTAGGTTTCGTTCTGTCTCCGTTATAATATTTCCATTTTTGCCGAGCAATGTATTTGAGGTTCTTCTATTTCCTATTCCGGCTAGTTCTTTGACTTTTTTATGTAGGTTGAAGTTGGCATATCTGTTTTGAGTTCTTCTATTTCTTTACATTTTTTGAGAAGCAGGTTTCTTTAGCCTCCCTAATTTTTCTTCTTATTTGGTTTTGAAGCTGTTTATATCTATTAATTTGTTTAAGAAAACTTAAATTTGGTCCATAATTTAGCCGAGGTCTGTAGATATCTTCCCTATCATATTCGGAAGCGTGGTATTCAATACTATGTTTAATTAAAAAACGGAATCTAAAGAGCTGGAGATTTAAAGATTTCTTACGTTGGAAAACAAATTCCGGTCACAGATTAAATCCGAGCTTTCTATGCTTTGCAAGGCAAACGGACGATAAATGAATATACGTGGGAAATCTACAACCAAGACTCCAACGAATTTAATTCCTAGTACTCAATTTGTAAGTAAACGAAGGTAAAGAAAGACAGTTTAAAATTTAGTTTCGATACAGGGACCACCACCATTTGCTTTTTCTTTAAAAATATCTGTAACTGCTGGCAGGGAAATCAGCATAAGATTTTATTGACTAATAGTAAAATACTTTTGTTTGCTTTCCTTTCAGTAACTTGATTTACTCCAAGAACAAAGAGATTGTAAGGGTCATATTGCCCAATTCGGGGCCGACCCGACGCTGCAGCTTGTCGTCAGCATCGTCGGTCGGCGCGGCGGCGTCTCTTTAGGAAACGGCGCTTTATGTAATAACGCCGACGTATTGCGTGGCGGAACACCAGGTCTTACAAGTGCCAATGTAAGTGAAATGAGAAGAGTATAGGCTTTCTAAGTGCCTCTCCTCTTGTCACAGTTCAAAGGATTTTTTGCGAGGCAATAACAAAAAGATGTTTGCGAATTTCAAAGCTACTTTTAATGTTTGTCAGTCTTCTCTATATACGTGTATGTATGGAGTATGCGCAACAACAAAAAAATACCACGAAGAAAGCTTTTTCCATTTATTGTTGAAAAATTTTCTAGAGATGGATTAGCCTCGTTTTTATGTCGAGTTTGCTTGAAGAGCCGATGTATGAAATCCTTTTTTCTGCGAGACTTCTTTGTGTTGCGTTTGTTTCGTTGCTTTGATGAAAATATACATTATCTTTTCATTGCAATTCTTGAGTCAGTTCGGCTGTAACTACTTCACCAAAATGTAGGTTATGTCTACACAAAGTTTCAAATATTAATAATCTTCCCACTGTTCCTTCCCACAGAAAAGTCATGCATACTAAGCTTTGACAAGCAATAAAGTGTTTCAATTATCTGAAATCAATTCTAAATGTCCAACATATTCATAAAATTTAGCATTTTAACAATGGCTGGATATTCATAAATTGTAAGTTTAATAAAAACAACCCATAGGACATCTTCGTAAGTCCTAGGTTTTCACCTAAAGTGACCGGAAGTAGAGCCGGAAGCGACATTTGAACTGTTCATGTAACATTAGGTTTCTACATCAAACATCAGTTTCTTTCTTAATGTCCAGGATAGCAGTGGTTTAGTGAAAGTATTGTTCCGATTGGTAAAAATGTGTTGGATTTTGCTAATTCTTTAAATTGAACTTCGTTTGGTACTTGTGTCTTAGTTTGACTGTAATTGAAAGGCGAAATTAAAATCATGAAGCAGAAAATCATCAATAAAGCACACACAGCAATAATCAGGGAACTTAACAGTAGCAATAAAACAAGAATAAAAACGGAACATGGACTGACCGAAGAAATAAACGAGTCGGCAGGAATAAGGCACAGTCATAGCCTGAGTCCGAATCTCTTTAACGTGATCTTGAATAAGATAATAAAAAGCATAAATGAAAACAACATTGGATGATGCAATAATCAATGCAGAAAATGGAGATGACCTCCAGTACATACTTTATAGATTCATTGTAATAGCTCACAAGTTAAAGAGGCCCGGTCAATAGCCAAAAAACCCAGCAGATGTAAACTAATGATTAACGAACACAATAGAACTAGAAGTCTTGAATTTCAACTACCAAGGGGAGAACATCGGAATACTTGATGAATATCATATGCGGGAACAAGTATATGAGCGTAGGGAGCAAAATCCGGATATAGGTATAAAGCATGTGTAAGACAAGTACTAACATACGCAGCGGAAACTAGAGCTGAAACGACGCTTACAAAAACGCCGATGAGATCTACAGAAATGAAAGTATTAAGAACCATAAGAGGAATTTCTCTCAGAGATAGAATAAGGAGTGGGGATAAACTAAGAAAAATTGGAGTCCAGGATGTATTGAGATGGATACCAGCATGAGACCGTAATGGAACGACCATTTGGACAGATTGGACCCAGAAAAAATCCCGACATTCGCAAAAACACTAAATCCAAAAAACCAATAGTACAAAAAACCACTAGGAAGACCCCCGAAGAGGTAGTACCTATGCCAGATGAACATCAATATTACAAAAGCTGGAATGATGGAATAAACAGGGCTATGTCCTACTTATAAGAAGAAGACGAAGAAGAAAAGAAGAAGAATAAGTTTCTTCTATAATATAATTGTATAGTGTTACATAGAGTTCGGATTTAAAAGCACAAAGAAATGCAAAAAAAGCGCTTAAAGAGCATAACGATTTTATGAAAAATACATTTTATTATACAAAAAAAAGCATGAAAATAAGCATATAAATTTACTTTTTAAGAAAATATATATAATTATCTCTAGGCTTAGCTTAAAAACTAGCAAAGACCTATTATAAATTTAAAAATAAAATAGAATAAACAACAAAAATAGATAATTGAAACAAAAATGCTTTAACCTAATTGCGTTTCTCCAAATATTTTATTGTTTCATTCACATTCACAGAATAAAAATTGTTTTTGATAAAAACAAGATTGTTTTGTAATTCTGTTTCACCTAAAACATCTTTACAATCTTTTATCGATTTGCTAGTTACATCTTTAAGTTCCAATACGAAGCTTTTAAAATTTTCGAAAAATGCGGCGGAGTATAAAGCTGCATCTAACCATCTACCCTACCCAGTTAACACTGGTTCCGGTGGTAATGGAGTGTTAGGGAATATATGTCTCTAAAAAGTTGCACCCTTAAAGAAGCTTTAATGAAATTTTTTTTCCATTTTTTATCAACTTATTAACAAATGGAAATTGCAGCCGTCTAGTCTCAGCAACGCGATTCAGGCCGTGTGCTGGACACGTACAGTGAATTAGTTTTGAATAAAACACTTTAAGATTTGATGCTGTTTTGATCATATATGGTGCAGCGTCGAAAAGCATTAATACTATTTTATTGGTGGGCACAGCCTCGGGAAGATAAAAATTTGTTAAAGCGTCATTTACGAATCTTGGAACTGTATTATAATTGTTATTTGTTGCTTCTAGTTCTTTTGAGCACACTAAATAACCCTTCGTCCAGATTTCTTCGTGAAGTGCGCCTAAGATTCAATTAGCAACGTACCTTCCACAAGTATACGTAGTCTCGTCCACAGCAAACCAGATGTAATTGTTTCCCACTAGTGTCTTTACTTTTTTTCTGGTTTTCTTGTAAACGCAATTAACATATTTTTTCGCAGAGTACTTTTATCCGGCGCATGTCTTCGATAGTATCTACTTTTCGAAAAACAATATAAAACTTTCATTTTGCAATATATTTAATGGGAGATCAGAGTCCGTAATTGCACTACATAGATCAAAATTAAATTTCTGCTGTTCGCAAATACAAAAATGATAATAGTAGATACATAAAAAAGCACCAAATAAGTACAAAAATTCAAAAAAGGCATACAAATTTAAGAAAAGTAAAGAAAGCATAAATGGTGTCAAAATTATTTATTTATGCATATTTCCTTCATATTTAAAAAGGAAATTATCCTGCTTGTATTATTTACCATAAGCATTATGCTTAGAAATCCGGACTCTAGTACAACTGTTGAAGAGAAATATCCTTGAAAGTTGATTAAATACTAAATGTGTAAATCTTGTTTGGATCTGATGTTCAGTTTGCTTTTCATAATTTTACTACTAAGTATTGACAAAACAAATTTCGTAAAATCAATTTCAAATATTAATAATAATAAAAGCGACTCGTGTTTCCGTTGAACCTTTAACGTATGCACAATCAATCAGAGTCCCAATAAAAATCTATCTCGAGTCATTGCATCCTTTACCCGTCCTTAGGTCGTTCTTTATTCATGAGATGAGCGCGCGGGAAATGGCAAAATACCCCGGAAAATACCTCGTTCGATATATTTCATTCCTTTTCAAAACCAAACACATCACTGTTGATCAATTTGTTTTCCTTGTGATAAATTATTCGCCGGTAGGTTTTCCTTCCGCTAAGAAAAACGATTTTTCTCTTTTCTGCGTTTTTTATTGGTGAAAGAGTTGGAATTTGTGAGTAATAGTTCGGTTTGCTGCTAAGTGATTTTTTAACCACTTGGGATAATTACGTAGTAGTTTGCTGTACAACAAATAAATGACATGGCGAGATAACCGTATTAAGCGATTTTTTGTTTAATAGAACGGGCCAAAAAATAAAAGAGTGCTACGAACACATGAATGAACCAAGGCTTTATTTACATTAAGAACTGCTAGATTCGGTTTGGTTAGATTCAATGTAAGGAGGCGTATAACCACCCTTTCACTCAATCTAAGATGTCTATTGTGGCTTATATATAGGTTAAAGTTGTCCTTCAGCCCAGTGGCGCACCCAGGGCTTTCTCTTTCCAGGCCCATATAAATTATTTTTTATGTGCCCTTTCCAGGGCATATAAAAAATAAAGAATAGTAGTAAAATGTAACTTGCCTTTCTCAAAAAATACAAAAAAATTTCGGTGCTCAAGCCAACCCCTCCCCCAGAGGAAAATTCTAGGTGCACCACTGTTTCAGCCTTTTTATAGATCTATTCTTGTAGGTCCTCTTTATATAGTTTCTGCAGGCACATATCTATAGAATAAATATTTGCTTAGGAGACAGTGATTGATGCTTAGATTACTGTAGACTTTCAATAAGGCTTAGGATTGGCTTCCCTCCACTTATTCCAGCGTTAACTCTGTTATCAGTTTTAGAGCCATCTGTATACCAGCAATGATTTGCCATTATGAGATTCGTTTTATTCGACTACTATTCGTCCCTTCCTAGAAAAACGACCTTCCTCTAAAAGGCTTTTGAAATTATATGTAGGTTGCATTGCATCTGGTACCATTAACAACTCTGAATAATTTATTATATTTCCAAATTTTATCCTGTTATTCTTTCGCACTGCTTCCTGGCCTCTGATCCGGCTTCTGTATGCTTCTCCCTTTGCTGTCTTCTCCATATCTGTACGGAGGGAGGCCAAGTATGACCTTAGTGGTGGTTGGGATAGTCGAAATCACTCCACTACTGTGATTAAGCATGATTGTTGTTGAAGCTTATTCAGCTTCACTCTGGTAGTATATTGTTATCATTAAGACCACCATACTAGTGCTCCATACTTAATCATAGGCCTGCTCATAGTTATATATAGCTAGTACATCTGTTTAGGTTCTATATCCCACGTGCATCAGATTATCCACGAGGTCTAACCACAGGAGGGAAGAAAGTACTCTCCCTCTGGGTGTCCCTTAGTTGTTTTCGTCTTCTTCATCATCTTACATCAGATTCTAGCAGATCTTGCAGATTTGCTAGAATCAGTCTATTCTACAGCATTGCTTTGATCCAGTTGCATACGGTAGTCGATATCCCTTTTAATGCCCACTATGCACTATCCACTTACTGAAAAACTGTCTACCTTACTGTATTAATTTAAAATAAAATTAAACACATTTCGCGCAAATGAGTAAATTTTATGGGCAAATGGTCTTTTAAAAGAGTGATTATGATGAATGTTAGAGATTTACTGTATTCAATAGTTTTATTGATCTTAGGCAGTGGTGTCATCGTGTGGGAACGCGTGGGAACGCCGTTCCCGCACTGGTTAAGAAAAGAAAAAAAAATAATAGAGAATTTAGGTTTTGTAAACAAAAATTAGCAGTGCGTTCCGGCACTGCGTTCCCGCACTGCTAATTTTGCCATGACACCACTGATCTTAGGCTACGGCTCCACGGGCGAGAAATTGACGCTAGCAGTAGCCGTAAAACGAACTTAAGGTTCCGCGGAACGGAATAGGAATAGTCGAACTGTACCGACTACAGGACTTGTGCGTAGTCGGTTCAGTTCGGCTATTCCTATTCCGTTCCGTGGAACCTTAAGTTCGTTCTACGGCTACTGCTAGCGTCAATTTCTCGCCCGTGGAGCCGTAGCCGGTTGTTCGAACGCTAATCAAAAATGATCATTTTCAAATATTTAATTACTGTCACAACTGTCAATGTCAATTTTGATTGGGTTGCTGAAAACATAATTATTGATTAACATTATGAAATTAGTTAATCAGTTATGTTAATAATTGTTATGTTAATTGATTAACTAATCTAATAATTATAACCAATTATGTTTTCAGCAACCCAACTAAAGTTGACATTGACAGTTGGTGACAGTAATTAAATATTTGATAGTGATCATTGTTGATTAGCGTTCGAACAACCGGCCCTAAAACAGAAACATAACTGAATAATCAAATAAAATAAATACGAAAACTACAATACCTTGGTCACGTGATGAGACGATCAAAATACCGCACAGTCCCCAAATTGCAAATTTCGAAATAGTAAACAGATTGGCATGCTTGGGCTTCCTGATAATCAACAATGGCGGTCCTCAGAAACCAAGCGAAGATTAGCAATGGCCCTAACCGTAACAGCTAAATTAATTAAAATATGGAAAATCGAAAAAGTACAGGAAATACTAAGCTAAGGTTGGTCAATAATCTTATTGTTCCCATTGCTACATAGGTCGCTGAAACCTGTACTCTCAAAAAAAATCAATAGAAGTAAGATCGAAGCCTTTGAAATAGAGTTGCACAAGTTTGACTTGAATGTTTGAACTTGACTTGAGTTTAACTTAATTTTAAGTCAAACTCAAGTCAATCCTTCTGACAAATATTTCAAGTCAAGTCAAACTGGTCAATCGTATAGGTTTGAAAATTCAAACTGTTTGTCAAACTAGTTTGAAAGAGTTTGAAAAATAATTTATTTAGGATTAGATATACTTTTTTGTCGAGATAGACATGTTAGTTGCCAATTAAGATAAGAAAATTAATAATACAATGAGTGCCACATAAAAGTCAAAATTTTCAATGTGTTTTAATTTAAAACTTTTAAATGTAGATATTTATTTTTTTCGAATCCTGAGAAAACTAATAAGTATTTTTGAAAAATTTAAACGCAGAATGAAAGATTGCGTTATTACCGAGGGCCGAAAGTCTCTTAGAATAAATAAAAAGTTTCTTTTGAATGAAATATTTGCAATTAATAATAACACTAAATTTTCCTTTTTATGTTCACCCCTGTAACTTATTAAAATAAACATTATAGAAGTTTTCAGTGATGTTCGTCCCTCAGAAATAATGTAATCTTTCATGCTGCATTTAAATTTTTTTTTTAATTCCTATTAGTTTTCTCAGGATTTGAAAAAAATTAATACATTTAAAACACATTGAATATTTTGATAAGCGACATGTTACGCCTATGCCCTTAAAGGTTACAATAAAATAAGACTATTTGGTTTTTCAATGGACAGCTCAAAATAAAATGATTTGGAATTTTTATGACTTTCTTTTATTAAAAAAGGCATTTATTTATCTTAGGGCCAGTTCGAAAAAACATGTGGTACCAAGCTGCTAGTTCACTCGAAAATATGTACCACAATACAAAAGTTATTATTGCTGTATATTCGTTGGTATTTCTTTAAAAGTCTGGCTTAGCATACCTACCTAGAAAGCCCGAAGGGATCATTTTGGCCCCACGTTCTGTGGGGCCAATCAATGGGGCTCATCAATTAAAACTCAGTTTAAAGAAATTAAATCTGCTCTAGACGATAGAATCCGATTTTATTTTTTACTTTCATTGTTTAACACATTCGCTGCCTATCAAAAACATTCGGAACACCATACAGTTTGCAGTTTTTGATATTTGCCACACATTGCCTTGTTACAGTCGTGACAATGATTGGAAGTATGATTTCCTTTACAAAATATTTTCAACTGATATTTTTTTCGTTTTTGGATAGTAACATTAATTAGTTGTTAATAGACCTGGTGTTGCTAGGCGTAGTTCCAGATTTCGGAAGGCAAGGTATGGGGCCCATAATTCTTCACACAGCCGAAGAATAAACTTACGAAGACTGAGTCTACTTCCAGTTATTTCTTTATAAATAATCCATGCATTTATTGCTTCCAAGTCAAGAGTATTATAAAACATGTACATAGGCCATCGTCTTGAAGTTACTTTCGTAGTATAAAGACGCGTCATTTGGTCCTCTACACCAACAATTGTATCTTTGTGTTCACCAACAATTTTATCTTTATTACGTAGATGATTAGTACCAGTATAAGGGTAACCATTTACAATAAACATATATAGGTACATCAATATAATTTTACCTATCCGACAGGAATTTGAAAGTAAGGCTCATCGAATTTCCCAGAAAACGATAATAACTTACACAGGGCCAATTTGGCCCCTTTAGACTTCTATGGTAGACTTGTTAGAGAAACCATTTAATAAATTTAGTAAACAATCTTTTTTTGTGTTAAATAAGGCTTTGTATCAAAATATTAAAAGTCATAAAATATGAAATTATTATTGCCTCAAATAAAAAAAAAACTACAATAAGTTCAAATCGCAACAGGGGCCAAATTGACCCCTCCGACTTTCTAGTGTTAAAATTCAAAACTAACCATAGGGTTATTAGACCTGGATCCCGCGTACCAAAAAAATTTATTAATGGCAAGCTGAAAATCTGTTAATAGCTTAACGGTGTCTAGTCGGACAAACTTTGATGTACGCGAACACTGGAACAGGGGAAGTTTTAATTGTGGAACATTTTAAAAATTTGGAACGTCAGATTACGAAAATGTCCCATGTATTTTGTCGGTCAGAACATCCAATTGATTTGTTACCATTTCATTAAAATCTCATGCAAAAATTAGACTGCTATTACTAACCAGCAAGATTCCTGTCATCTGACATGTTCTTCGTGTTCCACTCATTAAAATGTCCAGTTGGTGATAAACACCAGTCTGGTTTTTGCATGAGAGTTTAATGAAATGGTAACAAATTAATTGGAAGTTCTGTCCGACAAAATACATGGAACGTTTACGTAGTCTGACGTTCCAAATTTTTAACCTTTTCCACAATTAAAACTTCTTCCGTTCCAGTGTTCCCATACATTAAAGTTTGTCTGACTAGACACCGTTAAGCTATTAACAAATTTTCAGCTTGCTATTAATCAACTTTTTTTTGGTACGCGGGATCCAGGTTTATATGGTTTTATATCTACAATTTAAATTTTTTTCGGATACAAGCTACAAATGTTGGGTTTAAATTTTTAAAAAATTAATGTATAAATATGCCTTAAGCTTTCTTTTTTAATAATTATCCCAACTGACGCGTTTATTGGGTTTTATTTGTCTCTCTGCGGTTTAAATATCGTATCAGCAAATACATTTCTGTTTATTGAAATTTGTCAAAAACATTTTTCTTGACCTTGTTGGGAGAGGGTGGGAATTTCCCCTACCCCTCCCCCTCCCCCCGTTGATCCGCCACTGAACAAATAAAGACGTAGGCGGTCTCGTTTAAAATTGAAAATAAACACGTTGCGTAATATTCAAACTTTTCAAACTGTTTGAAGATGTTTAAATTCAAGTCAAACCTAAAGATATCGAAATCAAGTCAAGTCAAACTTTTTTATACAAAAAGTTTGATTTCAAGTCAAGTCAAGTTTGTGGAGTAAAATCAAACTAGTTTGACTTCATGCATCTCTACTTTGAAATGGGGGTTTACCGAATAATTTTACGCATGTCCTGAACAGAACACGGAACCTGTCTGTCAATTCTGGAAGAGCTTCATATATAGGCCTGGATCCCGCGTACCAAAAAAAAGTTGGTTAATAGCAAGCTGAAAATTTGTTAATAGCTTAACGGTGTCTAGTCGGACAAACTTTGATGTACGGGAACACTGGAACAGGAAAGTTTTAATCGTGGAACAGTTTAAAAATTTGGAACGTCAGATTACGAAAACGCCCCATGTATTTTGTCTGACAGAACTTCCAATTGAATTGTTACCGTTTCATTAATCTTTCGTGCAAAAATCAGACTGCTATTTTTCACCAATATAACTCCTGTCATTTGGCATGTTCTTCGTGTTCCACTCATTAAAATGCCCAGTTGGTGATAAACACCAGTCTGATTTTTGCAGGAGAGTTTAATGAAATGGTAACAAATCAATTGGAAGTTCTGTCCGACAAAATACATGGAACGTTTTCGTAGTCTGACGTTACAGATTTAATCTGTTCCACAATTAAAACTTCCCCGGTTCCAGTGTTCCCATACATCAAAGTTTGTCCGACTAGACACCGTTAACCTATTCACAAATTTTCAGCTTGCTATTAATCAACTTTTTTTGGTACGCGGGATCCAGGTCTAATAAGCATGCTATTAAAACAGTAAACCGAGCATACCTAAATTATTTCGGCCCTATAGCTAGAAGAATGTGCACCATGGAAGTATTGGTAGAAGAAGGAGGGGTAGAAGGCCGGAGACCAACAGGAAGATTTCCAATACGATGAGCAGACCAAATGAAGACTCTGGTGGGAAAATTTCTACATGAAGCCATCCAAATACCACAGGATCGCGTCCATTGCAGACAGCAAGCTAACAATATTTAGATTGTCATCACGCCTTGACACGGGCTCAACGAAGGGGGAGGAGAACATCGGAGCATGGAACATTCCTTCAAGAAGTAAAGTAATTATCTAAGCCCGTAAAGAGTAGGTGTATAAAGATAAATTAGCCATTTTATCAAGAAGGAAGACGGAAAAACAATGTTTTGGAACAGGAATTTGATGTTTACTTTTAAAGAAATATTCTCAAGGGAACAAGAAAACATTTCTGTTTTCATCGGTTTTTGGGAGATTCGAATTAAGCAGAGTTTATTGTATTTTAAAGCAATTATGTACATATGTACATATTACGTACTGTGCCGTACTTTAGCTGCTGTGGTACATTTAAAACCATATACGAGGACACAGGATCCTTATTTACGACTTACTTGAAATATTTACAAAGCAAATATGTTAATACGGCTACAGATGTATGCACATTAAAACTAAAGTGCGGACAGACCTTCATAAATTACATTCGTATTGTAATTAACACGTTTTCATTGTTTAATTAGAAGATGGTGATGCTAAAGAGATAATTAACGGCATACGACGATCCACAACTGTTGACAATTAGAGGGAAGATAAATTCTTACGAACGACCAGGATTATATTTAGAAAATTAGGATGTGATGAATACGTTTTCATTTTTTATTTCGGAGGATGATGAATGGCCATCTTCTGCTACATTAATTTCTGCTTCTGTCCCTTATTTGCGTCTTTAAATATATACAGACCTTGTTATTCATGAAAAAGGATTCTAAATAAGAGGGAATTGTGCGGTTAATGTTTTCTGTCGCCCCTAAATGTGAACTTATATCCTCTCGATTATAGATATAGCATATTCGGTTTTTTAGCTGCATTAGAAAATTAATTGTACGCTTAGATTATATTATAATTTTTAGCTTATACAAATTAATGACTATATGGGGATAACAGAAGTCATAAAAGATAACATCTACTTCACCTTATAATACAAGGAAAAGTGGAAGGAAAGAGATGGGTTTGTGGAAAGAAACTTTCTTAGCTGCGTAGTATTAGGCAAGGGTATGACAAAATACATACAGGAACTCTTTTATGATACTAGATCCGAACAAGAACAACCTCCATCCTACATATATGTGATGACCACTTACCAATCACATCAGATGAAGTGGAAAGAGCAATATCACAACTAAAAGATGGCAAAGCCTCTGGACCTGACAATGCATAATATGATGAATTCATAAAACTATTTAACACCGACGCGACGGTACTCAACGCCTAACCAAAATATTTAATGACATATATTTACGCGGTTTAATACCAAGAACATGGCTGAAGTCGACGTTTATTGCTTTACCAAAGAAATCAAAATCCGTATCCTGCAGTGATTTTCGAACCATCAGTTTAAAGAGCCACATTTTAAAATTATTTCTAAAAATTATATATCAAAGAATATATTGACTGTTCAAAGAAAAAATCAGCCGTACACAGTTTGGTTTTCGGAATGCAGTGGGTACAAGAGATGCTCTATTTAGTATACAAATGCTATTTCAACGATGCAGAGACGTAAATTGCGATATTTATGGATGTTTCATTGATTACCATAAAGCGTTCGATACAGTAAAGTACGACAAGCTGATGGAGATATTAACCAATATTGGAATAAACACCTGTGATTTAAGAATTATCAGCAATCTGTACTGGAATCAAACATCAACTATCTGGACAGAGGCAGGAGAATCAGACGATATCAAAATTAAACGTGGGGTCCGTCAGGGATGTATACTATCACCACTTCTGTTTAACATTTCCTCTGAGCAAATCTTTCTGCAATAACATAAGATACGCAGACGACACGGTGATATTCGCTTACAGTTTTAAAGCCCTCCAGGAGTTAATGAACAGAATGGCAGAAGTCAGTCAGAGATACGGACTTTCACTAAACACTAAGAAAACAAATGTATGACGATCTCTAAGAAGGAACAGCAATTTGGACGAATCAGTGTGAACGATCAATAAATAGAAAGAGTAAAAACATACACCTACCTTGGTAACGTCAATGAAAATTGGGACCAATCCATAGAAATCAAATGTAGGATAGAGAAAGCAAGATCTGCATTTCAAAAAATGGCCAAGTTATTCAAATGTCATGATTTGTCGATACCCATAAAAATCAGGTTACTACGATGTTATATCTTTCCTATACTGTTGTACGGAGTTGAGTCGTGGACTCTCACAGATGCCACCTGCAAGAAAATTAAGGCTTTTGAAATGTGGCTTTATCGTCGAATCCTGAAGATATCTTATACCGTCCACATTACTAATTAGGGTGTTTTGCTGAGAATGCAAAAAGAAAAAGAGCTGTTAATAACAATAAAAACAGCTAAAAGCGAATATCTTGGTAACATCATGAGGAACAGTGAAAGATATGGACTGCTGCAACTAATCGTACAAGTAAAAGTAGAAGGAAAGCGTAGAACAGGAAGACGAAGGATTTTCTGGCTGAAAAATCTACGTACGGGGTTCAAACTGAAGTGGTAAATGGACATAATGGAAATAAAGGCAACCTCATTGCTAGCTAGGAAGGCAACAAGCCGACTCTTAGGACCTGGTGACCTTTTTGGCTGGCCAACTACAATATTCGCAGAAATTGTCAAATATCGCTCCCACACGCAAACCGTGAACAGGTGGGAAGAAGGGCCAGGATGTAGACTTCCCAAGATAATAAGGAACCTTGAGAAGTTAACATCAGAAAAGTACTTGGGAATGACCAGGAATCAACCTACGCTTGACAGTTGGTTTTTAACTGGCTATTGTCAAAGCAAACACTTCCACACCATTGGGCTTGTGCAGGACACACCTCTGTGCAGGGAGTGTGAACGAGATGACGAAACTGTCGGGGATGTTCTTTTGTGAAGGTACCCCGTCAAAATAGCCCCGTCGAAAAACCTCCGACAAAATATCCCCGACATAATATCACGCACACAAAATAGCTCCGACAAAATAGCCTGCAGACAAAATAACCGCGGAGTAATGGCCCGCCCACAAAATAGCTCCGACAAAATTGTCCCGACAAAAAAGCTCCCTTGAGAATTCATCATGAAATTATCCCTTAAAAATGCATTTTTTTCGGAAATGGTAATTATCCTCTATTCAGATGTTTATCTTAACCACATTAAATAAAAATGGTCTTTTCAGAGAACTCGAACCTGTCTTCTGTTTCGATTAAATGTGTTCTGCTTTTCGATTAAATTCAATGTTCAAGCCAGCTCCCGCCAACCATCTGCCTCTTGGAAGTTTGAACATTTAATTTAAGCGAAAATCAGTGTTTATTTGTGATATAAACATTTTTGTCTGATTTCTGACAGCAGTAAAATGTATTTTGAATTAAATAAATTACATACATTCTTTTTTCTTTGTCAAATAATTTAAATTAAAAAAAAGTTTTTGGACACCTTGTATTAGGTAAATGTTTATATTACTGAATAGAGAATTAAACAACCTTTCAAATGAGCTAGCACACGACCCTTATTCTTATTTAAAAAAATTATCGATTACGACATCACGCCCAGATGGATGACGTCACTAGTATGACATATATACCAAAATATCGTAATTTTAAAAATAAAAATCGACCTGTTTCAGGATTTTTCCCTAACATCGCGGGTTTACGAAATAACGAATTTATTCCTTTCATTTGCACCATAGGGGTATCTCAGGGGGAACACCACTGCAGGTTAGAAAAATCAGGATAGGGTCGTGGAATCTTGGTAGTCTTGCAGGTAAGAGTCTGGAGTTAGTGGATGCGCTCAAACGAAGGAGAGTTCAAATTGCTTGCATTCAAGAAACTAGGTGGAAAGGTCAAAGGGCGAAAGAACTAGGTGAAGGTTACAAATTGTGGTATGCAGGGAGTAGTAACACTAGAAATGGAGTTGGTATAATTGCTGATAGTGAAATGAAAGATAACGTCGTGGAAGTTGTAAGAACGAGTGATAGAATGATGTCAGTGAAATTTGTAACTGATAAAGAGGTATTGAATGTTGTGTGTGTATGCTCCTCAAACAGGTCTGGGTGAGATTGAAAGAAGAGCTTTCTATGACAAATTAGGAGACGTCCTGAGTGATATTCCGTCAGAGGAGAAAGTTATAATAGGAGGTGATTTCAATGCACATGTGGGCCAAGCCAAGGCAGGATACGAAGCAATACATGGGGGATTAGGCTTTGGAACTAGAAATGAAGCTGGAGATGACATGCTTGAATTCGCAACAGCATTGGATATGGCGATTGTTAACACATTCTTTAAAAAGAGAGAAACTCAACTTATTACCTACAAAAGTGGACAACATCAATCCCAAATAGACTACTTCATGATAAGAAAAGAAGACATACGTGGATGCAAAGACTGCAAGGTAATAGTTAGTGAGACAGTAAGCCAACAACATAAGCTGCTTGTTCTGGACATCGAAGTAAAAAAGCGAAACTAAACAAAACTATCGGAGAGGACCACAAAAAATCAAGAGGAGGATGCTAAAAGATGAGAAAGAAGGTCTATTCAGGAGAAGATTAGTAGAAAAAATATATTGGAACATGAAAAGAAGCCCTAATACAATTTGGAGAAAAATGGCCAGTAGTATTAGAGAGACTGCTATTGAAATACTTTGGAAAACGTCAGGAAAAAAGTTTAAGGATAAAGAAAAGAGACTTGGTGGTGGTCAAAAGAAGTACAAGGAAAAATAAAAGAGAAGAGAAAATTATATAAAAAGTGGCAAGAAACCAGATCCGACACAGATCTTGATCTTCAAAACTATATGGTGGCGAAAAAGGAAGCGAAAGTAGCAGTAGCAAAAGCCAAAGCAGAAGCGTATTCAAACCTATACGATCAACTTGATACCAGGGAAGGCGAAACGAAGATATATAAAATAGCCAGAGAGCAAAGAAAGCAAAGGATTTTAATCAGATTAGATGTATCCGAGATGAAAATAATAAAATACTAGTTCACGAAAGGGATGTCAAAAAGAGAAATATCCGAGAATCAATTTGGCTTTATGCAGGGCAGATCAACAACAGATGCAATTTTCATTATAAGGCAGTTGATGGAAAAATGCAGGAGTAAAGAAACAAACGCTCATATGGTATTCATTGATCTTGAGAAAGCATATGATAGAGTTCCTCGAGAGATTCTGTGGTGGGCACTCAATAAGAAAGGAGCCCCTGGTGAATATGTAAAGATTGTGAGGGATATGTATGAGGGAGTAACGACTAGTGTTCGGACAGGTGTGGGAGAGACTGATAAATTTCATGTGAAAGTAGGATTGCACCAAGGCTCTGTGCTTAGTCCGTATTTATTCTCATCAGTTTTGGACCAGATAACAGCGAAACTACAGGGTAACATTCCATGGTGCTTAATGTATGCTGATAATGTCGTGTTAGTAGGAAATAGTGAAAGAGACTTAGAACAAAAACTGGAACAGTGGAGGCAAGCTCTGGAGGAAAAAGGTTTAAAACTTAGTAGGACAAAAAAGGAGTATTTAGATTTAGAGTGTTCATTTAAAGATGGAGTTACTACAAATAAAATGGTATCTTTGGATGGTAAACTGATTGTAAAAAGCAATAGTTTTAAGTACCTGGGATCGGTATTACAGAGTAATGGAGAAATAGATGGAGATGCATGCACTAGAATTAGGGCTGGATGGATGAAGTGGAAAGAAGCGAGTGGTGTGTTGTGTGACAGAAAAATTCCAATGAAGCTGAAGGGAAAATTCTACAAAACAGCCATAAGACTGGCTATGATGTACGGAACTGAATGTTGGGCAGTGAAAAATAAAGAGGAACAACGAATGCATGTGACGGAAATGAGAATGCTTAGATGGATGAGTGGAGTGACAAAGAAGGATAAAATTAGAAATGAGTATATTAGGGAAAGTCTAGGTGTGGCACCAATTCATGCCAAAATGAGAGAGCATATAGGTTAAGATGGTTTGGTCATGTTTAACGTCGAGACGTTAATCACCCAATACGAAGAATAGCTGAAGTGCAGATTTATGGAAGGAGTAGGAGAGGAAGACCAAAGAAGACCTGGGGGAGACGATAAGGCAGGACATGTTGGTAAAGGGGATTAACATTGATATGACCCAAGATAGAATTGTGTGGATAAATGCAATTTAGGGAAGCCGACCCTGCATAGGGATAAGGCAAAGAGAATGATGATGATTTGCACCATACATACTCTATGTCTGAATTGCAGATATGAATGAATCAGATTAAATTAAATTATTAGAAGAATTTTTTTACTAAGCAACAACATTTTTGTTTAATTTATTAATATTTTGTATTTTGACAACGACGTCCGAAGTGGAAGTCGAAACGTTAATAGAATAATTTTTTTAAGTTAAATTGTGGCTTATTTCAGAATTAGAATAGTGATTTAAAATAAATGGTCCTCTGTTAAAAGGTAAAACTTTTTATTGGGGGTGTTGTCACCGGGGCTGTTTTAGTCAGGGCTGTTTTAGCAGGGGCTGTCTTGATCGGGGCAATTTTGTGTGCGATCTATTTTGTCGGGGCTATTTTGTGGAGGCTATTTTGTAACCGTGCTATTTTGTCGGGGCTTTTTTGACGGGGCTGTTTTGACCGGGCCATTTTGACGGGTCAGGTTTTGTGAATGTCCGGAGTTATCGTCAATACGAGAGTATGCGTTCGGCGAGCCTTGGCCTACACCTACCGACATAGGGGATATGTCCCCTGGTTATTTGTCCACCTTCCTAGAAAAGGCAGGATTGATAATGAGCTAAGACCGATGCCACATTATGCGTTTTGACCGGATGCGTTTACGCCGCATCCGGTGAAAACGCATAGTGTGACAGATCGGTCGGGTTGCGTTGGAAACGGATGCGTTTTGAGTCATCGCTACGCGCTTACGAACTGCACCAGACTCTACGCATAGTGTGACAGGTCGGTCCGGTTGCGTTGGAAAATGGATGCGTTTTCACCGCATCCGGTCAAAACGCATAATGTGGCATCGGCCTAAGGACGACAGCTGCGTTGGAGGATGCACAATGGGTCAATTGTGGCCTAAGTGCTGTGGGACTTGACTTGCTCTCCCCACTCTACAGATACAGACAATCTAAGGTATTTAAAAACGACGCCTTTTTACAATCATTTATATGCAGATACTCCACTGTATCTTGATTTCACTGTTCCAGTGTTTGTTACATTTTTTAGTATTATCTACTAACGTCCTTTTAACATTAGGTTTTAATATATAAATCCCTTAAGTTTGATTTTTTTTCATTTTTCTAAAATTAAAATATTGTCATTTGACCCTGTTTAATATCTTTATAAACTGATGAACATATTAACATTATTTGGAAATTAATCGGAAGTTGAAACAAAGCACAGCGCACAACCATAACTCACTAAATGGCTATCAGTCTTCGAACATGAACAGATTTATGGAAACAAGTTAAAAATAAAAATATACAGAGCGAAATTTATATAGTGTTTCGAATGATTCACTCGATAGGAAAGTACAAGGTTCTCATTAGCTTTCCTCGAGATGTTCGGCATTTGTTTTCCGAAGAGAGACACAACACAGACTTGTATAGTCCACTGACAGATTTATGCGTTATTTGTGGAAACAGACGTTGAGGGTCCTATATAAACAAATACTTTTCCATTCTTCATGTTTAACTCTACGTTTCATGTTTTTCAAATACACACATTTAAACAGAGGCGTCCGCGTCCCGACTAAATGCTACTTATGAATAACTAGTAAAAAACAGAGGCATGACTTATTGATAAGACATGGATCATATTATTTTCCGTCATAGCTTCTTCTTCCAAATGCCAAAAAGATGTGAAAATGCAACGATAATTCCAATTTTAAAAAGTGGCGATAGTACGAAATGTAATCACTATCGAGGAATTTCTTTATTAGACGTAACATACAAAGTTATAGCTTCTCTAATAAAAAAGAGGATAGAAAAAATAGTTGAACCACAATTTGGAGAATACCAGGCATGTTTCTGAAAGGGTAGAGGAACAACAGACCAAATCTTCACAATAAAAGAGACCTTAACGACCTGATATGAATATAATATTTCAATTACTATTCTCTTCATTGATTTCAGCAAAGCATACGACTACATAAAAAGAAATAAGCTGATAAATATTTTAGAAGAATTTAATATCTCAAGAATGTTAATTAACCTAGTTAAGATGATAATGACAGGAACAACGAGTAATGTGAGAATTAAACACCATGTATCTGAATACTTCACCATCAAATCCGAATTGAGGCAAGGAGACCCCCTATTAACTTTACTGTTCAATGTAGTGCTTGAGAAAATAGTGAGAGACAGTAATATGAACTGTAAAGGTGATATATTGTACAAAGGACATCAAATTATGATCTATGCGGATGATCTAGCAATTATAGCAACCAGTGAAAAAGAACTACAAGACATAATGAGTAGAATGGTGGAAAATGCTTTTAAAATGGGATTGCAGCTAAATTAAAAGAAATGCAAATTTACGAGAGGAACACGACAACCCTTGCAGTTCGAACTAAACAAGGGGGAAAGGCAGTTTTGTTTTAATTTGATTCAGAGTTGGACCACCATCTACAGATAGCTATTTCTACATCTTATGCTTCATCAGTGTAGCTATGCAGTCCCAACTCTGAAACAAAAATCAACAATCCTGCCTTTTTAAGGGAAATCACCGCGATGCAGTAATTCCACCTTTAAGACGCAAAACAGCGAAATCTCTAGTAAAACTAGGAAGACGAAGAAAAGACCCAGATGCAAAGTTTACTGTAATAAAACAATTAAAATAATTGAAATAAAACAATAAACAATATTTTAAATCCAAGACTTTTCGTCGAAAGAAACTGCTTTCTGGTTACATCCTGAATCTCCGGCTTTATAAGCATGGAGACGACGAATATAGAAGAAAGTAGAAAGGACAATGGTCACGTATCTACTCCCTTTTCGTCTAGGAAAAAGTGCCGAAAGACAGTTTCGATTACTCAAAAATCTGAGTAAAGAAGAACAAGGGGGAAAGGCAGTTTTGTTTTAATTTGATTCAGAGTTGGACCCCCATCTACAGATAGCTATTTCTGCATCTTATGCTTCATCAGTGTAGCTATGCAGTCCCAACTCTGAAACAAAAATCAACAAGCCTGCCTTTTTAAGGGAAATCACCGCTAGAGATGCGTCAAGTCAAACTAGTTTGACTTTATTCAACAAACTTGACTTGACTTGAAAACCAAACTTTTTTTGTAAAAACGTTTGACTTGACTTGATTTCGATATCTTTAGGTTTGACTTGAAATCAAACTTTTTCAAACAGTTTGAAGTTTGAATATTATATTGCGCAACGTGTTTATTTCCAATTACCGACTTTTGTTTTGACTTATTTGGATAGGTCTGAATCTGTACTCTGCTAATCTGTACTCTGTAAGAGAAAAAAGTCTGTAGTCGAAGCAGAATTAATTAATAAATATATTGATTTATTTGAACTAATGTGAACTAATTCTTTAAAACGACATTTCAAAGTCGCAAAAAATTTATTAAACCTACTCTATTAAAAATATAATATTTTGTTGTTCCTTCGTAAATTTAAATTTTCGTTAAAGTAGATTAAACTAAAATTTGTATGATAAAAAAACCATCCAACGAATTCTTTGTTAATCTAGTAACCTTAGGGTGACCAAATCATAAACTTGAAAAAACGGGACACATCCAAGGAGCAGTAGCGCACCTAGTTTTTCTCCGGGGGGGGGTGGCTTGGGCACCGACTTTTTTTGTGGTATTTGTGAAAGACAAGTTACATTTTCCTACGATTCTTCATAATTATATTTTTTATATGCCCTGGGGGAAAGGGGGTTTAACCCCCAAACCCCCACCTCCTGGGTGCGCCAGGAGGGTTTGGGACGATACCCAAACAGGTAGGAACGATTGAAACTTGGGAAATAAAACATAACATCTTTTAAAATAGAAGCATATTTTAGCTAATTTGTTACCTATATATCCTTTTCAATTTACCTTTGACTGTAATTTACGTACCATCACGACTGCGAAACAGACAGAACACTAAAAAACTCCGCCATAATGACAAGGATCAACAGCCCGTCAGAAGAATACAAAATAGCAAGAAACAAAGCCAAATTAATAAATAAAAAGAAGAAAAATGACCGGTAGAAGATAATTTTAAGCATTAACACAAGAGGACTAAAAAAACCAAAAAGAAGAAACCCTATTTGAAGACAAACAGATCAGCAGAATAGGGGAATAATAGGTATTACAAAAAAATGCTATTTAGTATGAAGGAAACACACTGCGATGAAAAAGTAAGGCCGTAGAAGATAACGACGAAGTAGAAATGTTTACAGAAGTACAAAAACAAATATTAAAATCCTAGGAAACGGAAAATCATCAGGAGAAGATGAAATAGTTGTGGAGTTAATAAAATACATCAGGAGCAGAATTCCATAAACAAATTAACCAGCTAATACAACAAATATGGACAAATCAGACTATTAGACGATTGGAACACAGGCAAACTAACGCAAAAGATGGAAAACATATTAAGTTGCGAGATAACAAGAAATGAAACTAGTGAAGGTGGAAGATTTAGCGACAAAAACCTATAAACTTACATTCTATTTATTGTTTTCCACCTTTAGACGTATCAGAGGGGTATGCCAACTAAAACTGCCACTCTCCCAGTGGCAGTTGCCAAACTCGTCCGATGCGTTCAAAGGTGGGAAATAATAAGTAGAATATAAATTTATAGGTTTTTATCGCTAAATCTCCCACCTCCACTAGTTTCATTTATTTTTATCTCACAACTTAATGTGTTTTCCATCTTTTGCGTTATTTTGCCGGTTATTAACGCGCTCATCACTGTATAAAAAAAGGAGATCGGGAGGAATGCGAGAATTACAGACCAATGACTTTATTAAACACCATATTATAACATTTTAGCAAACATACTAAACATGAGACTTAAATCATGCGCTGAACGAATATTAAAAGAATATCAAAACGGGTTCAGACCGGGAAAACGACAATTAATTCCATACATACAGTGGAGCAAATAATTCAAAAATCGAGAGAATACAACAGAGAAAGGCACCTAATATTCATAGATTTCAAAAGCGCTTTTGATACAATCATTCGGACGAAAATGATGAAGGAGCTAGAGAATGTTGGAATCCCAGAAATATTAAGACACATGCTGACAGTGAGCCTAAAGAACACCAGACCAAGGATCAGTTTCAACGGAACAACTCCTAAGGAGATCAATGTAAACAAAGGCGTGAAACAAGGCGATTCTATCTCCCCGACACGATTTATTCTTATGTTGAAAGTAATCATACGGAGGACAAACTGTGCAAACAAAAACATTATTACGGATTATACAACTTCAACTAGTAGCATATGCAGATGATCTAGTCATCATAGCGAAGACGAAGATGACACTTATAAAAGCATTTGGAAAATTAGATAAAGAAGCGAAGAGAATAGGACTAGAGATAAACCAGCACAAAACAAAATACATGACGATAGAGAAGGACGACACACTAAGAAATATCTAATAACACAGAACAATAAACTTGAAACTCTATCCACCTTTAGCTACTTGGGAGTAACAATAGGAAAAGCCGAGAGAGAGAGAACAGAGGAAAGAATTCTGAAAGGCATTAAAACATATAGATTGAATAGAAATCTGCTGAGAAACAAGGCTCTAAGGATCATGTGAACTTATAATGTAAGATTTTAATAAGACCTGTTGTTACATATGGGATGGAAACAACGACGATTAACAAGAAAGAGGAAGAGTGCCTTCTGAAATTTGAAAGAAAAATAATTAGAACAATACTGGGCCACAATGTAACAAGAGAAGCAGAAATAAGAATGAAACAAATGGCGAGATTGAAGAAAAATTAAAGAGAGAAAATAAATCAGATACATAAAATCAACCCAACGCAAATACGGGACATTGCGTCCCGAGAGACTTTTTCGGGACCCCGGGACAAATCGTTAAAAAACGGGACAATCCCGATTTTTCGGGACGTTTGGTCACCCTAAGTAACCTCCAACAATTTTTAGTTTGAATATTATTTTGTTTGTGTCGTTTAAATCAGAAATTCTGGTGTATAAATAGAACTCTTTACCTACATACTTTTCTTTTATTTCGTAAAAATAGGATATCTCTTTGAATGCGATGACATCCGGACAACATCTGTTTATTTTTTGACCTGGCCAGCCCTTCCGAGACTTGCGTCTGTTAATGAAATACATGCAGTGACACCAAATTTAATATTTTTTGAAATATCCCTTGCTTGGCAGAGTTTTTTATGCATTATGTAGGGGTAATATATACAAGGAAATGAAACGCTTTCGTCATATTTTATTATCAATAATATTAATCAAGTCAATAATTAAGTTAAATCAAGACTATTATATACCTAATAGCTAATATGCAACAATTACAAGGCAATAACAATTACCTGTTATTATTCTTAGGAAATCTAAATAAACTTATTCCTCTTCCTGTCGCAGATGAACATCTGCGAAATACACACGAGTAACCAGGCATTTTATAACCATAACCATAATGATACTATAGAGAGATTTTGCACCTCTTAAAATAACCGCTGATTTTGGCTCCGCTATGGTTAACTTTATTAAGCATAACGATTACGGCAACGTTAAAAAGAAGAGTTTTTGCAGCCTGTCAAATAGGTTTTTCGTGTCATGTTATTTAAACATAACCTCACTTCACAACGTTATTTTAATTTTCGAATATCAAAATAGAAATTTTAGTACAATCAGGGTACAATGGAAGATGCATTAGATAACGTTATCAGGAGGGGTCGAGGGCGAAATGGTATTGACCACAATTTAGTAAGGGGAATAATTTTAAATGATATATTTGTAAATCCAGTAGTAAATCCCATTCAAGATCCAGTTTTACAGTTTGATTTAGACAATATGGAAGACAAATATGTAAAGCTCAACTTCAGGTTTCAAAGAGAAGATCTTATAAGATTGGCAGTGGCATTGGGAATTCCTGAACAAATAAAGACAAGGTCTAGACATTCATCTGGAGGTATGTATGCAAGTTTGTTGCTTACTCATCTGTATTCTATATTAAGTAAGATTTTTATACTATTTATAGGACTCGAAGGACTATGTATTTTACTAAGAAGATTAGCATATCCAAGTAGGCTTTGCGATTTGGAACAACTTTTCCGAAGGTCCGCTACATCAATATCTGAAATTAGTAATTATGTTAATAACCATATTTACAGGAATCATGGTTATCTGTTAAGAGATTTGGGAAACTTGCCATGGTTAAACAGGGAAAAACTAAGTGCCTATTCTAATGTAAGTAAACTTAATTTGTATTCTAGTAAAATATTTCAGCTTTTTATATATTTGTAGTCAATTGCAGCAAAGGGAGCTGCAGTACAAAATTGTTGGGGATTTATTGATGGCACAGCTAGGCCAATATGTAGGCCAACAGAGTTACAAGAAGAATACTATTCTGGACACAAACGAGTCCATTGCTTAAAATATCAGTCTCTTATTTGTCCTGATGGAATTATTGTAAGTCTTCTGGGGGCATATTCAGGGCGTAGGCATGATGCATTTATTTTTGGACAAAGTGGGTTGTACACTCAGTTGGAACGAAAATGTACATTTCCAGATTGTATATATGTCATTTATGGAGATCAAGCATATGGAATCCGAGAGCTGCTCTTGTGCCCTTACCCTGGCCGAGGAATCACTGAGCAACAACAGAACTTTAATTTAAGTATGAGTGTAACTCGACAAGCAGTTGAATGGGGATTCCAGAAAATTATTTCTTAGTTTGCATTTTTAGATTTCAAGAAAAATCAAAAACTATTATTGCAGGAAGTTGAGTTAATGTTTAAAACAGCTGTTCTTTTATGTAACTGTCATACAATTTTATATGGAAGTGAAACAGCACAATTTTTTAATATTGAACCAGTATCATTAGAGGAGTATTTAAACCTATAATATGTTAGTTTTAATAAATGTTTATTTACATGGACTTGTGTATTATTTATTTTATCTATTTAACACTAACAAAAACAAAGTAAAGTCTTAGGAACTAGAACTTTTGATTAACAAAAAAAAACATTGTATCATAAGATGGTATTTAAATTAAGGGGTTACATAGGTCTTGCGGGTAAAAAAAGTGACTTTTTAAAAAAATTACATCTCAAAAACTAAAAATTATTTTTATTTATAATTGTAACGTGTAATAGTATAGTACTTAAGGTACTCTCAAAAAAAATTTTCATCCAAAAATGTACATTTTTGTAGAGTTGACTGCAATTTTTCGACAACAGCCCGTTTTTTGCGGTGGGCAGCATAACTAAGTCCAGTCTCATCTGAAATCAAAAATTTTCTTGCAGTTTATACCTCTGACTAGTGAATGAACGAAGGAATTTTTATTAGGTGAAGTCGTTTTTGTTTTATGAAAAAAAAAAAACTTGTTTAAAAATGGTCATTTTTGAAAAAATGAGAAATATTGGGGTCGAAAATGTGTTTAAACTTATGTAAAATCTTGTAATTTCATTTCTTTTTAAATTCCTTCGTTCAATCACTAGCCAGAGGTATAAACTGCTTACAAGAAACTTTTTGATTTCAGATGAGACTGGACTTAGTTATGCTGCCCGCCGCAAAAAAAGGGCTGTTGTCGAAAAATTGCAGTCAACTCTACAAAAATGAATATTTTGGCTGAAATTTTTTTTGAGAGTACCTTAAGTACTGTACTTTTACATGTTCCAATTATAAATAAATGCAATTTTTAGTTTTCAAGATATAATTTTTTTAAAAAGTCACTTTTTTTTAACCACCAGACCTAGGTAACACCTTAATAGGAATACTTAACTATCAGGCACTGATAATTATGGAAGAGGGACAAATGCCAGATGAGTGGAGATGCAGTACCTTAGTACCAGTATACAAAAATAAAGGAGACATCCAGCAATGTACAAATTACAGGGCCATTAAACTACTTAGCCATACTATGAAAATATGGGAGAGTGAGTGATAAAAGAATATGGGAAGAAACTGAAATATCTGAAAATCAGTTTGAACTTATGCAAGGAAAAATCAAAAACATACTCTCTCTTTGAATAATGTCATGTCAGAGAGTATGGGAACAACAGAAAATGCATGGGTATGGAATGGAAGCGTTATAATACCCATACATAAGACAGGAAATAAAGAACAATTTTGAAACTATAGAGGCATATCGCTTATTAGCACAGCATATAAAATTTTATCAATTATCTTGCTAAAGAGACTCACTCTGTGTTCGGAAGATATTCTAGGCGACTACCAATGTGGCTTTCTTCTGGAAGGTCAACGATAGATCAAATATTTACAATCAGACAAATATAAAAAAAAACTGGGAATTCACTCAAGATGTACACCAAATTTTCGTAGATTTCCAGCAAGCATATAATTCCATAAAAAGAAGCAAACTATGGCTACCAATGTTAGAAATGGGAATATCAAGAAAATTAGTGAAATATCGAAACAAATGCTCACATGGTATTTATTGATCTTGAGAAAGTATATGATAGGGTTCCCCGAGAGGTTCTGTGGTGGGCACTTAATAAGAAAGGAGTTCCTGGTGAGTATGTAAAGATTGTAAGAGAGATATGTATGATGGAGTAACGACTAGTGTTAGGATAGGTGTAGGAGAGACTGATAAATTCAGTCTGATTTTAAATATCTAGGGTCAGTACTACAAAGTAATGGGGAATTATAGGAAGATGCGGTTAGTAGAGTTCGGGCAGGATGGATGAAATGGAAGGAAGCAAGTAGCATGTTGTGTGATAGATGTTTCCGATGAAACTTAAAGTAAAATTCTATAAAACTGCAATAAGACCGGCTATGATGTACGGGACTGAATGTTGGGCAATTAAAAAGAAGGAAGAACAACGAATGCATGTAGCTGAAATGAGGATGCTTAGATGGATGAGTGGAGTGACAAGAAAAGATATAATTAAAAATAGGTATATAAGATGAAGTGTGGGTGTGGCACCAATTGATGCCAAAATGAGAGAGCATAGTTTAAGATGGTTAGGGCACGTTCAGCGTCGAAGTGTCGACCATCCAATACAGAGAATCACTGAACTGCAGATCCTGGGAAGAAGATGAAGACCAAAAAAGATGTGGTTGTAGATGGTTAGACAAGATATGCTGGTAAATGGAATTAATATTGATATGTCTAATGACAGAATCTTATGGAGAAAGGTAATTAGAGAAGCCTACCCCATATAGGGATAAAGGCAAAGATAATGATGATGATGATGACTTAACTATCAGGCACTATGTGGGGTTTCATATGTAAGATAATATATATTTGAAATAGCTAAGAAAATGACATTAATTTATCATTTTAGTTATAAGGACTGTCAAGAGATCATTTTGTTTTTTGATGCTATCAAGTAAACATTTTTTTTCTTCAATTTCTAACATTTGTTTTTCCTTGTCTAAAGTTAATTTATTTTTTTCTTTCTCAATGTCCAACTCCAACTTTGTTTCCTGTATAACAAGTCTTCTTTCTTCCAGGGCACATTTCCTTTCTTCCAGTGCAATTCTTCTTTCTTCCAATTTATTCTCTATTTCTTTAAGCACTTTTTGTTGTTGATCATATTTTTCGAGATAATTGATCCCTTGTCTTTGAACATGTATTTTTCTTTTCTTCGTTTTTTTAGGTCCTACAACAAAATACTATAAAAAATATTTACAAACAATGGTATATGTTAAAAAAAATTGGATTTTCATTGAATAGAGGTGACAGAAATTAACTTTTCTTTCATTAAAATATTTTCTGTAACTTTAAAAACAACACTATTATCAAATGTTTATACAAACTTACCTAAAACTTTTGAATGTTCTTGTGTTTGAGTACTATTGATGTCAACAGGTTGTTGATTGGGTTCTTCTGGAGTAAAATCTGTCAGTAAAATATGTCATTATTTACATTTAGCAGGTACTTTACTACTGTTAACATCCATATTAAATTTAAAAATATAAAAAGGTATCAACAGAGGCTGTATAAAATAAAAATTATCCACTAGATGAACATAAACAAGACATCAAAACTAACTTAAAATGTTGGGTTAGGTAGGGATATGGTAAAAAGCAAGAATGCCATATTGTATATATATTTTATGAAGGACTAAAAATTAAAAAATAGTAGGTTCATTTATTACATTTAAATATTGCGATTTCTACTTATTTCTTTTTGCTTTTGTAAATTTAAGCATATACTTGAACAGTTTTTGATATTTTAATTTATAGGACATCAAAATTAGAATCTATGTAAATGTAATTTTACTGATTTTTTTACATTCTGGCAACAAAGCAATTTAACCATTACTATAACGATAACGATAAGCACTACGTTAAACCTCCGTAAATTACGGAATCCCTTATGTTTAATAACAATAACGGATCATATATTCGCTACTGCGCAGACGTAGTATAACGATAACCATAACGGAATTGCAAAATAAGAGGTGCAAAATGTCTCTTATATGTACCTATAATATATAACTGAGGGGCTCGGTAGTAAACAATGGTAAGGGACAAATTTTGATTTTTCGCGGAATCGTATGTAAAAGATTTTACAAATTTAAAAATTTTAAAATTTTTAAAGATTTTAAAAATTTTACTTGGTTCATCCTCCTAATAATAGATGGAGCCAGATTAATTTCTTAAAATTTGGTAAGGGACATGCATAAGCATGAAAATAATGTTATGTGTCCATGATAATGCAGGTTGTTCAAATCTAAATGGCTTTATTGCTTTTAACAGTGACAATTATGAGAGCTACGATGATTGCAACTCAGATAAAGATCCTGAATTTCAAGTATTTAGTGAAGCTAGGGTCAAGTTTCTATAAAGAAGACAATTTCTTTATAAACTTAGAATAAATGTTCGCAAGTAAAAAATGGTAAGGGATGTACTTAACATTGTTTACATCCACGTTCACTTTGCATAAAAAGTTAACAGTTTTTACTTGCAAACATGAAAATAAATTCTCTCCAGCGCTATATTATTATTTTTATTTAAACGTTTTAGAAAACCCGAAAGATGTAAAATCATTTTGGGAATTGATTCCAGCTGTTTACTACAAATGGTGTATCTAAATTTAAAATGAATTCCTAGTACCTACCAAATTATGTTATGTAATTATGTAACACTTTACGTTAAACTATTTCAAATATTTTAGGTAAACAATGTTAAGTCGTAGTTCATATTTTCCTACTTTTCTAATTAATCATTATAAAAAAATATTTGGTTTTCCATATTTTGCCTACGTATTAACAACATATTCAGCTAGTTTTAACACATGCTCCATACTCTTATATTTTTTAATAAAAAATATAAGAATATTTTTTTTTAAATTCAACACATCAAAACTCAAAACTTCTTTACTGCCCCTTACCATTTTTTACTGCCGGACCCCTCAATTATATAAATGCTCAAATAAACTTGTTAAGTCGAGTATATACCATATCCACGAGGAACAAGTTTTCCTGTAGTTAGCTGTATACCATATATTACAAAAAACGACTAAAATTCTTTATAAAAGGTATATTTGTTAAACTCCCTATAAAGGGCTACATTACAAAACTAGTTTTCGATAATTCGATAAACTATAATTGCTTCTTGTATCAAGTTACTTTTATATGGCACTCATTGTATTATTAATTTTCTTATCTTAATTGGCAACTAACATATCTATCTCGACAAAAAAGTATATCTACTAAATAAATTATTTTTCAAACTCTCTCAAACTAGTTTGACAAACAGTTTGAATTTTCAAACTTGTACGACTGACCAGTTTGACTTGACTTGAATTATTTGTCAGAAGGATTGACTTGAGTTTGACTTGAAATTAAGTCAAACTCAAGTCAAGTTCAAACATTCAAGTCAAACTTGTGCAACTCTAATCACTGCGATGCAGTAATTCCACCTTTGAGACACAAAACAACTAAACGAACTAAACACTTTACGGGCAAAAATGCAAATAGAGGCAGTGGAAGAATTTGTATATTTAGGAGCTAGAATAACTGAGAAGTGCGAGGGAGACAGAGAAATTGACGTAAGACTTATAGAGGCAAATAAGACTGCGGGAGTTATGAACCACCTCATAAGATCGAAACAGTGGTCACGAAACGCAAAACTTCGTCTTTATAAAACTACGCTAACAACAACAGCAATATATGGATGCGAGACATTATAGAAAAATTGTTAAGATGGGAACACAGGATTTTGAGGAGAATACTCGGAGAAAAGAAAACAGAAGATGGTTATATTAGGCGAACAAATAAAGAAATTTATGAGGTCTAACAGAAGATTGCAGTGGCTGGGGCCATATTGAAAGAATGCCAGAAGGAAGAACACCGAAGGCAATAGCTTGGAAGACATCATGCTATAAGAAAAAGAAGGAGAGACGATTTGGAAGAAAAGAATGTCCAGAATTGGAGAACCATACCACTCAACAGAAAAAATGGAAAGAAATGATCGAGCTCTGGGCCTAAATCGTCTGTTTCAAAGCTGTCGATTTATAGCTTCTTCTTCTTCTTCTTCTTCTTCTTTTTGTGTAGACATGAGATATGAATCTGTCTGTTTTTCAATGTGCCTCCAGTGGTATTCCCACTGATCGTCTTCCTATTGGGAACAGCCTCTCGCCGTCCTTACTACTATATTTGTTGTCATTCGGCTTATGTGTTCGTTCCATTCTACTCTTATGTGTCTTACCCAGTTATTAATGTTTTTCACATTGCATCTTTGTCGTATACTTCTTCATCTATACTTCTAGCTCTGCCCCAGAGTGTCTTACCATCTATTTTTCGAAAGGTTTTCATCTCTGCTTTTATATCATTCTTTTTGTTCTCTCCTATCAGGTCGTGTTTCTGCCGAGTATGTCATTATTGGTATGATGACTGTTTTGTAAATTCTGCCTTTCATTTCTTTTCCGATATTTATATTTCTCTATATTATTTCATTCAGATTGCCGTGTGCAAGTACCCGGAGGAGATACGAGGAACGATAGTGCGCGAGTAGCGGAGAAATCTTGTAACTTTCTTCGCATATTTCTTAAATAATTCATATTATCAGTTGAAATTGTCATACTGACATATTTCATAAGTTGAAGCAAATATATTGAAGAAAATGGGATTTTGCAAATGCTGTGTTATAAATTATAAAAATACAACAAAAAATTGTCAATTTAAGTTCTATTCGTTTCCAACTTCTATGCACAAATTAATACAAAGAGAAAAGTGGATTTCCATCACAATAAAGCAGAAGTAAGTAACATAATTAGTTAATTACTACGTACAAAGTTTACCTTTTAATAACATAACCTCAATCTTACTTTTTCTTTTTATTCATTTTTGGGCTACGGCCTTGACAGTTATCCAATAATCAGGACTAATATAATTGGCCAATATAATTAAAAGTGCTACAAATGTTGCTGAGCTATGAAACTAGGTGTCGCTCTTCGCTCTTCCGAACTTGCACGGCCCCAATAGTTTGTCAGGGCCATAGTTAATCAGTTCTATAGCTACTCATCCCGGTCCTGAAGCTTTTCCATTTTTTCATAATATTGGCGTGTTTTCAATTTCTTCTGATATTATTTCAGTTCCTTCGCGGCAGAAAATATCATATTTTTCATAGCCCTTATCTTCAAATATAGATATTTTGACAAAAACAAGGGTGCACTACTTCTAGCAAAAAAGTTTGTCAAAATTAGATAAAATTTGGGGGGATGAATTTAAAATGCGTACTTGCCTAAGTAATTTAAAGTCGTGGTTTATATTTTTTGTGTTTAATATGTGTAACTCAATTGCGTGACCGAGTGCACTCGACAGAGTGGAGAATATGTAGTCACCCTCTTCTATCCAAGTACAAGGGCTCTCCGTACTTGAAATACATTTACCAGTGGCGTATGTCCCCAAATTTGTATATTTCTCTGCTTTCTACAACTGCACTTCTTTGTAAGTTATATTAGTTTGTATTTTTTGCTTTTGTTTAATTACAATATTACGTACTTGGTTGTTCCAATGTTTATTTTAAGTAAATTTCTTCTTCTTCTTCAGCCTGCTTGCATCCACTCCTGGACAAAGGCCTCCCCATGAGCTCTACACTCTTCTCTGTTTTGTGCTATTTCGTGCAAGTTTCTCCCTACTTTGGCTTTGATGTCGTCTAGCCATCGTTTTTGTGGTCTTCCTCTACTATGACTATGACAGTGTTCGCGTGGTCTCCAATGTACAATGTTTCACGTCCACCTGTCGTTGTTTTGCCATGCCACGTGTCCTAACCCAGTTCCATTTCATTTGCGCAATTCTTCCAATTACATCTTCCTTATTCGTCCTGCTTCGCAAGTTCCACGTCCTCGTTTCGTATATGTTCTCTTTGAGATACTCCCAACATGGCTCGTTCGATTGTCGTCTGTGTTGTTCTTAATCTCTTGGCAGACAACTCTGTAAGTGTCATGGTCTCCATTCTGTAAGTCATAACTGGTAGAATACAACTGTTGAATACCCTTTTCTTTAGATTTATTGGTATCTTTTTGTTTTACAACACATCACTGAGTCTTCCTACTGCTGCCCAAGTAATTCGGATAATAATAATAAGTATGAGGACGTAAGTGTGAGTATGAGTATGAATAACTGAGGACCGAAAGACAGTTCTTTTCCTAGACGAAGAGAAGGTAAATGCGTGGCCTAAGTGTCCTCTATTTGCTTTCTCCTATTTTCGTCGTCTCTACGTGATTATATATTGTAAAATCCGGAGATATGGGATGCAGCCAGAAAGCAGTTTATTAACGAAAAGTCTTAGATTTAAAATATTGTTTATTATATTTTTATTTCAATTATTCTAATTGTTTAAAAAGTAGTAAACTTTGTATCTGGGGCTTTTCGTTGTTTTCCTCGTAATACGAGAGATGTCGCTGATTTGCGTCTCAAAAGGTGGGTTCATTGCATCGCGATGTTTTGCCTTAAAAGAGGCAGAATGTTTATATTCCCTTCAGAGTTGTGACTGCATAATCTTCACTGATGATGCATAAGGATGCTGAAATAGTTGCTATATGGAGATGGTAGTCCAACTCTGAATCGAATATAAACAAAACCTGCCTTGAACCCTTTTTAATCTTTTTCATTTTACTCAGTTTTTGATTATTTAGAAACTGTCTTTCGGTCCTTTTCCTAGACGAAGAGAAGGTAAATGCGTGGCCTAAGTGTCCTCTATTTGCTTTCTCCTATTTTCGTCGTCTCTACGTGATTATATATTGTAAAATCCGGAGATATGGGATGCAGCCAGAAAGCAGTTTATTAACGAAAAGTCTTAGATTTAAAATATTGTTTATTATATTTTTATTTCAATTATTCTAATTGTTTAAAAAGTAGTAAACTTTGTATCTGGGGCTTTTCGTTGTTTTCCTCGTAATACGAGAGATGTCACTGATTTGCGTCTCAAAAGGTGGGTTCATTGCATCGCGATGTTTTGCCTTAAAAGAGGCAGAATGTTTATATTCCCTTCAGAGTTGTGACTGCATAATCTTCACTGATGATGCATAAGGATGCTGAAATAGTTGCTATATGGAGATGGTAGTCCAACTCTGAATCGAATATAAACAAAACCTGCCTTGAACCCTTTTTAATAAGTATGGCATTTTTGCCGGGGAGATCCTTTCGGATTGTTTTGGTGCCATTTATATCTTTAACCTTGTTTCAAGTAACTAGTGTCGATGTACAGTAGCCCAGGGGGACCGATGGCTTAACGTGTTCTCCGATGCACGGTGAAACGGCTCGTATCATTTTTAGAAATGAAAAATTGATTGTCGTTGGCAGGGCTCGAACCCGCGTGCTCTGGCGTATGAGGCCAGTGATCATGCCGTTGAGCTACGGCCGTTCACGGTCATTCGGATTCTTCTAGTTATCTCTGCCGTTTGATTCTGTTAGCCTAGTTTGATCATGTGATCTAGGTATACCCTTCGACACTTTATTTGATTTCACTTCCATCTAAGCCGATTGGGATATTTTGATTTTTTTCCAATTTTGAACCAATTTTTTCAGATTCTCGTTTAAGCTCTATCAGCATGCTGATCAGTTCATCTATATTGTTGCTTATGAGTACTATGTCATCGGCAAATCTTAGGTGACTTAAAAATTTGCCATCGATTTTAATTCCACGTTGTTCCCAATTTAACTTCTTGAACACATCTTATAATGCAAGAGTAAATAATTTTGGAGATAATATCACCATACTATGGTGTCTCCCTAACACGTCTTTCCGTTTTTATTTTGCTTGTTGTTAGGCCTTCTGCTACGTTTATTTGCATAGTTGCATTGTCGTATATGTATTTTTGGAGTATTCTATATCTGGAATCAATCCTCGCGTTATTTATTCTGTCTAATACGGTCCAGAGATTTATGGATTTATTTATTCGATTTATCGAATGCCTTATTGTAATCCACAAATGCCAAATGAAGGGGTTCATTGTATTCGTTACACTTTTGGATAAGTGTCCTTATTGTCTGTAGGTATTCTATGGTACTATAACCTTTGCGGAATCCCGCTTTTTCAACAGATTGGTAACTATCGAATTTATTTGATTGTTTGTTGGTAATTATCTTGGTAAGCAGTTTGTACGGATGGTGTGGATGAAGTAAACTTACAATCAAGTAAAACACTTCTTACGTTCCTATAATGGTATATTTTTTATTTAAAAATTCAAAAAATCATTCTTAGGGTGCGCTCACTACGGAGACCAAAGGATGGTATCCTAGCCTAAAGCATGGTATCGTACTCTTCATATTCGTGAATTCTGACATTCAAAATAATGCATTTATTTTACATAGCGATCGATAATATAGTTTCAGTGCAATAGATCGCCAGGTAAAATAAATGCATTATTTTATATGCGAGAATTCACGAATATGAAGAGTAGGATACTATGCTCTAGGCTAGGATACCATGCGATGGTCTCCGTAGTGACCGTAACCTTTGAGATCATCATTCATTTTGTTTTCTTAATGTGTAGTGAAAGTCCATATCTGTGACCTACCTCTGTGATCCTATTCATTAACTCTTAGAGGGCTTCATAACTACTGTCGAATACCACCGTGTCGTCCACGCAAATCTGACGCGGACGTTCGAATGTTGAAGCCGGAATTCTAATTAACGGATAATGTATCATAATATCACGCTTTTTTCACACACTAAAAATTTTGAACGTGGGATGGTTGAAATGTACATAGTGGCCCGAGCAATCATATGGAATCTTTGTTCATTCACCGAACGTTTCAATCGGTGAAGGGAGAAAGATTCCATATGATTGCTAGAGCCACTATGTACATTTCAACAATCGCACGTTCAAAATTCTTGGTGTGTGAAAAAAGCGTGATATTATGATACATTATCCGTTAATTAGAATTCCGGCTTCAACATTATTTGCTGCTCCTTGAAAGATTTCCTCAGAGTATTTGTTGAATAGCAGGGGTGATAGTATACATCTCTGTCAGACCCCACGTTTAATTTTGATATCATCGGATTCACCTGTGGTGCTTCATCAGCTTGTGGTGCTTTATGTATCAAAATAAACATAATATAAACACAATAAAAATAAGAAAGTTACAATATCTGGGACACGTAATGAGGGGACCGCGATATGAAATGCTAAGACTGATAATACAGGGAAAGATAAGAGGCGGAAGGAATATAGGAAGAAGGAGAGTGTCATGGTTAAAGAATTTAAGGGACTGGTTTAGATGCAGTTCTATAGAACTCTTTAGAGCAGCGGTGGATATAGTAAAGATAGTGATGATGATATCCAACCTCCGATTAGGAGACGGCACTTGAAGAAGAAGAAGATGTATCAAACGCTTATGGTAATCAGTGAAGCATGCATAAATATTGCAATTCACATCTCTACATTGTTGAAATAGCACTTTAGGCTAAAGGGAGTCTCTGTCCTACCCACCACATTATGAAAGCCAAACTGTGTACGGCGTCCTTTTTCTTCGCGCAGCCTATATATTCTTTGATATATGATTTTTATAAATAACTTAAAATATGGTTGATTAAGCTGATGGTCCGGAAATCTCTGCAGAATACAGATTTTGTTTTCTTTGGTAAAGCAATAAACGTCGACTTCAACCATGTTCTTGGTATTACTCCGCTTAAACATATTATGTCGTTAAATATTTTTGTTCGGCGTTGAATACCCTCAGTGTTAAATAGTCTTATGCGTTCAGCAAATGCATTGTCAGGTTCATGAGTTTTGCCATCTTTTAGTTGTGATATTGCTTGTTCCACTTCATCTGATGTGACTGATTGGAAAGTAGTCATTACTTATTAGATGGAAATTGTTCGGACCTATTATTATCAAAGAGATCTTATATGTACCTATTTGCAAATATCTTGATTATTATATGTGATGATATTTCCTTGTTGGTCTCGCAGTTTGCTAGCGGTGTTGGATTTCTGAAGACCAGCTGCTTGTTTAACCTTTTTATGCAAATTAAACGTATCATGTTTTTATTACGACGACTCTTCACACTGTGATTTTAACAAATTTTCGTTGGCCTCTCGTATTTCGGTTCTTATTTGTCTCTTAATAATATAGTATATTCTTTTGTTGTTCTTTGATATTCTTTTTTCTTGCATGAGTTGCAATATACCATCATTCATGGGGAGGTGACAGGAAAGGGAGGGCCGGGGAGATGACGCACGTCCTAGTTGAAAAATTTAAAACAGTGGAGTGGAAAAACAACCATAGAACTCTTCAGAACTGCTGCGCAGTTGCAAACGTGTCCTTGATCGCCAAAAGGATGATGAGGCACATGAAGAAGATAATTCATCCAACTGTTCCCCTTCTCTTTCTCTTCTATTAGATGTTCTTCTTCGATCTTGTTCTTCTTCTTGCAGTACCGTCTCCTATCGGAGGTTGGCTACCATCACAGCAATATTAACTTTGTTGGCTGCAGTTCTGAACAACTGTATTGAACTGCACCCATACCAATCCCTTAAATTTTTCAACCAGGAAATCCTCCTACGTCCCACACTTCTCTTTCCTGAGATTTTTCCTTGGATTATGAGTCTTAGCAGAGAATACTTCTCTCCTCTCATTATGTGGCCTAGATATTCCAGTTTTTTCGTTTGTATGGTTTTTATGACTTCGCATTCCTTCCCCATCTTCAGCAAAACATCTTGATTTGTTACTCTTTCTGTCCATGGTATTTTCTACATTCTCCTGTAGCACCACATCTCGAATGCCTCAATGTTTTTGATGTTTATCTTTTTCAGTGTCCAAGCTTCTATGCTGTACAGCAGAACAGAGAAAACATAGCACCTTAACATTCTCGTTCTTAAGTTTATATTTATGTCCCGGCTGCATAGGAAGTTTTTCATTTTGACAAACGATTGTCTCGCTATCTCTATTCGCCTCTTGATTTCTCTTGTCTGGTCATTAGTATCAGTGAACCAAACCCCTAAATATTTGTAGGACGTAACTCTTTCAATTGGCTGATTATTTATGGTTAAATTCACATTGGTGTATAGCTCCTTCGGGAGCGTTCAAGTATTACGTAACGCAATTTTTGAACGATCCCTTTGTTACAATCATGAATTTAGTCTTTTTGATGTTCAGTTTTTATTAGACCATTAGTACTTATTGGTATGAGTGTTTATGTTTTCCATCAAATACTAAATACTGTAAATTTGCTAGGTTATCTGTTACTATTAGCGTATCGTATATTGTTAATTAACTCTCCGTTAATGATCATACCAATGTTTTGCTCTAGGAGCGCTTCCTGACATATTGTTACACCTCGACGAATCTCAATTTCTTCGGTTAACTCATTGTCAACCTTGATTTTTGCTGTTTGTCCCCAGTTTTTGCAGTTTGTCGATCTTGTTAAATGTTTCTAAATAAATAAAGTTAAGTTGACTAAATTAATAAATAATCCCAAATAGGTACCAAAGATAATATAATGGACGGTTTTAATATGATTCCCAAAAACGGTTCTAAAAAATCCAAAAGTGGAACTGAAATTCGAGGAACCGGAAACATTCTAATGTCTGCGTCATACATAACAACGGCCCCTCAAAACGCCTCTTAATAACTGTCAGTAGATTGAGTTCAGTCCAAACAAAAATAATATCCGGCAGATTTTGCATTATTCTCACGAAATCCAGTAAAGTCCAATTAGGGTCCGCCCGGCACGTCTTTTGTAGAAACTCAATCAAGAGAGCGGCGGCGGCGGTGAAAAAATCGCCCAAAGTTTACGTATAATTCTAAATCCCCTCGAAATAAATTCACAGTCATATTGTTTGCCCGAACGCAACATTGAGATGCAAAGCACGCTTTGATCCTTTCGAGAAGTGACGGGGCCTGACAGCTCAACAAAGCCTCGTTCACGCTGTTGTGCTCGACGCCAAAACGGTCCTTATGGACTTACGGTTTAGAGGCGAGCTTTTTGCGGATCGGCGTCGTACGTACGTCACATTGCACTTTCACACGCAGCCAGGAGTATCGAACTCTGGAAATATGAATTTGCCCCCGGAGGATGTGTTTGCTTGCTTTTAATACCCAAAACAATAGCTAAATGAGTATTATACTTACTGGGACATAAAGAAGTTAGGATAACAACGACAAGCGTTAGTTTCTTCTTAACAATAAATAAAAAGAAAACATTTTCATCACTAATTATAGTAGAATCCGATCATTAGATTATTTCTATTTTACTCACTTTTGTACCTATTTTGTACTTAACTCACTTTTTGCATTTAACTTTCAATAAACATAACCAGTTAGAGTTAGAGTCTCTATTCGCAAAGGAAAATCTAGTCAGATATACAGGGTGTCCCCGAAAATAGTGCGTTCCTTAAAGGTATAGCTAGAAGGCACAATGTAGAGCAAATAAGTCGTATAACATTTTTTTCTAAATTGATCCGTTTGACCAAAACACGAAAATACATTTTGATATGCAAATTGAAGTCTGGCAACAAGGTGCAACTCAAAAATCTATAGATTAAAAAAGTAGGTTTGTAGGTCAGTTGCATCTGGTAGGTAAAACAATGTAAATATCAACCAAACCCATATCCATTATTTTGCAGGTAGGTACCTACCATGTCAACAACCCCCAAAATCACACCTCAAAGTAAATAAACAAGGGGTTATTAAGTTAAATTTCCACAGTCACAGCAAGTTCTTCTAGGATACGTTGCCATGTCATTCACTTACTTACTTAATCAGTAGACCCATTTGTACCTTTCGGTGTTGGGCTTCGGTGTGTCATTCAAATTTATGAAAATAAAAATTCACTTATATGGAGAACAATGTAATTTTTTTCTTGGAAACAAAAAAAACTTTTTTGTTTTAAATTGTGTATTATATCCATACCTTAAAGGAACGCACTATTTTCGGGGACACCCTGTATAAAGGCCAATAGACTTAGATGGGCAGGGCATGTAAACGACAATCGCCTTGTAAACAATATATCTGTGAAAGGCCAGATGGAAGAAGGTCTGTAGGACGGCCTAGAAAAAGGTAGAAAGATGCGGTCAAAGAACCTGGTAGAATCTGGAGAAAATGGGAGTGAGACAATGGGAATTAGTGCACAGAATCGACAAGCATGGAAGGTATTAGAAATAGCAGATAATAAAAGGTACAAATAAACGTAAACAAACTATTTATTTTAACCGAAAAACCGTAATATTAAGCCGTGTGAAGTTGGCACCTCTAAATACGATTTTTTCAAAAAAAAATTTATTTTTTAATTGTCCATCAAATGTCCACTCTTATCCAGCAAAAATTTTTTTTTGTCCACCTTTTGTTTACGAGATACTAAAAAAAGTGAAATAAGGCCCAACACCCCGAGTCAAAAAACGTCGTAAAAACTGATACGTTTGATTGTCCAACTGTTGTCCACACTTGTCCAGGCATTTTTTTTTAATTTTCCACCTTTTATTTATTTAAATTAGCAATAATTATCGTTTGTTAGTAAAAATGCCAAAAAATGAGAAATTTTGGACATTTTTTTTCAGGTTTAATTGTCCATCGAATGTCCACCCTTGTCCAGCGAAAATTTTTTTTGTCCACCTTTTGTTTACGAGATACTAAAAAAACGTGAAATAAAGCCCAACACCCCGAAGTCAAAAACACCTCGTAAAAACTGATACGTTTGATTGTCCAACTATTGTCCACACTTGTCCAGGCATTTTTTTTAATTGTCCACCTTTTGTTTATTTAAATTAGCAATAATTATTGTTTGTTAGTAAAAATGCCAAAAAAATGAGAATTTTTGGAAATTTTTATTCACGTTTGATTGTCCGTCGAATGTCCACCCTTGTCCAGCAAAAAGTTTTTTTGTCCACCTTTTTTGAAAAATATAGTTTAAAATAATTTTTCGGACCGGAAAAAAGTACAGTTTTCCCGAATTCGAGATAAAGTCGTCAAAACTGACAGGTTTCGATTGTCCAATAGTTGTCCACACGTGTTCAGGCATTTTTTTTTACTTTTCCACTTTTTTCTTCATTATAGGAATAAGGTAAGCGAGTGTAATTTCGGCGGTAAGGGTTATTTCGGCGGTTTTCTCAAATTATTAAATTTATTAACGTTCACAATAAAAGAAATTAAAATATAGGCATTTCTACTCATTCCCTATACATCTGGCAACAATATTAAATAATTTCGGTTGGAATAAATACCTACGTGCCGGCCTAAAAAATCATAGTTTACTCGTGTGTTAGACATTGTAGAAGATGAATCTGCGATCTTATAAGGTAAGTGATCTGTACGGATTTTTAAAATTCTTTTTTCTTGCATTTTACTTGTATTTGAAAATATAATTTTGTGTTCGGAGTAGTCTGTAAGGTTTGAATTTCATGCTTTGAGTCGTATTTTTACGTTTTGGCTTTGTTTTTACAATAAATAGAGCACCCCGAAATTACCAACAACCTAAAATAAAGTGTTGGTAATTTCAGCGGTATTGCCGAAATTTACCGCTACACCAGTTTATATTAGGATTTATTTATTTAGTTTAATTGTCAGCAAAAAATATAAAAAACAATAATTAAGCTTAATAAAAAAATATCTCTTTTTTTTAAATAACTTCGTCATTCTTTTTGTAAGGTTTATTCTTAGTAATACTATTCCTAATTTTTGACGTATTTTGAATTGCATTAAAAAAAATTAAAGTTGCAAGCATTTTTTTCTATACATTTTTGTTTATATTAAAATTGTGTTTTAAATATTGTTTTTCCTCCAGGTAAGCCTCAAAGGTTTAGACTTGGTGTTTTAAGTCGTATTTTAGTTTTTTGTTTTATACTTACAAAAATAAGTGAATGCCGAAATTACCAACAGCCTAAAAGAAAGTGTTGGTAATTTCAGCAGTACTGCTGAAATTTCCTGCTAGACCAATTTGTATTAACATAAAGTTTGTTTAATTCTATTGCTAACAAAAAATATGAACAACTATTAAATTTAATAAAAAAATAACACATTTTTTCTTGAGGTAATTTCGTCATACTTTTTATAAGTTTTATTTTAAGTAATACTATTTCTATTCTTTAACGTGTTATGCATTTCACCAAACAAAATTAAAGTTGCATGTATTTTTTCTATACATTTTTGTTATACTAAAATTGTGTTTTGAACATTGTTTTACCTTCGAGTTAACCTCAAGGGTTTAAGCTTTTTGTTTTAGGTGATATTTTGACTTTCTGTTTTACACTTACAAAAAAAAGTGAATGCCGAAATTACCAACAGCCTAAAACAAAATATTGATAATTTCAGCGGTACTGCCGAAATTTCCCGCTAGAACAATTTGTATTATTATTTATTCTTTAAATTCAATTGCCAACAAAAAATATGAAAAACTATCAAGTTTAATAAAAAGGTATCTAATTTTTTTCTTGAGGTAAATTCGTCATTCTTTTTGTTAGTTTTATTCTAAGTATTACTGTTTCTATTTTTTAACGTGTTATAAATTACATTAAAAAAATGAAAGTTGCATGCATTATGTCATAGATTTTTTTATATTCTAAAGTTGTGTTTCAAATATTATTTTAACCCCGGGTTAGTTTCAAAGGTTTAAACTTTATGTTTTAAGTCGTATTTTAATTTTTTGTTTTATACTTACAAAAAAAAGTAAACGCCGAAATTACCAATAGCCCAGAACTTAGTTTTGTAGTTTCGGCGCTATTGCCGGAATTGCCTTACAGACCAATTTCATTAAGTCATAAAGTTTTTAAATTTAAGTAGTTGTTAACAAAATTGATAAAAACGTATATAGTAAGTATTTTATTAAAAATTGTCCAACTTTTTTATGCGGTAATTTCGTTATATCTTCTTTCAGTTTAGTTTTAGTTAACTAAACAATAAATTGGGTCTTCAGTAGTTAAGTAAGTACTTAGCTAAAACGAAATAACAAACATACTGGATCAGTTGGGACTCAGACAATTTTGTCTAAAGATGAAGAGCAATTTTTAGAAGAATGGATACTTAACTCAGCAAGGCAAGGATTTCCCGTTACAAAAGAGCAGCTTTTAAATAACGTAAAAGGAATACTGGATGATCTGCAGCGCCCAAATCCTTTTCACAACAAACGGCCGGGTAGGGATTGGTATGACAGATTTATGAGAAGGCACCCCAATATAAGTCTAAGGATGTCCCAAAATTTGACTAAACAACGTTCTAAAGTATCGGAAGAACAGATACGTAACTGGTTTGCAGAAATAAGTAGCTACCTTGAAAAAGACGGCTTCTTAGATATCCTCCTAGATCCAAGCAGGGTGTATAATTGTGACGAGACGGCTTTTTTTCTGTCTCCAAAAGGAGACAACGTTTTGGCCAAAAAAGGAGATAAAAGCGTCTATGCGTTTATTACTACAAGAGAAAAAGAGTGCCTTTCTTCATTAATAATGGTTAATGCTCTAGGCCAGTTGCCTCCTCCTATGGTAGTTTACGCAATGCAACGAGTTTCAAAAGTGATCAGTTCCAGCTTTCCCAAAGGTTGGGCAATGGGACGCTCCGAAAATGGATGGATGACCCAGGAAACTTTTTTTGAATACATTGCGAATGTATTTATTAAGTGGTTACATGATAACAAAATTCAAAGGCCAATTATTTTATTTGTTGACGGTCACACTTCTCATCTAACCCTTCAGCTCAGCCGATTCTGCTCCAAAAATGGAATAGTTCTGATCAGCCTATATCCAAACTCTACCCACATATTGCAACCATTGGATGTGGCTTTATTCCATTCTCTTAAATCAACCTACAAAAAACTTATTCAAAACTGGCGCGTAGATAATCCAAATAAAACCTTTGCCAAATATGATTTTGCTCCAATTCTAAATGAAGCGTTATTAAAAAATTGTCACTTTTCAAAAACAATACAAAATGGATTTCGAGCTTGTGGGCTCGTGCCCTTTAACCCAGATAACATAAAATTCCAAAAGTTTTTTAAAAACGGTGTTACTCAGGATCTGCAACAAAGTTTAGATGTCGAAAAAAAAACTAAAAGAAATCAAAGAAAAAGAGGAAAGAAAACAAAGCAGGATTGATAAACAAAAAGAAAAGGAAAACCAGCAGTTAAAAAAGAAACCAAATACAAAAAAAATAAATCTTCCAAAGATGAACCAGCAAAAACTGCTTTAAAATCAGATGTTGGAGAGTATTTGGTGGTAAATTATGAGGACAACCTATTTCCAGGAATAATTATCTCTGTGAATAAGGAAAATAAAAGTTTTAATGTCAGGTGTATGGAAAAGTCGAGGTCTTTTTGGAAGTGGCCACAAAAGGAGGACATTATAACCTATCCAAAAGAACATGTTTTCTGTTCGATTAAAGAACCAAAATTGATAAATGAAACCAAAAAAATTTATGAAGTACCGGATATGCCAAAAAAGGTTATCAAATTATTTAATAAATAAGGGTTCCTATAATACCAAAAAATAGTTTTAAATACCGTTAAATACCTATTAAGTTCAACACTGTTTTGCAATAATAAATGTTTTGTGATTATTAGTTGGTATATTATTAATAAGGAATATTTTTAAACATTTAGATGTAAGTACTTATTTGTCCGTTCTGTTTTGTTATGAACGTTTTTTGACAACATGAAGTAAGTAATGTTTAATGTGTTGTCATATTTTCACATCTATACTTTTTTTAGGTGTTTATTTCAGTTTTAGTTCCTATAAATGTTTGTTTAAAATGTTAATAAATGTTGATTTATTAAATGTTTGTTTAAAATTTTCTTATTTAAATTTTAAATAAAAAAAGGCAAATATTCTTCTAACAATAGTTTGTCTTCAGTCACCACCGAAATTACCAGCATAACCATCACGAAAATAGCACCTCCCTATGCCGAAATTACTGACGTAGGTAGTTTCTGCACTCTTCTTTTATTTAACTAAATCAGAAAAATAAATAAAATAACTAGCCTTCCCCTTTTGATAAAGACATTATTTCTGAGCCGAAATCACATACTGCAATTTTTATAATGTGTATAACTGAGAAGTGCTTGCCCTAAAAAATTATACCTTAACAAATAAGGCCTTAAGCCGCCGAAGTTACCCTCACTTACCTTAGTTGTAATTTTTTAATAAAAATGTCAAGAAAAAAAAATAAATCTAATATTTACTCGTATGATTGTAAATCTCGGCTTCGCCTCTGTGTATTTTTTTTAATACAAACTTCACACTCGTAAATAAAATAACCCTAGTTATGTAATACATATACTATTTTTTATTTTTTTTTTCATATTTGATTGTCAATCGAATTTCCATCCTTGTTTAGCTAAAAGTTTTTTCTGTCTATCTTTTTTTCAAGAGATTTAAAAAAAAAACAAGAAATAAGGCCCCACACTCCGAATTGAAAGAAAAGTCGTAAAAACCGATACGTTTAATTGTCCAACAGTTTTCCACACGTGTCCAAGCATTTTTTTTACCTGTCGCATCTTTCATTTACATTTTATATCAATAATTTTAATTTGTTATCAAAATCTTCAGAAAATGCAAATTTTTGAAAAATTTGTCTTTCACACTTGATTGTCTATCGAATATCCACTCTTGTCCAGCAGGAAGTTTTTTTTTGTTCACCGTTTATGAAAAATATGGATTCAACAATATTTTGAGATTGACAAAAAGCGCAGCAATTCGACTTTGGAAATAGTCGTTCAAAATCGAATGATTATCCAAGAAGCTTGCCCCAACGGTAATTAAGACGTATATTCTCAGCAACTATAATGCCAAATTAAGTAATATTTACAAGAGACTAAATATCTTGGTCATAACTTAGTCAAACAAAATCAATGGTAGTACATTTTGCACCACGGATAAATAGCTATTTTCGTACGTGTGAGCAAGAAGTCGATTTTGGCGAAGACGAAATTTTTAAGGCGATTGCTCACAGGTGCGAACATAATTTTTCATGGTGAAGACTCAAAAATTGTGATTTTGCGTTACGCACACGTACAAAAATCACGCTTTTTGTGGCTGAAGCATGAAAATGCTTTTTTTTGCATGTGTGAATAGTTGTGTTCGTATGTACACATGAAATAATCATACGAGTGAATAAAAAAATCTGTCCATGATGCGAAGAGATATTTATTCGAACACAGGCTAAAAATCTCACTTTCGTCCACGCTGCGGACAAAAAACCGAACTATTTTACATGTAATATAATTAAGTAGAATATTTTCAAGTATATACAGGGTGAGTCATGAGGAACTGTACATACTCCTACCTCATATAGAGGCTCCTATGGGGAATAGCAAATGACCATTAAAAAGTGTCTGCTCCCATTGTTTAATAATATACAGGGCAAGTTTCGCATTTTGACAGAAATTTGTATTCGTCATAATTTTTGAACGGCCAGATCGATGTGTCTCTTATTTTGGTGAATCGTTACACTATTACCACTTAATCAACTGATTTATTCAAACTAGAAAAAAATCAGGTCCGGCTTTAACAAATTAGTTCGTTTGGGTCTTAGAAAAAATTTCACCCTGTATACTCTTTTTGAAAACACTAATATGATATGAATTTTACAAATTAGACAAATAAATAGGCAATTAAAATGGCATATTTATTTTTTTCCCTACACGATTCCTTAATTTTTCAAAATCAAATTTGTCAAAATTGGAATTTTAACCTAAAAATGAGAAAAAAAGTGAAATCACGGTTTAACTTGCTGCAACTCTGTTTCATTTTAATATTTTTTTTCTGAAATTTTTACAGCACATATCTCTTACCATTGTGAAGACTATGAAAATTGATGTAGACTTTCAGTCTTCTTCTCGTAAAAGTTACGAATTTTTAAAAATAAATGGTGCAGATTCGTGAATTGCAAAATTAAATCGCAAAAATTATGTGAAAAAATTTAAAAATTTATCTATTTATCACGCCTATGTTAAACTATAGAGTCCAAAGAGAAATTTTATGGGGAGTTTTAGATCTAGACGTGTTATAAAGAAAAAAATGGTAAAACTTTTAATTTTAATAAAAACGTTGTTTATTTTTTTATTTTTATGGTAAAATTGCGATTTTGACAAATTTGATTTTTTAATAAAAAATTAAGTAATCTTGTGGGGAAAAAATAAATATGCCATTTTAATTGTCTATTTGTCTAATTTGTAAAATTCATATTAGAGTTTTCAAAAAGCGTATACAGGGTGAAATTTTTTCTAAGACCCAAACGAACTAATTTTTTAAAGCCGGACCTGATTTTTTCTAGTTTGAATAAATCAGTTGATTGAGTGGTAACATAAATTAAATATTTGTTCAAAAAAAATAATCTTTGTAATAAAAGTTAATTTTTTTAAATCTATGGTTCACTTTACCAAACTCTTAATTCATAGTCAAATTTAATTTTTTTATAAAAAATTAAGTAATCGTGTGGGGAAAAAATAAATATGCCATTTTAATTGCCTATTTGTCTAATTTGTAAAATTCATATCAGAGTTTTCAAAAAGCGTATACAGGGTGAAATTTTTTCTAAGACCCAAACGAACTAATTTTTTAAAGCCGGACCTGATTTTTTCTAGTTTGAATAAATCAGTTGATTGAGTGGTAACGTAAATTAAATATTTGTTTAAAAAAAATAATTTTTGTAATAAAAGTTAATTTTTTTAAATCTATGGTTCACTTTACCAAACTCTTAATTCCTAGTCAAATTTTATTTTTTTATAAAAAATTAAGTAATCGTGTGGGGAAAAAATAAATATGCCATTTTAATTGCCTATATGCAATAATTTGTAAAATTCATATTAGTGTTTTCAAAAAGTGTATACATGGTGAAATTTTTTCTAAGACACAAACGAACTAATTTTTTAAAGCCCGACCTGATTTGTTTCTAGTTTGAATAAATCAGTTGATTAGTTGGTAATAGTGTAACGATTGACCAAAATAAGAGATACATCGATCTGACCGTTCAAAAATTATGACGAATACAAATTTCTCTCAAAATGCGAAACTCGCCCTGTATATTATTAAACAATGGGAGCAGACACTTTTCAATGGTCATTTGTTATTCCCCATAGGGACCTCTATAACGAGGTAGGAGTATGTACAGTTTCTCATGACTCACTCTGTATATTTTAGAAAATGAATTGAACACTTTTTCAAATAACTATAACTGATGAGCAAGTTGCCTGTTCATAGCTTTGTCTAGAGATCAGTTGGACAGTCAAATCTATTAGTTTTTACGACCTTTTTTCAAAGTCCAGGTGCTTGGCCTTATTATGGGTCAAATATTTGCTTGGAAAATTTTCTTGCTAAGCAATAGTAAAAGTTAAAAACATCAAACAAACAATAATATATTTCTTCACTAGTGTGGAAAAGTTTTTTAAACGAATCTGAGGGTTGCAATGCGAGCCGAAGGCAAGCATTGTAATCAGATGAGTTAAAAAAACTGTTCCACACTAGTTAAGAACGATATTTTATTCAGCAATGTGTGAAAATGCGAATATTGCATCGCTCGAGCGTGTGGAAAAGTAACCTTTCCTACACTGCGTTGAATAAAAATATCATTTTTTGGAATTCGCATTCATGATCCATTGTTGCTACCAAACTAAAAAATATTGCTGAGAAAAAACCAATGTTTCACAAGTAATGAAAATGTCTGAACACGAATGGACAACTATTGGACAATCCAAAGCTCTTAGTCCTGACAACTTTTTCTCGAATTCGGAAACTTGTACTTCTTCCCTGTCCAAAAAATTTTTTTCAACTATTTTTTTCAAAAAAGGTGAACAAAAAAAAACTTTTTGTTGGATAAGGGTGGACATTCGACGGACAATCAAACGTGAAAAAAAAATTCCAAAAATTCTCGTTTTTTGACATTTTACTATAATTATTGCCAATTTAAATAAACAAAAGGTGGACAATTAAAAAAAATGCCTGGACAAGTGTGGACAACAGTTGGACAATCAAACGTATCAGTTTTTACGACGTTTTTTTGACTTCGGGGTGTTGGGCCTTATTTCACGTTTTTTTAGTATCTCGTAAACAAAAGGTGGACAAAAAAAATTATTGCTGGACAAGGGTGGACATTCGATGAACAATCAAACGTGAAAAAAAGTTTCCAAAAATTCTCATTTTTTGTCATTTTTACTAACAAACGATAATTATTGCTAATTTAAATAAATGAAAGGTGGACAATTAAAAAAAATGCCTGGACAAGTGTGGACAACAGTTGGACAATCAAACGTATCAGTTTTACGACGTTTTTTTGACTTCGGGGTGTTGGGCCTTATTTCACGTTTTTTTAGTATCTCATAAACAAAAGATGACAAAAAAAAATTTTTGCTGGACAAGGGCGGATATTCGATGGACAATCTAACGTGAAAAAAAAGTTTCCAAAAATTCTCATTTTTTGGCATTTTTACTAACAAACGATATAATTATTGCTAATTTAAATAAATAAAAGGTGGACAATTAAAAAAAATGCCTGGACAAGTGTGGACAACAGTTGGACAATCAAACGTATCAGTTTTACGACGTTTTTTTGACTTCGGGGTGTTGGGCCTTATTTCACGTTTTTTTAGTATATCATAAACAAAAGATGACAAAAAAAAATTTTTGCTGGACAAGGGCGGATATTCGATGGACAATCTAACGTGAAAAAAAAGTTTCCAAAAATTCTCATTTTTTGGCATTTTTACTAACAAACGATATAATTATTGCTAATTTAAATAAATAAAAGGTGGACAATTAAAAAAAATGCCTGGACAAGTGTGGACAAAAGTTGGACAATCAAACGTATCAGTTTTTACGACGTTTTTTGACTTCGGGGTGTTGGGCCTTATTTCACGTTTTTTTAGTATCTCGTAAACAAAAGGTGGACAAAAAATTTTTTTTGCTGGACAATGGTGGACATTCGATGGACAATCAAACGCGAAAAAAAAAATTTCCAAAAATTCTCATTTTTTGTCATTGTTACTAATAAACGATAATTATTGCTAATTTAAATAAATAAAAGGTGGACCATTAAAAAAAACGCCTGGACAAGTGTGGACAACAGTTGGACAATCAAACGTATCAGTTTTTACGACGTTTTTTTGACTTCGGGGTGTTGGGCCTTATTTCACGTTTTTTTAGTATCTCGTAAACAAAAGGTGGACAAAAAAAATTTTTGCTGGACAAGAGTGGACATTTGATGGACAATTAAAAAATAAAAAATTTTTTGAAAAAATCGTATTTAGAGGTGCCAACTTCACACGGCTGTAATATTACACTATACAAAGAAAATAAGATACGTGTTTCTACAACGAGATATTCTTACAGACTAAATATCGAAAGCAGAACTAACATACAGTTCTGGCATTCATATCCCTTGTAACATGATATTTTATGCAATTTTAGGTAATAGTGTATCGCCCTAATGCATTCGGAGAAATGCCCGCCCACGAAGAAAGACATGTTCATTCTAACACTTAACAAAAATATATTATAGGTTATAAGCAAATTCCAACATCCCCTTGCAACTAAAATTATTTTTGAATTAGTCAAATAGACCCCCTTTACTTCCAGCGGTATATTAGACTCCTTTGCATCTTTCATCATAAACGTGTACAGCAATTTGTCAATATAACTGGCTTGATTTAAACTATACAGGGTGTTTCATTGGGAAAGTAACATACGTTAACTGTAGAAAGAGGACACTTAGGCGGTCTCAAAAATACCATACTTAATGGGTGTTACTCTATTAATAACAAAGATACTGAGTTTTTCTACTATCGATAGAGATACTATCCATTTTGCCATTTTCTTAATTGGTTCATATCTTTTTAACCACACTGTATATTTATCCTATATTTGGCAAGAAGATATTATTTAAGGTGTAAAATAAATTAATTTATTTACAATTGTAAAAAATCCAGGTCCGGATTAAAAAATATTGGAAAAATATTCCGACCCAAAAACAACACCCTGTAAATTCAATTTTTTTAAAATGGATTTTTCAGTTGAAAAGAGGATGAAAAACTAAATTTAGTGATATACTTTGAATTTTTGGCAAAATGATTTTTCTGGTCAAATTTTGAATTTGAATTCTGAAATTATGTGAATTTCGAGAGCTCTAAGTAGAAAAAAATTGAAATACAGCTTACAACTTGTCAACCGCACTGTATATTTATTTTATATTTAACACGCGAATATTCTTTTAGGTGTCCAATCAATTAATTTATTTACAATTATAAAAAATCCAGGTCCGGATTAAAAAAATTGTATAAATGTTCCGACCCAAAAAAACACCCTGTATATTAAGTTTTTTAAAATGGATTTTGCATTTGAAAAGAGGATGAAAAACTAAATTTAGTGGTATATTTTGAATTTTCGGCAAAATAATTTTTCCGGTAAAATTTTGAATTTGAATGTTGAAATTATGTGAATTGCGTAGCCCAAAGTAAAAAAAATTAAAATATGACTTAATTTTAATTACTACCATTATTTAATCTAAATTGGTAAAATATTAACATTTTGACACATAACAATAATTTTAATATGCTGCAAATTTTCTCTGTTTTGTTATAATTTTTAGATACTTTGTTTATTAAAGTGATGTATTCTTTATTGACTCTTTATTCATTATTTAAAGATGAATATTCGCCATAACCTATTTATCACACATAATAAAACACACTGAAATGTTTTAATATTTTACCAATTTAATTAAATAATGGTATTAATTAAAATTTAGTCGCATTTTAATTTTTTCTACTTAGAGCTCTCGCAATTGACATAATTTCAGAATTCAAATTCAAAATCTTATCAGAAAAATCATTTTGCCGAAAATTCAAAGTATACCACTAAATTTAGTTTTTCATGTTCTTTTCAAATGCAAAATCCATTTTAAAAAAATTTAATATACAGGGTGTTTTTTTGGGTCGGAACATTTTTACAATATTTTTTAATCCGGACCTGGATTTTTTTAATTGTAAATAAAATAATTGATTTTACACCTAAAAGAATATCGGCGTGTTAAATATAAAATAAATATACAGTGCGGTTGACAAGTTGTAAGCTGTATTTCAATTTTTTTCTACTTAGAGCTCTCGAAATTCACATAATTTCAGAATTCAAATTCAAAATTTGACCAGAAAAATCATTTTGCCGAAAATTCAAAGTATACCTCTAAATTTAGTTTTTTATCCTCTTTTCAAATGAAAAATCCATTTTAAAAAAATTTAATGTACAGGGTGTTGTTTTTGGGTCGAAACATTTTTCCAATATTTTTTAATCCGAGCCTGGATTTTTTACTATAGTAGTTAAATTAATTTATTGTAAACCTTAAAGGATATTTGTGTGCCAAATATAAAATTAATATACGGTGTGGTTAAAAAGTTATGAACCAAATAAAAAAATGGCAAAATAGATAAAACAGCCAGTATCTTTGTTATTAATGGAGTAAGACCCATTAAGTATGGTATTTTTGAGACCGCCTTAATGTCCTCTTTCTACAGTTAACGTATGTTACTTTCCCAATGAAACACCCTGTATATCCCTTGATCGCACCTTTCAATCTTCATACCTTAGTCCAGTGATACTCAACCTGCGGCCCGCGGGCCGCATGCGGCCCTCTAGCGTTTTTTTATGCGGCCCGAAGGCTAACTAAAGGGACCTGTGATCAAATTATTTGTCAAATTTCACGTGGTTTTCAAATTATTTGATAGTGTGCCGATGTGTTTGAGGCGTGTTTGAGCGTAAGGCAGACAATTTAATGACTTTAATTTTAAATTATATTGAAATTTTTAAGAACTCTGATTAAAAAGCAGGGTATTATAAACTTGTAATAATAAATTATTAAAGTTAATGAACAAATACTCATTTTAAAAATAATCAATACTTATTTACTACAAAAAAATTTAAAATAATTGTGTCCTTGAAACAACACCCTGTATATTAAAATTTTCAAAATTCGTCTGCACATTTGAAAAGAGCACAAAAAATTAAGTTTAATTGTTCGCTTTAATTTTTTACGCAGATAATTTAATGACATTAATTTTAAAATCATATCGAAATTTTTGTTTTGAAAGTTTGAGTTCTTAAAAATTTCGACATAATTTCAAAATTAAAGTCATTGAATAAAAAAAGCAAAAATAAAAGCTCCATTAAATCTCTTTTCAAATGTGCAAACGGGTTTTGAAAATTTCAATATACAGGATGTTGTTTCAAGGTCACAATGAATTTATAATTTTGTTTAATCCGGAACTGGATTTTTCTTGTGATTAGTAGTTGGGTGGTTTGGGTTCTAAATGTGATATATGTGTACCAAATATCAAAAAAATATATAAAGTGGTTCTAAAGTTATGGGTCCAGAAAGAAATGGGCAAAATCGATAAAACACCCTGTAACTCGGTTATAAAGTCAGTGGAGCAATAAATTTAGTATGTCTAGAACCGCGTTATTTACCTCTATTCAACATTCAAGTATTTCCGTTTCCCAATGAAACACCCTGTATACTACTTCATCTTGATTGCGGCCCGCAAGCTTTGGCAATAGCTACTATGTGGCCCAGGAAAGAAAAAGGTTGAGTATCGCTGCCTTAGTCTCATAATTAAAGACTGGATTATATGCAAAATGCATATGCATATATATGCTGCATATTTCTCATGTTTTTCATAAATGCATATGCCTTGCATATTTGGAGATTTAAGAGCATATAAATGCATATTTTGATGGGAATTTACTCTACCCCATTTAAAAATAAGGTATATATTAGTAACATCAACATCCATTAAAATAAAATGTGAAAGTAAATATTTTGCTGTTAAGCTCCTTTGTTGTTGTACCCATAAACATAATGGGCGTTATTTATAGCTGCAGGTATCATTATCCGGATATTTAAGATTTATAGACTTCTCAGAATTTACAAATTACCTAAGTAAATACCGATTATATTTTGAATAACATTACAAATATTACCTGTACTTTCTGCTGGTGTCGGCCAACTATGAATTATTCTGGGAAAACCAACCAAAACGAAATTTTAAGGCAGCGTTGCCAATTTAGCTTATTTTATGCTAGATTTGGCATATTTTTGTGTTGTTTAGCTTATTTATTTCTTGTTTAGCATATAGCATATTTTCTAGCATATTAAATAATATAAAAATTATTTAGTAAAAATCGAAAATCTTCTAATTCAGAACAAATTTTTATGTTGGCCTTACAATTACTAAAACAACTTAGGAACTCTCTCACAGGAACTTGAAACTGATATCAGTGAGTCAAATCTGATTCCTAACAAAAAATGTTTAACCATTCACACATACACACCTACATCAGCAAATCCCTTCGCCTTCAATAATGTTTATATTAGTACTTATGTCTGTGGACCATGAGATTACTATTAACTACAGGATCATGTTTCAGCATTTTTTAAAACAAATAATTTATCTGTACTGGGTTATGCTTGCTATAGGGATTTTTTATTAGTTGATAATGGAATACCTACTGTTGAACTGATCATTCCATCATTCTTGTGAGGTTTGGCAAATACTATATTGGTCGAGTTGGCAACACTGTTTTAAGGGTAGGATAGATTATTTTATTTTATGAATGGTTAGTCTTAAATCAATCGCCGATTATTCAACTTTTGTGATTGCAAGTTATTGACTATACTGTGTAAAAAAATCATTTTATTATTATTGTGAAAATGCCTAAAGTAGCAAGGGAAAAATCAAGTCTTCTCAGAAGTTGGATTGGAAGTAACAATCATCTAAAAGTTATCGACAGTGAAAGTATGTTTTGCACCATTTGTGATAAAAAGGTAAGTTCTCCACTTCAATAGATTTTTAAACTTATCAAACTTCTTTGCACATCTATGTGTCTGTCTATTCTAAAATGACAAACCGTCCCATTTCTTCAAAAACTGTTTTTTAAAGTTCGCAACGGTTTGGCTTATACAGAGCGAGGTGTTGAGAGTGGCCCACCCTGTATACTACGGTACACTGACTGTACTTTATTGTTTGACGATTTCAATTTCACTTTGAGAAATAAAAAAAAATTGGGGGAGGTTTAAAAAGTTTGATCATTTTAATGTAGGTATCTATTTACGAAAACATCTAAAACATCATTATCATTATATTCCAGATTCCATGTCAAAAGAAATTCCAAGTAGTTCAACACATAAAAACTTCACTTCACCAAACTAAGCTATCAAAAAATGATAATAAACCTCGCCAGCAGATTCTACAGAACAGTTTGCAGATTCAGAATACGTCAGTTGGGCAAGAAACCTTTGCAAAGGATTTATGCCATTTTTTTTTGAACTGCAATATCCCTCTGCACAAGTTAGAACATAAATCGTGTCAAAACTTTTTAAAAACTTATTGCAAGATTAAAGATAAACCAGCTCAAATACCAAGTTCTTCAACTCTTCGGAAAAAATATGTCAGTGCATGTTACAAAGATGTGATGACGAGTATTAAAAATCAGTTAAAAGCCGATTATCTTTGGATTTCCGTCGACGAAACAACGGATACAAAGGGTCGACAAATTGCGAATCTAATTGTTGGAGTTCTTAACGACTCTGGCGATTTTAAAAACTCATACTTAATTAGTGTAAAATGTTTGGAAAAAACAAACTATGCTACAATAGCTAGATTTGTTAACGAATCCCTAACAAATTTTTTTTTACCTGATCAAGTACCATTTGAAAAAATATTATTAATGCTTAGTGATGCCGCCTCATATATGATGAAAGCTGCATCCAATCTTAAAATCTTTTTCCCTAATTTAATTCACTGTACATGTTTGGCGCACGGCCTAAACAGAGTTGCAGAGAAAGTTAGAATTGAATTTCCCAATATAAACACCTTAATAAATAATGTAAAAAAAGTATTTCTGAAAGCACCACTACGTGTACAGGTATATAGGGAGATGCTTCCCGATATTCCTTTACCACCAGAACCAGTATTAACCAGATGGGGAACTTGGCTTAAAAGTGCTATATTTTTATCTGAACACTACGACGACATCAAAAGCGTTATTTCAAGTTTTGATCCGACTTGTACCGCTATTGATAACTGTCAAAATATTTTTAAAGAAAAGTCTATTAAAAATCAATTGTTGTATATAAAATCGAATTTCGATATCATTGAAAGTTCAATTACAAAATTAGAGGCTCAAAATTTATGTCTTCACAATAGTATGTCTATTGTTGATTCGGTTAAACAGAAAATAACAAATCTGAATGGGGAAATTGGAGTAAAAATTAAAGATAAACTTGATGACGTTTTAAACAAAAATGAGGGTTTCACTTTATTGCGTTCAATAAATAATATAATCAATTTTGGAAACTTCGATGAAAATATTAATATGGATCCGTCTCTAATAGCAAAGTTTAAATATGCCCCAATTACATCTTGTGACGTTGAGAGATCTTTTTCTGCCTATAAACAAATATTAACAGATAGAAGACATAATATTAGTTTAGAAAATATGAATCAATATATGATTATTTATTGTAACAATAAAAATATGTAAATTTGTTTTATTGTACTCTTTTTATAATATTAGTTTAGAAAATATGAATCAATATTGTAACAATAAAAATATGTACATTTATTTTATTGTACTCTTATTTATCTTGTGGTCAAAATAAAATATTTTGCCGTTTTATTTGTCACAAAACCTGAAGTTAAAAAAATATATTAAGAAATAATAATACAATTTGGTTTAAATTCAAACCTATTTATTTATTTTTATTATTTTTTATTTATTTATGTATTTAACGTAAACCATAAAATTATTCATATAAAAATAAGTGCATATATAAATGCATATTTGCATGTTAATTGTGCATATTCAGCTTGTTTTAAAATGCATATTGCATGCATATTTTAGACATTTTTTAGTGCATATTTTCCAGTCTCTACTCATAATAAACACCCCTTGATATACAAGAAAAGAAATAAAACCGGACTTGTGTCCATTTTGCGAGGTTCAACCTCTGTTTCCTACACTATTTGCCTATTTAGCTTAACTACTAATGAGTTAGTATACGATTGACATCCTGTCATTATTTAAATATATCCGATTATTTTTATACGCGTGTTTACTTTAATTCGAGTTGAATGCGTGCTCTTTGCCTAGCATTAATTTATTATCAACTTCCTAAGCGAGAATCAGAAGTAGAATGCGAAGACAGAAGATTTACTTATGTTATCAAACCTAGAGATAGTTCGAAGTTGTGCTTTAATTCCATGACTGAGCGAGTCACTGCTCTAACAGGAAACCGTTTAGACCCTTTGTCCAAAAGAATGTTACCCGAAATATTTCCTAATATTTCCCCCGATATGTATGATACAAACATAACTGCTTTTTCTCAGCAAATAAGAAAGCCGAGAAGCATCAAAGGAGTTCCTGGTTTAGCAAATGGTGAAAAGCGGTTTGGGAAAGAAAAAACTCTTCGTACACCTGGACCTGCATACTATCAGTTGCCACAATTGTGGCCTACTCAGAAACAGCACACTAAACCATTTGGAGTAGGTGTTAAAATAAGACAGTTAAATGTTCCAAATTACCCTGGACCAACAGACTATAATCTAAGAACTATGGTTCAGTGTAGAAGACCTGCATACCAGTACAACTTTGGCCATTCAGAAATGACTTCCTGTATAGAATGTTTTTGTGTTCCAGATCCGAGTCATTCTTGTACATTGTGTCAGAAAGTATGTGAAGGTGACTACTGGCAACAGAATTACGAGATATTTATGTGCCAGGACTGTTTCAATATCGAAAAAATTACTGGAGAATTTTACCATATTAAAGAACTACGAAAGTTTAAAAAAATCAGGAATTGCTCTTTTATGCATCTCCATAATAAAACTTCAGCAGCTATGAGAATCTTGCCTGAAAATAAAATCAAGAAAAAGATTAGACTGGAGAATTACTTGGATCTATATTTAAAGTGTATATAACTTTTTTAGAATTTATTTAAATATGTATAATTTATTTTAATCTATTTTTATGTACTATCGTGTCCAATATACCTACCAGAAAATTGTTTCTTTCAGTTATTCTTTATCCTTATTAGTCCAATCAACAGCCATTTTCTCATGGAATTTTGAGAACCAAGGTCGATTTCCTTAAAAGTTTGGATTTAGGACGTCCATCAAGTTAGCAGAACAAAGTCAGCAGAACACAGTTATTCTTATACCATAATTAAGTGTAAATTAAATGCAAATTTAATGTTCCAAGAAAAAATGTATTGCTCTTTTCTTTTAAAAGTTATCGCATGTTCTGCTAACTTGATAATCAAGCTAGCAGAACACTAGTTCAAAAATTTGATAAATCATTTATAATTGAATGCCAAAGTATTCTATGAATTAAATGCTAATTTAATGTTCCAAGAAAAAATTTATTGCTCGTCTTCTTTAAAAGTTATCGCATGTTCTGCTAACTTGATAATCAAGCTAGCCGAACACTAGTTCAAAAATTTGATAAATCATTTATAATTGAACTCCAAAGTATTCTCTGAATTAAATGCAACTTTAATGTTCCAAAAAAAAATTATTCCTCTTCTTCTTTAAAAGTTATCTCATGTTCTGCTAGCTTGATTATCAAATTAGCAGAACATGCGATAACTTTTAAAGAAGAAGAGCAATGAATTTTTCTTGGAACATTAAATTAGCATATAATTCAGAGAATACTTTGGTATTCAATTATAAATGCTTTATCAAATTTTTAAACTAGTGTTCTGATAGCTTGATTATCAAGTTAGCAGAACATGCGATAACTTTTAAAGAAGAGCAATACATTTTTTCTTGGAACATTAAATTTGAATTTAATTTACACTTAATTATGATATAAGAATAAATGTGTTCTGCTGACTTTTTTCTGCTAACTTGATGGACGTGGATTTAGGTAGTATTTATTACCTTTATCAAAATGTAACCTACGCCGAAGCGGGCTTATGCCCTGGCGGTGAAAACAACCCCATCTAGTGGATGAAAATTTGTTCAATTAAAATAACTATGGAAGTCGATAGATTGATCAATTCTAAGTAAATTTTGATCTATAATTTTTTTTTGCAAAGTTGATAATTTCCAAATTATTAGCGATTGAAACTATGCATTTTTCATTGAAAAACCTCACGTTTTATAACCGCTTTTCATGAATAACTTTTAATTTTACAGCAAAAATTATTAAAAACAAAATTGTAGCTTTTCAGCATTTTCGGCAATTGTAGCATTTCTATAAAGTTATTTATGAAAAACGGTTATAAAACGTAAGTTTTTACAATGAAAAATGCATAGCTTCAATCGCTAATAACTTGGAAAGTATCAACTTTGCAAAAACAATGTTATAGAACAAATTTACTCAGAATTGGTCAATTTACCGACATCCGTAGTTATTTTGATTGAAAAAAATTTTCATCCCCTAGATGGGGTTGTTTTCACCCCGAGAGCAAAAGCCCAGTTCGGCATAGGGTAGATTTTGAAGATGAGGGTCAACCGAGCTTAACTCCAAATTTTCATTAAAATCGGTGTTGATTTTCAAAATTCCACGGTTTTACAGTTTTTTGTACATACTTCTCTGCAATTACGGCAGGGAATAGATCTACTTCAGATTTAAAAAATCTGCCAACGCTAGCTCATGGAATTCCCCAGTCACCTATCCATGGAGAAATCATGTCCCAATCCAAAGCATCCCCATTTCCACCCTTTCCTCCCTCCACATCCAAACCTACTCGCCAAAACGTTCTAGCCAAGGGGGTTTTTCAATGGCTAAAAACTACAAAAGTTATTTTTCATGAAAGACCAAACTATTGAATGGTCCTCAGTCTCTGGCGGCTCCAACCTCCAACACCCTCAGCCAAGGAAGCACTTGAAGCAAGGATATACCCGAAGAATGGAAAAGAGGGTAGATATTTCCTATTCCAAAGAAAGGTCACTTTACACAATGTAACAACTATAGAAAAGTAACATTGTTAAACAGCTACTACAAAATATTGACATCACTAATCAGTCAGAGACTCTCAAACTACAATAAAACTAAAATAGGTGACTACCAGCAGGGATTTAGAGAGGGAAGGTCAACAGTAGATGCAATACACATAATCACCCAGTCAATTGAGAACGAACATGATATTGACTTCACATCCTTTTCATAGATTTGATAGCCTAACAAGACCCGATCTAACTGAAGACATGAAAAACCTATATACCCCAATAAAACTTATAAATCTATTTAATGTCGCTGAAGAAGAAACAATATTATGAGCTATACAAATAAGAGGTATACAGTTATAGCATCGACGTCGCAACTTGTGGCGTACGCTGACGACATAGCATTGATTAGCAGAAAACTAAACAGTTTAAAGGAAGAATTTGCGAAGTTTTACAGGGACAGGGAAGCATCCAAAAGCCAATAAATCAAAACAAAACAAAATACCTAATATACTCAAGAAAAATACAGTTAATGTGACAAGGTTATATACTGGCGATTATGAGTTTGAATAGGTGGAACACTTTAAATATCTTAGCGTCTTAGTTAGTGGAACTAATGATAGATGCATAGTAATCAATGAACGAATCCTGACAGGAAACGGAACCTACTGGAAATACAACAACTTCCTCGACGATAAGAAGCTTACTCAGAATACTAAACTAAAAATTTACAGAGCAGAAATTAGATCAATAATCAAATATTATGGTGCTGAAATAATGTATCTGACACAAAAAGATGAAGAAAGATGAGGATACTGGAGAGAAAAATAATTCGGAGAATAGCAGGCTCATTAAACTTAGGTAATAATGAATTTAGAAAATTGATGAACTACGAAGTAAGAGAAATTTTGAAAGGAGAAGACACCGTAAGATTTATCAAGGCACAGAGACTCAGACGGATGAGACATATAGAAAAGATAAATCCAGAAGCAGTTTTCAATAAAATCACCCAATGGAGACCAGTATCACGCAGACCACAAGGAAGACCCAAAACCAGATGAACAACCACCTTGTTGAGGACAAGAAGATGGGAGTTAGAGAATGGGTAATTATAAGCAAAAATGGGAACAAATGGGGAAATATTGTAGAAGATGTCAAGTCACACAATCAATTATTGTAAAACCAAAATCTTAATGCGGACCAATTCTCCGTGACAAATGAATCGGAAGATTCCAAAGAGGGTGGCAATCACTACGCTAGGAGTGTAGATGCCATGATAATGATGATAAGGCCTCGAGTTGGTTTAGAACCAGACTTCTTCGTGGTCACCACCAAATTGAACTGCTGTATCACCACGGCGCTGAAGCTATAAAAAGAGTAACAAACTACACTTGCGGGCAAAAAAGTCGGGTCACTTTATGAATTATTCACGTTAGATGTCTCGAATTTTCTAAACCTGTTGTCCAATTTGAGTGATTTTTTTAGTATGTTAAAGCCTAATTATTTAAGAAGATCAATTTAATAATACTGTTGCTAGACAGGTAAATGTCTTTTTATACCGAGTGTAACAATCATACTGTGTTTTTTCTTAAAGTTCAGAACATCCTGTGGAATATTATAGCATATAAAAAATATTGAAATTAAAACTCGATTGTAGCCTTAGGCTTTATTAACATTTCTTTTTTAATTCATTTGCTTATGTTGGATAATAAAAAAGTTAGGTACGTCAAGAACTAGCCATGTTTTTCATCAATAAATCCTCATTTTCTACTTAGTACAAGCCTAAAGTAGGCTATGAGAAATTAACAATTTAAAATTTAATGGATATCAAATTGTTAACAGTCAAAAAGTGTCTGGTTTGTTGTGAAAATTTGTAGATTTATGATTTAAAGTTTCAATTAAGTCCGTATTTTTTGTTGTTGTTTGGTGGAAATGGAACGCGCTACAAGGAATTTGACCTGCGATGAGTCTGTTCAAGCAGTGATCTTACATAGCGAAAGACTTAGCTACCATGCTATCGGCTTCTTATATTGATAACAATTTTTTGCTACTGCACGATAATGCAAGACCTCACGTTCACAAACTGTAACCGAATATTTACAACAGGTAAATCTTCGGATTTTGAATTGGCTATCGCACAGTTCAGATCTTAACCGGATCGAACATTTTTTGGACATAATTGGACGAAGACTACGACAGCGTTGGCCACTTCCTAGAACCCTACAAGGGGTAGAAACAGTTGCTCTCGAGATTTTGAATGATATTGATGAAATCCAAATAGCATTCCTCATTTTTGTAATACATAATATATAAAAGTACATATTATCTCTTTTATAATCGAACATAAGAGATTGAATCAAAAAACCAAATATTAAGAAAGGCTAAGGCTACAATTGAGTTTTAATTTCATTATTTTATATATTCTAGAATATTCCACAAGGTGTTCCGAACTTTAAGAAAAAAACATAGTATGATTGTTACACCTGGTATAAAATGACATTTACCTGTCTAGCAACAATATTATTGCACCGATTTTCTTAAATACGGTATGCGCCGAAACAAAGGACACTGAAATCAGGAAGCCTGTGAAATATAATCGCGTCATATGAAACAAGTGACAATAGTTGTCATGGTATTTTTAAACATTGTTTATTCTAACAAACTGTCAAAAAGATCCGAAGTGGTGCTTACAACGCAAGAAAATTTAACACTAACAACTGTACGGAAATATCATTTCCTTACAGTAAGGAAATGACATTTCCTTACAGTAAGGAAGTCCTGACTTTTTCTTCAAGAAATTTTGACAGGAATGTCAAAATTTCCTGGCGATTTGCGGAAAAAAATATTTATTATTGAGTATTATTTCCGCTCATACGGGAATGGACGATCAAATGGATCTAGTTTGTTAATGGTGGCCAATCAATTTCGGGAAGAGTTTCAGAAGCCTGCACCGACTAATAAGGACTTGTTAAGTGTCGTTGCAAAATTTCGACTAACAGGAAGCGTTCTAACTCAACACAAAAGCTGTACTGGTCGTCCAGTTACCGTGACAACAAATGCGAATCAAGTTAGAATCACCAAAAAGAAGTCTCCGCAGAACATCTCTAAAAATGAATTTGAGTGAACGTCTACCGAAGAATGTTTAAGAAGATTGGTGGTTTTGCCTATAAAATACAGATTGGGCAACACTTTACAAGGCACGATAAGAACTCAAGAGTTGTTTATTGTGCTTTAGTCTTGGCAATGGTTTATGAACAACCCCTATTTTTTTTATAACGTGGTTTACAGACGAATGTCACATCCATCTGAATGGATTTATCAATCGACAGACAAATCGTTTTCTTGGTTTTGAACGACCAGACATCATCGTAGAGAAACCTCTTCATAGTGACCGTGTAACGATTTGGTGCGCAGTGTCAGGTAAATAATGGATTATTGGGCCCTTACTTCGTGGAAGACGAGCGTAGAAGACCCGTTACACTAAATCAAGTGCAATATAGAGAACAAATTTTGACACCATTTTTTATTGATCTTAGACAATTCTGTCGTGCCAGAAACATACAGTTGAATACCCAATGGTTCCAACAGGATGGGGCTACTTGTATATACGAGAGCATCCTTAGATCTGATTCGAGAAAATGTTGAAGACCGCGTAATTTCCCGTAACACGAATTTTCCTTACCCTTCTCATTCACCTGATAACAACTCTTGTGATGCTTACGTATGGGGTATGCTAAAACAAGCCGTTTTTACAGAAAACCCACCGGCAACTATTGATGAACCCCGTGAAAAAATTTTGACCTTTTTCAGAAGAATGCAGCAGCCTATTTTTAATAACATGCTAAGCAATCTTGTTAAGCGTTATAAGTACTGCTTGGAACGCAATGGCGAGCACTTTGAACACGTAAGTATGAAAATATATTTACTTTTGATATATACAGAATTGTTAAAAGCATTTGATGTAGGATTCCAAATAATTTTCAATATCTAATTTCTTCTTAAGCTTGTTTCGAGGTAACAACGTTAAAGCAGCTGTGGTTTTTTCGTGTTGATGCATAAACGAACAATTTCTAATTTTGGTTAATTGCTTTAGTTCATCCAAAGAATAAAATTCGTTTGTAGCCAGCTCTATCATAAAACAAGACTGGCATAAGAACTTCGTATAATTTTGGTGCCAGTATTCTCCACCACATATTTTATTACACAAATGGCAAGTATCTGTTGGTTCTACTACACAAATAGTCTTTACACAAGCACTTCTAGTTGGACTTCCAAAGTTAGACTGAAAGTTCGATCTGTGACACAAAGAAATGTTTTGAAGGTTATAATCGGCAGGCCCTGGTATATTAGGAAGTTTTATCTCCCTTATTTTAGCACCTGTTCCAAATGGTTTAGCTGACTTTTTAACAACAAATCTACGTGAGACAGGCTGATAGGCCATTGGTGAAGGGGTCTGCTGGCTCTTTGTAGTCATAATTCTTTTTTCTTGGCTTGCTAAACCGGAGCTTCCTTTGATACTTCTTTTCTTACTGAGAACTTTGTGAAAGGCTGATCCAATTTTTTCTGTATTGTAACATCCTGGTCCTGTGCGAGGATTATTTTCGGGCATTAGTCTCTTCTGCTGAGGGGATAAGCCTTTGCCTATGAAACCAGTTTCTCTATTTTTCGTTGTACCAAAACAAAGGCGTTCGTAAGTCATAAGTTTTATGATATAAGTAAAACGGGAGTCGTCGCATTCTTCTTCAGACACTCTGCTCGGTGGGGCGAAATAAATTAAGGACAAAAAGGCAGCAAGCATTATTCTCTTTATGTGAAATAACAAAAACAATGTGACGTTTAGGTTTAATATCAACGAACTGTCAATGCTGACAGAGCTCGTCAGGGAAAAATCAATGAACTGTCAATACTGATGGAATGAACAGTGAATCGAGATTGCGGCCAACATACAAGAGAGAGGTCCTAGAGAGAGACAGAAAAGAGCCAGGGAAAATTTGGGCCGTGTAATTTGAGTTGACTATATAAACTTTTTTTTTCTCTGATTCTGGCTTTGGTTTAGAACTAGAACCTTTAGCCACGTAATTGTATAACTTATTACTAAGTCAGGGGAGTAATGTGTAGTGTGTGTGTTGAGTAAGTGTCTTGTTACTTTTCAAAGTCGACGTCATTGTCTTTGCAAAGAGACGCTAATTGTTTCCGAACGTCTGCGGTCCCTCCGGTGAGTACCGATCCCACAAGGACAGAAACTATTTTTCATTTATTAATTTATAATAAATGAAAAATTTCTGTTCCCGGTAGGATTCGAACTCCCGACCTTTTATATAAACTTAAATCGGGGAAATGGACCTCATATTTTTAATTTGGTATCAGGGCTGATGGGAAAAATTTAAATATTTTTTTATTTAAATATGTCAGAACTCTCTTCTTCATTAAAAGAAGTACTGGTTTTAGTCTTTCTTTTTGGAATATTCTATTTTGTAGTATGTTATAGCCTTGTTGTTTAAGAATAACGGTGTAATAATATTGTTGCTACAGTGTAACAATCACACTGTGTTTTTTCCTTAAAGTTTGAAACAACCTGTGGAATATTCTAGCACAGTGGTTCCCAACCTTTTATGTCTGGCGACCCACCTGATGTTTTTTCATATTCGCGACCAATCGCTCGCCCATGATGATAGAATAAAATAAAGATCACGGTCACTGTACGCTATTCAGCTACTGTAAGAGCCACGCCGCGACCCACCTGAAATCCGCCCGCGACCCACTAGTGGGTCGCAACCCGCCGCGCGCCGGTTGGGAAACGCTGTTCTAGCATATATAAAATATTGAAATTAAAACTCAATTGTAGTCTTAGGCTTTCTTCACATTTTATTTTTTGGTTTATTTGCTTATGTTGGATAATAAAAAAGTTAGGTGCGTTAACAACTAGCCATGTTCTTCATCAATACAGGGTGTTTCTAAATAAGTGCGACAAACTTTAAGGGTCAACACCTTTTTTGACCACAAAGACCAACACAAAGACAAAGATCTATGATAGATTATGTTGTAACTAACAGAGATATACATCCATCAAAAATAATTGACCTAAGATGCCTCAACTCAGCAGATGTAGGTAGTGACCACAGCCTAGTATTATGTAAAATTAGAATCACCATGAAATGCTTCACACCTAAGAGAGTGGCACCAACACAAACAAAAATCAAAGTCGAAGGACTAAGTACGGAATCCACGGAGTACTTATATAGAAATAGAATATCAGAGAAGATTGCTGAAATGAAATAGTAGAAAACGATAACATCGAGGAAAGCTGGGAAAAACTCAAAAGTAACATAATTAACGCAGCAACAGAATCACTTGGAGAGAGGAAAGTAACGAATACCAATATATCAAAAAAGAAAACCCCATGGTTTCGAGAGGAAGTGAAGATAAAATGTGAAGAAAAGAAGAAAGCCTTTTTACAATACAGAACACAACAAACACACCAGGCATACAACCACTATAAAATAATTAGAAACGAAACAAACACTTTAGTCAGACAAATAAAAAGAGAATACTGGGAGAGTTTCTCAAAACAAATGGAACACGACTTCTACGGAACACAAAAGGAAATATGGAGAATGATCAGAGGACAAAGAAAAGAGATGAACGAACTAATAAAAACGAAACACATTCAGAAGGAAACTTGGGCAGACTATTTTCGATCTCTGTTTGCTAAAGATAACGATAACGAACCACCAACACCTGAAGTGACAACAAATGAAGAAATAAATATTGAAGAAGCAGAGGTAACGGAAGCATTAAGGAAATTAAAAAATTGAAAATCACCAGGAGAGGACCGAATATCGAATGAATTCCTAAAGTATGGAGGACAAGACCTGACCAAAAAATTATTAAAACTAATCCAAAAAATAATAGAACAAAACAGAATACCACAAGAATGGAGATCAAGCATCCTAATACCTCTCTTCAAAAAGGGAGAAAAATCGGACCGGGAGAATTACAGAGGAATTAATTTATTAAACACAACACTAAAATTAACGACCAAAGTGATAACAAACAAACTGAATAAAATTATAACATTAGCAGAAGAACAACAAGGTTTTAGGTCGGGAAGATCATGCACCGACGTTATATTTATAATGAGGCAGATTCAAGAAAAATCGTTAGAATACAACAAACCGGCATACTTATGTTTCGTAGACCTTAAGAAGGCATTTGACAGGGTTAAAATTAAAGGACGTTATCCATTTATTGTACGCAAGAAAGGTACCTCTAGGAATAATTAAAACGATCGAAAATATCTACCAGAACAACACAATAAAAGTAAAAGTAGATGAAGAACTAACTGACCCAATTGAAGCTGGCAATGGGATAAGACAGGGAGATTCCCTGAGTCCTCTGTTGTTCAACCTGATCATGGACGATATAATAAAAAAAGTAAGAACAAAAAAAGGATACCAAATGGGAGAAAAACAACTTAAAATAATCTGCTATGCAGACGACGCAATACTAATCTCTCAAAGTGAAGATGATTTACAACGTATGCTGCACGAATTTAATATAACCGCTAGAAAATTTAACATGTTAATTTCCCCAAAAAAGACTAAATGCATGGTTATAACAGCAGATCTAATAAGGTGTAAATTAGAGCTGGAGGGTTAAATAATAGAACAAGTCATGGAGTTTAAATATCTAGGCATCACACTATGCAGCTACGGAAAGCTCGAAACAGAAGTGGAAGATCAGGTGAATAAAGCAAACAGAGCCGCAGGATGCCTGAATGAATCAATAGGGAGAAATAAAAACATCGGAAAAGAAGTGAAAGGCAGAATTTACAAAACAGCCATCAGACCAATAATGACATACGCGGCAGAAACACGACCTAATACATAAAGGGCAAAAAGAATGCTAGAAACAGAAAAATCGATGGTAAGACGCTATGGAATAGAGCTAGAAGTGCAGATATACGAAGGAGATGCAAGGTGGACAACATTAATAACTGGGTGAAAAGCAGAAGAGTAGAATGGAACGACCACATAAGCCGAATGACAACAAATAGAGTAGTAAGGACGGCGAGAGACGGTTCCCCAATAGGAAGACGATCAGTGGAAAGACCACGAAAAATATGGAATGACAACTTACTGGCGGCACATTGAAAAACAGACAGAGTAATGTCTATATAAAAAGAAGAAGAAGAAGAAGAAGAACTTTAAGGGATAATTCTGCATTAAAAAATAATGTCTGTTTGCCTTATAAACAAATGTCCGCAGATGGTTCGTTTCCGTGATATATAATGTTGAATTTTTTCTTACAAACTGACAATTTATTTATTGCTATAAAGTCGGTTAAGATTTGAGATATGCAGTTGAAATTTGGTAGGTTTTAAGAGGTAGTTATTGCGCATATTTTGACATACAAATAAGAATTTTATATTCACCATTGACGTGCATACGGCTTTAAACATTGTTCTCGGCTGTCTTGTTCGCGACGAGTTGCGTCCGCCACTCTCTAATGCGTTTTGGCCTTTAGTCTTCTTTATTTTGTGCTTAATGATATTCTCTAAAGCGCTGGTTTCCTCGAAAGCGGCACCGACAAACTGCGACCGTAGCACTGCGATGAATTACGTCAGATTACGGTGAAAAATTCAAGGTTCTTCACTGCGGCAATGGAATGTGCAAGCTCAGCAAGCGGTGGCTTCCAACGCATCCTTGGAAACCACCGTTATTATTTTGCATGGTAACAGTTTTTTATGACGTAATTCATCGCAGTGTTACGGTCGTAGTTTGTCGGCACCGCTTTCGAGGAAACCAGCGCTTTAGTGAAACAAAAACTTCCCATCCTATTTTTTGATGGATCTGCCTCTGACAATATAAACAAGAAGTGGTTTTCAGTCTCATAATCACAATAATCGTTTCGTTTCGTATCGCCATCACTGCCATCAGCAATGTCATCGGAAGTCAAAACGTGGGCCTGGTATCTAGTTTCACCAAATTCATTTTGTACACCGTAACCGAATATCCCTTAAGTTTCGCCTTGACAGCAGTTCAAAGATAATGCTTAGAAGTATCATAAAGTAGCGCACCCAAGGACAACTCTGCCCCATTAAGTGTAGTAAAAAAGTTGAGATATCAAGTTACGGAGTGGAAGACATAGTGAGACAGGAAAAAATATTAATATTTTTTATGTGAGGGAGGGTGTGGTAGAATAATGTGATTGTTTGATATACAAGGAGTTAATGTATAAACTGTTAGTTGTCATATACTGACTGGATGTAATAAAAATAGTGGATTTACCCTTATCCGAGGATTGTTCAATTGAAACGAATCTTTGATCCAAAAAAACTTTATCGGCAAACATATCTACAAATAATTCTTTCTTCTTCAAGTGCGATCTCCGCTACGGAGGTTGGCAATCATTATAGCTATTTTAATTTTTCAGGCAGTAGCTATAAATAGTTGTTTTGAGCTGCATCCAAACCATTCTCGCAGGTTCTTCAGCCATGAAATTCGTCTTCTTCCGATGCTTCTTCTGCCATCTATCTTTCCTTGCATTATGAGTCGCAGGATGCCATACTTCTCGCCCCGCATCACATGTCCCAGATCCTGTAGTTTTCTTTCTTTAATTGTAAGTTCAACTTCCTTCTCTTTACCTATTCTTCTTAGTACTTCGTTGTTCGTAACTCTATCTACCCAGGAAACCCTCATAATTCTTCTAGAGGTCCACATTTCAAAGGCGTTAAGTCGTCTCATTGTCTCTACATTTAACGTCCATGATTCCACTCCATAGTATAGTACACTGTATACGTAACATTTTGTTAGGCGTACTTTAAGAGCTAATGTTAAATCTTTGCTACATAGGACCTTTTTCATTTCCATAAAATTAGAACGTGCTTTTTCTATTCTGACTTTGATTTCTGCAGTGTAGTCATTATATTCTGTTATAAGTGTTTCTAGGTAAGTGTACTTTTTTACTCTTTCGATCTGCTGGCCCTCTACTATCAAGATTTCGTTAGTATTATGGTTGTTTTTACTAATTTTCATAAACTTCGTCTTTTTTATATTGAGAGAGAGTCCGTACTCCCTACTACACCTTACTATTTTACTCATGAGTCTTTGCAGGTCTTGTAAACTATCGGCTATTATTACTGTATCATCTGCATATCTGATGTTGTTAACTAAGATTTCATTTACTCTTATGCCGACTGTTCCATCTTCCAGAGTTTCTCGCATTACCTCTTCAGAATAAGCGTTAAATAATAGAGGTGATAGTATGCAGCCTTGCCGGACTCCTCTCTTTATTTCCATTTCTTCAGATGTTTCTTTTTCAATTCTTACTATTGCTCGCTGATTGTAATAGAGGTGTGATATTAGTCTTAAATCTCTTTTATCTAGGTTTTTAGTTTTCAGAATTTCCATGAGTCGATCATGTTTTACTTTATCAAACGCTTTATTGTAGTCTATAAAACAGACGTAAAGAGGACGGTTAACGTCCAAAAATCTCTGTGTCAGCACTTTGAAGGAGAATAATGCCTCTCTGGTACCCATACCATTGCGGAACCCATATTGAGTGTCACTAATATTCAGCTCCAGTTTAAAGTGTATTCTGGCGTGGATAATTTTCAGCAGAATTTTCAAGGTATGTGACATTAAACTTATGGTTCGGTAGTCACTGCATTCTTTGTCATTCACTTTCTTGGGCAAACACACAAATGCTGATGTCAACATTTCTCTACGGACGATTCCCGTAGTATAGATAGCGTTGAACAGTTCTACTAGTCTAAGAGCTAGTGAACCCTCCGACTAACGGTTGTCCTGTAAGGCTAGAAATTTGTCTAGTGATAATTCATAGCACACCAAGGCTAAAAACCATGACCTGGCAGGCATCAGCCGTGCACGTGTATCTACCAGGTGAATCGAAAAGTGCATAGTTTAGGGGTAAAATAAACTTTCTCCTGTAAGGTTTAAATTTAAGTATGTGTTTGAGTAAGTCATTTAGAAGAAATTTGTACAATGACAGGCGATTCTGAAGAGCATAAGACCTTGCCAGGCGAGGGGAAAGATTAGGGGTTTTTCCTAATAGCCCAATAAATGACCGTTTTGGAGTGTAATTTCCAGGGGCAACTCCGAATTGCATGAAAATTTGGATTTAGGTTCTACTTACCCTCCACTTCAAAGTTGAATTTGTGCCGTTGGTTGCTTTTACTTGGGGGGTGACATTTACCCCTTCTCGGGGGGTGAAAAACGCGTGTTTAAAATAAGGCCGGAAATGGATAAATTGACTTATTTTAAGCACATTTTGTTCCATAAAGTTTTTTACGTAAGTCAATACTTTTCGAGTTATTAGCGATTTAAAATGTTGATTTTTCGACAAAAAGACTACGTTTTCAGACCGTTTTTCCCAAATAACTCAAAAAGTAAATATTTTGTCGAAAAAAATATTTTTAGAAAAAGTGTAGCCTATAAAAAACGAAAAGAATGGTGTATGATTAAAGTCTACAAATTGAGTAGAAGCAAAGTTGTAGCTCATGAAAAATACGTTCTTATTCGTCTAATTCCAAATCGAATACTTCAACGCGAAATCACCGAAGAAAGAAGCGTTTTTCGGGAAAACCTTATTAACATTTTTAAAGTATCGAAAAAAATCTTATTATTTGTTTTTTACAAAAGTTTACAGCATCAAAAATAAACGAGTTACACTGAAAAAAATTTGGCCCCTTTTTTTTTGGTAAAAAAAAATCGTGAAAACCTCCCTCTATTTAGCACCCTAAATAAAATTAATCGTTTGGCTTTACCATCTATTTTAACTATGTGTGTATTGTTTATATATGATCTGTAAGTTTAATTGGTTTGAAGTGCTTATTTATGAAAACATTTGGTTTTATAGTAAAAAAAATGTTTCTAAAAATTTTTGAAAAATTTAATTTTTTCATAATAACTTAAAAAGTATTAGTGATAAGAAAAATCTTAAAGAGTAAAAAAATGAAGGTTTTGCTATTATAAATATGCTAGTTTCATTTTGTTTCTCCGTAAGACAAAAATTGGTTAAGATATGGCTGTTCAAAATTTGCATACACTCGTGATAAGTGACCCATTCAAGCTTTCTCAATTATAACCCTTTCAAAAATAAACACTTTAAACCTGTGAGACTGACAGATCATATAAAAAATAGATAGTTAAGTAAATTGTTTGTAAAGCGGTAGCGATTAATTTCATTTGGAGAGCTAAACACGGCCAAATTTTCATGATTTTTTACAAAAAAATAGAGGGCCAACTTTATTTTTAGCGTAACTCGCTTATTTTTAATGCTAAACTTTTGTTAACAATTAAAACAAAGCTTTTTATAAACACTTTAAAAAATTTTAAATGGGTTTTTCCCGAAAATTGCTTAATTTTTCGGTGATTTCACCTTGAAATATTCGATTTGGAATAAGACTAATAAGAACGTATTTTTCATGAGCTACAACTTTGTTTTTATTTGATTGAGAGACTTTACTGATACACCATTTTTTTGGGTTTTTTATAAGCTACACTTTTTCTGAGGATATTTTTTTTGATAAAATATTTACTTTTTGAGTTATTTGCGAAAAACCGTCTGAAAACGTAATTTTTTTGTCGAAAAATCAACATTTTCAATGGCAAATAACTCGAAAAGTATTGACATACGTAAAAAACTCTATAGAACAAAAGTTGCTTAAAATCAGTTAATTTATCCATTTACGGTCTTATCTTGAACGTATGTTTTTTTACCCCCGAGAAGGGGTGACTGTCACCCCCCAAGTAAAAGCAACCAACGGCACAATTTCAACTTTGAAGTGGTGGACAAGTAGAACCTGAATCCAAATTTTCATGCAATTCGGAGTTGCCCCTGAAAATTACACGGTATCGCCGAATTTCCCGTTCATTTACTGGGCTATAAAATTATTTTTTTGCATCGAGCAAACTTTTTTTAGATTTTTTGAATCATTCCAAACAGAAAAGGTCTTTAGTGATTTTTAGAGAAAGTTAATAGTTTTTGTTATATAAGCGATTGAAAATTTTGAAAATTGCGAAATCGGCCATTTTTAACCCTAAATCGGACATTTATCTAAAAATTTCTATGTTGCCAAGGTACGTAGATATTCTTTAAACATTGATTGATGAAATCCCGAAGAGTTTTTTGCAATAAAATATCGAAAACCCCTTTGTTTTTTTAATTGCTAATCAAGCGGACGCGACACTGTAGTATAAGTGAGGACGTTTGAGTATGCATAAATTCATTATCTTGAGAATGGGCAATTCCTTCACCAATTTTTGCATTGAAATCACCCATGATCACTGTTATGTCTCTAGATTCATAATGCTATACAAATAATTACCAATATATTAAGAGGAAACAGTAGCGATCAACAGGTAGCGAAAACGCGTTCCAAGAATGCGGCTGTAATTTTGAATATTTTTTCGAGATATTTGGCACACGTTTTCGTAATATAATAAAGAATGGCGGTACAGAGCCCAATTTGAAAAATCTATTAATATGTGGAAATTACTCTGTAATTAAATACAATATTAAAAAAACTAGCCTGTACCGCCATTAAGAACAACAAAAAAATACACTTTCTTCAAATAAACTTTTTTATCCGATGCCCAGATTTTGTGTCATTTTGGAACTACTAAAATTTTTTATTTCATTAGTACAGTGGAACCTCGATAACTCGGATTAATCGGGACCGCGGCCGATCCGGGTTATCGAAAATCCGGGTTAGCCGGAGAGCATGGTAAAAATTAATAAAATACCGTATACTTATAGATAAAGTCCGTTATAATTAAAATAACATGAAATATAGATGCAAAGTACACATCTAACTTACTTATAGTTGTATAGTATAGACAGTATAGAGTATTGTTCATTTCTGGGTAAAAAAACTCAGTCAGTTTCGGTTGTGTCAATTTCGTCTGCCATAGGAACAATGTTATGATATTTAAGAACGGTGGCTCTTTCATTGTTTAAAAGACCACTGGCACTGTTTAAAAAATAATTTTTTAAAAGACAGTTGGAAATAAATAAAGCAAAAACAGGTGCCTGTTGTTTGCGATAGCACCAGATAATTAACATCGCTCTGTCGCCGCCGCCGTGTGCCATGAGTCATTATTACTATCGTATAGTTCAAATTACACAAATACCCATTATCTCGCAATTTTATCAATGAAACTCGATATTTTTAAGACATTCCAGAAGAGGCTACAGATACAATGTTTTAACATATTACATACATTTTTATTGTTGAAATGTTTGTCTGATGAAAATCGGTCCGGGTTAGCCGGACTTCCGGGTTATCGGGGGCCGACTTATCGAGGTTCCACTGTAGTTCCAAAATGACACAAAATCTAGGCTAAAAAAAGTTTAAAAAAAAAAGGATAAAAAAGTTTATTTGAAGAAAGTGTATTTTTTTGTTCTTCTTAATGGCGGTACAGGCTCGTTTTTTTAATATTGTATTTAATTACAGAGTAATTTCCACATATTAATATATTTTTCAAATTGTGCTCTGTACCGCCATTCTTTATTATATTACGAATACGTGTGCCAAATATCTCGAAAAAATATTCAAAATTACAGCCGCAATCTTGGAACGCGTTTTGGCTACCTGTTGATCGCTACTGTATCACCTTAAAGGCACATATTCCATTGTTTCACCAACCGCACTGAAAAAAATATTGTACATAGTACCAATGAACGCCAATCATTGACTTTTTTTACATTGATTCAATGAAAATTTCGTTAATGCTACAAAAACGTAGTCATTAAGTAATGCCCATATTCATTATTACAGTGTATTTCTATTCATTAAAAAATAATGAATCAATGGATCGGTACATTGAATCAATGTATCGGTACATTAATTCTTAACTAGAAAGTACATTGAATGAACGTACTAATTCATAAAAATTAATGTTTTTGAGCATTAGTTAATGTATCTACTTACATAGGACCAATGATACTGATCTTTGGACGAAAATTAATGCTCCCCGTTTTTGAATCAATGTTTTTTTCATTATATTTACGTACTTTTTTGGTTCAGTGCGATGGATGCCCTGTTTAAAGAATTCTTGTGGGTTTAGTTCAAAGAATTCTTTTACGGCATATTGTATTTCTTGGTCCATCTGAAAACGATTACCTTTTAACGTCATTTTCGGTGGCCCAAAGATGTGAAAAAACTCTAAAGTCTAAAGGGGCCACAAATTGCGTTATTGCTCGACAGTTTTGTTCGACGAGCAACAAGGGAGCCCATATAAAAATTTTTAGGGGGGGACCAAACGTGAAGATGTTGCCCATTACATTTTGTATATTTCGGATGACAATATATACAGTAGACGCTCTCTATAACGAACACGGATATAACGAGGTTTCGCTTATAACGAGGTATATTAGGTGTCCCATGAAATTCCTATTGAACTATAACGCTCTATAACGAGGCATATTTGGTTATAACGAGGAAAATTTAAATCGAAGAATACTTGTTTTTACCTGTTTTTAGCGTTGTAATGGTCATAAATAAATAAATGCCCCAACTACCTGTACATAGAAATGCCCAACATCTGTCTTATTATCGAGGCCAGTGCCGTAATAAACTCGGCCACCTGTAATAAACATCTGCCTGTTTATCGACCGATATTGAATACTACAGGAAATTTACAATTTATGGCGGCGAAGTCTCATATTGTTCACTGTTCAGGTTGACCATCGACATCTAATAAACTACGTAAGAGGCATCAAAACATTTCAATATTATTATTGTTTGATATAACGAGATCCGCTTATAACGAGATAATTAATCCACCATTTCAGTTCTCGTTATAGAGGGAGTCTACTGTAGTTTAAACCACCTAAAAAACCTAGTTTGAACCCTGTTGTGAGAAATTATTCATACATTTAAACACTAGACCAAGTTTTTAAATGGAAATGTCATGGGTACCTCAAAAGTTGCACCTCTCTTTAAAACCCGTTTGAAAAGAATACAATGCTTGCAAAGCCTTCCCTTCAACTTTGGCGAGCAGACTAACCATGAGTATGTGTCGAACCAAGTTTTTACTTTAAAATCTTAAAAAGGAGCCCCCTTTATTTTTGCAGATTTAGAATCCTTATGAAAAATAAGGCACACATATTCCAAACATTTTTAGAATCGTTGATAGATGGCGCTAATAAATCGCATTTTCCGAATATAGCGCCATCCGTCAACAATTCTAAAAAAGTTCGAATAAATGTTACTCATTTTTTGAGGAGGAAACTCAATCTGCAAGAAAAAACGAGGGTTCCTATTTAAGATTTTAAAGTTAACTCTCACCCCACCTCCAGAGTGTGGAATGAAAAATCCTGTTTGGTGTCATTCTATAGATTTTTGGAAAATATTAAACACGTGTTTTTTAGTTTTTATTTGGAAGTATATTTCTCAAGATATTAGACCGTTTCTATAATTTTGCTATGGTATCACGATATACCGTTTTTTCCGATTATAGCGCTATGTATCCACAATTCGCAAAATGGGTCGAATAAAATTTGCTTATTTTTACAAGGAAAATCCAAATCTGCAACAAAAATTAGGGGTTCCATTTAAGATTTTAAAGTTACCCCTCGCTCCACACCCAGGGGTTGAAGTGGTGGACTTGTTTAGTGTCATCGCATAGATTTTTGAAAATTATTGAACACGTATTTTTCAGTTTTTCGATCCGATGTTCATTTCGCGAATTATTCGACCTTTCCGCTACTTTTGGGACACCCTGTATATAACACTCATTCATAATGAAAGATCACCTGTTTTTCATTTAAATAAAATTGTTCTGTTCATCATAATGCACACTTTAAAAATAATCTACTTACTAAAAAAATACTTATGCAAACTAAAATTTGACTATGTTCAATAAATTTAAAAAATTATTTTTCAGTATGAATTTATTTCGAAATATAAAATATAATTACTTTATACCAGTTCTGAAAGATTATCGGTCAGAGATCGGATTTCTTGCTGATATGGTTTTTTTGCAGTATTATAAATGATTCATTTAATTGATAATTTTGGGTGTCGATTACAGTGTATATATGTTTCCCACGCCTCTAATCTCTTTCAATGTTTTCGTTAATAGCATACCGTGATTGTGGGAAATGTGTATTATGCACATTCTATATAGACCACTGTCGCAGACACAAAGATTTTCTTAAACTATTAATAACTACCCAATATGTGAATTTTTTTTATTAATAAATATGTTGTTTCCAATTTATCTCTCAAAATTATCCAATAATTTTTTGACAAAAATACGTTTATGTAATATAAATTTAATTTTTGTTCTTTCCCGAAAAGCTAGGGGGGGCCAAGCCCCCCCCCCTGCCCGTGTGTATGGGCGCCTATGACGAGCAAGTCTGTTCGAACAAAAATATTGTATTGTTGTTGGCGTGCAAAAATGATGGAATAATCAGGATCAGGTTGATTATGTCTGTCGAATTTGTAAGATAAGCACCTCAATTCCAGCAAATCTGAAATGTGTGAGTACAACAATTTTAAAAACCGACTGTTTATTCATAAGTGGCGCATTCATTTATTTTTAAACATATTTAAATCAAAAGTCTATATTTCTCAACGAACTGTTTCAATATGATGGATCTTCGCCAGATGAGTAGAACGTTTTTATTAGAATTTATATTTTTTTAAAATTGTTCGCCCATTTTGTTCATTTACGTTTTTTCTTTGATTTTATGGCAAACACCGCCGCTACTGCACATAATCAAATTCGTTTCATGTTCAGACAAACTACTATTTAAAACAAAACGATAGTAGGGGAGGAAAGTATATTAAATTTGCCGTTACTCGAGCGTTATGGGGACCTATTGGGTTGTGAAGATTAGGTCCTAAAACCAAAAAATTTTAGTTTTCCGTTTAAGTGGCGACTTTCAATTTTTTAATTTAATTTTCCATTTCCATCAATCGTTTTTTTCCGATTATAGCGCCATCTATCCATAATTCGAAAAAATGTCTCGAATAAAAGTTACTTATTTTTACGTGTGGAATTCAAATCTGCAATAAAAAATGAGGCTCCTATTTAAGATTTTAAAGTAACCCCCTACCCCACTTCCGTGGGGGTCATGTTTAATGTCCGATAGATTTTTCAAAAATATTGAATACGTGCATTTTGCAGTTTTTCGATCTGATGTGCATTTCGCGAAATATCGCGTGGTTTCTATTTAAAATTTTAAATTTACCCCCCACCTCTCTCCGTGGGAGGTCGTGTTTGGTATCATTCGATAAATTTTTGAAAAATATTGAACAAGTATTTTTTAGTTTTTCAATCGAACGTTTATTTCTCGAAATATTCGCTTTTTCTTGTGAAACTTTGTGACTCACCCATTTCCTTATGCTTAAACCTTCAGATTTTTGAAATATACACTTTTCTACATGTATTAACTTACCTTATCTTAATCTGATAATTTCGAGTTTTTCTAAGGATAGTAGTGTTTGGGCCCTCCTTAACGAACTACCCTGAATTATGATCAAATATATGGTAGGGTGAGAGAGAGGTGTTAGTCAAGGATGCGTGTTGTCACCTGACTTATTTAACATTTATGGTGAACATGTCATGAGGATGGTTTTAGTAGGATGGGCCGGTGGAGTAACAGTAGCTGGTAGGGAAATCTCCAATTTAAGATTTGCTGATGACACTACACTTATAGCAGCAAAAGAGTTGAGAACGAAAGCAATAAAGTTGGTCTAAAAATCAATAAAGCTAAGACAAAAATAATGGTGGTCGACAGATTCGACACTATTCAACTGACTAACATGTTACAAGAATACCAGATAGTAAACACCTTTGTCTATCTCGGATCTAGTATAACTAAAGATGGTAACTGTGAAGCAGAAGTTCGGAGACGTATTGGTATGGCAAAAAATGCGATGAGTCGCCTAACTAAAGTTTGGAAAGACAGATCTATCTCTCAAAATATCAAGATGAGACTGGTGAATGCCCTTGTATTCTCAATATTTCTATACGGAGCAGAGACTTGGACTCTTCGCTCATGCGAGCGCCAAAAAATTAATGTCTTTGAGATGTGGTGCTGGAGAAGAATGCTGCCCATACCTTGGACAGCTCATAGGACAAACATTTTCCATTCTAAACCAACTCAAGATTAAAAAAAAGCTGTCCACAATATGTCTGCAACGAATACTGCAACTATTTGGTCACGTGGTTCGCAGAGGTGACGACAGTTTGGAGAGATTAATTGTTTCTGGAAACGTTCCGGGGAGAAGATCAAGAGGACCATCACCAACTAGATGGTCTGACCAAATAAAGAATTCAGCTGGAAACTCATTCTGCGAAGCTCTTAGAGCAGCTGAAGATAGAGACCAACGGAGAAACATTGTTAGGAATATTGGAAGGAATCACGATCCTCAGTAATGGGGAAACGACAAGAGAGAGAGATATGGTAAGGGTACATTTACAGAATACAAGGTTTCTCCCATGTGATATTCTGACGCACTCGAGTAACTGCAAAAATTCCCGCTGGGGCTCCCCTACCATAAAGTGTGTGCAACTCGTGTTCGTCATTTTTATTCGAACAGACTTGCTCGTCGAATAAAACTGTCGAGCAATAACGCAATTTGTGGGCCCCTTAATATCCACCATATTTCGTTGTAGATTTTCTTTCACTACTTTGGGGACATAAGACCGAGCACCGAGCATTGTCGTGCAGAACTATGACGCCACATGAAAGTTTTTCTTGATGTTTTCATCATATTGCTTGATGAAGTTTAAACTATCTTCCTGGATTATAGACTGGCATCTCTGATCCTATGAATATATCCTGTCATCTTCAGGATTATTTTTCGTTCTCGCTGTTATTAGCTAATTCAGCTTGTTAATTTTTTTTAAGTATCTATGTACTATGTAACAAATTTGCTTGTGCTATAACAAGATGCGTTCTCAAATACTTGAAATTCTACTAGCTATGCATATGTTTCGCTTGAATTAAATCCCAATAAAAATGGAAATGTAATAAAATCCATGAAATAGTTCACACATGGGTGAACCTATCAAAGGAATTTTGATGCAAACGCGTTTCCAAAATGTCCTGTAGACTTTCGTATTAAAAAAAAAGTACGTAAAAATATGTGAGAAAGACCAAAAACGTTCATCCCTTTCCCTTTGAATTGAAAATCAAAGTTGCTCAACGAAATTCCTGAAGCGAGCAATTGGTATGCAGGCTGAACGACACCGATGTTTTGTGCGCTTGTGGTAGATCCTGTGGGGTTTTCAGGGCCGCCTTTGGGTAACTTGGACGGGAACGTGAGCCGGTGTTTAGTTTTAAACTTCTGGACAAAAAGGAGGAGTATCAGCTTGATTAAATAAGAAATTCAGACAGAGATATAGAGTTACTTTTTAAAAAACCTAAAAACACTTTACGAAAAAATTTCGTTTACTTTTTTGTCTTAATTTCCTACAACGGCTACAACTCAACTTGATTCAAATTAATCTTTTTAAATATTATTAGTATTGTAAAAAAGTATTTTAAATATTTAAATAAAAGTAATGATAATTTCGGTATACAGGGTGTTTCATTAATAATTGTCCATATAGTAACTGGAGAAACACTAGCACAAAATACGAAGATTTAACCTAAAACACCCTAATAAAATGTGGTTCCTTATTGAGTTACAGGGTGTTTTATCTAAAAATTTAAAAACTATGATTGCGCATCATTTTAAAACTTTTCGACGTGTCCTTTTCATACTTGGCAGGAAGTATAGGCGCTGTACAAACTACTAAATTATGTTAAACAAACGTTTGTGGCTATTACCAGATGCGTACGACGGGGGAAAGTGAATGGTTGACCCTTTCCAAATTCTACGCCACTGACAATATTGATATTTAAGTTCTATTTTTGGATTCTCCAATACGTTCTATGAAAATATTATACTTTTCATTCGTAACGATAAAGTCATTAGTGTTTGAGATATTTGAAGTTAAAAATGAAACGACACGGTTATTTTGATTAATGTATTGTGTCGCTTCATTTTTAATTTGAAATATCTCGAAAACTAATGATTTTATCGTTACGAATGAAGAGTATATTATTTAAATAAAAAGTATTGCAAAATTAAAAAATTACACTAAAATAGCAATTTCATCAGTGGCGTAGAATTTGGGAAGAGTCAACCAGCCACTATCCCCTGTCGTACGCCTCTGGTAGTAGCTAGAAACGTTTATTTATTTTAATTTAGTAGGGTGTAAAGTACCTACACTGTCTGCCAACTATTATAAGGATACGGGAAATAGCTTTAAAGTACTGGGTACAAATAATTTTTAAATTTTAATCATATGAATCATATTATCATAAATTAATCAAAATAACTCTGCCGTTTCATATTTAACTTCAAATATCTCGAAAACGAATGACTTTATCGTTACCAATGAACAGTATATTATTTACGTAGAAAGATTGGAGAATCTAAAAATGGCACTAAAATAGTAATTCCTCCAGTGGCGTAGAATTTGAGAAGGGTCAACCATACACCGCCCCCTGTCGTACGCCTCTGGTATTAGCTAGAAACGTTTGTTTATCATAATTTAGTAGGGTGTCTAGTAGTCGCACTTTCTGCTAAGTATGAAAAGGATACGTCGAGTAGTTTTAAAATGCTGAGCAAAAATAATTTTTAATATTTTAGATAAAACACCCTGTAACTCAGTAAAGAACCACATTTTATTTCAGTGTTTTATGTTAAATCTTCGTATTTCGTGCTAAGGTTTGTCCAGTTACTATATGGACAATTATTAATGAAACACCCTGTATAGTAAGTACCTTGGCGATTATATTGGCAATAAGTTTCATCATCCTCATCAACAGCTGTTCCATCCATCATCCATCGCCTCTCTAAGGTGTGTCCATTCGTATCTGTTTGCTGTTTTTTGCATCCATTCGTGGCTGGCCATTCGCTTGATGTCATCAGTCCATCTTGTTTTGAGGTCTGCCTCCACTTCTTTTACTTGCCCTTCGTCACCATTCCATAATTCGCTTCGTCCAATGGTTGTCTTTCATTCTTCCTATGTGTCCCGCCCAGTTCCATTTTAACATGGCGATCTTCTGGATCACATCTGTTACTTTTGATCGTCTTCTTACTTGTTCATTGGCTTTACGATCACTGAGCTTAATACTGAGCATTCTCCGTTCCATAGCTCTCTGAGTCACTTGAAGTTTGTGGCCTACACTGTTGTTAAAAGTTTTAGTTCCATATGTCAGAACTGGCAACACGTACTGATCGAATGTTTTTGCCTTTTAGTCCATTCTTTTACGGTTTTTGCTTTAAATTTTAAAGAACCGCTTGGATTGACATGAAATTTGGCATACGCATAGCTTACATGTCAAAGAAAAAAAGTGATATTGTGCCGATGTGTGCTTTTGCCCTGGGGGTGACTTTCACCCCCTGTTGGGGGTGAAAAAATATAAGTCTAAAATAAGTCCGGAAATGGATAAACTGACTAATTTTAAGTAGCTTTTGTTCTATAGAGCTTTTTCGCCAAGTCAACACTTTTCGAGTTATTTGCGAGTGAATATTTTCATTTTTCAACAAAATAACTACATTTTTAGACGGTTTTTCGCAAATAACTCAAAAAGTAAGTACATATATTTTGTCGAAAAAAACGTTCATAGCAAAAATATAGCCTGTAAAAAAGTTAAAAAAAATGGTGTACGCGTTAGGTCTCTGGATCTCGTAAAACCAGAGTTATAGCCAATGAAAAATAGATTCATATTCACCAAATTTCAAATAGAATACTTCGAAGTGAAATATCCAAAAAATTAAGCACTTTTTGGGGGAAACCCATTATAGCTTTTTTAAAGTGTTTAATAAAAGCTTTATTTCTATTTTTATAAAAAGTTTCTAGCATTCATTTTAAGCAAGTTACGCTTAAAATAAAGTTGGTCGTTTTTGTTTTTGGCAAAAAAAAATCGGGAAGACCACCCTCTAATTAGCAACTTCAATGAAATTAATCGTTACCGCTCCACAAATTATTTTACTTATGTTGTGTTTATATGATCTATGTGAGCGGCCGTGGCTAACGGCATAAACGCTGGCCTCATACGCCAGTAGACGTGGGTTCGATCCCTGCCAAAGACAAACCATTTTCATTTCCAATAATGACACGAGCCGTCTCACCGTGCCTCGGAGAGTACGTTAAGCCGTCGTCGGTCCCCCTGGGCTAGTGTACATCGACACTAGTTACTTGAAACAGGGTTAAAGATGTAATTGGCGCTGGAACTATCCGAAAGGATCTCCCCGGTAAAAATGCCATACGATATTATTATTATATGATCTATAAGTTTCATCGATTCAAAGTGCTTATTTTGGAAACAATTTGGTTTTAAAGTAAAATTTTGAAAAATTTTAATTTTGAAAAATATGCTTTTTTTCAAAATAACTTAAAAATTGTTAGAGATACCAAAAATCTCGAAAAACAAAAAAAGTCAGCATTGCTTTTCTGAATATCATGTATTTTTTGTTTTTCTGTTGGACAAAAATTGATTGAGATTTGGTGTTTCTAAATTTGCATACATTCGTGATGAGTGACTCGTTCAACCCCTTTTAACTACAGCCCTTTTAACAATACATACACGGGTCAAGAAACTTGTGAAGTCCTAACGATTAAGTTCATTTGAGATACTAATTAGGGGGTGATTTTCCCGATTTTTTTAACAAAAAAAATGAACTAACTTTATTTTGAGCGTAACTTGTTTAGTTTTGATGCTAGAAATTTTTTTTATGAAACAAAAATGAAGCTTTTTTTAAACACTTTAGATAAGTTGTAATGAGTTTTCCCCGAAATGTGCTTCATTTTTGGTTATTTCACGTTAAAGTATTCCATTTGGAATTTGACGAATATGAACCTATTTTTAATTAGCTATAACTCTGCTTCTACTAGGTATAGAAACGTGATATATACACCATTTTTTTAAATTTTTTACAGGCTATATTTTTTCTATGAACGTTTTTTCGACAAAATACGTACTATTTGAGTTATTTGCAAAAAACCGTCTAAAAGTGTGGTTATTTTGTTTAAAAAATGAACATATTCACTGGCAAATAACTCGAAAAGTATTGATTTAGTGAAAAAACTCTATAGAACAAAAGTTACTTAAAATTAGTCAGTTTATCAATTTCCGGACTTACTTTGGACGAATACTTTTTCACCCCCAAGAGGGGGTGAAAAGCACCACCGGGGCAAAAGCACATATCGGCACAATATCACTTTTTTCTTTGACTTGTTAGCTATGTGTATGACAAATTTCATGTCAATCCAATTGGTTCTTTAAAATTTAGAGGTTTTGCAATATTTTACCGTTAAAGAACGGACTACCTAAAGCGTGACCCGTCAAAATAGCCCGGTCAAAACAGCCCCGTCAAAAAAGCCCCGTCAAAATAGCCCGAACACAAAATAGCCTCGACAAAATAGCCCGCAAACAAAATAGCCCCGACAAAATAGATCGCACACAAAATAGCCCCGGTCAAAACAGCCCCGGCTAAAATAGCCCCGGCTAAAATAGCCCCGGCTAAAACAGCGTCTTATACACAATTACATAATTATTTATACAAGGTGTCCAAAAACTTTTTTTTAATTGAAATTATTTGACACAAAAGAAGAAACCATTTATTTAATTTAAAATGCATTTTACTGTTGCCTGAAAACAGAAAAAATTGTTTATATCATAAATTAACATTGATTTTCGCTTAACTTAAATGTTCAAACTTCCAAGAGGCAGGAAAGACAGGACTCGAGTTCTCTGAAAAGACAATTTTTATTTAATGTGGTTAAGATAAACATCTGAATAGAGGATAATTACCATTTCGGAAAAAATGTATTTTTAAGGAATTATTTCATGATTAATTCTGAAGGGAGCTTTTTTTTTCGGAGCTATTTTGTCGGGGCCATTTTGTCGGGGCTATTTTGTCGGCGGGCTATTATTCCGCGGCTATTTTGTCTGCAGGCTATTTTGTCGGAGCTATTTTGTGTGCGGGATATTATGTCGGGGCTATTTTGTCGGAGCTTTTTTGATGGGGCTATTTTGACGGGGTACCATTTAAAGTGTTTGGCAAGTTTGATTTAAATACTATTTGTAATCGACCAAATGCGGCCCATGCTAAGTCACTTCTTCTATTTAAATCAGCCTTTCGGTTAAGCTTTGACAGTTCGATTTTTGGTCCTCCATGATGTCACCAGCCCCTCCAGACAGATTTAAAAGTGTGGAGGCAGTACAAATGAATGAAGGGTGATAAAATCCAGTACTAACGCAATACAAACGAGTGAGCTTTTTTTGGCCTCAAATCGAAAAAGGGGGGCTGGTGACATGGACCTTATATTTTATTCAACCCTCTCTGTATTTATTATTGTCCAGAGTTATATTCTCAGTTATATCTAGAGATTCATTGGTTAGATATTTAGTTTTTGTTAGATTTATTTCTAATCATATTTCTTTTGATTTGGTATTTGTGTCCAATAGCATTTTCTGCAATAACTTTGTTTACGGAAGCTGAAAATATGTCTGACGGCAGCTGAAAAATATAGTGGATGTTTCTTGATATCTCTCTCGAAAATTTCGGAGCCAGGATGTTTTTCGTCGGCCTGGGCTTCTTGTTCAGGCGATCTTACCCTGTATTATGAGGTGTAAAAGGTTATACCTCTCTGAATGGTTTTTTTTAACATTTATTCAGCAATCTGGTAGTTATAAACATTCTAACAATAAGCGTCTTCGGGGTTCGAAGTAAAAAAATTGACTTTAGAGAGATTAGTCCAATGACAATGACAAGTATGGAACAAACATGGCATTCCGATAATATGCTACATACATTTCACATTCACAATCAATACATATATCTTAAAATATATACACAATTACGGTGGGTTACAAAACTTATTTATAAATTTTTTTAAATTTGCATTGCAACTGAATAAAAATGGTATACATTTTTATTTTATATTAGTATTACTCCTTTAAGTAACATAGGTCCATTTTCTGTTGGAATTTACCACGCTGAACAAACGGGGTCGTGAATTACAAATTTTAGAATTCCCTCTTGTCTTCTTCGCATCAGCATCCATCAATTTTTAGAAGCCTTGGAGGTGTTACCTCCATTTATTAGGAAAATGGTCTAATAAGTTTTTTCAATTAAATATCTTTTGAAAATATTTTTAAATACTTTTATTAGGATGAAAACTTTGACTTTTATTTAGCAGATGCCGCAAGGCACCTACTGCCATCACGTCAGTTGCAATGCGTGGACTAATAAAGTCGAAAATTTGAACTTAGGGCAGAGATACCAACCTATGCATTCTCTGAAGAACCACTAAAATGTGGTGCAATCGTCGATAAGAGCGCTGGTTGCACTCTCTGAAATAAGTAAAAATTACCTACTGTCATCACGTCAGTTGCAATGCGTGGACTAATAAAGTCGAAAATTTGAACTTAGGGCAGAGATACCAACCTATGCATTCTCTGAAGAACCACTAAAAAGTGGTGCAATCGTCGATAAGAGCGCTGGTTGCACTCTCTGAAATAAGTAAAAATTAAGACAGTTTTGGCTTCGCATTGCAACTGAATAAAAATGGTATACATTTTTATTTTATATTAGTGTTACTCCTTTGAGTAACATAGGTCAATTTTACGTTGGAATTTACCACGCTGAACAGACGGGAGGTCGTGAATTGAAAATTTTAGAATTCCCCCTTGTCTTCTTTGCTTCAGCATTAATCTGGCTTGCAATTTTTAGAAGCCATGAGGGTGTTACCAGGAAAATGGTCCAATAAGTTTTCAATTAAATATCTTTTAAAAATATTTTTATTAGGATGAAAACTTTAACTTTTATTTAGCAGATGCCGCCAGGAATCTACTACCATCACGTCAGTTGCAATGTGTGGACTTTTGCAAGAGTTTTTTTTAACTTATTTAAAAATTATATAATCATTTATTACATGGTACAAATATTATAACTTTCAAATTTTTATCGTCTTTGTTATTTCTGTGCCCTTTTCATGCGGTGTAACACTATTTCATTTCTTATTCGATCAACCCAACTTATCCGCAATATTCGAGGGTAGATCCACATCTCAAAGGCCTCCAATTTTTTCATTAGTACCTCTGTAAGGGTCCACCTCTCCATACCATATAACAATGTGCAGACTGTGTAACAGCTTATTAATCTGATTTTGAGATATAATGATCTTTGGTTTAGTTATAATAGATGATATTAGGGACTCTTTTTAACTTTATTCCATATGCTCAGATGTTCATTTTATGTATATAATTCCATTTTGCTGTTATCTACACTCAAATGCAAAAAAATCGATCCACTAAAAATTTGGTCATTTTTGAAGTTTCGAATTTCCTAAACCTGTTGTTCGATTTAAGTGATTTTTTTACCACGTTATAGCCTTATTCATTGACAATATCGCTGTAATAATATTTTTGCTAGACAGTCAAACTGTCATTGTATATCGGGTGTACGGATCAAACTGTGCCTTTTTCTCAAAGTTCGCATCACCCTGTGGACTATTCTGGCATTTATAAAATACTGAAAAAAAAACCTAACTATAGCCCCAGGTTTTCTTAACATTTTGTCTTTCGATTCATTCGCTTATATTGGATAATGAAAAAGTTAGGTACATTAAAAACTGGCCATGTTCGTCATGAGTACAGGGTGATTCTAAATAAGTGTGACAAACTTTGGGGAGAAATTTTACATGAGAAAATAATGACAATTTGCTTTATACGCTGTGAGCTCGTGGGTAGAGGGGATAATGAAAAATTCGCGAGCGCCAGTAGTGACAAGTTTGCAAACCATTACTGGAAATTTGCTTTTTGACGTTCTGCATTAAGAGTTGCATATTATAGCTTTTAAATGTCTCACGAAAGTTGTTGTATTAAAGAGTGTCGAAATACTGGTTACAGTAGTAACTGTGTATTCTACAACTTTCCTGTCGCTAAGCATAAGGTGATTTAACGACAAAAATCGATTGATGCAATTAGAAAAAAGTAAGTAAACACAATTTTAATTTCAAAACGGTAGAAAAGGAGCTAAAGGATCAGTTAGCACACTCTCGAATTTTGACGGTTTTAATTTTACAATCCAATCCTGAAACAAAATTTGAATGCGTGAAGATAACGACCAATCACAACAAACGTAGGATGCCGTTAACTGTCATTCATAAGATAATATTTAAGAAGTATTATACTATAATTATATTAAATTATTATACTTTTTTGTGGAACAAATTTTTTCTAATATTAGTTGTCAACATAAACGTCAAAACGATAATCAAAATCTATGAATAATAAATTCTGTACTTACGGCTATTAATTATCGATTACAATCCAATTACTTCTTTACGTTGTAAATATTACACGATAAGAATTAAATAATAAGTTTGAAACAACTATTATTTGCTTTTCTACTGTCCTCTTTAAAATTCCGGCCGAAATAGAAACTCTAGTCAACCGTTAGATGGCGATAGCAGCCATACCAGCGAAAGTCACAGAGTATAGGCAACACTTTTTTCTTTCCGGAAAATTTCCGGTAAAAGTTATACTAGTAATCCTGTAGGTAGGTGGCGATACCAGCGAAGCTCGGAGCGGATAATCATAATGTCCGCAAACGCTCCGATTTCGAGATACGGGATGTTCAATATTTTTTACGAACTGACGACTTATTTATTGCTTTAAAACCAGTTGAGATATGCAAATCAAATTTGGTGTGTTTTAAGACGTAGTTATTGCACATTTTTTGACATACAATTAAGAATTTTATATTCACCATTCACCATTGGCGCGAAAACGGGTAGTATGACCGATAATATTACCTGCACGCACGCCAATGGTGAATATAAAATTATTAATTGTATGTCAAAAAATGTGCAATAACTACGTCTTAAAATACAGCAAATTTGATTTGAATATCTCAACTGGTTTTAAAGCAATAAATAAATCGTCAGTTTGTAAAAAAATATTGAACATCCCGTATCTCGGAAACGAAGCGTTTGCGGACATATGATTATTAAGCGAACTGTCATTATTTTCATGTGTAAAATTACCCCTTAAAGTTTGCCGCACTTGTTTCAAAAAACCCTGTACTGATGACGAACATGGCCAGTTGTTAAAGTATTCCTAACTTTTTTATTATCCAACATAAGCGAATGAATCGAAAGACAAAATGTTAAGAAAACCTGAGGCTATAGTTAGGTTTTAATTTCTGTATTTTATAAGTGCTAGTATAGTCCACAAGGTGATGCGAACTTTGAGAAAAAGACACAGTTTGATTCGTACACTCGGTATACAATGACAGTTTGACTGTCTAGCAACAATATTATTACAGCGATATTGTCAATGAATAAGGCTATAACGTGGTAAAAAATCACTTAAATCGAACAACAGGTTTAGGAATTTCGAAACTTCAAAAATTACCAAATTTTTAGTGGATCGATCTTTTTGCATCGCAGTGTATAAGTTTTGCTTAAAAGTATTAAATTTTAGCCCATGTTTTGGTCACGCTCTTTAAAGTCGTTACAACTATCTTTCATTGGAAACCATCAGTACCTGTCGTCTGCGTATCTGAAATTGTCTGAATAGATATTAAAAAGTAGAGGCGATAAAATACACCCTTGTGGCATCCTACAACGCATTTCCACTGATTTCGTCGTGTTCTGACCAATTCGAATGTTTGCACATTGATGACCATACTACCATACAAATTATTGATCATACGATGGACTTGAGCATCAATTCCCATTTGTTGCAAGACACTTATCAGTTTTTATGAATAACTTCGTCAAATTCTTTTGCGTAAAGCAAAGTTCAGTCTTTTTATCAAGTTCGAAGTCGAACTTGATAAAATACATATAGGCATACCAGTTGTTCGATATCCCTACATCTTTGAACCATGACCTGCAATGTGAATAATGGTTCTCTGATTCCAAGGTTGTTTGTGAAACCAAACTGTGTTTCGCATAGTTGTACTACTATTTTGTTGTAAATTCTTCGATGAAGAGATAATAAAGAGATTTTGCACCTCTTAAAATAACCGCCGATTTTGGCTCCGCTATGGTTAACTTTATTAAGCATAACGATTACGGCAACGTTAAAAAGCAGAGTTTTTGCAGCCTGTCAAGTAGGTTTTTCGTGTCATCGTTATCGTTATTTAAACATAACCTCTTCACAACGTTATTGTAATTTTAAGCATATACTTGAATAGTTTTTGATATTTTAATTTATAGGTCATCAAAATTAGAATCTATGTAAATGTAATTTTACTGATTTTATTACATTCTGGCAACAAAGCAATAACGATAACGATAAGCACTACTTTAAACCTCCGTCAATTACGGAATCCCTTATGTTTAATAACGATGACGGATCATATATTCGCTACTGCGCAGACGTAGTATAACGATAACCATAACGGAATTGCAAAATAAGAGGTGCAAAATCTCTCTAATAACCAGGATCGAAATATTACGTAAGGCTTTATGGCTTGGAAACCAATTTTTTGCAATAGAAACTTGTCGATGAATATTCGCACGAAGGTCCTGAAATGTTATGTGTGGTCTATCTTATTGTATGTTTGTGAGACAAAGACATTAACACCACAATGCTAAACAAATTAGAAGCACTCGAATTGTGGTGCTAGCGACGAATCCTAAAGATATCGTGGGTTTCGCACACTTCCAATGAAGATGTTCTTCAAATGATAAATTCAAAACGTCTGCTCATAAACATCATAAAGAAGAGAAAAACAGGATACTTCGGCCATATAATTACAGAACCTAAATACCATCTGCTTCGCCTTATAATACAAGAAAAAGTGGAGGGAAAGAGATCGATTGATCGAAAGAAACCATAGGCGTAACCAGGGGGGTTTGGGGGTTAAACCCCCCATTGGGTTGAACTTTAAGCTCTATACGCTTAACACCATACCCCTAGAGACTCTTCAGTAGTTGTAACTCCCCACCCCCTCAGGATCATCCTGGTTGTTACGCGGTTGAAAGAAACTTTCATGGCTCCGTAATATTAGACAATAGTGTGGTTCCACAGTAGAAGAATTATTTCGCGCAGCAGCCGAAAGAGGAAGGTTTCAGGATATTGTAAACATGTTGACGGCCAACGTCTGAATACGGATACAGCACCTAAAAAAGAAGAATAACATTTAACTGATATTTATTTATTCATAATAATAAAATAGTTTCATATTTACCCGTGTTGAACTGGCCCCCCCACTTGCAAAAATTAAAAAACAAATAGCCCTGATTTATGAGCTATTTATGAGCTCTCATATTCCGCAAACTAAAAATTTTGAGCTCGTTCCACTGAGCAGGAATTTAATACCCTAGTGGGGGGGCTGAGTTAGCCCCCCCCCCCCCCCCCACTACTTAAAAATAGGAATATTGAATCGGTTTTTGCGGCAGAATTACGAGCTATTTATGAGCTCTTGAAATTATATAGTTTCGATTTTTGAGCTCATCCCCTTCACCCCCAAACAACCCTTTAATTGATTTAACTTAAGAGAAAGATGCTGAGAAAACTTAAAATATATCGTATTGCGAATATAATTCCTATAGCTTATATACTCTAAAAATAAACTATTAAATCAAGAGCATTTCGATTATTGAGCTACAACCCCTTCGCCAGAAAACCGACCTATCTTCCCGGCTTAAGAGAAAGTTGTATTTAAAATGCGTTAAACTAATTATTTGGCGACTACATATCATTTAATAATTTATAAGCTTCCAAATTACGCGCATTTAGATCAGTAAATTGCAATTTATTTTGTATAGTGCAGTCACTGAAGGTAAAAATCAACGATTACCTTCAATTTCGGTGAACCTTCATCGATTTTCACGCAAATTGGTCAGTGGTTAGAGGATACGTCAATAAACAAAGGTGAAATGGTACCACCTTGCGCCTTTACCCTGAGGGTGGATACCGCCCCTTCTCGGGGGTGAAAATTATTTTATAAAAAATAAATGCACAAATCAATAAAAGAACAAATTAAAAGCAAAATTTATTATATAAAGTTAATAAAATAAGTCAATACTTTTTAAGTTATTAAAGATCAAAGATTTTAATTATTTGTGAAAAAAATGCATGTTTTGAAAAGGTTTTTTGTAAATCACTGAAAAACTTTAAGTTTTTACAAAAAAGGTAATAGTAGTTTAATTCGTATAGCTTATATTCTAAGAATAAACTCTTAAATCACGTGTCTTTCGATTATAGAGCTACAACCCCTTCGCAAGAAAACGACCCCATATTCCCGGCTTAAGAGAGAGTTGTTCTTAAAATAATTTAAATTAATTATTTGGCGACTACATATCGTTTAATAATTTATGAGCTTGCAAAATATGCGCATCTCAATTATTGAATTGCCATTTTCTTTCTATAGTGCAGTCACTGAAGGTAAAAATCAACTAGTACCTTCGATTTCGGTAAATCTCCATTCATTTTCACGAAAATTGGTGAGCGGATTTTGATACTATCAACTTTTTCTGCATCTTATTTTTCATAGGTATTTCTAAGTACAGTGGAACCTCGATAACTCGGATTAATCCGGACCGCGGCCGATCCGGGTTATCGAAAATCCGGGTTAGCCGGAGAATATGGTAAACATTAATAAAATACGGTATACTTACAGATAAACTCAATTTGAAATAAATAAAGGAATAACAGGTGCCTGTTGTTTCCGATAAATCCGAGACAATAAGCCACGAGTCATTTTTACTATCGCATACATAGTTCAAATTACACAAATACACATTATCTCTCAAATATTATATTACATACTATCCCTTGCAAGATAATTCGGATGGAATTCCCCAGATTAAGAGACTGGGCCGATATCAAGCACAAAATAATCTGGGGAATTCCATCCTAATTATCTTACAACCGATAGTATATTTTTATTGTTGAAATGTTTGTCTGATGAAAATCGGTCCGGGTTAGCCGGACTTCCGGGTTATCGGGGGCCGACTTATCGGGGTTCCACTGTACTTTGACAATTATTTAGTACCTAAGTGTTATAAAATGCATCTTTTTCCCGTTATTTAAGCTTGAACCCTTAGATTTTAACAGTTGCGGAAAAAATATACATTTAATTACCAATAACTTACTTTAAATTAACATTAAAGGGTTTTTCAAGTAAGCAATTTATTATATTTTTTATTAGCTTCAATTTTAGTGATGAAAACTTTTTTGTAAAAACTTACAGTTTTTGAGTCATTTATGAAAAATCGCTCTAAAGCATGCATTTTCTTTCCAAAAATTAAAATATTTGATCTTTATAAACTCAAAAAGTATTGATTTATTTTAATCACATTATATAACAAATTTTGCTTACACTTTGTCCCTCTCTCGATTTGTGGGGTTATTTTTAATAAAGTAATTTTCACTCCCGAGAAGGGGTGACATATACCCCAGGCTAAAACCCCAAGTTGTTATTGTCAATTCGTGAAAATAAATGGAGATTTACCGAAATCGAACGTACTAGTTGATTTTTACCTTCAGTGACTGCACTATAGAAAGAAAATGGCAATTCAATAATTGAGATGCGTATATTTTGCAAGCTCATAAATTATTAAACGATATGTAGTCGCCAAATAATTAATTTAAATTATTTTAAGAACAACTCTCTCTTAAGCCGGGAATATGAGGTCGTTTTCTTGCGAAGGGGTTGTAGCTCTATAATCGAAAGACACGTGATTTAAGAGTTTATTCTTAGAATATAAGCTATACGAATTAAACTACTATTACCTTTTTTGTAAAAACTTAAAGTTTTTCAGTGATTTACAAAAAACCTTTTCAAAACATGCATTTTTTTCACAAATAATTAAAATCTTTGATCTTTAATAACTTAAAAAGTATTGACTTATTTTATTAACTTTATATAATAAATTTTGCTTTTAATTTGTTCTTTTATTGATTTGTGCATTTATTTTTTATAAAATAATTTTCACCCCCGAGAAGGGGCGGTATCCACCCTCAGGGTAAAGGCGCAAGGTGGTACCATGTCACCTTTGTTTCTTGACGTATCCTCTAACTACTGACCAATTTTCGTGAAAATCGATGAAGGTTCACCGAAATTGAAGGTAATCGTTGATTTTTACCTTCAGTGACTGCACTATACAAAATAAATTGCAATCTACTGATCTAAATGCGCGTAATTTGGAAGCTTATAAATTATTAAATGATATGTAGTCGCCAAATAATTAGTTTAATGCATTTTAAGTACAACTTTCTCTTAAGCCGGGAAGATAGGGTGGTTTTCTTGCGAAGGGGTTGTAGCTCAATAATCGAAATGCTCTTGATTTAATAGTTTATTCTTAGAGTATATAAGCTATATGAATTATATCCGCAATACGATATATTTTAAGTTTTCTCAGCATCTTTCTCTTAAGTTAAATCAATTAAAGGGTTGTTTGGGGGTGAAGGGGATGAGCTCAAAAATCGAAACTATATAATTTCAAGAGCTCATAAATAGCTCGTAATTCTGCCGCAAAAACCGATTCAATATTCCTATTTTTAAGTAGTGCTGAGTCAGCCCCCCCACTAGGGTATTAAATTCCTGCTCAGTGGAACGAGCTCAAAATTTTTAGTTTGCGGAATATGAGAGCTCATAAATAGCTCATAAATCAGGGCTATTTGTTTTTTAATTTTTGCAAGTGGGGGGGGGGGCAGCTCAACACGGGTTTCATATTTACATAAAAGTATACATAGTTTCACTGAAACCGGTCCTGATCTAGAGCAATACTCCTTACCACTTTCTTCGGAGTATTTTTGTATGTGACGCGGCGTAATCCATTACCGCAAATAGGGATTTCTGAGACGCCGCCGTTGTCTTTCTTCCTCTCCCGATGCGTGCATGCATCTACAAAATTTTAAACCAATATTTTCTTGTTTTTCGGAGACGTCGCGTCGATACAATCTCGAGATGGAATGTGTCAAATCGAAGGCCGCAACTCATTTTTCAAAGTAACCGGAAAATGCAAAGCTTCGGCGTTCCCTTAAGAGTTTCTGTGTAAATAAAAACTGGGCATAGACATTTTTCCATAAGAAAATTGTTATGCTTTCTTTTTTTACGTACTCACTTTATGTCATTTAGGTGGTCTATTTGCTAAAAAGCGGATAAAAGCTTTTTTTTCTTACTAAAACATATATCCTAATAAGATGGGAACGAAGTGGAAAATATTGACAGAAGGAATTTAAAAACATTGATAATCCCTCTTAATAAATCTGTATTTTTTATTTTCCTCTAAATTTTTCATATCCTGAAAAATCTATGAAATTGATGAATCCATTGGAGAATAATTACTATTCAAGGTGTCTGATCTTTTTAATATTTACTACATACTTACATCAGTTTGAAGTTTCAAGATCATCATATTGACTATTAATTTTCAATTTTCGTTATTTAATAAACACCATGAAGATACTTATTAAGAATATTACAATCTGATCAAACAATAATATCAATGGGCAACTGTTTTCTAGCCGAAATTACTAGTAAAAATTTAATACTAAGGACAAACCCACTAGTATCCCTTAGATTTTAGATTAATGTATTTCACAAAATATTAACCTTTATCATAACTATGTAGACATCAACCCAAAAGAACCAGAAGAGGTAGAGCAAGAAGACCAAATTCCAGATGAAATAACTATAGCAGAAACAAAGGAAATCATACCAAAATTTACGAAAGGTAAGGCGGCTAGATTTGATAAAATCACAGCGGAAATGCTAAAAAACTTGGGCGACCAGGGAATTGCATTGCTAACAAAAGTTTGTAATAAGTAATAATAACCCGGTCTATATAGACATTTGAAATAACAAAAATTGCCGGAGAGCCAAATTTTGGTGAAGAGCTAGGGTATACCATAACAAATAAGGTAGTAAAAGTCCCCATCGATCCCATGTGTGCAACAAAAGTTATTCGGGGTCAAAGGTCAATATTTGAGATTTTTTGGATTTTTTTCGAAAACGGTAAGTTTTATCAAAAAAGAACCTTAAATCAAAGTTGTAGACCTTAAAATTCTCTACAAAAATAGTCCTGACTATTTTTTTCCTAAGAGTTACCATTCCTGAGATATCGCGATTCTAAGAGTCACATTATACATGATATGCACAATGCACACGTTTCCACACCACCTGTGAGGTAGTGTACTCGGCGCGTTTTTTTTTACCTTGGTTTCCCCTGTAGGCCTACTCCACTAACTGTTTTGACAATTTTAGGATAATTTAAGGAAACAATGCCGGTCAAGTTCTAGATATTACCTTATTATTGATATTGATTATTGATATTGCTATTGATTATTAGGTTAACTATTGTTTTGATTTCTTTAGATATTTTAATCAGATTCATATTCTTGAATGCCTACTTTAACAGTCAAGTTTTCTCCGATTTCATCTTCTTCCTCTTCCTCTTGCTGGATGTTCAAAAATTGTTCAAATGTGACTGAGTCATTGGTCTCTTCATTAAAATCACAGGACTCTTCCTCTGTTGTCCTAAACTGGACACTTGAGCAAGACTGAACTTGGCAGTTGATACACGCTAGAAAACACAGCAACCCGACTTTTTTACATCCACATTTGGCACTACAACCTTTTTTGCAATTGCAAAAAATAGTGTTAAGGAGTTTTTCTGGAGCAGGTGAGACTAAGGTTTTAATCGGTTCCAGAGTATTATCTATTAATTTCCAACCCCAGTCTTCTGGATTCAGTTCATTGCCTAGCCATGTTTAAACTTGATAATATACTCGATACAAATGTTGAAAAGCAGATGCTGATGTTGGAGGAAGACATGATAGTTGTACTTGTTTCTTGTTTCGCGTATTTTTTACAAAAGTTAAGTATCGGTATTTATCAAGACAACTAATTTTTTTGGAGCTTCATAAACCGCAAGAAGAAAGCGAATTTCTTGTTGTCGAAGTTCTGTAAAAACTTTACAGCAGTCAGTCAAATCTTTTTTTTTTCGAATAATTTAAGTACTGACGTTTTGCCCCTTCTGTACATTGCTGACGTAGTGTCGCAGCCGGTTATCGCATGTAAAAATAAAATGTGCTTTTGGCATTTGGGATAAGCCGATAAACTTTTCGAAGAATATATGTCTGTTCGCTGTTGAGCCCTTCCAGGTTTCAGAAAATAAATAACTTTATCTACTGGAGTCCTTGTAGTAAGCAGTACTAACAAATCAACATCTTCACTAACTACAATTATTGTTGTGTTTGTTGCCTTAAATTTTTTAATTGCTGTCTCAATTATAAGGACATCTGCGTCATTTTTCGCTTGTGTCACTTCAATATTCGCAGCTGTTAATTTGTCAGTTAACATGGAAATGAAACGAGATTTATTTGTTAGCGAAAAATTGTTGTTGATTTGCTGGAACTGTTATATTTTCATCAAAGATAATCTCGGAACCCGATTATGTTTTTGTAGTTCGACGACGTTGTTCTGCAGCTTTAATATTCTTTGTCGAGTCACTGTAGCCGTCAAATACCACTGTCACTGTAAGCCCGTAATGTCTGCTAAATGGTAGACGCTTGTAATAAGCACTTATATTCACTTGAACTGAACCTTTAGCACTAAAAGAAACAGATAATATGAACAAGACCTACGGAAAATACTGTAGCCATTGTTTACAATAGACAATCTGTTCTTTTTTAAACAATGGTATAGCCAAAGGTCACGTGGATAGAGGAAATTCAGTTTGGGACTGATTATCTTTTGAAGAAATATTTTCAGATTAGTATAATATATTATATAAAAGAGACACAAATAGGCATTTATACTTGTCTTAAGGCAACAAGGGAAAAAACAGGCCGATTTTCCGGATTTTTTTTTCTAACAAAATATGACTCGTACAATAAATTAAATTAAATCGTCATCTTTACTATATATTCAAGTATTTGCAAAAAAAATTTCAAGTTGAAATATTCAAAATTGCTGTCGTGGCACTCCTTCAAGCGCAGATCCGTCTTTTTTTAGCTGCCCAAACGGTGTACATGAAATCTCACGTCTGGGTGATCTGAAACAAAAAACAAAATATAGTTATCATTTACATAGTATTGACTCTCGTTTGACGGAGGATTTCTTTGATATCGTTTTTTGTTTAATTGTTATAAACAATAATAACATCAAATTTGGGCAAAAAAATAGAAAAAGGTTCAAGAATTTTTTTATCGGCTCCAAAATTTTTTATCGACAAAATCCTCCGTCAGACGAGAATCAATACTATGTAGATGATAACCATATTTTGTTTTTTGTTTCAGATCATCCAGACGTGAAATTTCATGTACCGTTTGGGCACCTAAAAAAAAGACGGACCTGCGCTTGAAGGAGTGCCACGACGGCAATTTTGAATATTACGACTTGAAATTGTTTTTACAAATATTTGAATATATAATAAAGATGACGATTTAATTTAATTTAACGTACGAGTCATATTTTGTTAGAAAAAAAAATCCGGAAAATCGGCCTGTTTTTTCCCTTGTCACAGTAGACATCCCCCTTAAGTGCCACATTATGCTTATACGTGGCTTGTGCATATAATGTATAAAGTAACTTTTAAAATCGCGATATCTGAGGAATGGTTAAGGAATCTGGTATCTGGTAAAAATTGTAGGGACTATTTTTGTAGAGAATGTTAAGATCTATAACTTTGGTTTGATGTTTTATAAAGCTTACCGTTTTCGAGAAAAATCCAAAAAATTTCAAATTTTGACCTTTGACCCCGAATAACTTTTGTTGCACAGATGGGATCGATGGGGACTTTTAAAACTTTATTTGTTATGGTAAACTCTAGTTCTCCACAAAAATTTGGCTCTCCGGCAATTTTTGTTATTTGCCAACTATTTTGATGTCTAAGTTGACCGGATTATAAGGCATGGAGTGAGAGCCAAACACCAAAAGATTGGAAAGTAGGAGTTATTCTACCCTTTGTCCAAAAAGGGGTACAGATGCGAGTGTAGTAACTACAGAGGAATAACACTAGTGAGCATCCCATCCAAAGTGTCTTCTTCTTTTCTTTTTGTATAGACGTGCCTGTCTGTTTTTTTAATATGCCTCTAGTAAGTTGTCGTTCCATCGTTTTCGTGGTCTTCCCACTGATCGTCTTCCTATTGGGGAACCGTCTCCTTACTACTCTATTTCTTGTCATTCGGCTTATGTGGTCATTCCATTCTATTCTTCTGTTTCCTACCCAATTATTAATGTTGTCCACCTTAAAATTCTGTCGAGTATCTGTACGTCTAGCTCTGTCCCATAGAGTCTTACCATCGATTTTTCGGGGGGTTTTCATCTCCGCTGTTTTGAGCAATCTTTTTGTACTCTCCGTGTCGGGTCGTGTTTCTGCCGCGTATGTCATTATTGGTGTGATGACTGTTTTGTAAATTCTGCCTTTTATTTCTTTCCCGATATGTTTATTTCTCCATATTGTGTCATTCAGGCAACCTGCGGCTCTTTTTGCTCTATTCACTTGATCTTCCACTTCTGTTTCGAGCCTTCCGTAGCTAGATAGTGTGATGCCTAGATACTTAAACTCCATCACTTGTTCTATATTATCTGACCCTCCAGCTCCAATTTATATCTTATTGGATTTGCTGTTATAGCCATGCATTTTGCCTTTTTGGGGAAATGTACATGTTAAATTTTCTGACGGTTATGTCAAATTGGTGCAGCATACGTTGTAAATCATCTTCACTTTGAGAGATTAGTATGGCATTGTCTGCATAGCAGATTATATTAAGTTGTTTTTCTCCCATTTGGTATCCTTTTTTAGTTCTTACTTTTTTTATTATTTCATCCATGATCAGGTTGAACAATAAAGGACTCAAGCAATCCCCCTGTCTTATCCCATTGCCGGCTTCAATTGGGTCAGTTAGTTCATCGTCTACTTTTACTTTTATTGTGTTGTTCTGGTAGATGATTTCGATCGTTTTAATTATTCCTAGAAATACTTCCCTTGAGCATAACAAATAGATGACGTCCTTTAATTTGACCCTGTCAAATTCTTTCTTAAGGCCATCCAAAGTGTATGACAGAATATTAGAAAAACGTCTTTTACAAGAAGTTGATTCTAAAATGGAACAATTACAGAGTGGATTTAGAAAAGGCAGAAGCATCCAAAATCACATTTTTACCGTCCAGAAACTGAACAATCCGGGAGAGCGAACGTGTCCACCATGTGGAGTAGTTGCAGGAGCGCAGAGCGCAAGAGCAGCGCGAATATAGTGGATACACTCCTTTAGGGGAACCGAATATGGCACCAGCACCGGAAGAAGAGGAATTCAAACCCAATGATTAATGGTTAATATTACGCATGTTGAAAATGCCAAGAAATATCCATAAAACTATTGACTTTTAGTTTAGACCTTTAAGTGGAGTCACTGAAGGTTTTCGCCTCCGATTTCGTTGAACCTTCATCGATTTCATGAAAATTGGTGAGTAGTTAGAAGATACTTCAAGGAACAAAGGAGACATTATGCCAACTTGCGCTTTTACCCTGGGGTGGATGCCACTCCTTCTCGGGGGTGAAATTTTTTTTATTAAAAATAATGCCAGAAATCGATAGAGGGGTAACTTCTAAGCAAAATTTGTTATATAAAGTTAATAACATAAATCAATACTTTTTGAGTTATTAAATATCAAAGATTTTATTTTTTCTTAAAAAAAATGCATGTTTTAAAGCTGTTTTTCACGTATTACTCAAAAACTAGAAGCTTCTGTAAAAAGCTATTATTACCAAAATTAAAGATAATAAAAAATTTAATACACTCCCTACTTAAAGAACCAAATTAATGTTATTTCAAAGTGAGTTATGGGTAATTGAATGTATATTTTTTCGACGAGTACTCAAATCTAAGTATTCAAGATTACATAACGGGAAAACGATGCATTTTACAGAATATACTTGTTAAGCACTTGTCAAAGTACTTCGGAATACCTATCAAATGAACTCAAGTAGAATTTAATAGCATCAAAATTAAGTAAGTTATGATGAAAATAAGAGAACCCTTTCGATTTTTTTAGGAAAAAGTGAAAAATAAAACATACCTACGCCATTTCAACAAAAATTAAAATTTGTAGTAATCCTCACAAGAATTTCTTTAGGTTAACATAGTTAACGATTTCAACAATTTTGACCGGTTTAGATGCATATTTTTGAAAAAAAAAGATATAATTTAAAAAAAATCAGAATTTTTAAAATTATCTTACTTTCCATTTTCTTTTGAAAATAACTCCAAAAATACTCATTATACGTAAAAAATGATATATAACTAAATTTTAGTCTTTTCTCTTCCAAATACTTTACCGATTTTGCTATTTCTGGGGAGTAAATAGTAACCGAGATAGAAACGTGTAAAATTTCAATTTTGCTGCGAGAACCATGTAACCTTTTATTTTTTAAAAACTAATAGGTTTAAAAGACTAGTTTTGACGTTTTTTAATAGCTCTTGGAATCAACTTTTAAATAGTTTTTAGGTGAACCTGATATCTTAAAAATTAACGGAGGTATTTACAAAAAAAACAATAACATTTTTTGGAAAAATTTTTAAAATATACATTTTGAAACATTTTTGGTGCATAAATTTTAATGCTATCAACTGGTTCGAGGGCTTATTTGATAGATATTTCTATGAACTTTGACAAATCTTTAATAGGTTTGTTATAAAATGCATCATTTTCCCGGTATTTAAGCTTGAATACTTAGATTTGGGTACTCGACGATTCGACGAAAGAAATATACATTCGATTACCTATAACTCACTTTTAGTTAACATTGAAAGGTTTTTCTAGTAAGGAGTTTATTTAATTTTTATTAGCCTCAATTTTGATAATAATCCATTTTTGTAAAAACTTATAGTTTTTGAGTTATTTATGAAAAATCGGTTAAAAACATGCATTTTTCTCACGAAAAATTAAAATCTTTGATCTTTAATAACTCAAAAAGTTTTGATTTATTTTAATAACTTTATATAACAAAGTTTGCTTATAATTTGTCCCTCTATCGAATTGTGGGGTTATTTTTAATAAAATAATTTTTACCACCGAGGAGGGGTGGCATTCACCCCCAGGGTAAAAGTGCAAGTTGGCACCATGTCACCTTTGTTCCTTGAGATATCCTTAAACCACTCACCAATTTTCATGCAAATCGATGGAGGTTCAACGATATCGGAGGTAATAGCTCATATCCAAAATCAGTGACTGCACTATTTTTTAAAAAACAACTTAGATAAGTTTATTTGCTATAAGTTTATTAATAACTTTTTTTCTTTTTCGCAGGTTGTTTTAAGTGTCACAGCTCCATATTGTGACAGGCAAGTTACTCTTTAGATTATTCGTGTAAGGTACTTGTTTTGATGAATACTATTTAAAGAAAATATGTTACTTCTGAAAAATTCTAAGACCTAAAATAAAGGTTTTTTGTCTATAGGTTTAAATGAACAATTCGGTTAATTATTCTGTTGAATCGCAATCGGATTGAAACAACAAAAATTACCTTTAAATATTTAATAAATATATATAGTAATCGCCAAGCTACTAGCCATACGGGTACATTGATCTAATACAGTCCTTGACCTTGACCATTCTCTTGTTGTACTCTTTATTTTTATGTTGTTATTCAACATACGCAATAAGATCTGCAACAAGATCTGTTTTGAAGGAACTCAATTTATTCCTTGTTCTCTTCCTCTTCTTGCAGAGAGAAGGCCTCTTCCAAAATAACGTATTTTATTTGTTCGAGTCGCATCTTCGATATAATCTTCCTTTTTGGGGTCATGCTACAGCTGCCGTGAGTTCTCCGTATATCATAAACCTACCCATACTGACACAACTATACACAATTCATCATCCCATCCTACACAACACAAATTAGCAGCCTACCATAGCATGATACATAGACTGACAGAAATTCCTATGACAAAAAATAACTTCGAGACAGAACTAAATATCATTAGACAAGTAGCAGTAAATAATGGCTATAACGAACAAACAGTTAACAACATTTTAAACCAAAAACTCCATAAGAAAGCCTTGAAATTAGTGTATCCACCACCACAGAAAGAACCCAGTACCTTCTGCTCTCTCACATATACTGGCAAAATAACAACAAAAATAGCCAGATACATAAAAAAGAAAGGAATAACACCAGCTTTCAGAACTAACAACAACTTAAGCAAACATATTAAAAACAATAAAAGCCGAAAGAGAAAGCAACTACAGAGTGGTGTGTACAAACTAACTTGTGGTGACTGTCCGAAAACTTACATCGATCAAACTGGCAGAACTTTTGGCAAAAGGATAGCAGAACACAAAAGGGCTTTCAACAATAGAAAAACAGACACTTCTACATACGCACTTCACCTTCTAGATCATAATCATTCTTTCAATGAAGAGTTTCAAATTCTACATATTCAAAATAAACGCCTTAAGCTATCACTTTTAGAATCAATGGAAATTAATAAATTGAAAAATACAGATATAATTCTGAATGACCAACTCGAGACAAACAGCTCCCCACTCCTCAACCTCTTCAGTTAAAGACTTAAAAAGGCAAACACATTGTAAAATATATCACTTGAGAAAGGCACTTTGCCGAAACAGCTGTAGTAATAACATAGTTGTAATAAATTTTGTGGAAGTATAGAAAACAAACGTTTTTCAGTGTTTTATTGTGAGATATATAATTTTTAACGACAATAAAGCATATTTCTATTCTAACATGCCTCGAGTAAGTTATCATTCCATCGTATTCGTGGTCTTTTCACTGATCGTCTTCCTATTGGAGAACCGCCTCTTGCGTCGTTACTACTCTATTTGTTGTCATTCGGCTTATGTGGTCGTTCTATTTTACTTTTCTGTTTTTTACTCAGATTATTAATGTCCACCTTGCATCTCCGTCGTATATCTGCACTTTTAGTTCTATCCCATAGTGTCTTACCATCGATTTTTCGAAGGGTTTTCATCTCTGCTGTTTTTAGCATTCCCTTTGTCCGCTCTGGTCGTGTTACTGCCGTGTATATAATTGTTGGTCTGATAACGGTTTTGTACATTTGGTATAATAACTTTAGTAAATAAATATGTATATCAAATTATTTTCTCCCTCTTTTTCTCTCTCTTTTCTCTCTCTCTCTCTCTCTCTCTCTCTCTCTCTCTCTCTCTCTCTCTCTCTCTCTCTCTTTATTTCTCCCTTTCTAGCTCTCCGACGGCGACGTTCCTCCTTAAGGAGTATTTATTATATTTTTGTGTTTCCTATGTCATTCCTCTTTGTCATCCTCTTTATCTCATTCTACTCAAATTTCATATTTACGTCATCTCCAAGTACTCTATTTCGTTTGACTTCTCTCCAACTCAGTTTTCAAATATAAATTTGCCAATTTGCTGTTAATCCTTCTCATTTTGCACGATTTTGTACATAAAATTGCGTAACCATCTTATTTGTTTTATTCAAGCACTTTATCTTCAAAATTTCAATTGTGAGGTTCTTATTATAATTATTTTGTTTTCTTAGATTCGCAAAACACTCAGTATAATTGTCTTAATTCCCAGTATTCTCGGGTCATCAAAAGATTTAGAGTTTTTTAATTAAACTTTTTGAGCTAGATACACACGGAGCTTCGTTATTTTCCGATAAAGTACTCTTTATTAAACGGGGTATTTGCAGGCCCGTTTTTAGGGTCTTTGGCGCTATGGGCACCATTTTGACAAGCGCCCCCCCCCCCCTCCCAACTACCAAATATACGCCAACACAACCCGGCCACTAGCGCCATATTTCGAAATAGATTTCCGCTTTTTCTTGTACTTTTTTTCTTATTTGCCAGTTTTGGTTCGGGGGGGATCTAACCCCTATTCTCTTTACAAATAGAGAATATTCCATTATCCACCACCTATGGACCCGCCGTGTCCCGGACTGGCAACCGGCAACCGTAAAACAAAACAAAACCGTTATTGACGCTTAAACAATAACAGATTAGCATAATAATCAATAGGTTTTGTTACTACGGTATCACGGACCACCCTCCCACCCTTATTATTATAATTGTAATTATTATTCTACTATATACACTGTACTCTGCCTTTATAACATTACATCTTGATATACTAGTTCAATATTAATAATAACATCACACTTTCATGTTATATTATCTTTGTTGTAAGTTCATCAGTTCATCGGTTTCTATTTACATTGGTTTCTTCCGCATTTTCAAGTTTGAAAATGTGGAAATCAGTTTATCACAGTCAAGTTTCAAGGTTATGTCACTTTGAGTGCACAGTAACATCAAGCTGTTTAGCTTTTCATCTGCAATTGTACTTCTATTTTCTGACTTGATTTTCTTCAAGGCCGAAAAACTCCTCTCTGCCGAACAGTTTGTAACTGGCAGAGTCAAATACACCCTAATGGCTACTTCCAAATTCGGAAATGTGCTTGTTAAACTATTTTCTTTGATGTATGAGTAGCAGTCTCTTATTCTCTTCAGTTTCTCAGCCTTCATGTACATTTGAAAGTGATGACACTCTTGTACGAAGTCATTTTCGCAAATATCATTGGAGTAGTACTGAGCAACCTTTTTAGCTTGTTCCACTAGATCTTCATACTTCTTCTCGTGAAGTTGACTGAATATTTCAAATCTTTTACTTAGATTTTCGTAACTATTTTTCCGGCTACTGAGCTGCACTACTAGATGGTCGAAAATGGGTTTGAAAACTCCAGTTCTATATCTTGTTCTAGGATCCATTTTCTCAAACTGTTCATCCCTTTGTTCATCAAAAAACATGGTACGTTTTCTTGCTCTGTCATAAGAAGGGGTACTTAAATTAGCCATTTTCAAAGCTTCAGCTTCAAAGTCATCAAATTTTTCACTTTTCTCGTTTAAGAACAACGATAAAGACTCAAGCTCTTTTGTAGCACCAAGTAGGTCTAATTCTTCTGTTTGCAACGTTTTGCTAACTTTGTCCACTCTTTGCAAGATATCATTCCAAATTACAATTAAAAGAACTGTTTGGAAATTCTCCAAGGTTTTAACAAACTCTTCTGCTGTCAGCCGTGTGTCTGGTGTTTGTGTTTTATCCTTAATCAAATCTTCAAGGGCAGCTTTGATTTCTTTATGGCTGGTAACCAAAGCAAGTAGTGCGTCTGACCTGGCTGACCACCTAGTGTCACTCATGGATTTTAACATCAGAGTTTTCTTTTCTTTTTGTGGTTTTCCATCATTGCTCTTCCCTATTAATGCTTTTAGGACATTCCATCTATGCGTAGATGCTGAAAAAAAATTGAAGAGGTTTTGAACAAAGTTGAAAAAGATTACAACCTCCACACAAGCCTTTTCGGCCGCATAGCTGCCTACAAGATTAAGGGAATGTGCGACGCACGGAACATAATATGCAAGGTGGTTTATTCGTTTAATCCTTGACTGTAATCCACTGTAAGGGCCCGACATGTTTGATGCATTGTCATAACTTTGGCCACGACAATTTCGAATGTCCAGTTTCAGATCTTGAAGAGACAAAAGGATTGCCTCTTCAAGACCTTCAGACTTGTGCGATATACGTGGCAAGAGTTTTACAAGCCGCTCTGTGGCACAAGCATCTTTTAGGGACACATACCGTACAACTACCGCCAGCTGGTCACTATGTGACGCATCAGGTGTCGAATCAACAACCAGGGCAAAATATCGTGCTTGATTAATCTCATCAATTATTGTACGAAGCACCTCGTTGCTCATGACGGTAATAAATTCATTGCATACGTCTGATGACAAGTATGATACATTTCCTTTACCCTTATTGCCGTATTTAGTGAAATGTTGTGCTAAGAATGGATCAAACTCACTAATTAGCTCAAGGCATCCTAAATAAAGGCCATTGGAAGTTGAACCTAATTCTTGATTGTCACCTCGAAACGGAAGTCCTCTAGATGCCAAAAATTTTACAACTGTCACTATTCTAGTTAGAACGTCTCTCCAATACTTCACCTCTTGTTGATGCTGTGAAGAGACCAAGGACTCTACGGAAAGAGACTTTTTTCTTGAAATTAATTTAAGGACATTAATCCTGTGGTCATTTGATTGTTCGTGTGACTTGGCTAAAGTTAATGAATGTTTCCAGTCACAGAAACCTTCACAAAAAGAAGTTCTTTTATTTTCTGGTTGAAAGAGAAGACATGGAATGCAAAATACACAACCAGTGGATTTTGAATACAAAAGCCAATCTCTTCTAAAACGTTCTCCGTTCGGGATTTCGCCTGAAAACAAATTTACTGAAAGCTTACGGTTTTTTTTAACATCATTTTTATAGTACCGTTCTGACTTTGAAAAATCTGCTTGCAAATCTTGCTTGACATTTGAATTGATTATTTGAAGAACTTGTTCATCGTTTTTTGTGTCCCAAGTGGCCGGATCATCTAGTGTAAAATCAAAACTATTTCTAGAATATGGGTTTAGTGGTTCTACGGTAACCTGCTTAGGCCTACTAGGCGAATGATGTGTACGAGATGTGGTGGATGGTAAGGATAGTTCAGAAGCTGAACAAAAATTCTGATCATTTGAAGCTGGATTTATGTTATCTGAACATGATGAGGCAGAAGCTTCATTTTGAGGCAAGCTTTTTTGAGTGTCAACATTTTTGTCATTAGAATTATGTTGACTCGTATGAACATCAGATACAACGTTAAAGAAATTACTTATTCTAGGAACCTTTTTTAGGAAGATCGCCTCTTGCGCTATTCTCTGATTTGCACGTTTACGGAATTCAGCGCCACTAGGTTTCTTTTTCTCACTCATAGTAGCCTACTACACTCACTAGTCACCAATCACATCAAAAAAGAAGCAGCGAAGCGCTCGACTGAAAGAACTGATGCACGATGCACGTAAACAAACAGCGCAACCGTGGAAAGACCACGCCACAATAGACTGTCCAGTGTCTAATACCTGACTGTGGAGTCAAGAACTTGCGTCTAGAGAAAACCAAATACTTTGCTTCGGAGCTTCTAGACAATTGACAGTTCTCTGGATTTGGCGGGCAATTTGAAAAGTATATATATGGTACCTATACTACTTATACATCATATACAACTTATACATCATTGAGTTTAAGACAGTAAATGAAAAACCTCACTGCGCTTGGTAGATTATATGTATAAATGTAAATGAAATTCAAAATATACTTATTAACCTAATTATATAGTACATATTAGCAATATTTTAAATAAAAAACTTTGTCATGTAGGTACCTTATAATAATATGTACCTATATGTATAGGATATGTTACTTATAGTTCGGTACCTCTTGGGGACTTATCAATTTTACCAGTATTTTGAATTTCTCTATAAAATAATTAACCATAGGAAAGTTATAAATTACAGTCAAATAATTAACCATATTATAAAAGTTATATTATTGCCACATCAAAAACAGTAGGTACCTACTACCAAAGAAAAACATAAATATTTCACATAATAAAAATATTCTTAAACAAAAATGATTGTTTTCAATTAATAAGAAAAAACAGTAAAGGAAAATTTAGGGTTTAAACAAACCATCTATTAGAGAAATTCAAAATACGGGTGTAAAATTTCTAAGTCCCCAATAATTGTAACTGTCAATTGTCTAGAAGCTCCGAAGCCAAAGTATTTGGTTTTCGCTAACCGCAAGTGAGTCAAGAGACAAAAGGGATGTTGTGGTGAGGATGGTGGGGGGAGGCGGGCGGGCTAAAAATAGACACATGTAGAGCGGCGCGCTTCCGCTTTGTTCCGTCGTCTAGGACCGGCGCGGGCGCGGCGTTGAGGTCGGGTTGTGGTGGTGTATTTTACGCTGATACCCTCCCAATGATTAAATCGCTATTCGTAGTTTTTGTTTACAATTTGCCGCGATCTCCAGAAAATATTTGTTTATTTTAAACTATTATTAAAATTTTTATTTTTTTTATTATTTTTTTTCTTGCGCCCTCTTGGCGCCCCCAGGCTCGTGCGCCCCTGGGCACGTGCCCAGCGTGCCCATTTATAGAATCGGGCCTGGGTATTTGAGGTAAAGTCCATAACAATATTTTAGTGATAATGAAAACGGAAGTTTCAGCCGGTTTCATTAGCAAAATAACAGCGAGCGGAAGTGTACCGTAATTATCTTAAAAACAGTAAGAGCACAATTTCCTGGAGAGCACTTCTGAAAAACTTCGGCAAACATTTATTCAATCTCCTGGCTGTCCTGAAAGTTAATCAGAATTTTAAATTTTTTTCTTCGGCAACTAGATAGATCGAGCTGCGGAAAAACTAGAGTTAAAATAAAGTTAAAAAAAGTTTCGAGGCATGCAGCTATATCGATAAATAAAACCGAGGAGAAAGAAAAGTTTTATATATGAAAGTTTGGGGGTAAATTGATATATGAGTGGTGAGAACAACAAGTTAGTCATTGGTTATTCATGTAAATTTATAAAGTTTTGGAAGTCTACATAAAGTGACATGAAATATTAAAAAGATTTGAAAAAATAATATTACAATAAGGCGTTGATAAAATAAGAGAAGAATTAGGTTACCGTTTAAGGTCACCTATCAAAATGTTCAATGTTTTAAATGTATTCGTTTTTTCGAGTCCTGAGAAAACTAAGAAGTATTTTTGAAAAATTGAAACGCAGAATAAAAGATTGCATTACTACCGAATACCCAAAAAGTTTCTTGTGAATGAGATATTTGAAGTTAAAAGTCACACTAAATTTTATCTTTTTTTTTCACCCTTATTTTTTATCTTATTAAAATAAACAATATAGAAGTTTTCAGGGATTTTCGGCCCTCGGTAAAAACGTAATCGTTCATTCTGCGTTTAAATTATTTAAAAATACTTATTAGTTTTCTTAGGATTCAAGAAAATGAATACATTGAACATTTTGACAGGCAACATTTTGCGCATATACCTAAAACACTTATACTCTGGGCTAATTAGCAAAATACAAGGAAAAGTTATTTACCAGCAGTTTTATTGTATATATTAATAATATAGGTATGCAAAGTCCGCATATAGTGTGCTACTTTTTTTATAAACAAAATGGCGGCCAAAAGTCGTGTTTTTTCAAATTTTGCACTATAATTTCAAAATCGGTATACGTTAAAAAAATTCATTTTCTCGGCTTCCCATTAAGCAATTTTCTTCATTTTTTTTTTGTTCTCAACTAACTCGAGTAGAGCCATCTAACTAACGCATTATTCAATGTCAAACTTGCTTTTATTTTTTATAACAGATTAATTTATTTATAAGAAAACAAAACTAGGTACATATTTTCTCCAGTTGTAGACTTTTTTTAAATAAACTTACTACAAGTGTACCTTTTAACGTTAAAAACACAAATATTCTTATTTGAAAGCTGTATAATTATTTAAACAATCTTTATTTAAACAAATTAGAAATTTTTGGTATAATAAATAAATTAATTTATTATAACATAACAAAAGCAACTTTGACATTTAATAATACGTTAGTTAGATGGCTCTACTCGAGTTACTTAGGAACAAAAAAAGAATGAAGAAAATTGCTCCATGGGAAGGCGAGGAAATGCATTTTTTTAACGTATACCGATTTTGAACTTTGAGATTTTTCATTTGAGACATTTTCTCCAACCTAATTTTTGATTGGAATTTTGCTATTTTTGTCAATTTTCACTCGTAATATCGATAGTTTTTATTATAATAATTTATGTCAATGTTATGAGGACTATAAAGATATGAAAATTGGTGTAGAGAAAGAGGACAAAAATAAAAAGGTGATGGTTTGAAAATTATGATCCTATTGTTTATATCTTTGCCGTAAATGCCGGTCAACTTTGACCAGTTGTATCTCAAGAACCACTCATCACAATTAAACGTATTTTCTTTTAAAAGAAGTGTCCTGTCGCTTTTTTTCCAATAACATTTTCATGATCTAATTTAATTTAATCTTTCCCGAGATATTCTATTTGTTTATAAGCCAAAAAATTGTTTATAATTTTAAAATATTCCTGAGGCCGCTTATATAGTCCAATTTCAATTATGTAAAATGCATTAGATAGGTACAGTATCTTTTTCGACAAAAATTGTAGCTATTCTTATGTATCATAATTATTGTGGTTATTATAGAGACCATAAATTTATAATTAACAATTCAGTTGTTGCTAAACTGTTCATTAAATTTCCGTCGGTTTCTGGAATTATAATCTATACAAAAAGAGATCCCATATTACCAAGTTATTTAATTATTGATAAGCAATTACTTTTAATTGAATTTTAGTTGAAAATTAAATATTTTGTTGGAAAAATCTGCATTTTCCGGGGAAAATTTTCTTCGAAGTAAATCGGGAAAAACACGTCTCTATGCAGAATTTAAGTACGGTGAATTTTTATTTGAGTGTTTTTGGTGTAAATTTACAATCTTTGGAGTTATAGAGCAAAAATCGAAAAAAACACGATTTTCGGGCGCCATTTTGTTTATAAAAAAAGTAGCACACTATCTGCGGACTTTGCATACCTATATTATTAATATATACAGTCATAAGATTCGATTCCATGGTAAATAACTTTTCCCAAAAATGGCCTATTCTCCGATAATTTGCCCAGACTATTGATTGAGTTCATTTCTTTATACTGTGGCAGAAATAGTTTTGAACTGTAATAGCTACCTACTAATCCTAGGTCATTTGAACCTGAAACTACAAATCGGTTAATAATTATTATTTGTCCTGGCTTGTTTATTTGATTGTAATGTGGTTTTGATGGATTGAAATGAGAGAATACGAGAAATGATGGGAGTCACACATACAATAATTGATGACATAAAAACAAAACAACTAGGGGAAGTGCGGGTATTGCCGCCCACTTAACCAATTTATTGAATTATTCAAAAACTACAGGTCTTGAAAAAAAATGTCAACTGTCAAAATACAGTCATTTTATCTACTTCTAATTATTTAAGCCTAAAAGTATTCATTTATTTTATTTTGCGGAGTATGAAATTTATTTTCACAAACCTACACTTGGGCGGAATTATCAGACTGTGCGGGTAATAGCGCCCACTGATGGTATAATACCGCCCAGGGTTTACATTGTATAAAAATCAAACACAAAATAATTATTTACGCACAAACAAGATCTATATATTTTTTATATAAAAAAACATATTCAAAGAAATACTTAAGTAAAAAAACATTTCAAACTGCACTCTATTTGCAATAATCGCATATAAAACTTTTGTGATTATCGTAACCACTACATTCTTTATGCGCCCATTTATGGCAAACTCCGCATCTGTACCACATTTCCGATTTTCCATATTCGCCACAATAGATGCACTCTTCTTCTAAGTCGCTGCTGGGATCATCGGAACTGTGGTCATTGCAAATCTCCATTTCATCGTGTAGGGATGAACCGCTTGAAGAACTATCATCGAAGACTTTCCTCGTAACACGTTTAATTTTTTTATTAACGTGTTTTACATTTTTTGAAAGTTTTTGCTTTTCTTTCTTTTGTATTTTTCTATTTTCTTTTTGCTCCCGTTCTATTTTTTCTGGAGTCGCCGTCAAAATCTTTGAAATGCCTAATTTTCTACCCCTCTTTTTTAATTTATTTTCAGTTATGACGCACAACGGTGTCATTTCTTCAATCGATACATCTCCTTGTCTTTCATTTGTAATTCCTGATTTTGATGTTGAAGGAGTGACATCTGCATGAGCTTCGTTGGCTTTTGATGTACTTGGAATAACATTAGGTTCATTTGTTTCCAAGACTGCATCTTTTGAAGGAACTCGATTTGTTTCTGAGGTACAGGGAGTAAGTGCAGTTTCAGGAAGTTGTAGTTCAACAGCGGGAATATTAGAAAGGGTAGAAGGCAAAAAATCTTCGTCCGTGAAAATATTTGGTCTATATGGAACAATACCGCTTATTTCAAAGCCTTTTTGAGCTTTTTCCATGGTAGCTACATGAACGAATGCTCGATTCAAAATTTCAGATACATCAAATGGTGTTTTTTTTTTGTGAACATTTCGTCTCATATAGAGTGAACATTCATTTGAATAGGCAGATTTTAGCGGCCCAAAAAATGTCAAATCTAGTGGCTGTAGCTTATTGGACGTGTGGGGCGAAAACGATAACATAATGATCCCATTTTCACGGCAAAATTCATAAGCAGCTAAAGAACAATGACTGCTGTGATTATCTAGCAACAGCAATGCTGGGTTGTCGTTCGAAGTAGATGCGTGTTTATTAAAATGTTTAAGCCAAATCAAGAATAATTCTACAGTCATCCAGCCTTTGGCCGAGCATTCATATATGGCACCTACCGGTCCATTGCGTTTAAGCTGTTCCGACATTCGGATTCTAGGATAAATAAACATCGGAGGTATATATATCCTTGATGCACTTACTGAGCAGCACAGATTTATATTTCGACCTCTCCCCAACTTACAGCTTTTCCCAGTTGTTTGACACCTTTTGGAGCTACAATTTTGGATGGAACCTGCACCGTGGTAATGCCTGTCTCGTTAACATTAAATATGCGGCAGGCTTGAAAATTATATTTTGTTAAAACTATATTTAAATTTTTGAAAAAAAGGCCTACACTTTCAGCATTAAAACCCGAAATTCTCCCTAAACTGGTTGCCTCGGGTTTTCTCAAACTAAGATTTGGATGCCGTTTTAAGAAAACTTGAAGCCAGTCTTTACCGGCCATTTTTTTGTCATCGTTGAAGCAGTGTTTGATATTATTTTTAACCGCAAACTCGTAGACGATTTTTCGTAAATCAGTGGCCGTTAGACCATAGAACATCTTTGCCAAATAGATGCAGAGATCAGCCACTCGCTTTTCTTGTTCAGTGGAAAATATAGGATGACGACCTAGTTGTGCTGCACAAGCATTGTTTGTATTTAACCTATCTTTTAATGTAGAATATGGGATACCTGAAAAAAGAACATTAGAAAATGGATTAAAAAATAAAGATCATTTATTACCAAACTCTCTTGCACTTTGCCTTTTCCCCTTTCCGCTTCTAACTGCATTTATAGCTTCCTGAAGCTGTTCTGCGCTCCATGTTGCCTTTTTCCGCGAATTCATCATTGTCTTTGGCATTCTTTATCCTAAATTAAAAATATATAAATAAATGTATAATACCGCCCACTGGAGGGTAATACCGCCCAAGTTGGGCGAAATTACCCGCCATCGCCATATTTCAAACAAAACAATTGTTACTCGTTATTTCTTAAAATATTGAAAGAAACTGTTTCGATTCATATATATAAGAGGGCCGATTACTAATTAATAAAAAAATCAAAAAATTAAGTATAAAAATAAGTTACTCACAAATTATTTTCGAGCTCCTAAAAATTATAGTGGCACCACACAAAACACGTTGACTTCTCTGAAACAACTAAATATGCTTATGGCCGGCGACCTTGTTGCACGGTTCTCTCAGTAGTATCGTGGCGTCATTTCGATGTTGCCAAAGTTACTATTTCTCTATATTTAAGGTATTTTATAGAGTGGGCGGTATTTGCCGCTGGGCGGTAATACCCGCAGTTCCCCTAATATGGTACGACCATGTACTGAGAATGCCAGATGACAGAATACCTAAACAGATTTTGGCGTGGACACCACAAGGTAGAAGCAAAAGAGGAAGGCCGAGAAGAAGCTAGAGGGTGGGAATTGAAAAAGAACTAGAGGAAAGAGAAATCTCTCCAGGTCTATGGTTAAACAGAGAAGAATGGCGGTTATGAGTGAGAAAGCGTCGGAGAAGGCTGTAAATCGATCATAGTAGTAGTAGTACAGTCTTCTAATACATATTTTAATTCATTTACGTAGACTGACAAAATAATCATTTATATGATAAAAACGGCAAACAAGTGTATGTTATCAAAAAAATTGATGGTGTGTTAAAAATGTTTTATTATCAGCTAAGTACTTTCAACACCTAACGTGCCATCATCAGAGCTTCCTAAAAGGACATTTAAGATAAGATTTTTTATAAAAAGAAAATTGAAAAACTTACGTTCTCTTATAAAATCTTCATAGAAGAGAAATTGCTAAACGACACAATAAAAAACATAGATTTTGATCAAAAGCAACAGATATCGGGTATAACAACCTCTTCAAATGTATACCCTGCTGGGGAATGGGAGAGAAGAGGATATGGGACTAATGATGAGGAGGAAAAAACCTCCGAAACCGGTATAATAGACTCTTCCTGCACTCTCCGATGTAACCAGAGTATTATGCAGCTGCTGCATTTTCGTGTTGCAAAGAAATTGAAAATGTTTATACATTTTAATTTATTTACTCTTTTGTTGAGTACTAAGGAATCTTTCTTGTTGGAACTTTTACCACGCTGAGCAGATGGGTTGTGAATTATTTAAAATTCTCTCATCTTAATTTCCTCGGCATCCTGCATGATAGTATGATTTATAATTTTTGAAAATCTCGGGAGGTAGTAACCAAAGAAAGTATTCCACCTTTTGTCAATCTGGTGGTATGGGAACGATATTTATTGTCGTTTTATGTGTTAATTCGATTGATAACTTACTTTGTTTTTCGGTAGATGGCTCTAGTTCATCCGTAGCTTTTCGTTCTTTGCAATTCGGAAAGGCCCAAAAGTATGATACTTGGGGAAATCGAAGAGAAGAGGATATGGGACTACTGATGAGGAGGATAAAACCTCAGAAACCGGTATAGACTCTTCCTGCACTCTCCGATTTAACCAGTGTATTATGCAGCTGCTGCATTTTCGTGTTGCAAAGAAATTGAAAATGTTTATCCATTTTGTAGTTATGATCACTAGCTTGTTTTCCCTGGAAAACCGTAGAATAGAAGACGTTATCATCTGTTGTTAGTAATGCCCAAGCCAATTGGTCCGACAATATCTCTCAAATATGGTTCATTTTCAGTTTTTGTCACTTTGGCGTTAAAGTCTCCATTAATGTATACTGGCTCCTTTTGTGAGATATTTTCAAGATGATGTTATATTAAGATGTGTTAAGGTGGGGTATGGTTTGAAATCAACATATCAAGCACATTTTTGTGAATTTTTTTCGAAGCTATGGTACAATTATTTTATTTTTAAAAACAAACATATTAAGTACAATTCAAAGAATATTTAGAAAAAACTTCAATTCAAAATATTGAAAACTAAGCCATTGGTGACAAATTTTGACAGGCAGCTCACAAAAAAATGGATTTTGGGGTGGACATCAGAACTCGTCACTAGATCATACGAAACAAAAAATTCAAAAAGATTTAATTAGCTTATGAGTTTCACGAGGTCACAACGTCGAGTTTTTTATTTTTAATGATTTTTGAATTTTTGGCATCACTCAGAAATAAAAAAAATGAAATTTTTGGTAAAAATTTTGTGAAAATCAACAGATTTATTATTGTTAAAAAAAAATAAGCAAAAAAAGAAAAATATCTTGACGTTGTTACCTCATGAAATGTCCCAAGAAAATATGTGCAAAATATCAGGTAGATCGGTCGAGTAGTTTTGCAGTTACAATGTCCACCGCATTTGAAAAAGCAGTTTTGAGAAAAATGCGTTTAAAGTTTTGACAACTGCATCTTCATCTTCTTATTTGTCTGCCAAATCGTAAAGTGATGCACATTGAAATATGTTTTTTGAATCGAGGAGTAATCTACAAAAGAGAAGGCGAACAGTTGTTTAACGTTTCTCACTACGCTCAAGCGGGCTGGCGCGAGTCGCGGCAAGCGAGTCGAAGGTAGGGACATTCAACACGCTGTATCTCTGGTAATTTTACTCCGATTATTTTGAAATTTTCAGAGAGTATTCTTGAAAGTATGCACTTTTATTTGAAGTAATAAAAAAATTAAATATTTCAAACCATAGCCCCCCCCCCTTTAAGATAGTGTGTAGTGTCCGAATGGGAGTACTGGATAATAGTGATCAGAATAATACCGGAGTAATCGGATAATTACGATGGTGATTAACAAAAATGCTAATGGACAGATAATAATAATATAATATGTAGTGTAAAGCCTAGGCGAAAAATACTATTTTTTATTACATGCATTCATCACAAAGGTTAACTTTGACTATATTGAATAATCTTGCTTTATAAATGTTACAAATTCTAATTTCCTTTGGCGTTTTTGTAATATCAGCATAGCATTTCTCCACCATTAAAAGGTCTACGCACTGTGCTGTATTACGATTTGGTAGGGGAATGAATGTGTTTTTAAAGTGCTTCTCTTTTATTGTCAGATGATTGATTGATAGTTAATTCTGTTTTCTTTGGCACGCCATACCGCCATTATAATAAGTTCTTTTTCGGTCTTCAATAAGGCCATGTTTGGACAACACAGCTCGGCTGGTTATTCGATTTTATTTTTAGATAAACGGATAGTTTACGGCGAATGAAAAACGACATCAAAGACAAAAATCATTAAGCGAGGCTTTGATCTAGTGACAAATAACTCTTTCTTCCATACAAATAGATACATACACATAGGTTAATTTATTATGGAAATAATACTAGCTGGATAGATATTAAGATTGTAACAGCCATTCAACCGGTTGGATATGATTGGTTTTCTGTTTATATGAAGCTATTCATAAGCCTTGCATTGATTGCAATGGAAATTACATTTTATAAAAATTGTTGTTTGTCATTTCGATTTCTACTCATGAAATCGTTTTCAAACAAGATTATTTTAAAAATATGAGCTGTTATAATATGATGTTAGTGTGAGTGGTTATGAATAATTTTACTTGACTGATAGTCTATTACAAGTAGTATCAGAGAAATTATTGATCTACACTTCACACTACTCCAAGAAATTAACGCACCACCTTAAAAATGGCGGTCATTTTTTATGTCTCGAATTTCCTAAACCTGTTATCCGATTTAAGCGATTTTTTAAATAGGTATGTTATAGCCGTATTCTTTAACAATATCGCTGTAATAAAAATGTTTCTAGACAGGTAAATTGTCACTATACCGGGTGTACCGATCAAACTGTGATTTTTTCTCAAAGTTCACCACACCCTGTGGAATATTCTAGCATTTATAAGATACTGAAATTAAAACCCAACATAAAATAATAAATAATAAATATGTTGACATCATGTTTATTTGCCAATTTAAGAAATTCCTTGATTTCACTGTAAAAGTTTTCCACCTCTTCATCTGCTGTCTGCTGCATCTGCAGTTGGTGCATAAACCCGTATGATGTTGAGATTATTTGGTCTCGCTTCAAGTTTTACTAAGACTGTGCGTCTACACATCTGACTAAACTAGCATGTGATACCTACTGTGAATTTCTTAAAATCAAAACAGCCATACGTCCGATCACAAAAAAAAGTATACTAAGGCAGCGTTTAGACACCGGGATAAATCCGAGCAATTTATCGATATCGATCGAGTTGTTTCAATTTATCGTTGGGTGTAAACGGTACATCGCAGCGATTTATCGGAATTGGAGTTGGATTGGAGTTGGTATAGGATGGCATGAATTTATTATAACGATCGAGTTGTTTCAGTTCAAAAAATCAATAAATCGTAGCAATTTATCGTCACAATAAATTGCTCGCACATATCGCGGCGTCTAAACGCCTCTTTAAGCGCTCTTAATTTATGTACCTACTATTGATTGAATTTGTTAATAAGTTGGTTTTAGTCATCATTTTTACGTTGGAAGTACTTATAATTGGACCCAGTTCTGCAGAAAGCATCCAACATCCAACCCACAAAAAGAGTATTCTTCAGAAAATTAGAAAATACTTTTTTATGAACAATGAATTGGGTTTAAAATAATTTTTGTTTAAAATATTAATATTTCATAAACTTTACACCGCAGGCTTTGTTGAAATAGACCGCAAGAAACATAATTTTCAAAAATTTAATTTTTTTTAATACGATGTTGATTTTTTAGGGGTTGGATGTTTCCTGCAAAAATAAAAATTGAAGTTATTTAAAGTTATTTATTAACATTATTTCGACTCAACTACAAAAAAAGGGCAAGTGATTATTGATATAATGTATAATGTACATATAACAACAATATTAAAAATTTAAATTTCCTCAATACAGAAATCTAAATTATTCGTATTAAAACTATCAAGAGCTTATTCTATGCTTGCATTCCCGGTTAATTTTTAAACGCTTTTCTTTACTTCAATAGTTTGCATCAAATCTTTAGACGCTAATTTGACTGACTTTTCTTCAATGCAAATGAATGAACTCGAAACTCGAATTCAAAAAATTCGTGTTTTTATCGTAGTCTTAGAAAAACCACCTGTAGAGACGTCTTGTGCTACAATTAACATTAGAATTCGTTTTGTCGTATTAATTAATTAAACGCTTTTCTTTAGTTCAATCGTTTGGGTCAAATCTTTGGACATTAATTTGACTGCCTTTTTTTCAATGCAAGTGACTAAAAATTTGCAGACATATGCATTCGCGGGAACAATACACGAATAGTCAATAAAAAAATTTTTTGTTTATTAATTGTTTAAATAAAAGAACGATTTTAACGGAAAGTGCTTAAATTCTCTTGTTTTTTACAATGAAGAAATTTGAAACTTTTACAGATTGTAGCTAATTATATGAACTATACATAGTTTCACTTTTTACGTTAATTTTTTACGTTATGCTTTATAAATAAACAATAAAGTTTCAAATTTTTTGCCAATTCCGACTACTTTTCATTTTTTGTTTGTACATCATATGTTTTATACATATTTTAATAAACATGACGATATATTTTAATGTTTGAAAAGTGTAAGACTAAAAAGTAAAAAGTAAAAAAATATGAAAAAAATATTTTTAAGAAACGCTTTTCTTCAGTTACGAGTGACTAAAATTAAACATATTATAAAAAAATCAACTAAAAAGCAAAAAATAAAAAAATTGAAAAAATCTAACACCTTCGTTAGAGAAAAGCGTGGTGCGAAACCCGTTTATTCGATGAAGACGCGCCACGCTTTTCTTTGACGAATGTGTTAGATTTTAAAAAAAATTCATTTTTTGCTTTTTAGTTGATTTTTTTTATAATATGTTTAATTTTAGTCACTCGTAACTAAAGAAAAGCGTTTCTTAAAAATATTTTTTTTTTTCATATTTTTTTATTGATATAAACCTAAACAATCTCCTGGTAAGAGATGGTACATTTCCCGCAAATTCGCAAGCTTCGGTTCTGCTATTGGTTTCCCTTGAGGCCACAGTTCGACCAAATTTAAAAATAAATCACATTGACTTTGAAGTTGTCGCCCTCTTGTTATCTTTTTTATATTAATCTCTTTAATCAAAAGGGACTATCAAAAGTGTTCTGCTGAATAAATAATGAAAAAGGTTCATTTTTTGTTATCTTGATAGATCTTATAGTAAGCCAGTTAATTTTTTCACCATCAACAGTCTTTCGAAGTCAGTTCAGTGACTACAAGTGGATTTTTCTTTCTGCACTCTTTCATGGCGTTTATATAATTTGAAGGCAAATACATTCGTTGCTGGTGTTTTAAAGCCGATTCGATATCACTGAAATCCGAGTCGTTCGGCAAAAAACTATGACCAGAACATACAAAATTTATATACCCTATTCCACGAACATACGCCTGTTTTGGATTACTTCGACAACGAATATTTTACTGTGCAAAATAAGAAGAACGAAAGTAAATTGCAAATTACATTGTTGTTTATCGGAATAATTATTAGCACCATTTACTTTCGTACTTCTTATGTTGTACAGTAAAATATTCGTTGTCGAAGTAATCCAAAACAGGCGTATGTTCGTGGAATGGCCCATAGTATTATCTTCAATGCAAAATATATTTTAATATAAAAGTAATTTTGATGTTGCGATTCTGCCTCCCACATGAATCGCTCCACAAGATCAAAAATGTTTTACGTCAGATGACAAATATTTTTGGGTGTGGCTTATTAAGCAAGATCCCACTTCCTGCGCGCCTCTACCAGTTACTCCTTCAGCCCATACGTAACAGTATCCACGATTTTCTGATCCACTATGCACCCCAAGTCTCTTATAGAAAACGATATTAGTTGGAATCCTTGGAAGTGGTAGAGTTTTCTCCAAATCATAAGGGGCACTCATAGTCATTCAATTCTTTTGCCTCTTTAAAATCTTCTCTTCTCAAGGATTGTACAGTTTTAGCCTCATCAGGATGGTGGTCTGTGTTTTTCAGTTAGTTTCTGTTTCTTCTCGTTATTTCGTTATTTGTTTCATTATTAATTTCCATTTTTAAACTGTCGCATACGTTGCATGTATCCTTTTTTAGCCATAGGCGTAACCAGGGGGGGGGTTTGGGGGTTGTAACCCCCCCCCCCATTGGGATGTACTTTGAGCTCTATACGCTTAACACCATAGCCCTCAGAGACCTTCCAGTAGTTGTAACCCCCCCCTTTCAGGTAGTTGTAACCCCCCCCCCCTTTCAGGTAGTTGTAACCCCCCCCTTAGGATCATCCTGGTTACGCTTATGTTTTTAGCGTCTTAGTTCGCAAATTAATTAAAGTTGGAATAAAAGATTTGTTTGTATGTATTTGGTGATGTAAACATTGTCAATGATGATCGTTTTCTCCGATGAAATGCTAGGATTGCAGTTGGTCGTCTTCTGCAAAATGAAGAATGGATTGAAAACAGTCGAAAAATGACATTAGCTCAATGTTTGCTATAATATGTGTTGCTATAATTATTGTTAAATTTAAGAACTATTAGGCATTAGTTAGCATAAAAGCGACATTCTTTATGTATATCTTTATTCAACTTACCTAAGAATAGTAACTTGATAACCACGTTGGTATTAGTTTGCATCTTAATACCTTATTTTTTGTATTTATATGTATTATAAGTGTTCATCTTTATCCAGGTAATATTTAAAACATTATTTAGACTTTAGACAATAAAATAAGCAGCAAATCGTTTTCTGTACTATAGTGAGCATTAAAAAGATATATTCGCATTTTCCTCACGAAGTGTATTTGTTTTCTAACACATGTTTAACTTAGCCTACTATTTCTCAGCCTTTGAAGTTTTCCGACGAGATATGTTTTGTTTGGATGTTTTGTTTGACTTTGAAATATTTATAATGGTTTGTTTTTAAAGTGGGGCCAGATGTCAAATTAATTTTAATATGTATCAACACAACACAATCGGTTTAGAAACTACCAAGTCCTATAATATGGGGATTTTTCTCCAGGTTTTATTTATTTTTAGTCCATTCTTTCACGGTTTTTGCTCTAAATTTTAAAGAACCGCTTGGATTGACGTGAAATTTGGCATACGCATAGCTTACATGTCAAAGAAAAAAAGTGATATTGTGCCGATGTGTGCTTTTTCCCTGGGGGTGACTTTCACCCCCTCTTGGGCGTGAAAAAATATATGTCCAAAATAAGTCCGGAAATTGATAAACTGACTAATTTTAAGTAACTTTTGTTCTATAGAGCTTTTTCGCCAAGTCAACACTTCGAGTTATTTGCGAGTGAATATGTTCATTTTTCAACAAAACAACTACATTTTTAGACGGTTTTTCGCAAATAACTCAAAAAGTAAGTATGTTATCGAAAAAAACGTTCTTAGCAAAAATATAGCAAGTAAAAAAGTAAAAAAAATGGTGTACGTGTTACGTCTCTGGACCTCGTAGAACCAGAGTTATAGCCAATGAAAAATAGATTCATATTCACCAAATTTCAAATAGAATATTTCGAAGTGAAATATCCAAAAAATTAAGAACTTTTTGGGGAAAACCCATTATAACTTTAAGAGTTTAAAAAAAGCTTTATTTCTGTTTTTATAAAAAGTTTCTAGCATTAAATTTAAGCAAGTTACGCTCAAAATAAAGTTGGTCCCTTTTGTTTTGGACGAATATTTTTTCGCCCACAAGAGGGGGTGAAAACCACCCCCGGGGCAAAAGCACATATCGGCACAATATCACTTTTTTTCTTTGACCTGTTAGCTATGTGTATGCCAAATTTCATGCCAATCCAAGCGGTTCTTTAAAATTTAGAGGTTTTGCAATATTTTACCGTTAAAGAACGTACTATTTAGTAATTTTAGATACCCTGGAATATTGTTTGGTAACAAATTAAGCCTCAAAATACCTCAAAACATTATAAAGAAGACTGATTGGGATCCAAGTGAATCGCATACTTATAAATATATAAGTGAACTATTAGAGAATATAGCAGTCTGTAGAAAAAACATGTCATAGGTACAGGCATATGCACCGACAACCGAAAGTAGCCAAACTGATATAAAAGACTTTTTGAAGTCAACATCGTATAGAATTACATGAATGCAAAGGTTGGAAAGGAATAGATTAAACAAGCACTACTCTACTCAGCTTTTATTTTTGGTTCTTTTTGTGACTAGAATTACTGATATGTTTTTACATTATTTTAACATTAGAAATTCAACTAATTTTATTTTTTGAAAATTTTTCATCATACATGCATGTATGTTATTCTATTTCTAACCAGTAGTCCATTCTTTCACGATTTTTGCTGTAAATTTTAAAGAACCGCTTGGATTGACATGAAATTTGGCATACGCATAGCTAACATTTCATAGAAAAAAAGTGATATGGTGCCGATGTATGTTTTTGGTGTTTTCGCCCTGGGGGTGACTTTCACCCCATCTCGGGGGTGAAAAAATATATGTTCAAGATAAGTTCCGAATTGGATAAACTGACTAATTTTAAGCAACTTATGTTCTATAGAGCTTTTTCACCAAATCAATACTTTTCGAGTTATTTGCATGTGAATATGTTCATTTTTCAACAAAATAACCACGTTTTAGATGGTTTTTCGCAAATAATTCAAAACGTAAGCATTTTGTCGAAAAAATATTCTTAGTAAAACTATAGCTTATAAAAAAGTGAAAAAAATGGTGTATATTAGGTCCCTATACCTAGCAAAAGCAGAGTTTTAGCTAATGAAAAATAGGTTCATATTCGAAAAATTCCAAATAGAATAATTCAATGTGAAATATCCAAATAATGAAGCATTATTGGGGAAAACACATTACAACTTTTTTAAAGTCTTTAAAAAAATCTTTATTTCTGTTTTTATAAAAAAAATTTCTAGCATCAAATGTAAGCAAGTTACACTCAAAATAAAGTTGGTCTCTTTTGTTTTGGCAAAAAAAATTAGGAATATCACCCCCCAATTAACAACTTAAATGAAATTAATCGTTACCGCTTCACAAGTTACTTTACTTATGTTGTGTTTATATGATATGTAAGTTTCATCGATTCAAAGTGCTTATTTTTGAAAAAAATTTGGTTTTACAGTAAAATTTTAAAAATTTTAATTTTGAAAAAAAATACTTGTTTTTCAAAATAACTTAAAAATTGTTAGAAATACCAAAAGTCTTAAACAACAGAAAAAGTCGGCTTTACTTTTCTGAATATTTTGTATTTTTCTGTTTTTTTTTTCTAAGACAAAAATTAGTCAAGATTTGCTGTTTCTAAATTTGCATACACTGGTGATAAGTGACTCGTTCAAGCAATTTTAACTACAGCTCTTTCAAAAATAAGGACTTTGAACCGATGAAACTTACAGATCGTATGATCAATTCATTCGCGAGTAAAAAACTTGTGAAGTGATAACAATTAAGTTAATTTGAAATGCTAATTAGGGGGTGATTTTTCCGATTTCTTACCAAAAAAAAGGGACCAACTTTATTTTGAGCGTAACTTGTTTACTTTTGATGCTAAAAATTTTTTAAAAAACAAAAATAAGCATTTTTTTTAAACACTTTAAAAAAGTTAAAATGAGTTTTCCCCAAAAAAGTGCCTTCGTTTTTGGTTATGGCACCAAATATTTACTTTTTGAGTTATTTGCGAAAAACTGTTTGAAAACGTAGTTATTTTGTAGAAAAATTAACATATTCACTCGCAAATAACTCGAAAAGTATTAACTTGGTGAAAAAACTTTATAGAACAAAAGTTTCTTAGAATTAGGCATTTTATGCATTTCCGGACTTATTTCGAACATATATTTTTCACCCCCAAAAGGGGGTGAAATTCACCCCTAGGGCAAAAGCACACATCGGCACAATATCACTTTTTTTCTTTGACTTATTAGCTATATGTATGCCAAATTTCATGTCAATCCAAGCAGTTCTTTAAAATTCAGAGGTTTTGCAATATTTTACCGTCAAAGAACGTGCTACAGTTAATATTTAGATTTCGTATGGAAACACACGTTGTATATTACCAATATTTCGTTGCATCCCGCATTCATCTAGTTAATATTCAATGTCATAGCGACAGTTTATTGCTTTGTTTATCACTGACACCATCAAACACTAAAAACAGACGAAACGTGCATGGTGTATCAATTAGAAACCATCTTTTAAAGTAATATAAAGACACATACGCTTTTTACATGACATGACCTATCTTAAGCGATTTATCATTGGCTCAGACATCAGATATAGCAGTAATAATTAAAGCTAATTACTTTAAACTGTTTCTCAGAAGTGATGCATTAGCAGCATTTATAGTAAACTTGAGGACGTAAAAGCTCTGCTATTTTCAGATTTAGTTTAGATGACTTTGAATTTTTATTATTCGTAGTTAAACTCTTGCACACTACTTATTCTGTCTAGCATTTGTTAAATTATTTGTTTAACAAGCTTTGCGTACATGTACCTACTTGTACAGCAATAGTATATTGTACAACAAGTAAGAAAAAAGACATATTCCTCACGAGCGCAGAAGTTTGTTGGCACGAGCCGAGACACAAGGTGAGTGCCGCAAATCAAGCGAGGGAGAAATATGTCATTTTCTCATGTGTTGTACACTGTACTTTTTCTACGGATGCTGTTTTGTCAAGAGTTAAAACTTCAAAATTAAGTAATTTAGGTGCTTTTAGGTATATTATATGCATAAATTGAAATAAAATACATACATGTAAATATTTAATATTATTAAAATTTATATACGTTATTTATTTAAAATTATAATTAACATTTATTTTTGAACAGTTTTGAGAGGTAATTCCTGCTAAGTTTTGCTTCAACAGATATTGTTTGACAAAAATAATTGTGTTTGTATTGTGCATGTTACCATGGAAACAGCTAACATATGTATGGAAAACCATAGGAGAACCCGTGAGAAAAATTATTTCTCACTGCAATGGCCGACTTTTCTCACTGCGTGAGGAATTTTTCGTTTTGAATGTATGTAAGTGTGAGAGAAGTTGCACATTGTATAGCAGCCATGGAAAAAGTAAATTATCACTAGTAATTGCACAAGAGCTCTAAAATTATTGAATTTTTCCCGAGTGACACTTTGACAGTAAGGGGAGTGAAATTATGTCAAAGTGTCACGAGGGCAAAAATTCGATATTAATTTTAGAGATCGACTGCAATTTGTTGCGATTATTTCATGAATAAAACTGTTCAAACCCAAAATTTTATTGTAATTTATTTATGCAAGTACAAATTAGTACAATTAAATACACAGTTGTTAATTTGACGGTTGAAAGTCATCACTTTTATAATTTTTAAAACATTGATTGTCATTAATGTCACTGAATGTATTATTTCGTAGCAACGAAGGGCATCTGACGTAATATACTTGACGACGGGATATTATCAAAAATTATTATCAGTTTAATTTTTATTTCTGTAGCTTTCTATTGGCCAGAATCTCCTATGAATGAAATAATCACCGTAACGTAGCTTATTCATAATTTAAGTGGTTTCTTTACCAACACTTGATTGGCCATTTTTTAGGTATAAATTTTATTGTATAATAAATATTTGTATAAATTTGTATGAATATTGAGGGAAAGATTACAGAGCACTTTACGTTTACGCATCTTATTAAATATGCCCCTTGATTTTTCTACAATTTTTATTGGAACATAAACCACCTTGGAAGGTTATAGCAAACCTTGTCGCTACCCCACTCGTTGTGTACAGAAGAAATAAGAATCGATATACATACCCAAACACTAGAATAAGGCAATCAGAAAACAAACCACGTAGAAACTCCATTTAAGCTAAAAGAACTTCACGATGGTATATACAAGCTCTAAAACAGAAAAGCTGCAGGTGTGGATGATATATGCAGTGGACAATAACCTAGACCAAGAAGCAAAAATGGATCTTGCATCTCTAACACCTGTGCAAGTTTGCGAAATTCCAAAATAACGGAGAAAATCTAAAATAATAGCTTTGTGAAAACCAGGGAAGCACCCAGAAAATCCAAGTACATAGTTACAAACCTATTTCCCTGTTGTGTCACTTTTTCAAACTGCATATACGAGAGACATCATGGCCATAATAGAAAAAAATGTTGACAAACAACTCATCCTACAACAAGGAGGATTCAGACCTGGCAAATCTTGCACCGGCCAAATTCTCGAAAAGAGAAACAGAACACTTCAGGACAGGCGCTGCTTTCTCAGATCTGACAGCAGCCTAATACAGAAGACATTGCTACACAAATTGTGCGATACTCTCAAATGATCACCATCTAGTTAGGGTCCTTAGGTTCTTTACTGCAAAACAGACGTTTATTCGTTATGCTGGAGGGCAAAATCTGTAGGCTGAATAAGATTCACTAAACTGTGCTCTTATGTCTAAAAGTATTACTGGAAAAGTTGAAAAATATTTATAATTTGTTGTAGGTTTTATTCGATAAAGTTTTCTTGTTTATATTCCTTGTTTTTCCTATATTTTTGTTTATTATTTTTATCACTATTTGCATTTATAGTGTTGTGCGTATTAGAGCTTTTTATTGATTTTTTATTATCCCACACCCGCTCATAAATTTCCGCTTCTCCAAATGAGCTATTGAAACTTTCCCTATTTTCATTGGCCTACATTAAGCATAAACCAAGCCTTTCGAAGAGGAAATACATAAAAAAGCGAACAAACATGAATAATTGGCTACTTTCCGGGCGCAAAATTATGACGCAAAAGCGACGTCTAGTCGCCAAGACGTCGGCGTCTCCCTAGGTCTGTCGAATTACATTCCGATAATGATTACAATCCTAAACCATCTACGAGACTTAGATTACTCTTCAAAAGAGGATTATAGACTGGTAGTCGGGTTTTTATTGACGCCTTTTATATCTGAAAGGACAAATGTGTTCTCGACAACTGGATATATGAGTAAGAAAAAGTTGTTGGAAACATCGTAAGAAATAAACATAAATATGTACTACCATTTTTTACTATATTTAATGGAATTTAATCACAATTTCCACTGAGAATACGGTTTTTTGGCAAAACAATCAATTAGCAAATCCTTTTTAAAAGGTTTATTTGGTTAAAGAACTCTTTCGGACTACATCACAGAACGTTTTCAGAATGAAAATTCCATCTTCAGTGCTGCTACAAGGTATACATGTTTAAAGCCGCTAAATACATGGGTGAAAACCCTTTAAATATTATTAAATTGCCATTGTCATCATTCTCTTTGCCTTATCCCTATGCGGGGTCGGCTTCCCTAATTGCATTTCTCCACACGATTCTATCTTGGGTCATATCAATGTTAATCCCCTTTACCAACATGTCCTGCCTTATCGTCTCCCCCCCCCCCCCCCAGATCTTCTTTGGTCTTCCTCTCCTACTCCTTCCAGGAATCTGCATTTCAGCTATTCTTCGTATTGGGTGATTAACGTCTCGACGTTGAACATGACCAGACCATCTTAACCTATGCTCTCTCATTTTGGCATCAATTGGTGCCACACCTAGACTTCCCCTAATATACTCATTTCTAATTTTATCCTTCTTTGTCACTCCACTCATCCATCTAAGCATTCTCATTTCCGCCACATGCATTCGTTGTTCCTCTTTCTTTTTCACTGCCCAACATTCAGTTCCGTACATCATAGCCGGTCTTATGGCTATTTTATAGAATTTTCTCTTCAGCTTCATTTTAATTTTTCTGTCACACAACACACCACTCGCTTCTTTCCACTTCATCCATCCAGCCTCTACTGCATGCATCTCCATCTATTTCTCCATTACTCTGTAATACCGATCCTAGGTAATTAAAACTATTGCTTTCACAATCATTTCACCATCCCAAGATACCATTTTATTTGTATTAACTCCATCTTTAAATGAACATTCCAAATACTCTGTTTTTGTCCTACTAAGTTTTAAACCTTGTTCCTCTAGAACTTGTCTCCACTGTTCCAGTTTTTGTTTTAAGTCTCTTTCACTATTTCATATTAACACGTACATCATCAGCATACATTAGGCACAATGGAATACTACCCTGTAGTTTCGCTGTTATCTGGTCCAAAACTAATGAGAATAAATAAGGACTCAGCACCGAGCCTTGGTGTAATCCTACTTTCACCTGAAATTTATCAGTCTCTCCCACACCTGTCCTAACACTAGTCGTTACTCCCTCATACATATCTCTCACAATCTTTACATATTCGCCAGGGACTCCTTTCTTATTGAGTGCCCACCACAGAATCTCTCGAGAAACTCTATCATATGCTTTCTCAAGATCAACGAATACCATATGAGCGTTGGTCTCTTTATTCCTGTATTTTTCCATCAGTTGCTTTACAATGAAAATTGCATCTGTTGTTGATCTGCCCTGCATAAAGCCAAACTGATTATCGGATATTTTGGTTTCTTCACGTATCCGTCTATCAATTACTCTCTCCCATATTTTCATGGTGTGGCTAAGTAGTTTTATAGCAATGTAGTTTGTACATTGTTGTATGTGTCCCTTGTTTTTGTAGACAGGTACTAATATACTGCATCTCCATTCGTCTGGAGTTTGTCCAACTATAGCCAACTTTTTCCTGCCTCTGCCAATGCTATCCATACTTCCAAAGGAATATCATCTGGTCCGACTGCTTTTCCTTTCTTTATTTTTTGAAGCGCTTGAGCCACTTCCTCGTTTGTTATTCTGGTAACCATTGCTGTTACTGTCTCCGTCTCCGTTAACTCCACAGGCTGTCTGTCAAAATCTTCATTTAATAAACTGTCAAAATACTTTCTCCATCTCTTTTTGACATCCTTTTCGTGAATTAGGATTTTATTATTTTCATCTCGGATTCATCTAATCTGACTAAAATCTCTTGCTTTCTTTGCTCTCTGTTTGGCTATTTTATATATCTTTGCTTCGCCTTCCCTGGTATCAAGTTGATCGTATAGGTTTGAATACGCTTCTGCTTTAGCTTTTGCTACTGCTACTTTCGCTTCCTTTTTGGCGACCATTTAGTTTTGAAGATCTATGTCCGATCTGGTTTCTTTCCACTATTTATATAATTTCCCTTCTCTTTTATTTTTCCTTGAACTTCATTTGACCGCCACCAAGTCTCTTTATCCTCATACTTCTTTCCTGACGTTTTCCCAAGTATTTCAATAGCCGTCTCTCTCAGGGCCGCCGCTAAGGTGTTGGCCGCCCGTGTGCAACTTAATATTTGCCGCCCTCTTCCAATTTCAACACTTTAGAAAAATGTTGACGCTAATTGTATCTGAACGTCTGCTGTCTTTCCGGTGAGTACCGCTTCCACAAGGATAGAAACTATTTTCACCTATTATTTTTAATAAATGAAATGTCTGTCTGTCTCTTCTCCCTCTTTTTCTCTTCCTGTTCTCTTTCTTTCTTCCTATCTCTTGGTTTGCTGTTTCTCTCTTTCTTCCCTCTTGTCCCTGCACTGGTTCTAGATCCGATTAATTCCTTTTCTTCCACTTCTCGCCTCCAGCTTTTCTAACCTCGAGTTTCTTGCCTTCCTTTTTCCCTCCCTCTTTTGTTTTCTCTTTCGCTCCCACTGCTCTCTCTTCTGCCTTTATTGTTTTTCTTTTTAATTGTTCCATTTTTCTTTGCACGAGTTGGGTCGTGCTGATCGGTTCAGTGGGGCAGTGCGCCCTTGCCCCTCCAAGGCTATTTTCCGCTCGGGTTCGCCATCTCCCTTAGGCATCGCTTGTAACCCACTATGTTACCCCTGGGCCATCACCCCTTCGGCATGAGGGTGTTATCCCTTGAGGTTGGGGTGGCGGTATATTAGGATGATACATAGCCGTCATCCCTATGCATATCCGTTTGTTTTCAGTGGTGTCCTCCACTGGTTTCAGAGGTTTTCTCCTTGGGTCGGGACGTGTACCTATGATGGGTAGGGGTGGATGTCGTATGATAGTTGGGAGTATTAACTATCACACAGGAACAGGTTAGGAGCTTGGCTAGAGGAGAGCGGACAGCTGCTCCAATTTGTTGCCTTTTACGATGATCAGGAGAAGCTGTGGAGGTATTCTACTTGAGCGGACCGCCTCCACATAGGGACGAGAAAAATTTCTAAAAGTCCGAAAGCCGCCAGCCGCTTTGAATGAAAAAGTATTCCCGGAACTGCTTTATGACTATACTTGCAAAAGGGCAGTGCATACAATAAATAATATTTTCTGATATTTTTGTTTAGATTAGAATGAAAAAAGAACTATAAATGATAAATGAAACGCATTTTAGTATTATCAGGTAATAATAATATTTTACAGAATTATCTGAATCATTACTATTTAATTATTTGAATTTATTTTCGTTTTAAAAAAAGTATTATCATCAGTGGCCTGCTTTTGGCCGTCGCTATTGTTAGCCGCCCGTGTGCGATGCACACTTAGCACACATGGTAGCGGCGGCCCTGGTCTCTCTAGTAATTTCCAATAATTTAATAATTTCTCCTTCATGTTCCAACATATTTTTCCTACTATTCTTTCCCTGAATAGACCTTCTTTCTCATCTTTTAGCATCCACCACTTGATTTTTTGTGGTCGTCTCCGATATTTTTGTTTAGTTTTGCTTTTTACTTCGATGTCCAGAACAAGCAACTTATGTTGTTGGCTTACTGTCTCACTAACTGAGACAGTAAGCCAACAACAGCAAAATGCGAAACATGCGTTAAAATGCATAATTTTGACGCATGTCAAAATTTTCAATGTGTTCATTTTTTTTCGAATCCTGAGAAAAGTAATAAAAATTTTTGAACAATTTAAACGCAGAATGAAAGACTACTTTATTACTGAGGGCCGAAAGTCCCTTAGAATAAATAAGTTTCTTTTAAATGAAATATTTCCAATTAAAAATTACACTAAATTTTCTCTTTTATTTTCACCCCTGTAACTTGTTAAAATAAACATTATAGAAGTTTTCAGGGACTTTCGACTCTCGGTAATAATCTAATCTTTCATTCTGCGTTTAAATTTTTTTAAAATATTTTTTAGTTTTCTCAGAATTCGAAAAAAATGAATACATTTAAAACATATGCGTCACAATTTTGCATTTTGTTTCGTTCCCCTTAAGTGATTCACTTCATGGCAACGTAAAACTTCCAACTAGGGTAGGTGGTTGCTTTCCTGTAAAGAACCTCTCTAAACTGACTTTAGGTAGCAACTGAAGTTAGCCTTAGTTGCTACCTAGTATGGTATAACTAGACCCAAACCCAGACATCCATAGTGAAAGTTATCTTTTAACACCAAATAATTGTTCTATATGGTCCACGTATTGTTCACTATTTTGAGCGTCGGGTTTGGGGGTAGGTGGGGGAGAAGTTGGCAAATTAGTAGTTTTTTAGGTTTTTCGTCAATATTTCTAAAACTATGAGGTTTAGCGTAAACAATGTTCTATAAAAAAATGTACTACATTCAATTTTAAACAAAAAAGGTCGTATGCATAATCCTCCTAAAACTGACGGTTCCAAAGTTACGGAGGTAGTATAGTATAATTGGTCCAAAAACGGCCTAACCCCGTTATCTAAAATAAAAGTTTTCCTCCAACACCAAATTGTTCTATGTGCTCCACATATTGTTCAGTTAAAAATTTTTTGAACATCATTGGACACCATTTTGGGCATCGGGTTTGGAGGGAGGAGAGGGGAAAAATCGGTGTAAATTAGTAGTTTTTTACGTTTTTCGTCAATATTTCTAAACCTAAGCGGTTTAGCATGAACAATATTCTTTACAAAAATGTTCTACATTAAATTTGAAACGAGATTTTACTGTTGGATCATGCGACATTGTCCATAGAAAGTTAAGAGTGGGTTTCTTCGTACCAGAGATTTATATGACCTAGGCATGTAGAAGCCTCTTGAAGGTGGTGAGGTTGACGTTCCTTCAAGGGCTTATCAGTAACATACCACCGGCCATTGAAATAGCAAATTATATTTAGAAAACACAATCCTGTTAAAAAAATTAGTTCCTCAGTAATAATATTATAATTTCCCCAAATAATGTAAAAAACATGGAAAACCTTCACTTTACACCCTCCGTAACTCCGGAACCGGTAATTTTAGAACAATTATGCATACAACCTTTTTCGTTTCAATGTAGAACATTTTTGTATAGAATATTGTTCACGCTAAATCGCATACCTTTAAAAATATTGACGAAAAACTTAAAGAACTACTAATTTACCGACTTCCCCCCCTCCAAGCTCAAAATGGTGTAACTTTTTACTGAACATTATGTAGACCATATAGAACAATTTGGTGTTGGAGGAAAACGTTCAGTTTGGATGTCTGGGTTATGCCTTTTGAATCAATTGTATCATACTAACCTAAGTATTGCGCATTTCTTACCTTATTACGTAAGTTTGGTGAGTATAAAGATATCTTTTTTCGTATAATAACTCTGAGTAACATTTTACCTATTCGTCCATGCCTTTCATGAGTATTCTGTCTGAAGTTACTCAACGGTTTCCATGGCTCCGTTGCTTTTGAACTTCCCATTAAATCATATATATCTTTACATTTTTTTGCCAAAATCGGTTTTTTCTGCTCTTTATTTCCTTTTTTGTTTCATAAGTTTGCCTTCTGTGTTTTCTTATATCTTTTTGATCTCTTTTTTGTCAACCACTTTTGGTAAGCTTTCTTCTTTTATTGTATTTGGATTTATTTCTTTATTTTCCACTAATATGTTCTTTTGTTTTTATAATTACCTGTTTATTTTTCCTTCCAATGGTTTTTTTCTGTTGCTAATTGTATTTGGGTTTTCATATTGTCCTTCATTTATTATTCTTTGTATATCTTTCGCTTTTGATGATAGTTTCCATTTATAAAGAAAAATAATAGACGAGATCAAGTACACATTTTACTAATATTATTAGGTATATCATTCATTCTTAATAACAGGGGAAGCAAGTATGTTAAATTTTCAGTTACTCGAACGTTATGGAGACCTATTGGGTTGTGATGATTAGGTCCTCAAATCAAAAACAGTTAAGTTTTCCAGTTTAGTGGGGACTTTCCAATTTTTAATTTAATTTTCCATTTCCAACAATCGTTTTTTGATTATAGCGTCATCTATCCATAATTCTAAAAGATGTCTCGAATAAAAGTTACCTACATATTTTGCAACAAAAAATGGGGGCTCCTATTTAAGATTTTAAAGTAAACCCCCACCCCACCTCCGTGAGTGTTCGCGTTTGATGTCATTCGATAGATTTTTAAAAAATATTTAACACTTTTTTTCAGTTTTTTTATCTGATGTTCATTTCGCAAAATATTCGCTTTCTTTGTGAAACTTTGTCTCCCATGTTCTTTTCTGACGCGCTCGAGTAACTGCAATAATCCCCGCTTAGGCTCCCCTACCATAAAATTTCTAGTACCAAAACTCATGTATACTAATATCGAATGGAATTTAAATTTCGAAATAAAAAACTCTTTTGAGGTGTCTTTATGTATTTAATCTTATTTCAATGAAAGTAGTTCTGCATTTTATAAAAAATAATTCAGTCTTACTAATCAGTCGAAATTGACACCTAGTTTTATAAAACAGATTGCCACTTATAGCATCCGTAGATTATCAATAATTATGCAATAAACATCTTAACTCCTATTTAACAAAACCAGAAGCAACACGCATCAACTCACCTACTTACGTGATTAAAAGTATTACTTACATTAAGAAATACGATAAAAGAAAACAGCCCGAAGCCCAAAGAAGGAAACGAAGATGAGGCCGTGTTGGCTTCTTTTTCTCCGGCCATTTGGTTTCTTTCAAAATGATAACATCGCAAACGCAAAGACGACAGTTACTAAGTGAGCATATCATCAGAAATTAAGATGAATTAGGTTGAGTTCTCGGAAATGAGTAGGAGCGTAGCCGGCGGAGAGGCTTTCCATATATCTTCGGCTTTTTGCTGCTAAAATTAACACCGTTTCCTTAAAAATGTGGGTGTTTCGAAGCTAAGTGGTGGGGGTGCCTTAAATAAAAGTATTTAAAAGAAAAAGGCTTTATAATACTTTAAAATATTATGTAACATTAGTTTTGAATTTACATACAACCAAACTTATATGGACTCATCTGATCTAAGGGCCGCCCGAGAACTTTATCGTATTACCCGGGAGTGGAACATTTTTGTTTTCGACTTGAAAAAAAGGAAGATTTTTAAGAAAATTTAAAAATGCGCTCTATAATTTTTGGTCTTATTTTTTTCAAAAACCTTTCATTTTAAACCCGTCCAACTTTTTGAAAATAGAAATACAGTAGAACCCCGCAAATCCGAACTAATTGGGGGGACAGCCTGTTCGGATTCCGAAAAGTTCGGATTATCCGAAAGTTAGCCTAAGAAGCTAACGAAGATGATTTTTAAAAGATTTGGACTGCCACCGATCCCTTTATGAAACTCTATCCGCACGTTTATGCCTCCAATAGTCTAAAGCTGAAAAGTATTTAGATCACTGAAATATTAAATCGCTAACGCCAGTAGTTTTGTTTCGTCACGGAACATGGGAATTCGGCCATGTAAATAATTCATTTAATTTGTAATCTGGATATTGATTACACTATGTTTCTCATGTTTCTTATCTTTTTCAATGTTTTAGTTCCTAGTGTATCATGGAAAATGTGTATTATGCACATTCCTTTATTGATTGTGTTTAGTCTAACTCGACGCTTTTATTCACCCATTAGTGTTCCAGTGTTTAATACTGTAGCTAGCATCTTACGTAATTATTTTCTCACATAATAAACATGTTTTTAAATTTTTATTTTGAATTTTTAAAAATTTTTTCACTTTCCGTTGGTTCGGATTTGCCGAAAGTTCGGATTTGCGGGGTTCTACTGTAACACTATATTAAAAGGTATTGCAGAAGAAAAACGATGCATTTAAATTCTGGTGGATGAGGGGTTAAATATATGTACTTATTATGTATGTACGTATTGTTCCTTAAAGTACATTAGTCATATATTTTTTTTGCACCATATCTCGCTTAGTTTGAATGTAACTGACATTTAACGGTGCTCGTTTTAAAGGCCTTTTCAAACACTACAAAAGGCGTTGGTAGCATTATACACCTAAAACCTACCGTTCCTCTGTTATTTCAAGTTGAATACACCAATTTGAGCATGCCCCAAAAAACAAACTCTTTTTGTATTATAAATAGGAGATTTACGAAGGAACGAATCTCTTTGTTATTTATAATCTAAAAAATGTTTTATATAGTGTTTTAGTTCGATGCATAGTTTTTAAAATATAAAGGAAAATATTCCTCTCATTGGCTGTATACCATAATAAAAACTTACTAATGAAGTAAAAACCTCACATGTAGGTAGGTGGTATATAATTTATTAAAAATTTTTTTCTAAAAATGATCCAAGATGGATAAAATCACAAACTTTTTCGGACCAACCAGTTCATCATCAGGTGGTAGAAACTTCAGATCCAAAGTAGTTGGAACTAGCTACATATTTAGGTCAAAAGACCTTAATGTAATAATAATTATGCCATTTAGGCTACAAAAATGTCGACAATAAGTCGATGTCACAAGAAATTAGACAATTCCTTGTGACATCGACTTATTGTCGACATTTTTGTAGCCTAAATGGCATAATTATTATTACATTAAGGTCTTTTGAACTAAATATGTAGCTAGTTCCAACTACTTTGGATCTGAAGTTTCTACCACCTGATGATGGACTGATTGGTCCGAAAAAGTTTGTGATTTTATCCATCTTGGATCATTTTTAGAAAAAATTTTTTAATAAATTATATACCACCTACCTACATGTGAGGTTTTTACTTCATTAGTAAGCATAGTTTTTAAGGTATTCACAAAAAAACGTCCGAAAAGGTGTCATTTTTCAATGAAAATGGCCAGTTTTTAACGACGCCTAACTCAAAAAGTATTGAGTTCTCAAAAAAAAGTATAGACCAGTTTTGCTTAGAAATAGGTTCTCTAGCCACTTCCGTGGTTATTTTGATCAACTAATTTTCCACCCCATTGAAGGGGTGTATAGGGTAGATTTTCTTTCTTGAGCTATTCCCTACTTACTGTGAAAATATCAAGTACATCGATGTAGTAGGATGGAATTCGGAGCCAAATACCCTCATTGACTGACCTATAATAATAATGCTCTGCTATGACCGCGTGAGAGAGGACACACACAGGATTATAGCAAAATTTCTATTTGCTGTAACTTTTCGAGTTTTTGAGCTACAGCAACGAATTTTATGTAATTGGAAAGGTAATTTTGCATTCTTTCAAAATATGAAAAAATATATAGGGTGGATCTAAAAAATTAAGATTTTTTTTCATTTTCGGTTCAACCGGAAGCTATATTTTGGTAAAATTTATTGTGATAATAGATAATAAAGTATATCTCTGTCAAATTTCAAATTTTAGTTTCTATTACAGAGGAAGTTACGGGCACTCGAATATTTTTTTATAAAAAATTCATAACTTCCCTCCTATGAGGAGTTAAAAAATCTGACTAAGCTATTAAATTTATCAATAGGATGTCAAAAATATATCAAAAAATAAACAAATTCTTTGTAGCCATTTTTGAGAAAATCTAGTTCAAAGTTATGCCAAATTTTGACCCCTTAAATATAGGCAACCCATAACTTTTTCTTAAAAACAATAATGTTCTTCTTATAGCCCCATCTTTAACCCTTATATAACAATTTTTTCAAATTAAACTTATCTTAAACAAGTTTTTAGATAGGTAAGGAAATGTATCGGGTGGGCGGTCGGCCATGTTGGCCGCCATTTTGAATTTGGAAATGTCAAATTCCGTATTTCTATTTTCCTATCGATGAGCTAACTTTGCATTAATTTTCATTCGTTTCGGTCAAAATTTGCAAAAATGGGCCCCAAATAATCCCCCTATTTCGGCCCCCCTTTGGGAGGGTTTTTTAAAGCTTAGTTTCTCGACAAAATTCTCTTAAACTTACTCATACCGAATTTCATCGAAATCGGTCCAGTAGTTTTTGCTGGGCGGTGGCGACATACGTACGTACATACTTCCGACATGTTTTTTTTATTTGCTTTTTAGACTCAGGGGGACTCAAAACGTCGAAAAAAACTGAAATCTGAAATTTTTTTTGCACGATCCTATAACTTTATTATACTACGTATTTAGTACGATAAAGTAAAAAATTAACACACGAAGTCAAAGAATATTTATTTTTAAGTCAATAGCATTAAAAATTTCAATGTAAAACGAATAATATTTAAATTGTTTTTATTTATTTGTTTTTTTTTGGTAGTCAGTGTTACCACCTTTAGTCCTTATGCAAGCTTCAATTTGCGTTTGCAGGCTCCTAATCAAATTGTCAACATTTTGTTTTAGTAGGTTGCTCCATTCTTCAAGAGCAGCTTGTACTAGCCGTGCGATGTTTTGTGGATTATCCCTGATAGCTCTAATTTTTCTTTTAAGCATATCCCACAAATACTCTATAGGGTTAAGGTCGGATGAGCAAGCATGCCACTCCAAACAAGGGATATCTTCTGCTTCAATGAAGTCTGTAGTCACCAGTAGCGGATCCAGCATCTTCAAGAGGGGGGTGGATTGGCTAAATTTCTATGAAAAATAAATGAATAAATGAATGCTTATTAAATTTTCTCCTGTTGCACCTCTCTAGAACCTAACTACACGTTATCAACATACCTGCGAGCTGTTAAAGTTAATTGGATGAAAATTAAAGGACTTCTTTTACGGATCACAAGGTCTCTCCAGAATATTACACTTTATATATGCGAACTGACAGCTTTCGTTCTTGCTTATCTTCCTCGACCTCTAAGTACACGAATTCGTCGGTCATCTTATTTTACACAATTCCTGGCTTCTTCTGAAAATAGCTCATTTTGTCAATTCTTAGGATTTATGATCCTGACTACAACTGTTATTTGTTTGATTATTTAACAACATTTATTTGTATAATTTAAATAATGATCAACTAACATTAATATTATTTTCAAAAAATTACATATTATCAATTTGATAATTTACTGCAACAAATATAGTCATCAATAAAGTCAGATAATAGAACAAGTGATGGAGTTTAAATATCTAGGTATCACACTATCTACCTACGGAAGGCTCGAAACAGAAGTGGAAGATCAAGTGAATAGAGCAAACAGAGCCGCAGGTTGCCTGAATGACACCATATGGAGAAATAAAAATATCAGAAAAGAAATGAAAGGCAGAATTTACAAAACAGTCATCAGACCAATAATGACATACGCGTCAGAAATACGACCCAACACAGAGAGGACAAAAAGATTGCTCGAAACAGCGGAGATAAAAAACCTTCGAAAAATCGATGGTAAGACTCTATGGGACAGAGCTAGAAATACAGATATACGACGCAGATGCAAGGTGGATAACATTAATAACTGGGTAAGAAACAGAAGAATAGAATGAATAGAATGACCACATAAGCCGAATGACAACAAATAGGATAATCAGGACAGCGAGAGACGGTTCCCCAATAGGAAGACGATCAGTGGGAAGACCACAAAAATGATGGAACGACAACTTACTAGAGGCACATTGAAAAAACAGACAGAGTAATGTCTATACAAAAAGAAGTAGAAGAAGAAGAGAACAAATATAGTCGTATTTTTAATAGATTCAAACAAATTCAAGCAAATAAATCTAATGATAGAGCGCCCGCCTACCGTTAGACAACGAGTCTACCGAGAGTAGCCGAGTCCGAATTAGCGTTAAACCCTGGAAACTTGGAAATAATTTCAATGACATTATGATAATAGGCCTATTCGCGCTGCATGTCCTGAACGTATCCTGAATTTACCCAGAGGGAGATCACCTGCGCATTACGTTTTCAGAGGGAAATATTCGACCTTATTGAACGTTCAATTTTGTAATGCGCAGGCGTTCTCCCTCTGGGTACGTTCGGGGTATACAGCGCGAATAGACCTAATATTATACCCATAGTTTCAAAAGTTATGCATCACCCCTCGTATTCACGATGTTTACGCTTTTATAAATCCGTATCTTTATCACATATTTAATGGGCCTTTTTTATAAAAAATATACTATTTTTGTTTTTTTATTTTATTTGATTACCCATTTAATTGACCTGGTTTTGCCAAGGTGTAAACATTTGAAAAATTTATTCAGGTGAAATTTTAACGTGATTACAAATGAATCGTACTTTAATTTCTGAGTTGGACCGTATAAGAATTATCGATTTAGTTGAAGAAGGCCGTTCACAGCGGTTGGTGGAGGAAAGAGTGGGTGTTTCTCAGAGTGATGTCTCACGGATATGGAATAGGTTTCTGGAGACAAACTCGATACGGAATAGAGCTCGGTCTGGTAAACCCCGAGTTACCAATGATCGACAGAATAGATATATCAGAATTTCCATCTGTAGAAATTCTTCTATGTCTGTACCAGCCCTCCAAAGAGAATTCAGGCATGCTACAAGAGTCAGAGTATCGTTGTCTACAATAAGAAGAAGAATTTTAGACTCAGGTTTGAAGAGTTGTCCACCAATAAGAGTTCCTCAGCTACAACCTAGACATGTTTTGGACCGCTTCCAGTGGGCTCAAGAACACATACAGCTCCCCCAACAATTTTAGAATTTTGCGCTTTTTTCAGACGAGACCAGAATCTGTTTAAATAGTGATAACCGGTGAATTCGTGTGTGGCTAGTTGTGCGTTGGCTCTCGCCAAACACAAATTCGCCGGTTATCACTATTTAAACAGATTCTGGTTTCGTCTGAAAAAACACCCAAAGAGGCGGTCCAAAACATGTCTAGGTTGTAGCTGAGGAACTCTTATTGGTCGACGACTCCTCAAACCTGAGTCTAAAATTCTTCTTCTTATTGCAGACAATGATACTCGGACTCCTGTAGCATGCCTGAATTCTCTTTGGACGGCTGGTGCAGACATGGAAGAATTTTTACGGATGGAAATTCTGATATATCTATTCTGTCGATCATTGGTAACTCGAGGTCTACCAGACCGAGCTCTATTCCGTATCAAGTTTGTCTCCAGGAACCTATTCCATATCCGTGAGAAATCACTCTGAGAAACACCCACTCTTTCCTCCACGAACCGCTGTGAATGGCCTTCAACTAAATCGATAATTCTTATACGGTCTAACTCAGAAATTAAAGTACGATTCATTTTTAATCGCGTTTTCAAAAATTTCACCAAAATAAATTTTTCAAGTGTTTACACCTTGGCAAAACCAGGTCAATTAAATGGGTATTCAAATAAAATAAAAAACCAAAAAAGGTATGTTTTTTATAAAAAAGGCCCATTAAATATGTGATAAAGATACGGATTAATAAAAGCGTAAACATTGTGAATACGAGGGGTGATGCATAACTTTTGAAACTATGTGTATTATTACACATTAATTGGTTCAATACTTCAATGCAATCAATTTGAACTTTTTATGATAAAATTAGTGAATTGTTCAGTATTTTGAATGTATATTTTGAATCTATTAAAGATACGACAATATTAGTTGCAATAAATTATCAAATTGATAATATACAGTGTGTCGCATTTAAGATGAAGACACCCCTATATTTCGGCTATCAAAATATATACAGATTTGAAATTTTGCACAGTCATACAGGTTAATTGTTCACATTTTTAAACGCGGCCTACTGCGAAACCACAAATTAGGGCGAATTTTCGATATGCGATTCGATTTGCTTCGCGTTAGGGATATCTAAAAAAGTTATTTGGAAAAGTTGTTCCAAATATTATTATAACCCCACATACCAAATTTTATGACAAAATTCGCACTTTTAGTTTTTTTTTCAGCTGTTGTAGTCAGGATCATAAATCCTATAATTCGCTGTACCGAGATGCATCTCGAGACAGCCAATAAACGGTATTTTCGATTTTTTTGGTTCTTTTCGCTCAGATATTAAAAATTCTGCCTCTGCCATTCAAAAGAACGACAAAAAATACACAAAAAAATACTATTTAAAAGTTAGCCAAATCAGATTATCATAGCCTAAATATTTTTTGAAAATTTCAAAAATTTTTCCTGGGCTCAATTTTTAAAATAAAAATCTGAAAAAAATCAGTCTGTTTTGTATTCTAAAGATACAACTTACTGAATTTTTCAGATATTTTAAAGCAAAATGGCGCTCAAAAAAAATAAAACCTAAAAATTCTTTTTTTTCTCGATTCAAGAGGTTCTAGGACCTCTGAGAAGCTAAAAATTTACATGAGGGCGTAATTTTATATCCTTTATCGAACATAAGTAGCGGGGCTGATCGGTGGGGGGGAGGGGGGATTTGGCCATCTTATCCCGCTATAGCCTTTAGTTTTAATTCGCTTAAAATAATAAAAAATATCAGATGATTAAATATAAGTTTGGTTGAGTGTATTTGCTGAAAATAACGTTTTTTAAAGATTTTTCTGGTTGTCATCTGTTCTCCTATCGGGAGGCGTATCAAACCTAATAAATTTATTCCAGCGGGACCTTAAAAATATTTTTGAGCTTTACCCATTCAGCACGTAACTTAGGAGCCCATAAAATTATGGTCAATTTCGTCGTCCTGTCCACAGATAACGCCAATAAATCGACATGGAATCTCTCCCTTGCGATCCATTCCCTTTGAACTGGAAAATAAAATACCCTTAAAGATTACAAAACGGCTCGCGGCTAGGATTTGACTTAAAGAATTTATTTGCCGAGCACCAAATAAAGTATCCCTACAAATTTGAATTAGTAAAGGCGATGACGGGCTTCTCTCTGTAGTAAAGTAACTAACATTATTGTATTGCGCCTGTATATTCTATAAAGGATGACAAATATAAAATAGAAGTGACTGCATTTTAGACGTATAAAATTTACGTGACAATAAAATGAAATTAACACGTTCGGTGCCCATCTTGAACAAGCGCCACTTGGCTGGTACCACATGCTTAAATCGTTCATTTAGTAACACAGTACTACTGACGACACTCGTGCTTCGTCAGTACCCTCGATGAATCCGTCGTGACGACACTCGTGCGTCATGGGCACTGAACGTGTTAAACACATAAATAATATAGTTCAATAGTAGTGTAAATTTAAAATCGCGACTGAATTTCGTCGCCGCGGTAGCCCTTATCTTGGATTTAAAGGAGAACCGTTTTGGCTCAATATCTCCGCCATTTTCAACTTTTCGACAAAAATGGTAAGAACTGACATTATTGAAAATGCGATTTCCTACAATTTCTTTTCTACAATTTTTTCTTGGGGTCGAGATTTTCCGAGTTAAGGGGGAAAATATTGACAAAGCATAATTATTGAATTATCTCATTTATTAACTACGATATAATAATTTGGAGAGATTTTTTTTCTTTATTTAGCTTATGCCTCGACAACTAATGCCCATTGGCATGGTAGGTACGGTGAATTTTTGCAGTTAGGTACCTAGTGTCATGTGTAGTGTGTGTGTTGAGAAAGTGTCTTGTTACTTTGCAAAGTCGACGTCATTGTCTTTGCAAAGCCGAATTGTCCGAACGTCTGCGGTCCCTCCGCTGAGTACCGATCCCACAAGGACAGAAACTATCTTCATTTATTAATTTATAATAAACGAAAAATTTCTGACCCTGGTGAGATTCGAACTCACGACCATTCGGACCTTTCGATCCAAAGGTAGGCACTCTTACCACTGAGCCACAGAGGGGGTTTGGAGAGATTTATATTATACAATTTTGATGTATTTCAGTTTTTGCTAAAATCAATATTTGAGGTCGTACGTATGGGGTAAAGGCGCGAACGTAAGGACTTACGGGGATTGGTTTTATAGGAGATGTTTTTGTTCAATAGGTCAAAAGATCAGTATGGAGACACTAGAACTTATAGCTAAAAGACCTGAGAAGATAGTTTAACCGCTTATCCGTAGAAATCTTTCGTGCAGCAGTCAGTTTCCAAAGTAATGACAATTGTACAAAGTTTAAAACAACTCGTGTTACATTCTGTTTGCAATGCAAGATTGTATAAATCTCTGCCTTAAATGCAGAGGTATATTATTCTTCTGTGTATGTTTGCAACTAGAAAGTGCAAAAGTGTGGATGTGCACCTGGAAAGATACTTTAGACCTAGATTTAGATCTAATGGCATATAAAACAACGTAATGTTGCTCTATATCCCACCAGACTGAAAACAATGGGAACCTTCTCTGGTTACACCTCCGAGGCTTCTACAATTTGCAAGCCATACGGATGCTGAGACTAAGGAAGATGAGAGAATTTTACAATTTATAATTCACGTCCCATCTGCTCAGCGCGGTAAAGTTCCAACGAGAATGGTTCCCTTCGTACTCCAATCAGAGTAAACATGTAAATCAAAAATGAATAACCATTTTCAATTTCGTTGCAAAACGAAAATTCAGCCGCATCATATTCTAGTCAAATCAGAGAGTGCAGCAAGCACTTGCAGTCACGAATTGCAACGAACGAAATGGCATAGATGCCCTAGCGGCAACTGCTAGCAAAAGACTAAGGCTACGGCTCCACGGGCGGGAAATTGACGCTAGCAGTAGCAGTAAAATGAACTTAAGGTTCCGCGGAACGGAATGGGAATAGCCGAACTGAACCGACTACGCACAAGTCCTGTAGTCGGTACAGTTCGGCTATCCCTATTCCGTTCCGCGGAACCTTAAGTTCATTTTACTGCTACTGCTAGCGTCAATTTCCCGCCCGTGGAGCCGTAGCCTTAGGTTTCACTCTAATGGCATATAAAACAACGTAACGGTTCCCATTGTTTTCAGTCTGGTGGGATTGTACCCTCGGAGATCCGAGAACAGAACACTGTAAATGTTGATAGTAACATATCCTTTTTAAGATAAACACAACTGTAATTTAGTCCAAACAAATTAATATATTTTTTTGCCAACAAAAATGAGATTTTTCAACCAAATAATGTTTCAAATATGATGTGCAATCATTTTTAATTGGGTTCTGCTAATGGGCTTGCTCTTTTTGTCATTAAAGTAAAAAAAACTTCACATTTCAGTCATTAAATCATTATTGTTCGGTTATTGTCTTAATTGTTTTAACTGTACTAATATCCGTCGAGTAATTCTGAACGATTAATAGGTCGTTAAAATATTTTATCTGTAGCGGCTTCTGGAATATCTTAAAAATATCGAATTTCATTGATAAAATGCTCATATCCCACCGAACTTCGCTTCGACCATAATATTACGTTGTTTTATATAACTTGGAACAATACCATGACATGGTTATCGTTGTATAACATTTCTTGGAACTGTTTGTGTCATAGTTTGTCTAGAACCTGTGTTAGATACGTATAAATTAAAAGTAAGATAAAGATAAGATAAGATTAAGATAGTAAAATTAACTTTCAATCAATCAATCAACCAATCAATCAATCAATTGTAGATTGCAGCTGTACTATGCAACCTATTATTCTTTAAATCTGATGCTCATTTCTGAACCCAACAATGAAGAAGGAGAACGATATAACAAAGAAGAAACTTGAAATATGGATTTTCTCATCAAATTATACCACCAATCAATTATACATCTATTTAGCTGAATACATACCAAGGCATATCTACCAGTACAGTCAATATTTTAGATTGTTAGTTAGTACCATCTACTGGTAGGTTTTCTTTGGACTATATAAGAAAAGGAAAGTGTTTTAAATAAATTTCTTTCATCCTTCAAAGTCTTTTTAAGATCAATGGCTCCTTTTATCATCCTATAGTAAGTTAACCGCAGCAGCTATCCTTAATTTTGAAATTCTTCGACCTTTTTTCCGAGATCGTCCCGAATCTCCCGGAGTATAAAGAATTTATTTGGCGGAGAACAAATAAAAAGGTTGAAATTTAAATAGCTCTACGCGCGGAACAACGTGCGGAACGCCATTCGTTTGTTTTAAAATACCTTAATCGAATTCTTTGTGGTGATTTATATGCCTCTTCGACTGTTTTGATCAATCAAGGAGACTTTGGGTCCCGCACCGAAGGACGGAGGGTTGGGTTGGAAAGAGTTGTTGTGAGGTTCGTGAAAGAGTTATCTTTTTTTTTTTATTTATGTAATTATGTGTATTTACAATCTACATCATTAAAAGAGTATTAAGTAAATTTGTTCCATATTTTTGGGCATGAAGAAGAGACTTGCAATGATGTCTCATCTTATTCTATTTATGTTTAAGTTTTAAAATAGGTCCTGAGGCCAGGTTCTATCTAGTCTCCTTGTGGTAGAGCCATTATGGAATAATTCCCTTACTAACTCATTGTCATGGTGAATGGTACGCTCGTTTTGTGATTCCGTGGCTCAATGGATTTCTTCTCTGATGAAAGGTATATTTAAGTCTTCGTGAAGTGTTTGATTAGTTACATACCATGGTGCATCCACTATTGATCTTAGAACTTTAGACTGAAATCTTTGGATGATATTCAGTGATGTTGACTTTGCACAGCCCCAGAGGTGTAGTCCGTAGTACCAAATGGTTTGAGTATTGCTTTGTACAGAAGAATTTTGTTTTGGATGTTTAGTTTTGATCTGCGTCCAAGGAGCCAATACATTTGCCGAAATTTCAAGTCTAGTTGTCTTCTTTTGGTCTGTATATGTTTTTTCCCAAGTAAGACGTTGGTCAAGATGGAGGCCAAGGTATTTAGCGTCTGTTCATACTGTTGGTATTCGTACATTTTCCATTCTTACAGGTGGGCATGTGTTGTGGCGATTTGTAAACGTTATTTGAGATGATTTTGTTTTATTTACTTTTGTTCGCCATTTTGTGTACCATTCACTGAGTATGTCCAGATGGTGTTGCAGGTCTTGTGAGGCTTGTATGTGATCTTCATTTACAGCTAGTATTGCTACGTCATCAGCAAAGGAAGCGATCGTAGTATTATGAGACTCTGGTATATCGGCTGTGTAGAGTGAGAAAAGCAGCGGCCCGAGAACACTACCTTGCGGAACTCCGGAGTTAATAGGACAGAGGCTGGATTGTTGGTCTTTGAATTGTACTGAGAAATATCTATTTGATAAGTAGGATTTGATTAGGAGGAAATAGTTACTAGATAGTGCTAATTTTACTTTGTAAAGCAGACCTCTGTGCCAAACTTTGTCAAACGCTTGTGAGATATCTAGGAATACAGCATTGTAGTGTTTCTTTTCTTCGAGAGTTTTTGATATTTCATTTACTATTGGATGGACTTACTGTGTAGTAGAGTGATTTTCCCGAAAACCAAACTGATGTTCTGGTAGTAATGTTAGGAATTCATTATCTGCGTATATTCTTTGTAGCAACAATCTTTCAAAAACTTTGCTAACGTAACGATTGGGAGTAGGCTGATAGGTCGATAAGATGTTACTTCATTGGGCGCATTGCCTGGCTTAAGGATCATTATGATTTCTGCAAATTTCCATATTTTTGGAAAGTATGATAAACTTATCATGCGATTAAATATTACTGTTAGCATAATAATGGCCTTACGAGGAAGTTGTTTTAGTACTTGTGCCGAGATTAAGTCATAACCTGGAGCCTTTCGTGAGTTGATTTTGGTTATTTCTTTCTTGACTTCTATACGAGTAAAACTTTTGATTGGAAGGGACATTTGACATGCTGCGCTAATTAGTTCTTCCACTTCTTCATCAGGGTCTGGTGGCTCGGTTTGAAATACACTCGTAAGATGTTCAGCAAAGACGTCCGCTTTTTCTTTGTTGGAACGAGCCCATTCACCATTTGGTTTATGGAGGGGAGGAATAGTTGTGTATGGTTTTTTGAGTTTCTTAGTCGCCTTCCATAGCGTCTGATCATTTGCTGTAAGGTTTGTAATGTAATGTTCGAAGGTTTCGTTGTTTGCAGCTTTGATGGCTACTCCAAGTTGTCTACTTAGTCTATTGTATATATGTTGATCTATGTTGTTTCTAGATCTTTGCCAGTTTCTTCTCGCACGACGTTTTTCAGCAATGAGTTGCCGAATGTGTAGAGGAACATTTGTTGTATGTGTCGGTCTGCGTTCAGTTCGTGGTGTAGATTGCCATGCCGCTTCTTGCACAAGGTTGGTGAAATATTGAGCTGCTGTATCTATCTCGTGTGAAGATTTGATTCGCAAATTAAGATTAATGTTTTCTTCTAGGTAGTATTGAAAATCTGCCCAGTTGGTGTTTTTTGACGCTAGTCGAGGAGGGGGTGTGTTGTTTATAACTGTGGTACTCTTGTTCATAATAACTGGTGTATGATCAGATGAGAGGTCATAGTTGGATTCTATTAGACAGTTGTTTCTGGATTCTCCTTTGCTTATGTAAAAGTCTAGCACATCTGGAAGTTTTCTGGGGTCACTTGGCCAGTAAGTAGGGATTCCGTTGGTGTGGCAATCATAGTTGTGTTCGGTCATTGCTTTTAAAAGGTTACGACCTTTTGTTATTATGAGTCTTGAGCCCCAACGTGTGTGTTTCGCATTCCAATCTCCCTCGGCTACAAATTTACTGCCAAGTAATTGAAAGAAGGCTTTGTATTCATCTGTGGAGATTGCATGACGAGATGGGCTGTAGATTGCAGATATGTTAAAGTGCCATGGCGTTGCATTCACTTGAACAATTGCTGCTTGAATTTTTTCTGTTGTATATTTTGGCAATTCATGATGTGATATACAGCTTCGTATGATTATGGCCGAGCCACCATGAGCTGTACCATCGGGGTGGGGTGTACTGTATGTAGTATAGAGCGGAATATTGAACGTAGTTAGATCAGTAAAGTGGGTTTCTGAAACAAGCAGTACATCGATTTTATTTTGGTTTAAGAAAGTGATTACTTCCTGCTTATGGTTTAACAGGCCATTAGTGTTCCATGTGGCAATTCTAAGTATGTTTAACATTAACAATTCCTTCGGTTAATGACTTGTGTAAGTAGGTTTAATATCACACTATTTTGACTCATGAGTTGTGAGAACATGTTTTTGAACTCGTTAAGGAATGTTATTAGTTGCAGTTCTATGTTAGTTTTAGGTTCTTGGTCGTGGTTGATTTGATGTGCTGTCACATTTGCATATGTTCTATGATGATTTTGTAGAGTAGTGTTTAGCTGATTTGTTTCATTACTTACACGTGGGTTGTTAAATGTTGTTCTTTGGGGCTGTTGGTTTCCTCTTTTTGGCATATTTCTGTTTTCTACTAGTTCCATGTAGACAACACAGCCCTTATAGTTAGCAGGGTGATCTTTTTTGCATAGTGCACACTTAGCCGGAGTGTTCGTAGGTTTTTACAAGATTTTGTATCATGTTGCTCTCCACATTTGACGCAGTAGTGTGGTTTAGTGCAATATGTTTTACTATGACCGTAAGCTTGACATCGCATGCATTGGATGATTGAGTTTCTCTTCTTTGGTGCTTCCACTGCTATTTTGGTGTGACATAAGAATTCTAGATTAAATATGTCTTTGTTATAAAGAGTTATATCTGCGATTGTTTGGTTGCGTTTATCTTTATCATTTGATTATGTACTTCTTACTGTTTGAAATTTTTTATGTCTTAGATAAGCACTCGTCACAAGAACTTTATTTAAGAGGATTGCGACTGATTTATTATTATCTCGCTATTTTTTTTTAGTCCAATACTCCTAAAAAATGTTCTCCATTGGTTTTTATTTTTCCCGCTGAACTCCTATCTGACCATCTATTTGGTGACCGTTCTCTTGGTCTTCTCCCCTGAACGTTTCCAGAAACAATTAATTTATCTAAATTATTGTAAACCCTGCGAACCACGTGACCAAAGAACTGTAGAACTCGCTGCAGACATGTTGTGGACAGCTTTTTTTTAATGTCAAGTTGATTAAGAATAGAAACGTTTGTTCGATGAGCTGTCCAAGGTATGCACAGCATTCTTCCCCAACACAGATAGATCTGTCTTACCAAACTAGGCGTCTCATTGCATATTTTGCCATACCGATGCGTTTCCGAACTTCTGCTACATAGTTGCTATCCATCGTTAGTAGTTATACTAGATCCAAGGAATTTGAAGTAATCTACTATTAGCCCGATAAGGGAACGCAAAATTTTACGAAAACCTCCAAAAAAAATAAAGGAAGGATGAAAATTTGGGAATAGGTAGATGAAATTGTCTATTATTATATAAGAAAAGTTTACAATTCTACATCCCCTCCATTTTACAAAAATTGGAAAATACGGGGTGAAATATTTTTTCTCGGGGGTGAAAAAATATACGTTCAAAATAAGTCCGGAATTGGATAAAATGACTAATTCTAAGTAACTTTTGTTCTATAGAGTTTTTTTACTAAGTCAATACTTTTCGAATTATTTGCGAGTGAATGTGTTTATTTTTAACAAAAAAAAAATGTTTTTGGACAGTTTTTCGGAGATAACTCAAAAAGTAAGTACTTTAGCGAAAAAAATATTCTTAGTAAAAATATAGCTTATAAAAAATTGAAAAAAATGGTGTATGCGTGAGGTCTGCAGATCCAGTAGAAGCAGAGCGGCAGCTAATGAAATGTAGGTTCTTCTTCGTCAAATTCCAAATCGAACATTTCAATGTGTAACCAAAAACGGAGCACTTTTCGGGGAAAATTAATTACAACTCTTTTAAAGTGTTAAAAAAAAGGTTTATTTTTGTTTTTTAAAAAAACTTCTAACATTAAAAGTAAGTGAGTTACGCTCAAAATATTGTTGGTCCCTTTTATTTTTTGGTAAAAAAATGGCGAAAATCACCCCTTAATTAGCTTCTCAAATAAAATTAATCGTTACCGCTTTACAAGTTACTTTACTTATGTATTGTTTATATTATCTATAAGTTTCATTGGTTCAAAGTGCTCAGTTTTGAAAAAAATTGGGTTTAAAATAAACCATTTTTTAAATTTTGAAAAAAATCGTAATTGTTTATGGAATTAACTTAAAAACAATTAGGAATACCAAAAATCTTAAAGAGTAATAAAATGTACGTTTTGCTTTTCTGAATATTTTTGAATTGTTGTTTTCTTGTTAGACAAAAACTGGTTATGCTATGGGCTATGGCTATTCAAAATTTGCCTAAACTCGTGATTAGTTACTCGTGCAAGCCATTTTAACTACAGCATTTTCAAAACGAAGCACTTTGAACCGATGAAACTTACAGATCATATAAATAATACATAGACAAAGTAACTTGTAAAGTGGTAATGTTAAAATTTATATGATATGCTAGTTAGGGGATGATTTTCGCGATTATTTTACCAAAAAATAAAAGGGACCAACAATATTTTGAACGTAATTCATTTACTTTTAATATTACAAGTTTTTTTAAAAAACAAAAATAAACCTTTTTTTAAACACCTTAAAAAAGTTAAAATAAATTTTCCCCTAAAAGTGCTCCGTTTTTGGGTTATTTCACATTGAAATATTCGATTTGGAATTTGACGAAGAAGAACCTACTTTTCATTACCTGCAACTCTGCTTCTACTAGGTCTACAGACCTCATGTATAGACCATTTTTTTCAATTTTTTATGGGCTATTTTTTGCTAAGAAAATTTTTTTCGCTAAAATACTTACTTTTTGAGTTATCTCCGAAAAACCGTCCAAAAACATGTTTTATTTTGTTAAACATGAACATATTCACTCGCAAATACCTCGAAAAGTAATGACTTAGTGAAAAAACTCGATAGAAGAAAAGTTGTTTAGAATTAGTCGTTTTATCCAATTCCGGTCTTATTTTGAATTTATTTTTTCATCTTCGAGAGGGTCCCCTCCATTTTTGTAAAATGGAGGGCATGTAGAATTGTAAACTTTTTCTTATATAATAATAGACAATTTCAACTACCTTTGAAATTCATCCTTCCTTTATTTTTTTTGGGTCAGATTGTTCTTTGATCGGGCTATATCTGGTATATCAGGAAGTGGTTACTTAGCTGGAGATTGTTGAATCTGTCTATCATCATTAAGTTCGTCTTGATTTTATTAATTTTAAGACTTAACAACAACGTAGACAACTTTATTGTTAAAAATGAATAAACATTTTCAATTTTATTGCAACCCAAAACTGCAGTCATAATATATTCTAGTTCAATCAGAGAGTAGAGCAAGCATCTCTACCGGTTTCGGTCTTTTTAGTCCCTCATCAGGAGATACATATGCTCTTCTCTCTGACTGAACCAGGATAATACTCCGCGTGCAGTCACGGATTGCAACGAACGAAATGGAAGGGATGCCCTAGCGACATCTTGTGTATCATTTAATTTATATATTTACTCTGATTAGAGTACGAAGGGAACCATTCTCGCTGAAAATTTACCGCCTGAGCAGATGGGATGTGAATTATAAATTGTAAAATTCCCTCATCTTCCTATAGTCTCAGGATCCGTATGACTTGCATTTTTAGAAGCCTCGGATGGTGTAACTAGAGAAGGTTTTCATTGTTTTTAATCTGGTAGGATATTTTAAATACCATTTTGTGTGCTATTAGATTAAAAACTTAAACTTTTTTACAACTTTAATGCTTTCCAACTTAACTCTTCGCATGAGATCTAGCCTTGCTTGTTCATTTGATGGTATATGTGTACTGTAATCAGCGAATCTTAAATTGGAGATTTTTCTAGCAGCCACCGTTACTTCATCTACCCATCCTTCTAAAACCATCCTCATGACATGTTTACCATAAATATTGAATAAGTCAGGTGATAAAACGCATATTGTCTAACCCCTCTCTCTGGTATGAATTGGCTTGACAACCTCTGGTCTAGTCATACTGTTGCAATATTGAACTAGTACAGATTTTTAATAAGTGACACCCATCTCTATAAAATTGGACCAAAGATTTATCCAGTTTACATAATCGAATGCCTTCTGGTTAACAAAGTACATATATAGAAATTCTCTCGACTTTTCATTTAGTTGTCACAGGTTTGCTTACGTAAACCTTTTCCGTTTACAAACCCCGCTTGTTCCTGCGGATTTGAAAATGTAGATAAGTTTTTAATATGTTTTTGATGATAAGCAACAAGATTTTATTGGCATGTGTTATTAGCGGTAATATATGGTAGTTTTCACATCTAGTACCTACTGGCTCCTTTTTCGTGTAGTGGAATATAAATTATTGAGGTACACCAATCAGATAGCCATTTTGCCGAATTCTAAACAGTGTCACAAAGTGACAAAATAAATAAACAAAGCACTTTATTATCATCTAGTATTCATATTTCTAATTACAATGACAATATTTAGTTCTCAGGTAATAATGCTTCTAGCACAGAGCACTTATTCTTCTAATCATTATATTCGATTAATTGTAAGACGCTTTCAGTTCGTTAATAATATCATCAAGTTCTTTCTATGCCGTTCCAAACATGTTCATTTGCTTACTGTAAAAATGTGTCTTCCTTTTATTTGACAGATTATTTGACGGTGCTACTCTTAGCATTTATTGTTTAAAATATATGATAGGTTAGTTGATTTCATGTCAAAAAGCGTTGTTCTTTATTCGTACTACTAGAGAGCAAACTATTTCCATAAAATGATGAAAAATCCAGATGTCCTGCAATGAACTTACACGGGCTGATGATGATAATGAAGCTTTTATCCAATTTTCTGAAAATTATTAATATTTTTGTTAATTGTTTGATTATAGGCATTCAATCTATAAAGTACCTACTCTTTATATAGGGTGTAACACCAAGGTAGATCATAAATTAAATTACATATTTTGGGAATTAATATAATAATGGGAATAATTATTATAAATTAAATTGAATAGTTTGATTGAACCTAACTTACCTTAGTACAAATGGGCGCATAAAAAAATTACATCCCTTTGAAGTTACAAAATAAAAATCGATTTTTCCAATATATCAAAAACTGCTATGAGATTTTATATTGAAAATGGGCATGTGGCTTTCTTATGGAAGCAACATCTTAAAAAAAACGATAAATGTGAAATTTGTGCACCCCATAAAAATGCCCCATAATGTTTGTGTACGTTCTAATTAAGTTATTATTGTGGCTTATTGAAAAATATTTTAAGAGGCAACAAAGTAAAACTACTGTGTTTAACTATTGGTACTACAATAATAATTTAATTGGAACGTACACAAACATTTGGGGGGAGGGGTGAAAAAGCCCTATAACATTTTTATGGGGTGTACAAATTTCACTGTTATTTTTTTAAGACATTCCTGCCATGTCCATTCAATAAAAAATCTCTAGTAGTTTTCGATATATTGGAAAAAATTAATTTTTATTTTGTAACTTCAAACGCTGTAACCTTTTTTATGTACACATTTGTACTAGGTAAGTTAGGTTTAATCGACCTATTCTTGGTCCCAGAATTAATTTATCCGATAAAAACATAATCATGAAGTAGTCTGACATAAAAATATTTAAATTTCGAAAATCCTATAAATTCTAATTCACATGGATATGAGAGGATTTAGAAAGCTCCGAAACTCCACTTTTCCATGATTTAAGTAGAGACGCTGTCTTCCTGAATTTGTAAAGCGAAAGAGATTTATTCGAATATGTTGTTCCCGTAAATAAAAGCAGTCCAATATCCCATGTCAGAAAGGATGCATTTAATGCATGTGCATCTGCAGCTTTCCCATCAGATGAAATGCCGCAGGCAAGGTACACAAAGAATCTTTCCATTAAACCATCATGTCTATGACTCTGGCTTATCGGATTACGCTAGTAAACCTTCAACATTACCCAAAAGTAGAAAGGGCTTTTAAAGATACTAGAAATGTTTTACAGTATCAGATATAAAAACAACAAATATATATGTACATAGATATAGAGATATAATCTAACGATTTATTACTTGATTTACTACTAATGTTTGGTTAATATACAGGGTATTCCGAAAAATAGTGTGTTCCTTAAAGGTATGGGTAGAATCATCATCATCAATGCCGTTACAACTCAAAAATGAATATCCATATCCAATTTCGTTGTAACACGAAACTGCAGCCGCATTATATTCTAAACTTATGTGCATAGAAATCGGCCCACCTAAAAATTTGGTCATATTTGAAGTCTCGTATTTCCTAAACCTGTTGGCCGATTTAAGTGATTTTTTTAATATGTTATAGCCTTATTCTTCAACAATATCGCTGTTATAATAGTATTGCTAAACAGGTAAGTGTTATTTTATACCGGGTGTAAAAATGACAGTGTGTTTTTTCCTCAAAGTTCGGAACACCCTGTGGAATATTCTAGCGTATCTAAAATATTGAAATTAAAACTCAACTGTAGCCTTAGGCTTTCTTAACATTTTGCTTTTTGATTCATTCGCTTACGTTGGATAATAAAAAAGTTAGGTATTTTAACAACTAGCAACGTTCTTTATCAATACAGGGTGTTTCTAAATAAGTGCGACAAACTTTAAGGGGAAATTCTGCATGAAAAATAATGACCATTTCATTTATAAACATATGTCCGCAAATGCTTCGTTTTCGAGATACGGGATGTTGAATTTTTTTTTACAAACTGACGATTTATTTACTGCTCTAAAACCGGTTGAGATATGCAAATTAAATTTGGTGGGTTTTAAGAGGTAGGCTATTGCGCATATTTGACATACACTTAAGAATTTTATATTCACCATTGGCGTGCATACGGGTCATATTACCCGGTCATATTTCCCGTATGCACGTCAATGGTGAATATAAAATTCTTAACTGTATGCCAAAAAATGCGCAATAATTACCTCTTCAAACCTACCCAATTTCATTTGTATATCTCATGCGGTTTTAGAGCAATAAATAAATCGTCAGATTGTACGAACAAATTCAACATCCCGTATTTCTGAAACGAAGCATTTGCGAACATATGATTATAAACCTAATGGTCATTATTTTTTCATGCAGAATTACCCCTTAAAGTTTGTCGCACTTATTTATAAACACCCTGTATTGATGAAGAACGTTGCTAGTTGTTAAAATACCTAACTTTTTTATTATCCAACATAAGCGAATGAATCGAAAAGCAAAATGTTAAGAAAGCCTAAGGCTACAGTTGAGTTTTAATTTCAATATTTTATATAAGCTATAATATTCCACAGGGTGTTCTGAACTCTGAGGAAAAAACACACTATCATTGTTACACCCGGTATAAAATAACACTTACCTGTTTAGCAATAATATTATTACAGCGATATTGTTGAAGAATAAGGCTATAACATATTAAAAAAATCACTTAAATCGGCCAACAGGTTTAGGAAATACGCGACTTCAAAAATGACCAAATTTTTAGGTGGGCCGATTTCTATGCACGTAAGTTTAGTTTAATCAGAGAGTGGAGCAAGCACCTCTACCGGTTTCGAAGCTTATTAGTCTCTCATCAGGAGGCACATATGCTGCTCTCTCTGATCCAACCAAAACAAACCCCGGCGTGCAATCACGGATTGTAACGAACGAAATGGCATAGATGGCCTAGCGTCAAGGGAACATCCATAAACTACGTCGTTGAAAAGGGGGAGGGGTACTTTGCTTATTACGACGGTATACGACAAGGGCGAGGGGGCCATGAGTGCACATCCGACGTCGTTTGAAGGTCACCAATATAAAAAATATATCCTATTTTAGCATAAAAAAAATTAGTATATTATTTTTATCGCATATTTTTAATTTTGTTTTATCACTCACACCCTTAATAATATTGCTAGCAGTTTTATACAGACTAACAAACAATAAAACATTGTTCTACGAGTATTGTATGTTTTGAAACAAACGCTTTTTTTCAGAACAACGTCTGCAAGCAACAAATATTAAACTGTTCACTTATTTACTAAATACTCTGTGTGAAACAATTCTACAAGAATGAATACAAATAAAATATTCTACTCTATTTAGTTAGTACATTGTATCTATTGTATTTATACTTAATAAAAGAAATGGCATTGGAATCGAAACAAAATAAATATTAAGATTTATATGATGCAGTTAAGAAAGCATAGAAACTCCGATAAAAGTGTTGTCTTTTATGACTCCGATAAAAGCTAATTATTAGTTGTACAGTGAATTGAGAGAAAAAAGTACACGGATTTTAATGAGCTACATAATATTTTTATATATTCGTAAATAAACTTGGAGAGCTAACTTTAAAAAATCCAGAAATAACATTGAATTTTAAAAAAATCTCAAAAAATGGGGGTCATGAGTTTCAATTGCGACGTCGGTATGAGGGGGGGTCAACTATAAACGACGCTTTACGACGGTGGGGGGGAGGGTATTAAAAACTCCAAAATTTTTACGACGTAGTTTATGGATGTTCCCCAATTGCTAGCAAGAGACTAAGTTTTCACTCTAATGGCATATTAAACAACGTAATATTACTCTACATCCCACCAGACTGAAAACAATGGGAACATTCTCGGGTTACACCTCCGAGGCTTCTAAAATTTGCAAGCCATAACGGATGCTGAGACTAAAGAAGATGAGGGAATTTTACAATTTATAATTCACGTCCCATCTGCTCAGCGCGGTAAAGTTCCAACGAGAATGGTTCCCTTACATTACGTTACCTTAATAGTTAGGGGAACTATTCTCGTTGGAACTTTACCACGCTGAGCAGATGGGACGTGAATTATAAATTGTAAAATTCCCTCATCTTCTTTAGTCTCAGCATCCGTTATTATACTGCGACCAGAGCCTATTTTACTTCAAATCAGGCCCAAGGCACTACACAATTTTCGGGCCCCTAAATATAATTTAATAATAATAATAACTTTTTTAAATATATTAATTATTTAATAGAAATATAGTTGCACAAGAAAATAAAATTTTTATTAACAATAAATACAATTTATATTTAAACAATTAAACATTGTTTAAAAGGGGATAGGCGCAAACTTTTGTTTTCAATGCTATTTAAATGTATTCATTTTTTTTCTAAGTCGGAGAAAACTAATAAGTATATTTGAAAAATTTAAATGCAGCTATTTAAACTACTACCTAGGGCGGAAAGTCCTTGAAAACTTCTATAATGTTTATTTTAATAAGTTACAGGGGTGAAAAAAAGAGAAAATTGAGTGTGATTTTTAATTTTAAATATGTAGGTACATATCTTATTCAAAAGAAACTTTATTTATTCTAAGGGACATTCGGCCCTCGGTAATAATGTATTCTTTCATTGTGCGTCTAATTTTTTTTTAATATTTATTAGTTTTTTGAGGATTGGAAAAAATGAATGCATTTAAAGAACATTGAAGTCGAAAGTTTGCTCCTATCCACTTAATTATAACTCTTATGGTTATCATTTATCATTGCCTGTTCGTAAAATGAAAGAATTTTGAAAATTTGTTTTGTAATAAACATGTTTTGTTTGGTGATCTTTCCAAGCCCCATTCAAATACGGGCCCGAGGCAGGTGCCTCATGGGCCTAGTGGTAAAATAGGCCCTGACTGCGACGATATATTGACTGTACAATTGAGGCGTTCCATACATAAAATTCACTCTGTATAACTACGTAGGTGACTTGTTTATGCAAGTAATATATAAAACACTCGACACTCCCAAATATAATGATCTAGACTTCCAGACCTTAGGTTAACTAAACACTCCCTTTTGGTTACATTCCTCTTTGTCTAATGTCGGAAAGTTGGCTGAACATCCAGGACACTCCTTCGAGCATGTGTAATATCCAACACCTAACTTTAGGATCGTTTTAGATAAATGGAATGCCAATTCCGTTTGTCATGTGCAGTGAGAGTTTCCAGTTGAAATAAGAAAGTTCCTGTGATTTTCAGAAAAAAACAATATAAATATCACCATAATATCGGCCCCATCACGATATATTGACGGTACAATTGAGGCGTTCCATACATAAAACTCACTCTGTATAACTACGTAAGTGACTTGTTTATGCAAGTAATATATAAAACACTCGACACTCTTAAATATAATGATCTAGACATCTAGACCTTAGGTTAACTAAACACTCCCTTTTGGTTACATTCCTCTTTGTCTAATGTCGGAAAGTTGGCTGAACATCCAGGACACTCCTTCGAGCATGTGTAATATCCAACACCTAACTTTAGGATCGTTTTAGATAAATGGAATGCTAATTCCGTTTGTCATGTGCAGTGAGTGCAGCGCCTGGAAGGAAGTCACCATTGTTGGCAGTTGGAAACTTCTCTCAGAACGGCAACCGCAAATGCTCGCTCTAACTATTTCGACACTATTCAACGCGAACACAAAGAACGAAAAGATAAGGTATTTTATGATTATGCTTCTGACACACTTTTTGTGACATATTTTTTGTTTAGAAGTAAAGATAACAGCTTTCTGTTTTGCTTTAGTTAACTTTGTTTTACAGCTTTTATGCTAAATATCAAGAGAATACAAAAAATATTAAACTGAGGAGAATTTTGCTTAATAGAAATCTACTGTTACAGAATAAATCAATTCGAAGTACCTAATATAAGAAGAACAAAATAGATCTCAAAAAGGGCGCTCATACAAAGATGATACGAGGCTTGTTCAATTGAAAACTATCTTTCATCAGGTTAAGCTTGGAAACAATAATTGTAATCACTCAAATGATATTCTGCAATGGTAGCTTTGTTTGTAAACGTCATACTGATCAATTCATAGCATTTTTATTTGTCTGCAATTTTAAGTATTGTTACTTAAAAATGGCATTTGTTGTTAACAATCCGTCCACATATAATCAGCGTGCAGTCATTCAAGTTTTATGTGCGAGAGGTTTGCAACCATTAAAAATTCATACTCAAATTCAATCAGTGTATAAAGAACACACATGTTTTGCGTATCTAACTGTCCAAAACTGGTGTCGAACATTTTTTTAACAGTGGAAGAGACGACACAAATGATAAGCCACGACCAGGTGAATTGAGTACTGAATCAATAGGCGGAATATGGCATGTGTGGAAGGCTTGATTAGAGAAAATAGTAAAATTTCAATCAGAGCAATTTCAGAAAATGTTGGTGTGAGTATAAGATATATTTGTAGTATTGTACACAAACTGGATTACAGCAAAGGGTGTGCGCAATGATTTCCTCGCTTTTTATCAGAGGACCAAAAAAGATACGTCTTGAAGTACTGCGTAGTGCGATCAACCACAATTCTCTACTGTCCGTAAGCAATATTGTATCGTCTGTATATCTGAGATTATTCACTAAAAAAAATCTGAGATTATTCACTAATGTTCCGTTAATTGATATGCCTTCATTTCTAACATTTCTTCTGAGCACATATTAAAAAACAGAGGGGATAGTACACATACTTGTCATACTCCTCTTGTCATTGCAATCTCTTTAGATTTCTGTTGGTCTATTAGAATTATGTATGTGTCTATTTCTATGTTCTGTAATATGTTTGCAAGCCTTTTGTGTTGTATTTTGTCGAAGATTTTCTGAAAATCAACCAGACATATAAATACGTCACAGTTGACATTTTGACACCATTCTACGAGTGATTGTATAGTAAATAATGCCTCTGGTGCCAAAGCTTTTTCTAAATCTCAGTTGGTTTCCTGTTATACTATCTTCTAGTTTTTTGAAGACACGTTCAAGGATCACTCACAAGAATACTTTTAGGGTTCGTCAAACTGATGGTCCTATATTCCTCACATTTCATTGCTTTGGGTTTTTTGGGTATTGGAATGAAATCAGATATTAGCCATTTTTTGGGAATTTCCCAGGTATAGTAAACTTCGTTGAATACTAGGTAATTCTAATAGTATATCCATGTGCTACTCTGTACAAGTACAACGTACATTGCGCAAGTACAACCCACCAGTAATATTATAGGGCTTTTCATAGATTGTCATTTGTTTCGAGCTTCTGTCATGTATCACATAATATTAATATATCTACGTCATACGTCTCTGGTTTGTATTATTGTTATATACCAATAACGTATGACGTAGATATATTAATATTATGTGACACATGACAGAAGCTCGAAACAAATGACTGTGAATGAAAAGCCCTATTGGTCGGTTGTACTTGTGCTCAATGTTCAGTTTGTCATAGTTTATTTGAATGTGCAGCTCACTTTTGTGGTGACTTTGAATGTGCAGTTCACTTTTATGGTGACTGTCCGAAACTTTAGACAAAGGCACCTCAGTTGTCTTGTGTCAGATATCACTTTGAACATTTCCGTCAAATTTGAATGATCAGGAGCTATTCTGTCGGTTGCCATTGCCCATAATGTAGTATCTGTTATGTTATCATCATCATCACCATCAGTGGCGTTACAGCTCTGTATGAGCCAAAGTCTTTCTCAGAACAATCCTCCATTCGCCCCTGTCTCCGGCAACTCTTCTCCATGCTCTAATTCCAATAGATTTTAAGTCATTTTCTAGGTTGTCTTGGTACCTGAGTACCAAGTCTCTGAGTTTCTAATTGTCTTCCTCTTGTTCGTGATCCTATCGGCCCTCTTCGGTCAAAAACTTTTCTGACTATGGCATCTTCCTCTCGTCTGATTACATGACCTATCCATCTAAGGCGTGCTACCTTATTGAATTTTACAACGTCAGGTTCTCCAAAACTTCTATACAACTCAAAGTTGTAACGCCTGCGTCTTAGTATTTTTCGCTCAAAACATTTGGGCAGTTCTTGGTCATTCTGTGTAAGTGACCAAGTTTCTGAACCATATGTTAGCACTGGTCTTATTAGTGTTTTGTATACAGTCAGTTTAATTTTTCTAGGCATTTTTGAGACCATCTGTCTTCTTAAGCCATAGTAACACTTATTGGCGAGCACTATTCTTCTTTTAATTTCTTCACTGACATTGTTATCTTTAGTTAGCAGCGAGCCTAAGTATATGAAGGTGTCGACACCTTCCAGTTCTAGGTCATCAATTATTATTCTTGTAGGTGTCGGGTTGCTTGGCCTAGTGCAACACATATATTTGGTCTTTTGAACATTTATATTTGGTCCCATTCTCTGTGCAGATGCTCTTAAAGACCGAAATGCTTCAGTCAGAGATTCTGTGGACCTACCTGTGATATCTATGTCATCTGCGTACCCGACAATTTGTACTGATTTGTTAAAGATACTATACCATTCGTAGTAATCTGGGACTCTTGAATTATTTTTTCTAATGCCAGGTTAAATAAGAGACACGATAGTCCATCACCCTGTCTTAGTCCATTTTTGCAATGGAAGGGTCTTGAGAGATCGTTTTGGATTTTTACTATGCTCTCTGCACATGTGAGTGTAAGTTCAGTTAATTGGACAAGATGAAACGGTATTCGAAATTCTACCATAGCAAGTAGAAGTTTATTTCTATTAACGGAGTCGTATGCGGCTTTAAAGTCAACGAATATGTGGTGGGTTTCGACGCCGAACTTTCGGGTTTTTTCAAGAATCTGCCTCACTGTAAATATCTGGTCCGTTGTTGATTTATTAGGACGGAAACCGCACTGATAACCTCCCACTATTTGTTCGGCGTAGGGGAGGAGTCTTTTGTACAATACGTTGGACAACACTGTATATGCCATATTGAGTAGGGTGATGCCTCTATAATTATCACACACCATCACGTCTTCCTTTTTGTGTAGAGGACACAGTTCACCTAACTTCCAGTCTGTGGGTGTTTCTTTCTGTTGCCAGATTGCAGTTATCAGTTTATGCATGTGTTATCCGTTGTGTAGTGTCTGTTAATTGTATAATCTTATATTAATGTTTATGACATTCTTGGATGTTTTAGACAACCTAATATTTTTTGACGAAGAAGTCTAAAACGTTATATTTTTTATTAAACCAAGTTTTTGTAGAAGTTTTACTACTTTTTCTTTCACTTCAAAAACGTTTTTTGGCTTATTTCAAATGCCTCTGATGATGCTCTGAGAACGAAAGTATTTGGTTAAGATTTTTATTAAAGACCTGTGTGGATTTTTGCATACCTCTTTTTATCGATGTTTGATGTTTGGATCCATATTCTAATTAATATCCCTTTTCACGTACCGCTACTGTCTGGCCGTCGCGCCGGTCGTAAATAAGCTCGAAGAAGCTTGCGGAACGTGGAACGTCGGGGATTCTCTCCACCACCAGCAGCAACAGCACCAGGTATTCTTTTTATTTGTATCAATCAAGCGCCACTTGATTGCTGAATTGGATTCGGAATGGTAATGAGAGGAGAAAGAAAATGAATGAGGAGAATTCGCTATGGGTGTTATTACATTGACGAATCTGTGCTAACGGCATTTCATGAATGTTCGTCAGAAGTCAAAGAGGCATATTATGGACCACTCGATTCACTCTGTTATTTTTATAGCTTTATTTAGTAGGTGATAAAATTTATAACTTTCGGCAAATTTAAAGTTGGAACTATTTTATACAAAAAGTCTGGAATTAACGAATTATAGGAATTTAATCAACTTTACTGATTCTACAAAGGTAAGTACATACAGTGCGTAAATCGTTCAGCTGGACATAGGGAACATACATTGTATATATTTATACATAAATACATACATTGTATTATATTATGATAATTGTGGCAACTTCGCTCTCTCAATGATAATATAGTCAATATAGTTGTTAGCATTAACCTCAAAATTGACAATTAATTTCGGGTGACAAAAATAAACGTCAAAACATGACATTGTAGTAGAACTATTTTTGACCTAATGGGAAAACTGTGTCTGTTTAATTTGGAAATTAATTTTTAAATAAAAGATATTTTAAAAATTAAAGTAAAATTATTAATTCATCAGTCATAATCTTTGTTTTTGATTTATTTATGGACTGCCTTGAATTCAAAATCACTCATTTTATTCGTTCTAACAGCTCTATTGCACCAAAAACTCGTACTCGAACAGAAGCTTCAACTAAGACAGGTTAGCGCAGTTGCCACAATGATCTCAATGTATATTCCCTATGTCCAGCAGAACGATTTACGTACTGTATGTAAAATGTACAACTTTTTATGTATCTCAATAAGGATAGTTTATTAACTAGACTGAAAATGCCAGAAAATTTGGTAAAGATCATATTTCTAGGAAGACTGATCCTTGATGACTGAACTGATGAGTGTAACCCTTTTAGGAACTTGGTTGCAAACTATATGCCCTGTGGTTTTCTTTTGATTTTAGGGAGAAGATATTTTACTAATTTCATATTCTTTTTGCGTATTTACGAAAAGCTCTTCGGAGTTTATGTGTTCATGAAGTTTCTTTGAAGAGCAACAATCATTAATGGATATAAATATCTATAGATAGTGACACAGTGTAATCTCTATCTTCAGTCCTTATCCCCCATAGGGAGTGTAGTGGTCATCGTGAAGTGTATTTTCCGTCTCCAATGATCTCTGTCTCTGGTCATTTCTTTTAACTCATACATAGGTCTTTTCTTTTGCATATTCCTTCCTGTAGTTTTTATCGATCCAGCTTGTTGGGGATCTTTCTCATGGTTTTGTCCTCCTACCTTTCCTTGGAGAATAATTTTTTCCATGTTTTCTGTGTCTGATCTCATAACATCTCCAAAGTATTTTAATTGTTGAAAATGGACTTTACAGAAGAGGTCTTTACTGACCTTTATCTAATTGAAAATTAAATTATTGAAGTTATAGTTCTTTAGGCACGAGGGTGAATTTTTACATTCCCTGGCGCATCCGCACACCGACAGTATGGTATTAGTCGCTACATCTTTTAACCCGGTCTCCTGCCACGTGGGGTGCTACCAGCACCCCATAACACATTTTCATCAAATATTTGGTATTTCAAGTTTGTTAATCGTGCTGTGCGTCTGAAGTAGTTATTTAGTGTCATTCTGAACTTGTAGCTCCAAAGTCGAATTGGGATGTCATCATCTGGTAGTTTAAGTTTTAAATTTTTTTTTTTGTTTTTGATAATCAGGTCAGGTTTACATTTTTTAATGTAATAACTGATTTAAATTATTAATATAGTCTCTATACTCAATAAATCTTAATTTTTTTAGATATTTTACTTCACTTCATTTATTATGGGTTGGTACTTGCTAATTTGCTTATAACACCTTTTTAATTTTATTTTTTAACTTTTATAATATATTAGTAGCTAATAAGTTAATAAAACATGTTTTTTTATATTCTTGTGTAACTCAACACATTATTTTGTTTATAAACAAGTAGATCACAAACAATGTTTAAGGGGTGTTGTGAGCACCCCACGTGGCAGTTGACGTCTTGCAAAGCCACGTGGCAGGTGCCGGGTTAAGTTATGTAGCGCAAATAAGGTGTGCGTGAAAAGAATATATTAATTAGTGTTTTTAGTAAATATATTATAATTTTTATGTCTGTGGATTTGTCTTCCTCCTAATAGGTATTATTGAAAATGTTTATTTTCAATTACTGTATCTGTCACCGTGATTGTAATTATGTCTGAGATATGATCGACTGAATACAAAAGCGGTTGTAGCTGATCGGTAGAGCATTCGCCTAATAGGGATCGAGAGGTCCCCTGTTCGAATCCTGACAAAGTCATATCCTTCTTTTTTTAATTTTGGGTATTTTTTTTGTTCTTTCTAAAATTAGTTTAATATTTAAATCCAATACAAAAAAACTGTTTAAACTAGATAGATATATTGATTTCGTTGAAATCATAATATGAAGTTAGATTATATTATAATAGAAGTATAACTTCTTACGTGCGTACAAAGTACACACACATTCTTTTTTTATCATGTGGTTGGTCCACGGAATTCGTAACATTCTTCTCCAACAGAACATTTCATTTGCATCTATCTGTCTTCCTTCCGCATTGCCTTTGCGGGTCTATTGTATTCTAATACTTTCTCTGTAATAAGTTTTACGACGAATGTGGCATCTGTACATGACCTTCCTGTACGAAAACCTTGTTGTTCATTCAAGCTTATTTTAGTTTATTAGCAGATTTATTCGTTTTTGCGAAATTTTAGTTTAAGTGATATTATGAAAATTGATGATTCTGTAATTTTTTTGCCATATTTTAACAAATCATTTGGTATCTTATTAGGCCAGGAACCGAAGCTTTTCACCTCGCAATTTTTACAGAATTGATCGATTTGCTTGAAAATTTGAGAATAAGTAGTGGATAGTCCAAGGATTAAAATCTATATGACTCCGAAGGGCGCTTTTACCATGGGGGGTGGTTGCCACCCCATCTAGGGGATGGAAATTTTTTATTATATTTTGACCGCAAAAGTTAGTTAAAGCATTAATTCTAAGCGAAAAATGTTCTATACATTTTTTTGATAAAATTAATAGTTTTTGTTTTATTCGCTATCGAAAGTGTTAGTTTTATATCGAAGAAATCAATGTTTTCGATATATGTATTCATTTACGATTCACTCAATTTTATATAGAAATATTTTTTCCTATCTCTGATGCTAATCTTTCTATTCTGAAAAAAAATGGCATTTTTACCAAACTACAAAAATTCGTTATTCGATTATAACTACAGTTTCTTAATAACTAATCATTCTAATCCAGAATCAAACATAGAATCTATTAATAATACATAAATAAATAAAAATGGATAAGGTCAATGACTAAAAACACCGCTAACTTACATTATTATGTTTCCAATTGGTTCCCCCTTTCCGTTTTTCAAAAAAATATATTGATTTTTTAACCGTTACTTTTTTATTTTTTACTTTAGAAAATGCGATGAAACAGAATTTTGTAGGTATTTACCAGATCTATAAGCTTATTAATATTAAATCTTTTTAGAATCCTCACTTGCAAAAAGAAGTGACTTTGAAAGGTTTCGTAAAGGTGCTTTTTGCATGTTATTACAAGATTTAATTGTCAATAGCTCACTCAATTTTTGCCGTAGAAAAAATTTTTGCAAACCAGGTTCTTGGGAACTAAATAATCTACAATTTTATATTTAAACGTTTTTTCATATCTCTGATGCTAATCTTGCTATTCTGAAGAAAAAGATATTTTTTCCAAACTACAAAAATTCGTTATTCGCTTTTAACTCCATTTTTTTTTTAAATTAATCATTCTAAGCCGGTGAAACTTCTAGTACCTATTAACAATACATAAACGAAAAAGACCAAATAAGGTCAATGACTAATTTTAATTAGGGTGGTGATTAGGGGGTTGCTTCCGAACACTTTTTCGCTGAAAAAAGTAGGGACTGATATTCTTTTCATTATAAGTTACTTAATTTTTGAGCTAGAGACTTTTTTTTATTTCTGAAGATAGAAATTTTTAAATACTCTAAATTAGTTAGAACAAGTTGTCCTCGAAAAATGCATAGTTTTCCCGTCGTTTGACTTTGAATCTACAATATTTAGCATTTGAAAAAGAAGAGCCAATATATAATAAAGTATAGCTCGATTACTATTGGTCTTAATGAAAATTTACAAAAACGGATTTGTTTATTTTTTCAAAAGGTATATTTTTGTTAGGTAAAGTTGTTTTGATAAAACGAAAACTTTTGGAGTTATTAGCAGAAAACTTATTAAAAACATTGATTATTTCGATATAAAACTAACACTTCCGGTAGCGAATAAATCGAAAACTATCAATTTTATCAAAAAAATGTATAGAACGTTTTTTGCTTCGAATTAACGGTTTTACTAACTTTTGTGATTAAAATATAATAAAAAATTTCCACCCCCGAGATGGGGTGGCAACCACCCCCATGGTAAAAGCGCCTTTCGGCATGATATAGATTTTGATCCTTGAACTATCCACTACTTATTCTCAAATTTTCAAGCAAATTGATCCATTCTGTAAAAATTGCGAGGTTTTGTCCTATTTTAAGCTTCATTACTTGGACTATATCTTCCTGGAGCTATTCTGTTAGTTTGTCAAGTGTTTTTTGTACTTTTATATGAACTTATCCGTTTATGGTAATTTCTGTTGTTTGTGGTTCCAATGTCATTTGCTGTTCCTCTGTATATAATTTCTGTAGATAGTCAATCCATGCGATGATATTAATATTATGAGTAGAACATCAACAGGAGCACAAGAAACATATGCAGAGTTAAAAACACAAACAAAAATGCTAGGTCTGGAAATTAACACAGAAAAAAAAAACAAAAATAATGACTCAGACGAGAAGAAATATAGTCCCACAAAACATTAAAGTTTACATACCTGGGAGTAGAAATATATGCCGACGGATCAGAAGATGGAGAAATACGGAAGAGAATAACGCAGGCAAACAGAGCTTGTTTTACTCTCTCCCATATATTTCGGTCTAAAAGTGTCCACCGAAATACAAAGATGAGAATCTATAAAACTTTAATTCGACCAATAACATGCTATGGCATGCAGTGAAGCCTGGGTCCTTAAAGAAACATCCAAAAACAAACTCGACACATTAGAAAGGAAAGTACTGAGGAGAATACTAGGACCTGTGAGGGAAAACGGAATCTTCACAAGTCGATACAACAACGAACTTTATCAACTTATAAGGAAGCACCTCTGTCAGACTTCATTAGAATACAAAGATTGCAATGGGCCGGACATGTGATAAGAATGGGAGAGGATAGGCTACCAAAAAGAGCACTGAATACTAGAATGCAGGGAAAGAGACCGGTTGGAAAGCCAAGAAAGCGCTGGGAAGAAACAGTAAACAGCGACGCACAAGCCCTTTTAGGAGTCCGTGTATGGAGAAGAGTAGCCACAGACAAGCAAGGGTGGAGGCAAAAAATAAAGGAGGGCAAGACTCAATTTGGGCTGTAGTGCCGTAGAAGAAGAAGTCAATCCATGCATCCTTTTCGACGTGTTTCAGGTCTATTAATTCCTTCACCTCCGCTTTTTGACCTCGTATGAAATGCCAGATTGCTCTTTGTAAACCAAAAAAATTATGCTCGATTTCTTTTGAGAAGGGTTCCCAGTGCTTATTTTTAATTCTTCTTATAAAGGCATGTGTTTGATTTCTGATTCTTCTGTAATATTCCTACGCTTGTTCCATCCTGTTTGACATGTCCATCAGGTAAGCTTTTTTCCTTGAATTTTCCTTCATTAATGCACACAAAGACGGAGTTCTTCGCTTTGAATTGCCAAAGCTTAGTTTTTTGGAACCACGGAGTTTTTCGACTTACTTTTATTTATCTTTATTTCGCCCAAAGCTTCTTTAGCTGAGTCTAAGATCGGCATTAATTTTTGCCTAGTTTACTTGACTCTGCGTGTTTCTGCATTTTCTGCTGTTATTTTTTGGTATAATTACCTTGCTGTAACGTCCTGCAGATTTTCAACTTTTATTTTTGTGATATATTCTGCAATTTTATTTGTATGTTTTTATTTGGATTTTGCACAATACATAATTGCTTATGCTCGCTTCTTATCTCTCCCGATGTTAGTACCCTTACGTCCAAAATGGGAAGAGAATAGCTGTCTATTTGAAAAAATATGTCCACTGGTATTTTCGAAGGTATACTTGTGTTGTTCTTTGTGAGGGACAAAAGTAGTATTAATAGGTAATTCATTTATACTGCAGAAGTCAAGCAGAAGATTTCCGTCTTCATTTCTAACTCCTCGTTATATCGTTGTTTTATCCTTGTTAGCATACCATCAACTACACGGGCGTTAAAGTCGCCCTTGATGAACTAATATGCTTATTCTTTGGAATTTCTTTTACTGTGCTTTGAATGTGTTCGTAGAAGCTTTGTCTTGTGTTTACATCACTGTTGTTCTCAGGTGCATAAACTGCTATCACATTTTAAGGCCTTGACGTCTAGCTGTAATATAAAGAACATAAATGACTGGACACTGAAAAGAAAAAGAATGGTATAGGCAAATAAGCAGAATGCAAGAAGGAAGACTGGTAAAGATAGCACAAGACAGATCACCAAACGGCCGAAGGAGTATAGGAAGATCAAGGAAGAAATGGAGTGACAAACTGGATATTGGATGAGGAGGAAAGAGCATCCGAAGATGGAACAGGCGCGAGCCTATCAAGGAAGCAGGAAGAAGAAGAAGAAACGGCCGAAGGAGTATAGGAAGATCAACGAAGAGATGGAGTGACAACCTGGATATTTGATGAGGAGGAAAGAGCATCCGAAGATGGAACAGGTGCGAGCCTATTAAGGAAGCAGGAAGAAGAAGAAGAAGATGATGAAGAAGAAGAAGAAGGAGAATAAGAAGGAGAAGAAGAAGAAGAAGGAGGAGACGTCTAGTTTAATCTTTATCCGAACTGTTCTTTCGCAAACATATTTGCAGTATTCTACTTAGTTTATAAGTTTCTCGTGTACTAATAGATTGACACCTTCTTTGGCTTTGGTTTCTTTTGCAACACCACTGTAGAACATTAAGTAGTTATCTAATACATTTTAACATTAGAAGACGATACATCGACGATATATAACATTAGTAGACGATATAATAAAAAGCTGCAAAAATCAAGTTCCCGAATTTTTGTTAACGTCATTATTTTGGAGATGACTTTATATTTTTTATACAATTTTTTTAGAAACAAAGAATTTTATGATTTCTTGTAAGCAAACTTTCAAAAAAAACAACAATATTTTTACAATTTTTTGTCTATTGCACTCCTTTTAAAATCCACACCTTTAACCGTCCCTGAACAATATACTGTAGTGTATATGCTGCTATCAGAGACGTAAATAATGTGGCTGAAAGGCATAATTGAATTTTTGATTTGTAAGTATTTCGGCGTGATAGATTGCATTGCATGTGCCTCATTCGCGTGCAAAATGTGTTGCATTATGTTTTATAATAGGGAAAATTGAAAATTTGAAATAGTGCTATTTTTATTTAGTGGCAAATTATGAAACGAGAAGCGAGAAGATGAAAACACAAAATGTCTTTACTGCTGGTTAGACGTGTAATATATTTCTCCCGTAAGTATTTATTCGTTATCGAAATCATCCCTGTTTAAAATTTATTGTCCTATAATGATGCCCGTTCTGTGCTTCTGGTTCATATCCTAGATAAGTATTTACTCGTTGGCAGTTTCTTTCTCAAGTCTCGTTCTTCTTCTTAGAAAATTTTCTTCGTACATATGCTTGTTTATCTTAATATTTTATTTGGCTTGTAACAATTTGAAACTTAAATATTCTTGGTATAGTCTTTATAGATTGTAGTCCAACTATAACTGAACAACCAACTGATTGTTGATTAGTCAGTCCACCATCCTTCTGCAATTCTATATTGGCTTTACTACAAAGCTGAATTTAGCTTTTTGATAATGGCTGTAAAAATGCTAGCTTGTCGTTGATTAGACGGTACATACTTTAAAGCAATAAGTTCCTTTTCCAAACAGTGTTTAATAAAATGATAACTGACATCAATATGTTTAGTTCTTTTGAAGTGAATACTTCTTACTAAGGAAGTAAAGCCTCACTTGTAGGTAAATGGTATATAAATTTATTAAAATTTTTATCTAAAATGATCCAAATTGGATTGAAGTGGGTACATCTATGGTACAAAAATCACACAAACGTTTTAGGACCAATCAGTCCATCATCAGGTAGAAAACCTAAAATAAGCAAACCACTGTAAAAGAGGCCAAGATGAAATTTTTGACTGTTTGAAAGTTAGGAAAATTAAAACATGTGGTTACTTACTTTAGATCCAAAGTAGTTGGAACTAGCTACATAGTTAGGTCAAAGGACCTTAAAATTACAATAATCAGGCCATTTCGGCTACAACAATGTCAACAATAAGTCGATGTTTGAAAAATTTATAAATGTAGTGGTACTATAATGTGGTCTTCATCTTGGCTTCAAATTGACATTGACAATGACATTATCAATGTCATATTTCAGTCTGTCAGTTTGAAGCCAAGATGAAGACCACATTATAGTACCACTACATTTATAAATTCTTTAAACATCGACTTATTGTCGACATTGCTGTAGCCGAAATGGCCTGATTATTGTAATTTTAAGGTCCTTTGACCTAACTATGTAGCTAGTTCCAACTACTTTGGATCTAAAGTAAGTAACCACATGTTTTAATTTTCCTATCTTTCAAACAGTCAAAAATTTCATCTTGGCCTCTTTTACAGTGGTTTGCTTATTTTAGGTTTTCTACCTGATGATGGACTGATTGGTCCGAAAACGTTTGTGTGATTTTTGTACCATAGATGTACCCACTTCAATCCAATTTGGATCATATTAGATAAAAATTTTAATAAATTTATTTACCATTTACCTACAAGTGAGGTTTTACTTCCTTAGTAAGTTTTTTATTATGGTATACAGCCAATGAGAGAAATCTTTTCCTTTATATTTTTTTTTGAATACTTCTTATCGTTCGGTATAGAATGTTGGCGGTTTTAAAATCATCGTATTGGACGTCATTCAAAAATCGTGACGCGAGAGGTTAGCTTGCGGTTACGCCTCGCGGTATAGATACGTTACATATAGACGGAGAGGCAGCGCTGAAAAATCTCTTTAAATTTACTAAAGCTAGATTTTTCACAGTTGATTACTGTGATTGTGTAGAGAAACATACTACGGTCGGTCAAGCGAAACGTAGAACAGGGATTACTGAGAGGGTATCAAAGTTGCTTTCCTACGAAGGTAATTAAATCCATTTACTAATAGTCTAGGCGCCAGAGGGGTCACCGTGTCATATTCAATTCTGATGGACAAACTCAACGGTTTCTTATGGATTTTTGGCTGCTGATTACGAATTTTGAGGGGGATTTCGATCCGAGTGGTCAAAAAATTGTTATAAACAATTAAATTGTTTATAAATTGTTTATAAGGCTCTGGCTCATAAACTAAAAAAAATGAAAGTAATGTTTCAAATAAAATTTGTTTCTTAATAAAAAACCAAGAAAAAACCGTTTACTAAACTTAAATCTAACAATTATAACTCAAGATATTGTAAAATTAGTGCACAATGCAAATTGCAAATTGCAAAATAAGTATTTTTCGAAGCTTTATCGATCGTAACTCGGCTTCTGCGCATGCAAATGAGTCTTAGAAGGTATCGCTTTAAAGCTTAATTAACAGGCTTTGAAACAAAGTTTGTTAAATTACTTGATCTTCATTTGTTTTAAAGTTATACCCGTTTGAAATTACAATTTTCTTAAAAAAATTGTACATTCATTTGTTTATAAGGGTTTCAAGCAAATTTGAGCTATAAACATTTATACTTTAATGAACAATAATGATAGAAAAACTCAAAAGGAACAATTTGAGGTTATGAAAATGTTCATAAGTTTATTTTTGGCCAAGATGTCGATATTTTAATGACGCGCGCTATGAGGCGCAAGATCGGCTCACCGCGTAAAGGTTCACGCGCTAACTTCTCGATGCAAATTATAATTTCTATGTATACATACGTAATCTTCATTTTTCATTTTTGAAGATCCTAATAAAATTTTATCATATAATTCTTATAATTAAATCATCATACTGTACCTCGTAACACCTTTCATTCTATTTACTTTGTCTTCTATTTTTTGCACTAAATGAGAAAAAAACATTAAAAACTAATATTTCAGAAGTATAACTAAAAAGTAAGTTGATATTATTTATTAGTACTATTTTTACAAACATTTTTTTCATGCATCTGCAAATCTGCATAGAGATATACAGGGAATATCAGCTTTTTTACATCTGCATAAGTTCTTAGCCAAATTTTAACAGTTACATGGTGGTACAAGTCTGTTCTTGTAGGCAGTGAAACTAAAACTTTTTGATGCTTCAGAGTCTAATTATCTACATGATATCCATATAAAGTGGATCTAGTTCTTTTGCAGCATCATCAAGGCCCGTCAATTGTGTGTATGCCGCCACATCATAAATTCTCGTTTTATATGCAATGATGATGCTGCAAAAGAACTCGATCCATTTTTATATGGATATCACATATTGGCTCATTTGCTTGCGTAGAAGCCGAGTTACGATCGATATAGCGTCGAAGAATACATACTTACTTGACTGTGAGCCAATCTTGCGCCTCATAGCGCGCCATTAAAATATCGACATCTTAGCCAAAAATAAACTTACGAACATTTTCGTAAGCTCAAATTGTTCCATTTGAGTTGTTTTATCATTATTGTTAATGAAAGTATAAATGTTTATAGCTCAAGTTTGCTTGAATCCTTTATAAACAAATTAATGTACAATTTTTTTGAGAAAATTATAACTTCAAACGGGTATAACTTTAAAACAAATGAAGATCAGATAATTTAACAAACTTTGTTTGGAATCTTCTTAATTAAGCTTTAAAAGGACACCTTATAGGGCTCATTTTCATGCGCAGAAGCCGAGTTACGATCGATAAAGCTTCGAAAAATACTTATTTTGCAATTTGAAATTTGCATTGTGCACTAATTTTACAATATCTTGAGTTCTGATTGTCGGATTTAAATTTAGTAAACGGTTCTTTCTTCGTTTTTTATTATGGAACAAATTTTATTTAAAACATTTTTTTCTATTTCTTTTAGTTTATGAGCCAGAGCATTATAAACAATTTATAAACAATTAAATTGTTTATAACAATTTTTTGACCACTCGGATCGAAATCCCCCATCTAAATTCGTAATCAGCAGCCAAAAATCCATAAGAAACCGTTGAGTTTGTCCATCAGAATTGAAAATGACACGGTGACCTCTATTTGGCGCCTAGACTATAAGGCTGAAAATCAGTATACACATTCTAAATTGAATATAAATAAAAGTTATTATAGTCAGTCAGCTGTAAGATGGGACAGAGCCGGTCGGTCGCCCCCAATGAATGTACAGAGAGTTATTCACTAACAGAATTAGAAAAAAATGTAAATTACAAAAGTTATTCGATTTTTTAATTATGATTTTTTGACATATATATCGTACTAGTGACGTCATCCATCTGAGCGTGATGACGTACTCGACTATTTTTTTAAATGAGAATAGGGGTCGTGTGCTAGCTCATTTGAAAGGTTATTCAATTCTCTATACAGTACTATAAACACTAAGATTATTAAATATAGTAATGAAACACAGACATACTCACAATCATTTAATTATACTTTGACGACCGGTTTCGATCTCTACAATATACAGATCATCTTCAGGTCGGCGTTACAAGTAGTTAAATGCTACAATAAGAGAAAACTTGTGTTAGAACAGTGTCTGATTGAAGAGATGTTAATAGAAAGCCAAATTTAAAAATTTTAAAAAAATTTTTTATATAAATTTTTTGAAATAAAGGTTTGCAACTGTTGACATTTCAGAATATTGGTATATACAAAGGCACACCTATGAGTAAAAATGCTCATAGGCATGTATGTGCAAATGGGTGCATACAGTTTGTGAATTTGTTGAGATTAAAATTTTTTAACCATTAAAAAACAAAATAAACATAAGCTGACTTAAATATGCTTCCAAATTCAAAGTAGTAATAATGAAGGAGATAGTAATATTGTTCTAATCTACTTACATGCCGTTACAAGGATTGCGTTGCAACTTAGTTGTTGTCATATTAGTACGTCCAAATTATGCTAATTGGTTTGTTGGGATAGTGATAGGGTAAACAGACATGTTACGTAGGTTAAAACATAGTAAGATTTCGAATTTAATCTGTTTACCCTATCACTATCCCAACAAACCAATTAGCATAATTTGTACTAATATGACAACAACTAAGTTGCAACGCAATCCTTGTAACGGCATGTAAGTAGATTAGAACAATATTACTATCTCCTTTATTATTACTACTTTGAATTTGGAAGCATATTTAAGTCAGCTTATGTTTATTTTGTTTTTTAATGGTTAAAAAATTTTAATCTCAACAAATTCACAAACTGTATGCACCCATTTGCACATACATGCCTATGAGCATTTTTACTCATAGGTGTGCCTTTGTATATACCAATATTCTGAAATGTCAACAGTTGCAAACCTTTATTTCAAAAAATTTATATAAAATTTTTTTTTTTAATTTTTAAATTTGGCTTTCTATTAACATCTCTTCAATCAGACACTGTTCTAACACAAGTTTTCTCTTATTGTAGCATTTAACTACTTGTAACGCCGACCTGAAGATGATCTGTATATTGTAGAGATCGAAACCGGTCGTCAAAGTATAATTAAATGATTGTGAGTATGTCTGTGTTTCATTACTATATTTAATATGGACTCACATATGCAACCCATTCAATTTTTACTAAGATTATTATTTATATAGGGTGTCCAAAAAAAATTTGATTTATTAATTAAACAATTAATTTAATTTAAAAAAAAAATTTGGACACCCTGTATAATTTTCCAAACCATTTTCTAATTTTCTGGATTGATCTATTTTTCTTTATTTCAATCTCAGGGTCCCAACACTCGTTTAGAAGACAACCGAATTATTTAAATGCCTGGCTTGTTCGATTTCTTCTCCAGCTACATATTATATCTTTGCGTTTAGTACTTATAATCATTGTTCTTGTTGATATTTATTTTCAAACTCAAATCTTTACCTGCATGAGTTAGATCATTTAAAGTTTAGTATAGAGTTAGTGTTAGCTTATTTTTTAGTTGACAATGTTCTAACGATATTCTTTATTTTCAGGTAAATGCTGCACATTTTCTTTTTGACAGAAAATTGTTAAACTGGTAAGATTGCATTTTTCAGTTATTTAAAACTGATTTAGTAAAGTAGTTGGTAAAGTATTTTATTTATTTAACACTTTTGTGATTACCCAGAACAGTATGTATTGTCCGTCCGCTATAACTTTTCCCATGCGGTACGATTAATTTTCAATCAAATTAAGTTAAAACAGAAAGTGAAACGTACGCCGATATGTGTAATATACAGGGTGTTTCATTAATAATTGTCCATACAGTAACTAGAGAAACCTTAGCACTAAATACGAAGATTTAACCTAAATCACTTAAATAAAATGTGGTTCCTTACCGAGTTACAGGGTGCTTTATCTAAAAATTATTTTTGCTCAGCATTTTGAAACTATTCGTCGTATCACTACCATACTTGGCAGAAAGTGCGACTACTAGACACCCTACTAATTTATGATAAACAAACTTTTCTAGCTACTACCAGAGGCGTACGACAGGGGATGGTGAATTGTTGACCCTGCCCAAATTGTACACCACTGGAGGAATTACTATTTTAGTGCCATTTTTAGATTCTCCAATACTTTCTACGTAAATAATATACTCTTCAGTGGTAACGATTAAGTCATTAGTTTTCGAGATATTTGAAGTTAAATATTAATCGGCACAGTTATTTTGATTATTTTATGATATAATTCATATGATAAAAATTTAAAAATTATTTGTACCCAGTACTTTAAAACTATTTGGCGTATCCTTATCATACTTGGCAAAAAGTACAGGTACTGTGAATCGTACTAAATTAAGATAAATTAACGTTTCTAGCTACTACCAGAGGCGTACGACAAGGGATAGTGGCTGGTTGACCCTTCCCAAATTCTACGCCGCTGACGAAATTGCTATTTTAGTGTAATTTTTTGATTTTGCAATACTTTTTATGTAAATAATGTATTCTTCATTCGTAACGATAAAATGATTATTTTTCGAGATATTTGAAATTAAAAATGAAGCGACACAATGCATTAATCTAAATAACCGTGTCTTTTCATTTTTAACTTCAAAAATCTCGAAAACTAATGACTTAATCGTTATGAATGAAGAGTATATTATTTGCATAGAAAGTATTGTAGAATACAAAAATTGAACTAAAACAGCAATTTTGCCAGTGGCGTAGAATTTGGAAAGGGTCAACCATTCACTCTCCCCCGTCGTACGCCTCTGGTAATAGCCAGAAACGTTTGTTTAACATAATTTAGTAGTTTGTACAGTATCTATACTACCTGTCAAGTATGAAAAGGATACGTCGAATAGTTTTAAAGTGCTGAACAAAAATAGTTTTTAAATTTTTAGATAAAACACCCTGTAACTCAGTAAGCAACCACATTTTATTTAAGTGTTTTAGGTTAAATCTTCGTATTTTGTGCTAAGGTTTCTCCAGTTATTATATGGACAATTATTAATGAAACACCCTGTATAGTATATAGTATACAAAATGTATATACACATCGACGTTCGTTTCAATTTATGTTTTGACTTAATTTGATTGAAAATGAATCGTACCGCATGGGAAAAGTTATAGCGGACGGACTATATATGTATTTACGTATTACATATTATGGGTAACACTTGGGAGGGAACACAACACTTGTATGGACAACTCAAAAAAAGCAGTTGAACATTAAAACTTTTAAATCTATATTAAGTGTATAATATAATTTGACCATGCTAAATATTTCACATTTTAATAAATGATTCGGATCTATTGAAAATAATTCACTTGGAGCAAAAATTAATTTTGTTTAAATAAAAAATGTAATTTGATTAAAAATCATGATGTTCAAATTATTATTTTTTACAAATATTTTTATAGTTACCAATAAACAACAAATACATTTTTACAAATTACATCACGAATCGTGCATAGTGTGTAGCGAGGGAATTCGCGAATTACTACGAACTACGACGAACCACGCATCGCGCATCACGAATCGCGAATCATGCACAATGTGTAGCGAGCTTTAGACACAGAACTATACTTAAACTGGCTACACATTATGCGTGATTCGCGATTCATAATGCGCGATTCGTAATGCGCGATTCACGATTCGTGGGCAGTGCACGCATAGTGTGTAGCGGCTAGTTCGTCGAGTGATTCGCGATTCGTGATGCGCGATGCGCGATTCGCGGTCAGTGCACATTAGTGCACGAATAGTGTGTAGGGTCTTGTGCGTTAAAAATCGATTCGTAAACAACATGATTCGTGTGTGCACAGTAATTCGCTCTTGTGAGCGGTAAATTAACGAATATCAAAGGCTGTGCATCAACACAAGCCGCTGATTCACCGAAATTCGCCGAAATGTACATAGTTAATGCGTCCATAACCTACGTTAATAATTTAAAACGACCACACGCCCAGATTTTGGCGGGACAGTACCGTTTTTTTCTTCTTCTTCTAAAAGTGCCTATCTTCTAGAGATGTTGGCGACCACATTGACCCATCTTATTCTATTTACGGCAGCTCGAAATAGATCAGTTGACGTTAGACCAGTCCACTTCCTAAGATTGGCCAGCCAGGATAAACGTCTACGTCCAGGGCCTCTCCTGCCCTCAATCTTGCCTTGTAGAATCAACTGCAGCAGTCGGTATTTTTCATTACGCATAATGTGGCCGAAGTAAGCCAATTTTCTGTTCTTTACGGTGTTAATTATTTCTTTGTCTTTTCCTAGCCTCTGGAGAATAGTTATATTAGTTGTGTGGTGTATATATGAGACCCTCAACATACGTCGGTAGCACCACATTTCAAACGCCTCTAACCGTTTTAAGGCATCTTCTGTCAGGCTCCAGCTTTCAACTCCGTATAGGAGGACACTAAAGACGTAACATCTAAGAATTCTTATGCGTATATTGATACTTAAAGACAAGTTGCAGAGAATTTTCTTAAGACTGTTAAAAGAGCTTCTGGCTTTTTCAATATGAGTTTTTATTTCGTAGCTATGATCCCAAGTATCCTTAATGTTGCAGCCCAGGTAGCATATTTTCTGTACTCTCTCTAGAGGTGTATTGTTTACTGTAATTTGGGCGTTTATGTTGGTGTTTTTACTAATGATCATTATTTTTGTCTTCTTACAGTTTAGTTTTAGGCCGTATTTGTTACATGCTTCTACAACATTATCCATGATCCTTTGGAACCGTTTTTTACTGGAATAAAAACTTACCGTTTCCGCTTTTTAGAAAATGTCTGTATTTCTTATTTTAGAAGTACTGTAAAAATATATTTTCTATTATTTATTAAGTATTATGGTGAATATAAAGAAATAAAAGGTACATAAAAAACGCATAAAATTCATGCAGAGTAAACTAAATTAGAGAATGTACCGAGTTTTACGAAGATTTTTTACTCTATGGTGTTTTATGGTACGGTGTGATAAATGTAATGCTGAATGTACGGTCTGATATGGTGCAAAAAACGATATTACTAAACATCTAGCGACAAAGAGGCACAAAAGATTTTTTAATGACGCCGCTTCTTCGTTTAAAATAGAACAATTTTTTCGCAGTGCTAGCAAACACTGCTAGCATTAGCGAAAGGAGTGTTTGCTTTCCACGACATAATAAAAGTTTCAGATTAATGGATTATACGTCGCAAATGATCAAAACTTTATATGACAAAAAATTTGGATATACAAGGACAAAAACCGAAGCAGTTATATGTTTTTTCACCATATTCGTTTTGACGATAGGATGCCATATCGTGAAATGGGCCTTTTCACCATATATTCCGATGCTTCCAATCACAAAGATTTAAAAAATCTTCCGACAGAAATTGTTAGACTTTTTGATCCAGAAACAGGAATTAAAATTAAAATATTAGATTTTGTTTCATTGCCGAACGAAAATTCAAAAATAATTTTTTTAAATAAGTACTCAATAAGTACTATTTTAAAAATAATAATTTGAACAATAAAATAATTGCTTACTGTGCGGGTAAAATTAACGCAAAGTTTGGTGGAAAAGCTAGAAGAGGCATCAATAACGTTTTTTCGAAACTTAACGAACATTCTACATAATAAGTATGATATTCAGACAGTATCGACGTATGTATCTGCTTCCAGTTGATGTTGAAAATATTGAAAATTAAAATAATGTACTGTGCGTTTTAAAAGGTTGAAGGATTTTTGTGAAAGCGCAGAAATCGAATATAAAAGAATTCTTGGTGAGAGCAAAGCAGGATCTTTTTCCAGCTGTAGAAAATATTTAAAGAACTGCCAAGTATATTGCAGCTCTTTTTTGAAAATGGCTTATCACAAAGGCTTCAGTTCATACACAACCAAGCTACATTATTTCACATTGCTGTGAAAAAAGGGGAAAATTTCAATTACGAAAGGGTCAATGAAATCAATAATTACGAGAGAGAATAATTATTGATAACGATTACTTTCCTTTAATTATTCGAAAACCCATCACTAGGTTGGAAGGACAAGGTCCCACTAAACTACTCGAAATATCTTGAAGACTGGACAGTTAAATTCAAATATATTAAAAATTTTCCCCATCTCATCTGGGGTCGTCCTCTTGCTCTCTTTCTTGTCCATGGTCTCCATTGTTGTATCGTGGTATTCCACCTATTGTCCGTTTGTCTGACGTTATGACCTGCGAAGCTCGATTTTAGCCTGGCTATATGTTGTCCTGCGTCTTTGACTTTTGTTTTATTTCTTACCCAGTTGTTTTTGCTTTTTGTCTGTTAATTTTACTACTAACATTGCTCTCTCCATGGCTCTTTGTGTCTTCATTATTTTATCCATGTTTGCTTTGATCGAGATCCATGTTTGGCATGCGTATATGAGAATTGGGAGTATGCACTGGTCAAATACTCTTGCTTTTAAGTATTGTTGTATTTTTTATTCTTTAGGGCCCATTTTAATGTCCCAAATCCTGCCCAGGCTTATCTGGCCCTACTTTCTACCTCCGCTGTTTGGTTTTCCTTATTTATTTTTATTATCTGTCCCAAATATATATAATCATTAACCGCTTCTATTGTGGTGTCATTTAGTATTACGTTTCTATTATCTTGTGTTTGTCATTGTTTTTGTGTTGGCAAAATTCATTTTTAGACCTATTTGTTCGGATTCATTTGCATATTTGCTTGCAATTCCATATGATGGATAAAATTTATAAGGAATTATGCCCGTAGGTAAAGTATGACATTACCATCACGTGGGGTGTAAAGTGAGTTGTTTTGTCTCTACATGCAGACAGTTAGATGGCAACAATCAGTTGATGCTGAAACTAACTGATCTAACTGTCGTCATGTAGAAACAAAACAACTCACTGTATATCCCACGTGATGAGAATGTCATACTTTGCCTAAGGGAATAATTCCTTATAAATGTTATCAATCCTATGAAATTTCAAGCAAATATGCATTTATAATATAACTATATAACATTTAAAGGGTTCTCATCCTCGTATTTCTTTGGTGGCTCAGCTAGCATTCAACTTCTTTATTTTTTAACACTGATGATGATTTTTTAAGCAAATCGAAAACGTTGTGTTATGTAACCCTTAATGGTATTTTAATAAAAAAATGTATACCTTTTACAAAGAATTTTTAAATAACATGTTTGTGATTGATGGTATACAGCCAGCTTCAGGAAAAATTCTTTCTTTTCCTTGTTGACTTCTGAATTTATCTAATAGCAAAACATTTTTCGAAAAATAATCTTTTTGATGAGGCGTCATCGGTAAAAAATCGTTACAGATAAATTTTTTTTAAAATGTTGGTTGTCTGCAAATGTGGAAGCAGACAAAAAATGAACCGAGTTATTCCTTCATTTCAAAAAGAATAATGTTCCTTGTCAAAATATTTTGAAAATTGAGGAATTCGCGCCTTTAATTCCCAGAACAAATACAATAACAGAACGTGTTTTTCTAGTATCAATAATTATGGACAACTGAAAAAATGCAGTTGAATATTAAAACTTTAAAATCTATATCAACTGTACAATATAATTTGACCAATCCATGCGAAATATTTCACATTTTAATAAATGATTCGGATCTATTGCAAAGCATTCACTCGGATCAAAACTATGTTTGATAGTTTGATTGTCTATTTTTTATACAAAAAAATCATAATTTTGTTTAAATAAAAAATGTAATTTGATAAAAATCATTATGTTTAAATGATTATTTTTGACAAAAATTTTTTGTTACTGATTAATAACAAATACATTTTTATTAAATTACTATGAACTAAAACAAATTGGACGAATCACGCATCTCGAATCGCGAATCGTGCATAGTGTGTAGCGAGGGAATCTCGAATTACTACGAACTACGCATCGCGCATTACGAATCGCGAATCACGCATAATGTGTAGCCATACTTTACAGACACAAGCACGAAATCGATATGTGCTTTTTATATGTAATTTTAGTTAAAATTTTTTGGCGTAATTTGGGGTAACTTGAGACACTTTTTAACTTAAACCTGAAATTTATTACATACCGAGAAAAAATTAATGTTCAAAAACTATTTGAAAACATTAGTCGCATAGGTAACTATGATATGTTTATAGAATATTTCTGTTTATTTTGTCGTAAGTAGTTTTTTTAATTTTTTTTGTCTGTCTCAAGTTACACACTAGAATGGGGTAACTTGAGACAGCCGTATAAATTCAACAAGTGACTCAAATTACGCCTTGATAGAGTAACTTGGGACACCGAAAATATAATTATAAAGTGTTTCGTTAAATTGAGACATTCAGAATATTTTTTTGGGTTAATAAAAAAGACAGAGAGCTCAAAGCTTTTATTTAAAAACAATTAATTACAGCAATTTTAGTTCGGGTACTGAAAAAATACCTCTATTATTTAGGGCTTTAGGCGGTTTAATACCACCTACAATGTCCTGCCAGCAATAATACAGTTCATCCTTAGGTTTGGGCAATTTCCAGTTTTCCCGTGAAGTCTTTGTCATTGCACTTATTATTGCGCCTTTTTTGCCAATCTTTTCAATTACCCCAGGATAAAAATTTGAGTCGTAACTAACTATGACAATGCATCCAACTTGTTTAATTATTGCCGTTATTTGCTGCAGATGATGTTTTTCCTGATAAGAGTAAATATTATCCTGGTCATTAGTATTTTCAGTAATATTGTCTTCAATATTGTCAATCTGTTTTGCTTGAAATGAATCCCAGTCATCATCTGAACTGTCGTCAAATACAACCTCATTGCAACTGTCTTCGTCACTTTCACTAGACAAAATTACTTTACTTGTCTTTTGCCTTTTCTTACTGGATGATGGTTTTTCTTTATTTTTTTCCATTAATTGGCGTCTTTTCTTTTTTTCTGGCTTTGGTTTGTCTCCCAAAATTACTATATCCTCTTCACAGATTCCTCTACCAGCAGGAACATTCAATTTCTTTTTCTTTTGTTTTCTTAAACCATCTGTCTCTTTCCTTCTACATTCCTCTAAATATTCTTGAAATGTAGTTACCCCGGCAACGGTATTCTCACTTTCTTTGCCATCCTCTACTGCCTGTTTACTTGGAAGCCTCTTCAAGACCTCTCCTCGATTTAGTGAAATTAATCCTGCTCCTTTAAATCAACTTATTACGTTTTGTGAAAGATTTTTCTCTCCCATTGCCTCCAGATATTTTTTTAATAAACGAGGAAATGTATCTTTTGGCACAGTTCCACGATTTTTTGTTTTCCAAGAATCTAAAGTTTCACGCCACTTAATTTTAAGTGGGCGGAAAAATGCGACATCTAACGGCTGAGTAAGTCCAGTGCTATTTGGGGGAAGTAGGATGAAGATTATGTTGTTTTTTTTACATTCCTCTACTATTATATATGGGGATATATGGCTCGCCAAATTATCCCCAATCATTACTTTTTTCTCTTCTTTATCTTGCTTCGAGAAATAAGGCAAGGCAATTTTTCGAAACCAATCTTCGAATATCTCCAAAGTGAACCACCCACTCTTACTTCTATTATAAACTGTCCCCTTAGGGCCATGTTCGGTCCAGGTATTATAAAGATTCTCAGCTTTGTATGTTACATATGGAGGGAGAAGTGTCCCGTCTCCGGCAGCGGCAAACATTACAGACGTACTTGACTTAGAAAAATCAATAATCCTTTCAGGATGTCGACACCCTCTTCTTTAACTTTTCAAAGTAAATATTTATGGCGTTATGGTCGACTTTGGCTCGAGATCTCTTTATGTTTTGGCACATTTTATTACTCAAAGTGTTCTGGTGATGCTTCAAGAAAGACATGACAAAATCTCTACCTGGCATGTTGTTTTTAAATCTATGTTCATTTCTTCCAGAACGGTCGAGGAATGCTTTGACAATGAGTCTAATATCGTATAGTGTGAGAGGAAAGCCCCAACCCCCAGCTGAACATAGACACATTACTAAAGCATTTTGGTCAACTTCATTTAAAACAAATGGTCTACCGACCTTTCCTGCGTTCTTTCCATTTATTGCTCTATTTATAGAACATCGTGGTATTCCAAATTTTTCTTCGGCTTTCCTCAAAGAAATCCCGGACCTAACAGCTTCCACTGCTTTATGAAGTTGCTCCTCCGAGAAATTTCGGTATTTTCTAGATCCCAAAATTCTTTTTTGGGTTCGAACCATACCTGAGCCTGAAACAATAATGAAAAAATGGTAAGTAGATAGGTAAGTAGGTAGGTAGGTAAGTAGGTAGGTTAGAAACTAGTTTTTACAGTATCTAATTTGTGGTGGGGTAACTTGAGACAGTTGTCTCAAGTTGACCAACCAAGGTCAGGCTGAGAATTCATATTTTATAGCAGCCATAAACTTCGCAACGCCGCAATGAAATTTACGGCACACCAATATTAATATTAGAGGTTACGTTTTCTACAACAATTGCTTGTTTTCGGATATTAGTCATAGAATTATTATATAAGTTATGTACTATATGAAATTTGGCAGTTTTAAAGTTGACGTTTATTAAAAAATTATCAACTTACCTTAGATAAGACAAAAGAATTTAATTACTAACGGTCAACAACCACACGTTTGCTACCTTTTGCTATCAAAACAACACTAACAATGTTAACCGGGATGCCAAATCGACGAAAAATAATAGTGTCTCCAAATTGTCTCAAGTAACCCCATCGTCTCAAGTTACCCCAAATTACGGTACCTTAGGTCAAGTGACTTTCTTCGAAAAATTATTTTCTCCAGATAATGTCTTTTTTGATATTCGAAAAGATTCTTCGTCTTTCTTCTTTATTCCTAGGCGAATCTTCTATTCTAGGCCTGTTTAAACTTCATCTACCTACATACATCAACATCAACGTTTCGATTGTCACCCAATTTTTTTCGGCCTATGACTTCTTCGTCCCTTAGGCGACTTATCTCGAGCGATTCTTATCATTCTTCTTTCTTGCATTTTGCTAATATGTTCACTCTACTCTTTCTTCCTGTTTTTAGCACGCGACCATTAATATCGTGTATCGCACATGAATTTATTATGTATTCACTTGTTTCTCTGTCTAAAACAGTGTTTCCTAACCTTTTTTTTGCCGTGCCGCACCTTAACTTTTTTTTTAATTATTATGCCTCCCAACATAAAAATGTTTCTATATTAATTTATTATTATTTTTTTCCTTGCATTACGCATCAACTACGCAGGCTTATTAGCGTATATCAATTGTGTTACAAAATTATAAATTAAAAATAGATGTTTTCAATCCTAATAGCGACATTAATAATATTGCAAAATATTAAAAATATTACTAAAAGATTTTTAAATTGAAAACTTATTGGTCCATTCCCCTGGTGACACCTCCATGGCTTCTAAAAATTGCAATCCGGGTGGATGCTGAAGCGAAGAAGGCAAGAGGGAATTCAAAAAACTTACAATTCACGACCCCGTCTGTTCAGCTGGTAAATTCCAACGGAAAATGGACCTAGTTACTCAAAGGAGTAAAGACCAATATAAAAATAAAATAAAATACCATTTTTATTCAGTTGCAATGCGAAGGCAAAACAATAGTATCGTTCGCGGTAACGATTCCGTACTTGTCCAGGACAACTTCGCATGCGCACTTTAAAAATCGCATGCGCACTTTAAAAAAGAGAACGCTCTTTTTTAAAGTGCACATGCGAAGTTGTCCTGAAAAAGTACGGAATCGTTACCGCGAACGATACTATTGTTTTGCCTTCGCATTGCAACTGAATAAAAATGGTATTTTATTTTATTTTTATATTGGTCTTTACTCCTTTGAGTAACTAGGTCCATTTTCCGTTGGAATTTACCAGCTGAACAGACGGGGTCGTGAATTGTAAGTTTTTTGAATTCCCTCTTGTCTTCTTCGCTTTCAGGTCGGTGTGTAGGGTTTTTATGTTCTCTTCTGCGTTTGGGTTATTAGGTGCATTTTTTGCCATTTTGTCTACAACCTCGTTACCATCGATTCCAATATGTGACGTTACCCAAATAAAATAAAATTAACTTTAATATTCATATTTTCTGCATGTTTTAGTCCCTTTTTAATAGAAAGTAGCAGTGGATGATCACAAATTTCTTATTTTTGAGATTGTTTAAGCCGTAATAAATGGATTTTCCTTCTCTTAGTGCTCTAATATGTAAAGACACAAATAACGATCTATATAACCCTTTTCCAATAATCCCCTTGTCAACTTGTTATTTCAACTCACTAAATCCATATACATTTATCTAAAAGTTAAACAAGAAAACCGTGACTTACTCGAGGCCGTCGTCGCATTTCCATTTTCTATTCAACGAACTTTTCCAGCAACACTAAAATCTTGTTCGCGTCAGACGTTTATACGGAATGCTGGAAAAACAAAAGGATCGTTTTTCCTGATCAAAGTTGCCAGCGCTTAAAACTGAAAAAGACAAATGGAAGCTGAAGACAAAACAAAATCCGTGGAAAAGTAGGGATTGAGAAACTATCAGACTTACGGATCGAAGTTTGTGTAATACTTTTTTTGATACTTTCAGTAGTTGTTTGAAAAGAATTGTGTCAACAGTTGGTAATTCGAATGTTTGAAGAGAACTGCAAAAATGTCGGGAAATTGGAATTATTCATGTATATCCTTGGGACGTCTTTTGTTATCCTTATAATATGTGCTATTTGTTATATTCTTTTATTAAATATTGTGCTCATATGGGATTGGCCAAAGTTGATTGTAATGTAAATCGTTTTCAAAATATATTCATATTAAAGAAATTGTATTAAAACTGGTAAGTTCGAAACCAGATGGACTGTCCAAAAACGTTCTTTCTGGACAAATATTATAACCGATTTGGGTTTTTAATTAAATTTTTTAATTAAATACTTATACGAATTACAACAAAAGTTTGTTACAACTAAATGATATTTTATACAACCAAGTCCCGCGAACTATCCAGACAGACATTTTGGCGGAATTTATGCAATTTATCAAATAATAAATAGTACATGACATATTTGATCAAATTATGAATTAATTTTTCACACAAATTTTTCAAAATTATGTTCTACTACTATGTTCTGTTGTTCTGTATGAAAATCTACAAAATCTACATCCATACATTTTGCATACAATCGCAAGTATTGAAACAGCACTTCTACCTGCCATTTCCACCCCCTTTTCACGCGGTAAATGTTTTGAATGGAACATTTAGTTTCCGTGGTGTGCTTCTAACCCTAATCGGCTTACCGCTATTGAATAAGGCGCTATATGACAATCGGATTCTTATTAAGCCGTTTACCTGCATGTGAAGCCATCGTGGTTCTTGTAGCTGACAACAGTGGCGGTTCCTTCATAAGTGCACATGTGCACGTGAACTCCCCACAATAATTTTCATACAAATATTTATATGTAAAATTTTCATTCAATAATATTTTTACGTAACTATACAATAATTGAAATCACAAATCCGAGCAGTTAATAAGTCATCATTCCCTTTGCCATTGTCCCTATGCGGAGTCGGCTTCCCTAATTGTATTTCTCCAAAAGTTTCTATCTTGAGGCATATCAACATCAGTCCCCTTTACCGACAAGTCCTGCCTAAGCGTCTCCCCCCAGGTCATCTTTGGTGTACCTCTCCTACTTCTTCCAGGAATTCTTCGTATTGGGTGATTAACGTCTCGACGTTGAACATGACCAAACCGTCTGAACCTATGCTCCGTCATTTTGGCATCAATTGGTGTCACCTCTAGACTTCCCCTAACATGCTCATTCCTAATATTATCCTTTTTTGTCACTCCACTTATCCATCTAAGCAATTTCATTTCTGCCACATGCATTCGTTGTCCCTTTTTTTTAACTGCCCAACATTCAGTGCCATACATCATAGCCGGTTTTAGGGCTGTTTTATAGAATTTTCCCTTCAGCTCCATTGGAATTTTTCTGTCACACAACAAACCACCCGCTTCCTTCTATTTCATCCACTACTACTACTACTATCGGTTTACAGCGTTCCCCGACGCCTTCCGACTCATAACCGCCATCGCCATTCTTCTCTGTTTAACCATAGACCTGGAGCGGTTTCTCTTTCCTATAGTGCTTTTTTAATTCCCTCCTTCCAGCTTCTTCTCGGCCTTCCTCTTTTTCTTCTCCCTTGTGGTGTCCATGCCAAAATCTGCTTAGGGATCCTGTCATCTGGCATTCTCTGTATATGGCCGTACCATACTAGTTGTTTTGTTTTTATGTCATCAATTATTGTATGTGTGACTCCCATCATTTCTCGTATTCTCTCATTTGGTATCCGATCTCTTCTTGATTTGCCTGCTGCTCTTCTCCAGAAGTCCAGTTCTGTTACTAGTAACATTTTCTCCGTTCTTTGTTTCAGTGGCCAAACTTCACTGCCATATGTGATTATACTTTAAGTATGCTATTGTATATGAGCTGTTTGTTCGCTTTAGATATTGTCTGGTCCCACAGAGTGGCGTTCATCATGGATATGGCTTTCCTACCCTGTAGGTTTCTGTCTTTTATAGCAGCGTCGAGTGTTCCATCTTGAGTTATCTTCATGCCCAGGTACTTGTATTCATCGCAGTGTTTAATTGGTATGCTATTGTATATGAGCTGTTTGTTCGCTTTAGATATTGTCTGGTCCCACAGAGTGGCGTTCATCATGGATATGGCTTTCCTACCCTGTAGGTTTCTGTCTTTTATAGCAGCGTCGAGTGTTCCATCTTGAGTTATCTTCATGCCCAGGTACTTGTATTCATCGCAGTGTTTAATTTCTACCCCATCGTCGAATGTAATGGACTGCTTTGTTCCTCCAATACACATGGCTTCAGTTTTCTTAATGTTGACTTCGAGACCCCATTTGTTATATTCTTCTATTAGCTTCCGCGTCATGTAACTTACGTCGTCATGATCCTGAGCAACAGAATTTGGTCATCAGCGAAACATATAGTGTATAGTGTTGTGTCGTCATTGAGAGGGATTCCAGATTGGGATTGTTCCAGATAAATTTTAAAGAGGGTAGGCGAAATACAACAACCCTGCTTCAATCCTTTCGTTACCTTAAATCCCTCAGACATCCTTGATCCAGTTTTAATTTTTAGGTGGTCTACTGTGGACCGCCCAGCTCTACAGGCAGCTTGCTCCTCTGCTTCGTAATCTCTATAGTCATTTTCTATTTTGTTCTTAATAAGTTTCCCATACACCCTACTTATTGTGCTGTTTATCGCAATTCCTCTGTAATTTTCACATTGATTCTTGCTGCCCTTTTTGTGGATGGTTGACATGATAGATAATTTCCATTCTTTTGGTAATTAGGCACCATTTAAGCAGTCTTGGAAAAGTTTTCTTAGCTGTTCTTGAAGTTTGTCTGTACCGGTTTCCACTAATTCTGCAGGGATGTCACCAGGACCAGGGGATTTTCCATTTTTCAGGGATTTGGTTATTTCTTCCATCTCTGATTTACTTATTTGTAATGGTGATGAATTTATATGTATACCTTTCGTGTTGTCTTCTATGTTAACAAATTCTGGTCTTTGTTCTGTTAGTAATTTTCTGAAATATTCTTCCCATTTTTCCGTTGTTATATTTCATCCATCCAACCCTAATTATACATATTGCATGCATCTCCATCTCTCTATTTCCCCATTACTCTGTAATACCGATGCTAGGTACTTAAAACTCTCACTTTTCACAATCATTTCACCATCCGAAGATATCATTTTATTTTTAGTAACTCAATCTTTAAATGAACATTCCAAATTTTCTGTCGTTGTCCTACTAAGTTTTAAACCATTTCCTCAAGAGCTCTCCACTGTTCCAGTTTTTGTTCTCAGTCGCCTTCACTATCTGCTACCAACACCACATCATCAGCATACATTAATCATCAGGGAATGTTACCCTGTAGTTTCGCTGTTATCTGGTCCAAAACTAATGAGACTAAAAATAAGAACTAAGTACCGAGCTCTGGTGCAATCCTACTTTCCCATTGTTAATTACGAATGTATCAAAATGCAAAAGTCGGGATTATAAACGATAATTTAAAATGAATATTTATGAAAAAATGACTATTTGTGTGGGTGTCCTACTAGCAATACGCTCTCTACTGTTTTCCGTGTTTCCTACCTATTTGGTGATGAGTTGATGAGGAATCAGAATGGACAAAATACGTCGTTAAAAACTGAACTGGAAATTGAGTCCGATTAAATTCAGTGTAAAATAGAACATCAGAACGGCTGTGAGAGACACGGTAAGGTCACGCGGTCCGCTAAGATCACAGCACTGTGAGACAGATGCTCAGGGCCGCGCCAAGGCTTTCAAGCGCCCGGGGGCAAGTAATTTTAGGCGCCCCTTTCCTCCTCCCCTTGTAAGTAGTTTTTTGCAACTTAGTGAATAAGTCCATTTACTCACGGTTTTTGCTCCGGATTTTAAGGCAGCGCTTGGATTGAAATGAAATTTGGCATAAGCGTAGCTAACATATCAAAGAGAAAAAGTGATATTGTGCCGATGTGTGCTTTTGCTCTGAGGGTGAGTTTTACCCTTCTCGGGGGTGAAAAACTATACGTTTAAAATAAGTACGGAAATGGATAAACTGACTAATTCTAAGCCACTTTTGTTCTATAGAGTTTTTTCACTAAGTCAATACTTTTCGATTATTTGCGAGTGAGTATGTCCATTTTTCAACAAAAAAAACACATTTTTCGCAAATAACTCAAAAAGTATTTTATCGAAAAAACATTATTAGCAAAAATATAGCTTATAAAAAAGTGAAAAAAAAATAGTGTATGCATGAAGTCAGTAGACCCAGATGAAGCAGAATTGTAGCTAATGAAAACTATACTCCATCTAATTTACTTACCGTTGCACGTCATCCGCGTCATAGCCCGAAACGTCACATGATACCAACACGAAATATTTAGGCGGTAGGTGTGTTCTTTTTTAGAATCACTTTGCCGAGTACACTGGCGTTACACCCACTAGGCATATTTTATTATATACGCGTAGAAATAATATTTAAAGACTTCTATTAATGTTAACTTAAAGAAATACACAATAATATGTTTCATTTAATTTGTATAAATGGATTATAAAGCGTTTTTATGAAGCACATTCGTTCGGAATACACTGTCACTATAATCGAACGAAGGTGATATTTGGGCATAAATTGGTAACATTTATTTGACAGTTGCGGTGATGACACTTCATATTTGTTTATATTCTTTACTATAAGTATGTGTTTCATTATATTTACTGTTTTTATTATGTACTTTAACGTAAGATTATTACCTAATTCTGGTTTTCTATTTCTAAAGTTTTTATTTATTGACATTGAATATTAATTTGTTTTGCTGTATAATCCACTTCCGCAAAAATTGTGTGATGTATTTGATTTAAAATGAATTCAAGAATTTTTTGTAATTGGGCAACAATGTCAACTTAGATCTCTAATGTAAATAATGACGTGCAACGGTAAGTAAATTAGACGCACTGTAGGTTCTTATTCGTCAAATTCCAAATCAAATACCTATTTCAACGAGAAATAAACAAAAAATGAAGTACTTTTCGGGGTAAACTCATTACAACTAAGTTTCATCGGTTCAAAGTGCTTTTAAAAAAAAATTGGTTTTAAAGTAATTTTTTTTTTATTTTGAAAAAATTACATTTTTTTCAAAAAAACTTAAATTATTAGTGATACCAAAAATCTCAAATAGTAAAAAATGTACGTTTTGCTTTTCTTAATATTTTGAATTTTTTGTTTTTCTGTAAGACAAAAATTGGTTGATCAGCGGCAAAAAAATGTAAAACAGTGGAATTTTGAGAATCAACACCGATTTTAATGAAAATTTGGATTTAAGCTCGGTTGATCCTCTTCTTCAAAATCTACGCTATGCCGAACCGGGCTTTTGCCCTGGGGGTGAAAACGACCCCATCTAGGGAATGAAAATGTTTCAATCAAAATAACTATGGAAGAATGGAAGTCGTTATATTGACCAATTCTGAGTAAATTTTGTTTATAAATTATTTTTGCAAAGTTGATATTTTCCAAGTTATTAGCGATTGAAACTATGCATTTTTCATTGAAAAAACTCACGTTTTATGACCGTTTTTCATGAATAACTTATATTTTTTTAATGACCTATAAAAGGTGTCTCTTGTTTTCCCAAAAAAATTTCACCACATTCGAGTTATTTGAGATTGAAGGTTCTCATAATTCGGTTCTAATAATCCAAAAAAATTTTATAGAATAAAATTTACTCAGAATTGGTCAATATATCGACTTCCATAGTTATTTTGATTAAAAATATTTCCATCCCATAGACGGGGTTGTTTTCACCCCCAGGGCAAAAGCCCGCTTCGGCGTAGGGTAGATTTTGACAAAGGTTAAAATCTACCCTACCCTGAAATTGACCTTGATTCTCAAAATTTCACGAGAAGATGTTGATTGGACAGATTGGACTATAAGACATGGCTGTTCAAAATTTGCATACTCTCGTGATTAGGGACTCGTTCAAGCCGTTTCAACTACAGCCCTTTCAAAAATAACCACTTTGAACCGACGAAACTTACAGATAATAGAAATAATACATAAGTAAAGTAAATTGTCGATCAAAGGGTTGATAAGGAGTCCTAGGGGGTGGTTAAGGTTGCCGAAGCCCTGGCCACACAAAAAGCCTTGGGAGATGCTCACAGTATCAGGAGAAAAATCAACAAATCCTACTTCCACGTCCTTGTCGTGATTGCTGGGCAATGCATAGCGTACAATGGGTGTGCGTTATGTAGCAGACGGAAGAGGGTGAAAGGCGAATTTCCAGCGCCTGAAAAAATGGAATATCTCGGCTAAGGGAAAAAACCCTAACAGAAAATTCTAGCCCTCCAGGTTGGGGGTTGGGCGATGGGCTAACAACTCATTCCCGTAAAATACTAAAGTTGTTACAAATCCACGCGCTATGCCTCGGATCCAGGATGGAACTTACGGAAAACGAAACAGGCTACGGAAACGGACGATGATTTTCGGAACATGGAATATTCAAGGAATCTCTACAAAACATAATATTTTTGAAGAACTAAAAATGAATCGCATAGATATCTGCGCTCTAACAGAAACAAAAAAGAAAGGAACTGGAATGGAACAAAAGGAAAACTACATTCATATCTACAGCGGAGTGAAGAAGGAGAACAGAGCAAAGTCAGGAGTATCATTTGCAATACGCAAGAAATATAAGAAAAGTATAAAAGATTGGGAATACGTAAATGAACGAATTTTAAGAGTAGGTCTAAAACTCTATAACAGAGAATTAGAAATATTTGTTGTATATGCTCCTACCGATGATTCAAACCAGGATGTAAAAGATAAATTTGAGGAAAGCCTAGCGGACACCATCTCAAAAATCAGCAACCGAAAAGAGATTATCATGAAGGGCGACTTCAATGCCAGAACTGGGTCAAAGATCAATGACGACATTGTGGGAAGATTTGGCGAAGAAACTGTTAACAACAATGGAACAAGACTTGTGGGACTATGTGAAGCGTATTCCTTACGGATAACGAATGGATTTTTTCAACACAGATCCATCCATAAATACACATGGACGCAGCCAACCCGACAATTGAAATCGATTATAGATTACGTCATCATGAAGCAGAAATCATCAATTGTGACGAAAGATGTACGAGTCTATAGAGGTGCAGAATGTGGAACTGACCACTTTTTACTCAGAGCAGATCTATACTTTCCATATATCTTGAACAACAAAATTGAAGAGACCCAGGAAGAGATTACAGAAGAACACCCGCCTCAGTACAAATACAACATCGACGCACTGAAAGATAATTCAATCTCCTTTCTTTTTAAATTAAGACTGAGCCAAAAGATAACCAATACACAGTTTAATACAAGAACAGCAGATGAAAAATATGATCGGCTAAAAACGTGCTTACATGAAGCTGCATTCGAAGCGTTAGGGGAAAAATCCTCAAATAACACTAATCACCCTTGGTTTACAGATTCTTTAAAAGAAAAGACGAGGGAAAAAAAAGAAGCATATCAAAAATGGCTCAGTACCAATTGCTCAGAAGACCGAAAAACCTACGCAAGAATAAGAATGGAAACAAAAAAAAGAAGTGATTAAAACCAAAGAAAATATGTGGCTGAAGAAATGTGAAGAAATAGACACTCTTATGGGAGGAACAAAAAGCAGAGAAGCTTGGAGAACAATATCAAATACAAGACAAAACGTACAAGAAAGATGCCAGATATCCCTTATAAGTGTAAACGAGTGGGAAACATACTTTAGAAACCTATTGCAAGAGAATAGACAGGAATATGTAAGGCAAACCATCATCGCCCCAAACAACCTGGAACAACTAGAAGATATAACTATTCGAGAACTAGAACAAACGTTAAGAGAAATGAAAAACAATAAAGCTCCTGGTCCCGGAGGTATTCCAATTGAACTCATTAAGCACAGCACGACACAGGCAAAAGAAATTTTAGTTGAAATATTCAACGGATGCCTTTCAGGCAATAGTGGCGTGCCCTCTGAGTGGAAAAACTCCATAACTACCCCTATATACAAAAAGGGTGGTAGAAAAAATTGTAATAATTACAGAGGCATTAGTGTGACCAGCTCAGTTGGAAGACTGTACGGACGAATAATAAAGAAAAGGATAGAAAAGGAGTGGCAAGATTCCGAAGAACAAAGTGGATTTAGGGCAGGTAGATCATGCACAGATAACATTTTCTGCATAAGGCAATTACTAGAAAAACGTTCTGCTAGAAATCTAGAAACTCACATGGTATTTGTAGACTTAAAAAAAGCATACGATACCGTTCCCAGAGAAAAAATGTTTGAGGTATTACAACAAACCACTTTAAATAGAAAATACATCCAAACAATAAAAGATCTCTATGCTAATGCAACAACAGCAATTAAAATTGGAACGAAACTTTCAAATACCTTTGAAACTTCGAAAGGCCTTTTGCAGGGATGCTGTCTGTCGCCCACTTTATTTAAAATTTACCTTACACATGTGTTAAAATATTGGACTAGGAAATGCCAAACAATGGGGATACCAGTAGAAGATTCTTATTTGTATACGTTGCTGTTTGCTGACGACCAAGTTGTGATTGCTGCTGATAAAGATGACGCCAGTTACATGATTAGAAAATTGAAAGAGGAGTACCAAAAATGGGGTTTGGAAATGAGCATGGAGAAAACTGAATACCTTGTAGTCGGAGGTGATACTGAAGACTTAGAATTAGAAGGGGAATACATAAAAGGATGTGATGAATTTAAATATCTAGGTTCAATTTTTGACAAAAACTCCACATGCGATCAAGATATAGAATATCGAATAAGCCAAGGAAGAAAAGCTATAAAACAGCTAAATGGCATTTGGTGGAGTACAGGACTGCAGAATCAGACAAAGAAAAAAATCTACCAAACTATCGTGGAAGGAATTGTCCTGTACAACTCGGAAGTGTGGGAAGTAAAAGACCGACAAAATAAAAGACTTCAAGCTTTAGAAATGGACGCGCTTAGAAGAAGCTGCAGAATATCTAAACTGCAGCATATCCCAAACGAAGAAATAAAAGAAAGAATGGAAGTAGAAAAGGATATTATAGACAGAATAGAACAAAAAAGATTAATATGGTACGGGCATGTCCAGAGAATGGGACCAACAAGATGGCCCAAGAAAATGATCCAGTATGTACCACCCGAGAGAAGAAAAAGAGGCAGACCGAAGAGAACATGGATACAAGATGTAGAGAAAGCAATGAACAGTAGACAACTCAACGAGGAAGATATTCGTGACCGAAAAGCATGGCGAATAGGATGCGGGAAACGGCGAATGCTGTAGAACACCCGATATATATATATATAAGTAAATTGTAAAGCGGTAACGGTTAATTTCATTTAGGATGCTAATTAGGGGGTGATTTTCACGATTTTTTTACCAAAAAAGGGACCAACTTTATTTTGAGTGTAACTTGCTTACTTTTAATGGTAGAAACTTTCTTAAAAAACAAAAATAAACAAGTTATGATGAGTTTTCCCCGAAAAGTGCTTTTCGTGGGTTTCTAAACGTGTTTTTGTTTGTTGAAAAATGGACATATGCTCTCGCAAATAACTCGAAAAGTACCTATTGACTTAGTGAAAAAACTCTATACAACAAAAGTTGGTTAGAATTTGTCAGTTTATTAATTTCCGGTTGGTATAACAAATTTTATAAAAAATGGTAAATTAATGTTATCTATTTATCATATGCTTAACTTCAATTTGTGAGATCTAAAACGAAGCGAAGGGTCAAAAATCGAGGTCCTGGTGAAGCTAGGTGTTGCGTCAGTCATGCACGGAGCGAATACCTACAAACTATTTGTTATGTGCTTAGGAAAGTAATATACCTACATTATCAATACTATAAATATTTACAAAAACCAACGATTACACCATCAGAGAACAAATATGGTTCAGTTTAATAAAGGGTTCGTACAATTATGGGATCAAAGTAATACTTACTGCCATTTTTATACCTACCTACGATTGGTAAGTTTTAAATTTTACAAGATAATAAAATATTACTAATATTTCTGGTAATTTCGGTATTGTACAAAAATTTTTTCGGCTCCTACTGGCGCCTTTTGAATACGGCACCGGGGGGCTCCGCCCCCCTTCGCCCTTATGGACGGCGCGGGCCTGCAGATGCTGTCTCACGCGGGACTTAACGTCTCTCGTGAACTTTCCGGGGCAATGGACTTACATAAATTTTTGACTGAAAATAATTTGCAAAATTTTTCTGAAATATTTTAAATTCTTCAAGCACTTGTTACGATGCCAATGACAATCGCAGAAGCAGAACGATGTTTCTCTACATTAAAATGTGTCAAATTTTTCCTTAGAAGTACTATGGGCCAGGATCGACTAACTGCACTCACAATGTTGTCAATGAAAAAAAAAATGATCGAAGAAAGTCCAAATTTTAATGAAACGGTTATTGAAGAATTTATCTCAAAAAAAACAGGCGACTTGACTTTCAATATAAAACTTGCTTATAACATATAAAAACTAATTTATAATTTTAAATTAATAAAATATATTATTTATTGTAATTTCTTAATTTGAAGACACTCAAAAAATTTAGCCTAGAGAAATAGAGCTCAAGCAAAGGCCACAGTGTTATCTATTTTTATATCTTATTATGTATGCAACCCCAATACTTTACACTAGGCATCGCCACTGGTTGACAACCATCAAACGAAAATTAAATAAGAGACTTTACTTCATTCTGTTTACGTACTTCCTTTTAAAGGATTATTTTTTTAAAGCGTTTCTGTTACTGGAATCCATTATCGGTTATTATAATATGAACTACATAAAATGTAGGAAGTATGTATACCGTGATAGATTTGTATTAGTAAAAAGCACCTGAAGTATTGGAAATATTTGGTTTTAATTTATGTGTGTGCTGTCGTTTTCTTAACTCAATACTTAAACATTAATTATTATAGGAAAAATCTGATCGAACAAAATGATTGTAAATGAATAAAATTAATAATTATTGTAATCCATAGTCTCCCTGAGAATTTGCATGTTAGTACGACCGGGCTCGTAATCTAAGTGTCTAGTCCGTCGAAACCGTTATAGTAAACTTTGGAAAAGTTTCTCTTCTTGGTTGTCCTCTATTAAGGAATTGCTGATGATAAATTCTTATTACTAAATAGTAGCACATTTACTCTCCTAGATGTCCTAGAACAACAACCATACTAATCAGTTCCTAATTAGAAAAATTCGTATTAGTAACGGTAACAAAGCAACTTAAGCAACTGGAGCTATAAAAATATAGTCCTTGATCCCGCGTATGAAAAAAAAGTTGATTAATAGCAAGCTGGAAATTTGTTAATAGCTTAACGTTGTCTAGTAAGACAAACTTTGATATATGGGAACACTGGAACAGGGGAAGTTTTAATTGTGGAACAGGTTAAAAATTCGGAACGTCACACAGTGGTTCCAAATGCTGAAAACGTGGTCATGAGGCGAAAAAAGGAGTCCCTATCCAGGAATTTTCATGTTTACAGTTGTCTTCTCATACTATTGTAGAGTCCTAATACGCAGGTATGAGGATCAGACTGGATGTACTCTGGTTCAGAACTCAGGAACAAGTGGGCCATGTCCGGGGTTATTTTGGCCGGCAGAGAAATTGAAAAAGAACGCGTATATTGAAAACGCTGTAAAACGTTTTGTAGTTTATCAATTTTATCGCTGTAAAGCAGATTCTTCTTTTTTAAGTATGTAATAATGTAAGATGTAACTTAAGTCAACATTTATTAACAATAAATGCCTTAAATTTGTTAATGCATAAATAGCGAAAATATACTTGAAATAATTAAAATTTTGTGAAGATGCATTCAAAAAGTACAAATTTCTGCATAATTCTGCGACTGATGTTTATTAATCTTAAAATATATAGTAAGGAGATACAGAATCACTTTGGTTTAGCTGCCTATAACTGCCTATGCATTGCTGGCAGTGGTTTGAATACAAAACTGGGAAATGACGCATATTACATGATTCTGGCGATTGTTGAGTATGTATGGGCAGTTGTACATAAGTAATAGGTTCTGAATATTGTACTTTATAAAGAAAATGTATTGGTAATCAGCAGTTTCAAAAGTCAAAAGTCATTTACAAATTTCTTTCGTTCATATTGGATCCGCCATTTTGTTTAAAAAAAGTAATGTTAGATTTGTAATCGGCGACCTTAACCTATCAAATTTGACAAAAAAATTTCCTTTTTGATTGATATTTTCAATTTCTTTCCGCCATGTTTGATCCGCCATTTTATTTTTCAGAAAAAATAATGCCAGATTCGTAATCAAAGATGCCAAAAACCCTTAAGAACGAAAGTAATTCCAAAATGTATAAACAATATACGCTTTTAAAGGTTCATGACCACGTTTTCGGCATTTGGAACCACTGTGCGTCAGCCTACAAAAAGGTTCCATGTATTTTGTCGGACAGAACTTCCAATTGGTTTGCTACCATTTCATTAAACTCTCATGCAAAAATCAGACTGGTGTTTATCACCAACTGGGCATTTTAATGAGTGGAACACGAAGAACATGTCAAATGACAGGAATCATGTTGGTTAGTAATAGCAGTCTAATTTTTGCATGAAAGTTTAATGAAAGGGTAACAAATCAATTGGATGTTCTGTCCTACAAAATACATGTGACGTTTTCGTAATGTGACGTTCCAAATTTTTAAACTGTTCCACAATTAAAACTTCGCCTGTTCCAGTGTTCCCGTACATCAAAGTTTGTCCGACTAGACACCATTAAGCTGTTAACTAATTTTCAGCTTGCTATTAATCAACTTTTTTTGTCATACGTGGGATCCAGGTTTAATAGTATTATGTCAAATGTTTAAGCAAATTTAGTTCCAAAGTCATAGCAAACTAGGTAGAATATTGTTTTTTTATTAATATTTTATGCAACAACAGTCTTAACTACGCAGGTATTATAATAAGTATATTCGGTTCGCTAAACTAAGACACAACTGGCTAGTGAATTTAGTAAGTAATTTTGCCAGTTTTACCAAATTAAAATAATTTTATCAAAATAATTACTAAATAGTTAATAATTACCAAATAGTAATTTTGCCAATTTTAGCAAAATTGACCAAAAACAAAAAAATTACCTACTAATAAAATCACTTGCCAGTTGTGTCTGAGTTTAGCGAACCGACTATACCTATATCATCCAATATGTATTAATAAATTAAGGATCAGTCTAGATTAACGTGTATTTATCTTTGAAAAAAATTTTTTTAATTGAATATTTTCTCGGCCAACCTTATACAATTTCACGTAACTTTTGTTACATAATTTTGTTCGCTCAAAAAATTACGAATATCTCACAAATTAAAGGAGTTAGTTATACGGAATTCTTAAGAAATCAAAAAGTACCATAAAATATTATTTCTTTACAATACTAAAATACAGGGTGTTCCATTTAAGAAAACTCAAAAAATACTCATTTCGAGTTTCGACCAACCCTGTATACTAAAATTAAACATTTCGCTATATTAATCATTTTTAACTATAGTAGACTATACTAAAAATCATTTGAATATAAATATAGTTTTTTTTACATCAAATCATTACAATTCTACAGGGTGTGAGTGTGAATGTTGTTACGAAATATTAAAAAACGTAATTATCTTTTAAATTACCTCATTTAACTTTACAAAACCTGATATTTTAAGAAAGAAGACACCGAGGATCCAAAGAATCCAAAAATGTAAAAATATACAGGGTGTCCAATCAAGAAACGAAGTTGTAACGAAGGCATAACCGGAAGTAACAAATAGGTAAAAATATTGTCATTAAACAGTTCACTCTTCAATACCCCTTCATTCCAATTTTCATGATGCAGTTATTTTTAGTTCTGGACATATTTCTAACTGGCCGTTTATCTGCCTCACCCTGTATATTATTTCCTAGTACAAGCTGGCGTCTTTTGAAGTTTTTATACATGTACTAGTCATAACTAAAATAAAAAAAAATATTTCACAGCGATTGTGGACTTCCAAATATTTTTACTTGTTAAAACAGCTGATCGTAACGTAACTCATAGCAAGATTATTTCATTTTCAACATAAACGTATCAATTAATAATATTCTAAGCCTTGGAATGTAAATCCGAACATGATATTTTGGTTAGGATTGATGCTCTTCACGAAAAACGTTCTATATTGACACTGGTGTCCCCTTAAAATTGATCTAGATATCCTGACATTCTAATTCATAAACCAGAATAGCTCATCAATCTTCCAGCGTTTTGGATTCTCGGATTTCTTGTAGTAGAGCTCTAAAAAGATTGTTTCAAAATGGACTAATAAATCACAAGGTGTCACTCTAAACCACCAAACGAGGGGGTATTGTACACTAAGAAAAAATCGTTTTTAAAGTGTTTATTGTTTCTGATTAGATGTGGTTCATAGTGCTCATGTAGGGATACAAAATAATCGTCAAATAATAAATATCTATGTCATACATTTAAATATCTAATAGTAGTATCATTATTACTCTGTAGTTTTGATAAAAAGAAAATTTTTAAAAAATATCTCTTTTAAGTGCACAGACGTTAAAGTCCAGTAGAAAACTATGCTGAGAAGATTGTCTTTCTTTTCTTTACCATTTTTTTAATTCACTTATCATTTAGTTCATCTTTCTAAATATATTTGCTTGTTTGTCTTATATTATTTATCTTTTTCTTTGTTTATTATTTTGGTTACCTTTTTATCTTCCTTTATGTTTATGACGTTTATGTCTCCATATTAACTTAGTATGGAAAGTATATATTTTTTTACTGGATAATTTTCGAGTTTCGATTTCTCTTCTACTGATCCTTCTTGGTTTAACTGACAAATTATTATATGAATTATTAACGATATTATTGATGAACTTGAAAATTAACTCGACTCTTACTCGTTTTGCCTTCTACCTTTCCCTGGATGGTAAGATTTTCAAGACCATTTCTTCGAAGCACGTGTCCAAAATAGCATATTATTTGTTCTGATAGTTGTGTTCTCATTAATGTTGATATATTCTTATTCTTATTGCTGACTTCTTCTTTCAGTATTGGTAACCAGATCTTGCTACATTTTACTGATATGTTTGCTACTCATTTTTCCTCATTTAGTAAGATGAGGGCTGCTTCTTCGGTTTTTTTATTTTTGCTGTCTGTTTACTTCATGATTTATCTATGTTTTCGATGTCCCAGGTATCTTTGCATATGTGGGATCTGTCAAATTCTCTGTTTTTAATCTATGATTTATGTTCATCGCTTCTAACAGCTAGTTGTATTGAGGTTTCTTGGAGTTTTTCGGTAAGTTTGTCTATCCAGGAAATCCTCAATGTGCGTTTATAGCACCACATTTCAAATGCTTTCGAGTCTTTTAAGTGATCTTAATGATTTTTTTTTTCATTTTGACGAAAGCTGATTTTGAGTTCTCAATCCTTATCTCAATCGTCTCGATTCTTATTCAACCTGTCAAGTTTTCCCATTGGTCGTTGAAATTTGCACCCAAAGTAGATTACGTGAACCTAACGTGATGTGATATTATACCCAATACTCAGGTTCCACATGGGCAGAATTTGGTAAACTTACCTTATATAACATGTCCAATTTTTTGCTGATCAACAGAGACCGTGTTCTGTAACCTACGAGACATAGAATATGTAGATGATCACTGCTGGACATAGATCTCTCTCATGACTTTCTGTTTCAATGTTGTGCTTCTTGCATCCAACGCAAAATTTATTTTTGATCATCAGCCCAACATGTTGGTAGACGACCTCTACTTCAGCACACATCATCTCTTGGTCTCAATTTCGATATCTTCTTTGTCCATCTATTATCTGTCATTTGAGCCATGTGACCTGCCCAGTTCCAGTTCAGTGTTGCTATTCTCTCTATTCTTCTTCTTTTAGCCCATTTCTATCCAACTTTGCACATAGGCCTTCCCCAAATCTTTCCATTTCCGTCTGTCCTTGGCTGTGCTTTTCCGGTTAGTTCCTGCAGCTTTTACAATATCGTCCTTCCATCGCATGTGAGGTCTTCCTCTTCCTCTTCTTCCTGTTCTCGGTCTCCAGTTTTGTATTTCACCATTCCATCTTGTATCTTCCTGTCTCGCATTGTGGCCCGCAAATCTCCATTTTAACCCTGTTATATGTTCAATTACATTTTTACTTTTGTTTTCTCTCTTATCCATTTGTTTGATTTTCTGTCTTGTAGTTTTATTCCCAACATGGATCTTTCCATTTTTCTCTGAGTTATTTCAATTTTGTTTATGTTGGCCTTTGTTAATGTCCATGTTTCTAAGCCATACGTCAGAACAGGAAGGATGCACTGGTCAAATACACGGGTTTTTAGGTACTGATGTATCTTTGTGCTTTTTAGTATCCATCTTAACTTTCCAAATGCTTCCCACGCCAACCGGATTCTTCTCTGTACTTCAATTATTTGGTTCTCTTTATTAGCTTTGATTATTTGACCCAGGTATATATATTTGTCAACAACCTCAATATTGACATTATTTATATTTACATTTATTCTGTTGTTTGTATTTGTCACGATTTTGGTTTTACTCATGTTCTTTTTTAATCCTATCTTCTCCGATGCGTGTGCTAGTTGAGTCAGCATTGTGGCTAGTTCTTGTTGGTTGGTTGTAATAAGGACATCTCTCTATACAGAGGCGGATTTGAAGATTTGCCGCCACCAGGCAATCCAAAATTTGCCGCCCTCCCCGCCATTTTCTACTTTTTTACCAAAATTTGCCGCCCTCTGAATTCTGCCGCTTTGGGCTAGAGCCAATTCAGCCCATATGTAAATTCAGCCCTGTCTCTATAGTATCAGCCACTCCTGATCTTCGTCGTAGCTGGCGATTTGGGACCTTGTATCGCAGTTCAATGCTCAACATAGCGCGCTCTATCGCCATTTGATCCACACGGATTTTCTGCACTGTTTTCCTTGTCATGGCCAAAGTTTTACGTTCCGTAACTCAACCTGGCAAAAGGATTAAAGGTTTTGATAAGACACGTAGAAGATCAAACAAACGAATTAAACGAAGATATGTCTTCAGTTGACAGAAAACTGAGAGGGGTAGATAATATAATGATAGACCAAATATACAAAACTTGTAGAATATAAAGAAAATAGTCACAAGGAGTCTTATATGGAGGTAAATTGAAGAGAAGATTATTAGATGCATATAATAGTCCTCACTAAACAGATTAGCTGAGTGATAAATGCATAAATTTTTTGACAAAAAGTAAATTTTTATCAGTGTACTAATATCTGTGAGGTAGAGACTACCACAACCATTAACCACTTTATTTTATCAATTCAATCTTTTCTCACCGCGACATGTCAGACTTGATTATGAGTATGAGACACTCTCGCTTATCATAATTTATTTTTGGGCGGGCGTCACTAGTTATGCTTCTTCTTGTTTTAGATCATTTTTCATCGTTCACTAAGCGAGATTAGATAAAGATTTTGAAAGGGTACACCTAGTTAGTATAAACAATATATCAATGTTTATGAAGTTTTTAAGAAATTATTTGAGATCAAGATTGAGGATGAATTTATTAATAATGACCACATAATATGAAGTTAATGATGTAAATTTTCAGATTACGTTAGGATCTGGATATCAGGTATTTCTTTAGAGTTGAAATTTAATATACATTTTCTATTTTCTACATAGAAGTCTTGCTTAGTTTTGTATAGTTCCCTATAAAACTTTTCTGAGATTCAGTATTTCTTTACTATTTTCTAAAATATGTCTATGTAGGTACTAGGTAGTCTAGGTAGGTACATCTATTAGTCTTATAATTTCCTCTTTCACTGTCCTTCCTGTTTAGGGTCACCAAACGTCGTATCCGGGATCCCGAGACCCCGAGACGCCTAAAGGTCTTGTATTTTTGTTGGGTGTAAAGAATGAACTGATGAAGATAAAAAACCACCTCAGTATCACAAAAAATGGATTTTTTTAAAGACTCATTCCAGCCAGAACATGAAATTTTGACTATATGTCAGTATATCTTTGCGATCTCTGTCCATAATGGTAATACTAAAAGTGAAAGAATCTTTTCGCTTATGAAAATTCAATGGACGTAGGAAGGAGGAAAAGAACAAGATGGGAGTGGATACCCTTTCTGCCATCTTGCAGGTAGTCTACAATTTAAAAATGGACTGTTCTAGTTTTTACAAATTTATATTGGAAAAGAAAGAGGTTTTAAAATTGGCTGGAACGAAAGAAAAATACCCCCCCAATAAATAAAAGTTAACCATTAACTCTGTACTGAATGAAGGAAAATATATTCGCTTACTACATACTTAGTAGTAATGAAAATAAGACAAAATAAGTCAGATAACAACAACGCTAACAAACTGCAAGAAAAGAAACAAGAATATGTAACTATTAGGTCATATAAATTGAGAAATAAAGAGAATACTGAGAAGTGCCAGATGATCATAAATCAAAAACTAGAAAAGACTAAAAAAGTAGAGATGGTCAAAACGTAGAACAATTATGGAACTACTTCAAAGAGGTTATACTAAATACAGCGACATAAGTATGTGGAACAAGTAAGAAGGGCAATAAAACAAAGCAAACTGCACTGTGGAAGAAGACATACAATAACAAATTAAAAGAAAGAAAATTGCTTAGAAAATATACTTACAGGAAATATAAAAAACACCAAAAACTGTGAAGGATGTAAAAATAGAGGAGATTAGTAAAAGAATTTGTTACAAAATCAAAAAAGAATTTGGAGAAAAGATGGAAACAAACAGCAAAGAGAATCAGAAACTGTTCTATGAAGTTTTAAAATCAATGAGAAAAGAAAAACTACATGACATAGAAAACATAAAGAATAAAGTTGGCGAAATTCTCAAAGACAAAAATGAAATAATGAACAGATGGAAATAATATTTCCAAGAGATGCTACAAACTCACTGCTTTCATGAAGAAAACATGTTGAAAAAAAGGATAGAAGATGATAATGTAGATCCTTAACCATTAATGAGCTGCAAGAAGCTATTGTAGAAATGAAAAATGGAAAAGCACCAGGGTATGACAGAATACCTAGTGACATGATGAAAAAAATGGGACAAAATACATCAGAATTATTACTAGGTAAAAATATTTAATGACACAGGGAGAGAAAAGCAGATACCAATCAGGGCCGTGCGGTGCTACCATGCGGTGAGGCAGTCGCATCAGGCGGCATCATAAGGGGGGCGGCATAATCAGTAAAATCAAAATACATAAAAATAATCATAGGAATAAGATGGGGTGTGCAAAATAAAACACTTGAAAAATATCAAAGGGCCTTTACGTGCCCTGCGCATGCCACTCTTTAAACTTAGTTTTAAAAGTGAAGAAAGCGTCTTCTTCTACAGAAACAACAACCCTTTTTGTATTACACAAGAACGGTACTTTTTTTCTAATTATACAAAGCGTTGGAAAGTTCCGGGAAAACATGTTTCACAACTCTAAAACCGTTGAGTGGTCCTGTTGAGTGATGGTCAAGTCAAATAGATGCATTGAAACATTTAAGGCTTTAAGATTTCAAGTTTGTGAAATATATGATACCTCATTCGAAATAATAGAAGAAGTCGACAAAGATTCAGAAATCAGAAACTAAAGTGAAAGCACTAGGATTAGCAAAAAATATTAAAAATTATAAATTTATATGCGGCGTAGTTTTTTGGCATGATATTTTATTTCATATAAATTCAGTCTCGAAGATGTTGCAACAAGTAACTATAAATGTGTCACATTGTGTAAAAATGTTGTCAAAAACTATAGAAAAAAAATGAAAAGACAATCTGGCTATGACTTAACGAAAATTAGTGCTAACGAAATTGAAGAAAATCTTGTATAAATTCGAATTTTCAGCTGAAAATAAAATTCGAACCAGGAGAAAAAAGCGTCAATTTGATTACGAAAAATCTGTGGATGAGCTCTTAACAGAGGAAGATAAATCATGAAGGGTCGCCAATGCGGGTCCATTATACTATTGGATATAAATTAAGTCAATACTCGCAATCTTTCAGTTTCAGTGGAGCAACCGGTTTCGAGGCTTACATTTTTGTTGCCTCATCATCAGGCCCAGTACAAAGTCTTCCATAAATTACAAACTATTTTACAATTTTATAGACAAAGCTTACATAGAGTCAAAAAAATAACAATAACACATACAATTTTCTGAAATTAGATAAATCGTCAATATTAAAAAACAAGTTAATAAATTAAAACAAAATTAAAATAAAAAACAAAACCAATATACGTATTACAAAATTAATATAAATTGCAAATTAAACATACAACATAATAAAATACAAATACAGGAACTAATAAGTTGTACCACTAAGAATTTTATTAACACTCCCTGTCTCGGTAGCTAGTGGTGAAAGAAGTCTTTCTAAATTAAAAATTATTAAAAATTATTTACGAAGCTCCATAAGACAAACAAAACTAAAAAATTTAGCACTCATTTCAAGAATCCTCACTAGCTGCTACTTTAGACTACACCAATAGAATTTACCAAAATCATAGTCAGAAGGATAAAATTGAAATTTTTGTAAATATTATTTAATGTTGTTAATACATACTTCATTTAATTTAAATTATGTGTTGTTTTTAAAATAAGTTTTAGTTCATTTTGTGCAGTTGCATTTAATAAAAATAAAACTCAAGTTTCAATAATATTTAAGGGGCGGCATTTCGAAGACTTGCATCATATTGAAAAGATATACTGCACGGCTTTGATACCAATGTACTGGCAGAGGGCTCAGATAGTACTCCCATTATTCCTGATTGTTCATCTTTTTTCAATCTGCCAGTAAAACTTGAGCTATTAGTAATGGGAGGTAAGAATTTTTGTGTTACATATATGTTTTCGACAATGAATCTGTCAAAATATTCCCAAGCTGAGCGAACGGACTGTATAAAATTTATTCGTATAATATAAGTATGATGCAATATTTTCGGCTATATTTTTTTTTAAAACGCCTACTAATAAAATTAAAATAATAATTGAAAATTAACTCTGTATTAAGCGAATGAAACATATTCTCTTATCATAAAAACCATTACTTTGCTTCCCAAATATTCGAATCCATTTAAAGTGAAGCATAATCCCTGATAGACATCTACAGTGGAATGTTAAAATTGTGTCTTATCAATGAGAGACCATCTAAATTCGATTCGAGAAACAGTTAAACGGCTATCAAAACAGAATTGAAATACTTGTAGCAGTCATTTTCATTTCGATGTAGCAGTGAGTGAGTGTCCGAGGTGACAACAAATTAAGCAGGCATTTTAATACCATTTCGAAGGTTTTAAGCAGTATTGACAACTATTAGTCTCTCCGATAACACAGATTAGGGATTAACGTTTTTTCTTTATATGGTGTTACTAATTAGTAAAAATATAAAAGAGAGTAGTTATGTTTTCGAGATATGTCAAACTCGAGAACCAATACACCCAATAATTAAAATACAATTTTTTTGAAGACAGTGAATTATGTGTGTGTGTGAGTTGGCCAAAGTGGATGAGTTGGCCAAAGATGCAATAAAAAAAGGTGAGATACTAACTCACATCTTATCGGCAGATGCAATAAATGACGTCAAAGTTAGAATAAATAAAATATGGAAAAAAGAATGGAAAAATATTACAAGCATGTCAAAAAATTTATATTTTTCTTTACATCAAGAACTTCCTCCGCCACCTGAATACATATTTAAATATAACCTGCCAAAGCAAGATATTTCTACTATCGTCAGATTAAAAAAAGACAGTGAATTAGATATTTAACTAACAGAAGTGGTTTCCAAGTGTTTGTCAATAGAAACGGGATATTATTACACAAAAGGCAAATGTAATATCCGAACTCTAACATGAAGTAAAACCACTTCTATGTAATAGGTATATTTACTAAAATTTTAAAAATCCCAATGGATTGAATAAAATATGTTCGTTCAGAACGTTTTCGGACCTATCAGTCCATCATCAGTGAATTCCTATATACTCGCTAACTAGCCCCAGAACCAAACAATGGTTGTAAATATAATTAAATCTACATTATAGTATTGTAAAATTAAAAAGGCTAAACGCCGATAAAGGATAACCTCCGGGAATATTGTGAAACTCTAAACGAGAACCTTAACCAACCATCTTGGGCAGTGGCATGCTGGAACTTTTCAAGCGGCCCGGTGAATTTATAGAAAAGCGGCCTCTCATCCTCATTTTACCTTCCATTTATAAGAATATTTTACTCGTTATTTATAAAACAAAAACCGAAATACAAAAATATAAATTATTTGTAAATCAAACATAAAACTTTGATTACTAAGGAAGTAAAAATCTTCTCTTGTAGGTAGATGGTATATAATTTATTAAAATTTTCTAAAAAAGATCCAAGTTGGACTTAAAGTGGGTACATCACTAGTACAAAACAAACGTTTTCGGACTAATCAGTCCACCATCAGGTTAAAAACTTCAGATCCAAAGTAATTGCAACTAGCTACATAGGTAGGTCGAATGACCTACCTAGTCGAAGTACAATGATAGAAGTTTTGCTTATGAAAGACAGCGTAACAGCAAGCTATATAATCTTTACACTTTTCAGTACCACACGGAGGTGAAGCTTTCACGGTATCAACAACATTGTCATTTGTTACTTCATGTTCATTATCACTTAGATTAATAATATTCTTCATATTTTCTGTAGACTGAACATATTCATCATTAACTCGATCTTCTATCTATAATTTCAGTATTTTGCAAAATCCTATTTTTAATACAATTTATTTATCAGCAAAATCAACGAGTTCTTCTCTAATTGCAGTCGCAGATATGGTAGGATAAAAATTTCTTAATTTTTCAGTAAATGATTTAGATGTCGTCAAAGGTATAAGTATTACTATGTTTTATTGTATCAAAATTTCTAGGATGTAGGTAGAGTTGGTGGAAAAGGATTTCATCATAGCCGGGGATATAAACGCGAAATCCGTTCTATGGGGTTCCCCAAGGAACGACAGTAGAGGAGAGGTATGGAATGAGTGGATCTCCTCTCTCGATCTGGTCACCGCGAATAACGGTAAGCCTACTTTCGAGAGGGGGGATTCGCGCACCCATATCGACGTTACGCTGGTGTCAACCAAGTATTCCAGTAGGGTCACGAAGTGGGATGTGCTGGATGACAATCTATTCACATTCCACAAGTATATCTCCTACGAGATCGGATCCAGGGGGTCGACCAGTGGCGGTAGAAAGGTCATGACTTTCGATAGGGCAACCTTCATCGACCGTGTTAGGGATCTCCGCGGGGAGGTCCCTGACTTTGCCAGCCTTAGAGATGTCATGATACGCGCGCATAGGGCGAGCACGAGGCGCAGCCAGATTCCGTATACGGTACCGTACTGGTGGAACGAGGAGGTACAAGCAACTAGAATTAACTGTTTCAGACTAAGACGCATCGCACAGAGGGACAGAACCCTGCAATCCAGGGACACATACAAACAAGCCAAAAAGGACCTCACCAAGGTCATCAGGAGGTCCAAACGTATGTGCTGGATGAACCTGTGCGATGCGCTCGAGGACGACATATGGGGCGAGGCCTACAGGATTGCCACTAAGGCCCTGCGTGTCGAAGCCCCATATAGACTCACCGAGAGTAGAACGAGAGACATTGCGGGCATCCTCTTTCCCAGGAAGCCTGATTTGTTCTTCGTGCCCGCCACATGTGAGCGCCCTGAAGCCGTCACTTCCATGGAACTCACCAGAACAGTGGAAGCGATCAAGACTGGGAAGTCGCCGGGACCGGACCGTGTGCCGCCGGAGGCCGTTAAAATTTTGGTAGCAGCGCAGCCTGAGTTGGTCAGATCGGTACTGACCCAGCTCCTCACGGCTCAAATTTTCCCTGACGTTTTGAAGAGGGCACGCCTCACCCTAATTCCGAAGCCCGGTAAAAATCCGGAGGAGGCCAGCTCCTACCGACCGATCTGTCTCCTTGATAGTCTAGGCAAACTCTACGAAAACGTAGTTAAGAACCGCCTACAAGCGGAATTGGATGCTATAAACGCCATCTCTGATAGGCAATTCGGATTCAGGAAAGCCAGATCGGCGGTAGATGCTGTTAAGTTCATTACAGACCGCGTTAAAGCCACGGCGAGGAGGTGGGCAGTAGTGATCATGTTCGATGTTAAAAATGCATTTAACTCGGCAGGTTGGGGACATATAGTCCGCAGGATGGAGGCCCTCAACGTGTCGAGTTATCTGACAAACGTGATCAAAAGCTACCTAACTAATAGATACGTGTCTGCAGGTAACGACGACATTAAACTTACGGCAGGTGTTCCACAAGGGTCCGTCTTAGGCCCGACGCTGTGGAACATCCTCTACGACGACGTCTTAAATATACGATACGGTCGGGACTGCATCGCGGTTGCATACGCTGATGACCTGGCCATTCTCGTAACCAGCGATATGTACTGGGAGGTGGTTAGTACGGCCGAGATGTGTTTCAGGCGGGTGAATGCCTGGATGAACGAGAACGACCTTGAACTCGCAGGCGGTAAGACAGAGGTGGTTATCCTAAAGGGACCTAGGGATAGACCGGACCTGTTGTTCCATTTTGGAAACAGCGAGGTCAAGTCGAGCCTCTGTGCCACATATCTTGGCGTGGACCTCGACAAAGGGCTGGGATTCACCAAACACCTCGCAAGGGTGGTGAGGAAGGCCGAGGTACAAACTGCAGCTCTCCGGAAAATAACACCAAATATCGGAGGGCCAAGTAGTGCCCGGAGAAGACTGTACCTACACGTCGTACAGTCTACCCTTCTCTATGGGGTTCCGGTCTGGGTTGAGGTTCTACGTCACAAGAAATACAGAGATATGATAAACAAGGCACAAAGAAAGCCTCTGTTGAATGTAGTAAGCTCATACAAGACTGCATCAACCGTGGCTCTACAGGTGATCGCGGGCGCCCCTCCCATACATCTGCTAGCTAAGGAACGCCAGTTCCTATATGAGCACCGCCACGGCCACTTACCCGAGGTAAGATCGGCCGCACGACAACAACTCCTGGCGGACTGGCAGCTGGAATGGGAGGCGGAATCTACCAAAGCCTAGTGGACCAAAAGGCTGATCCCGAACGTAGAGTCGTGGTACGCCTGCGAGTTCAAGAGAGTAAATTTTTACTTTACACAATTTTTGACCGGTCATGGATCATTCAGGGCATTCACCCACAGGATCGGGAAGTCGGACGACGACCTGTGCCGGACCTGTCGCGTGAGGGAAGACGCAGAACACTGCGTTTTCCAGTGCAGCGTCTTTGCTCACGAGCGGGTCAGGCTACGTAGTAGGTTTGGCGACATCGGCCCTAACAATATTGTTAATTTTGCGGTCGGAAACAAGGCGGATTTCGAGGCCATAATTGACATTATAACCGGTATAGTTAAGAGAAAATCCGAGTTGGAACGACTGGAGCAGAATGGGTGAGGCGGGTCAACACAATAGTTGTAAAATAAAAAAAATAAATATAAAAAATAAAAAAAAAAATAAAAAAAAAGCAAAATAAGAAATAATAAAAAAAATAATCCGCGTCAGAAAAATATGACCCTAATTCTTCTAGGGCTCATTCTATCCGCCATACTACAGAACAGTCACCCAAGCCTTGCCGTCTTCAGGCAGGGGTTGGCCCACCTTCCTCCGTGTAGGAATCAGACTTTTCTCTATTTAGTCCTACCGTTTCTAGGCTGGAAAATAGACCCTTAAATGAACCAATGCTTCTGGTTACTTTCTTTCAGACAGCTCGGGATATCCCCATGCATCGCTCCCTAAGGAGCACGTCCAGGGATATTCCGGGTCGGAAGAGGGGGTGGTTTTAGTTGGTAGGCGGCTGGTCATGGGGGGCATGCGGGACGCACGGGCCATATTGTGGCTGGCGCGCCCTAGCGTGTTCTTCTTTCCTGTCCGAGTCCAACAGTACTAGGGACACCTTCCCTAGTCTGCTAAGAGCGTTCCACCTCAGTCCAAAAAAAAAAAAAAAAAAGGATGTAGGTAGAGTGCCGGATGTAGATGACGATTTGCCTTGATTACATCATTTTTCGATACTTTTAAAAATTTGAATGAATTTATCATTATGTTTCTCATATTTTTGGAAAACTCTTGTGCAAATTTTTTTTCCATTTTTATATTCTGCAGTGTACCTACGTATTTATTAGATGTTCGAAGGAAATTGGAAAACCAGAAATATACTTGCATGAATGAAAATAAATATTATCTGTAGCAATCATTTATGTACATAGAGTCTTATTCATTTACTTAAACTGTATTTTATAATTTACAAAGATTAAAATTGTTTTTGAAATGTTTTGTTAATATCATTCGATTAGAAATTAAACAATTTTTTTGTTATATCTAAAAATTTTTGTGAAAAAAACTTATTTGACCGGCCTCAAGAGGCCGCAGCCTCTCGGTGATTGCACCGTTTCATTTATATGGCCAGCACGCCACTGACTTGGGCCAACGAGGTCTGCCCAGTGAGTTTAGAGTTTCACCATGTTCCCGGAGGTTATCCTTTAACATCTGCGTTAAGCCTTTTCTATTTTACAATACTATACTGTAGATTGAATCATATTTACAACCATTGTTTGGTTCTGGAGCTAGTTAGCAAGTATATATGAATTCACTGATGATGGACTGATAGGTCCGAAAACGTTCTGAATGAACATATTTTATTCAATCCATTGGGATTTTTTAAAATTTTAGTAAATATACTTATTACATAGAACTGGATTTACTTCATGTTAGAGTTTGTTTAACTATAGGGTATACAGCCAACCCAGGAAACTACCCTTTTTTAGTAAATATAATATTCTTCTTAATAACTAAAGTTTACCTCTACAATAACTATAATAATATTTATAGTAGGTACCTACCTAATACTTAGTAGGAAAGATCCTTCATCAAGGTACATTGTCCTTTTCATGAGCATTTTTCAGTGCGTAACAAATGATAGGAAAAAGGGTAAGTCCGTGATAATACACATTTATGACATTTATTCTAACATGACATTTTAGTTAAATCTGACAGTTGTCACATTTTATTTTCAATTTGGAATAAAAACAAATCAAATGTGTTTCTTGCATTTATAAAATGGTATTTTCTTTGATTTGTATAGTCTTATAAATTATACAGATTATATATGTAATATTATTATTTGTAATAAAAATAATATTAAATAAATTTGTAATTAAAAAAAAATATTTTTTTTATTATGGCGCCATCTATCGACAACTAGAATAACTAAAATAAATGTTGTAAATGTCTGTAATCACGGACGTGCCTTTTTTTCTGTCACATACAATTTAGTGCGTTAGAAAGAAATCGAAAAACTGTGACGCACTGAAAGATGATCATGAGAAAAAGAATAGCTCTCAAATTGGGACTTTTTTAAACAAACCATCTACTATATTATCAATACGTTCCTTAGAGTATGCTTGAGAATGACAACTACAAGCTATACTGGGACAACTCAAACAGTGGCACATAATAGACCAGATCTCATACTAGTTACTAAAGTAAAGAGACAGTGGTGATACCTAACAACTAATAACAATAAACTACGTAATAAATACAATGAAAAGAACGCCAAGTATGTATAGATATCAAGTTCAAATATGAAGACAATAAAGAAGGTGAAGTACCCAGACAATACCTATTAATGGGTGCGTTCGGACGACCATAGCGGCTGGCTGCCAGCAGAAATCGGCTGAGTGGTTGCATCCAGCCGTGATAGGGAAAGCTTAGTAAATCTCTCAGCGGCTGGCTTCCAGCGGTGACGTCTGACAGCTACTGCTGGCTCAGCTGTCCAGCCGCTGTGGTCGTCCGAACGCACCCATTCTCTCTACTACTTGAGTCATTCCGAACTTGAGATGTGTACGAAAATTTCTAGGAGATACTCCCGCATATCAAGTCGCCTAGGGCTCGATAACACGGAAAGAGTTCCACCAGAGCTCAATGTATCTGGGATGAGTGAATTTTTCCCTTAGAGAGAGTGAGAGCAGTATGGCTAAATTTTATAATAATACTTACTGATGATGGCCATTGAAGAAATCCCGGAATATTATCAAAGAGCTTAATAATTGAAAATCGCCTGAATCAGATGGTGTTCAAAACTTTTGGCTAAAGAATTTTGGAGTATTTATGAGTGTTTATCAGTATTAATTAATCATGTTATTCCTCATCCGCAGGAGAAACCGTCATTTCTTACTCAGGAAACCACTTATTTAATACCAAAGGATCCGGTGCCGCCCAAAATCCCGACAGCCAAAATCCCGACAGCCAAAATCCCGACAGCCAAAATCTCGACGGCCAAAACACCGACACGCCAGAATACCGACACGCCAGAATACCGACACGCCAGAATCCCGACAGGCCATTATCCCGACATATAAATTATTATGTATTTTAAAAGAAAAAATTATTTAAACACTTCATTTTATAATATAAAAGCTATACTTACTGAAATGGAAGGTTGTAAGTGACATGATAATATCTATAATATGAAAGTAAACTTGAATTCAGGATTTGATTATACATATATTATTGGACTATATATTGGCAAAAAAATAATTTAATTCATATACCCATGTTAGAAATTTTATTTAGAAAATTAGTTCATATTAAATGGAAAATACTTTTGTTTAGTAACAAAAAATAAAAAAACAGATGGCCATAAACAAAAAAACAAGAAATAAATATAATTATATGTTAAAAATAAACTTATCAAACCTGTCGGGATTCTGGCCTGTCGGGATTTTGGCCTGTCAGGATTCTGGCGTGTCGGGATTTTGGCCGTCGGGATTGTGGCTGTCGGGATTTTGGCTGTCGGGATTTTGGGGTAGACCCCAAAGGATCAAAGTAACACTTAAGATTCAGCCAAGGAGCGTACAATTACTGTCATCCATCTATATACAAATTGGTCACATCCTGTATCGTCAAACGTATCTAACAGTAGGTACACGGTGCTCTAAATATTATCATAGAGGCACAACAAAAAAGATGCGCTAAGATTTTCATGGGCTGCAAAATAATAATCGAGCCAGTTCTAATCAAGCATACAACAAAAAAGAAAACTTTTACTGCCTTTATTGACTACAAGGAGGCATTTGATGCAATGCCACATGATTGACTTTTAGATGATGTATTAAGAATGTATCTATAAATATCTAGAAAACAATATCGAAACTTAAAATATCAAAATTAATCGGTGCTTTTTTCGAAGGGAGTCATTAAATCCACTATTGTTATGTCTAACGATAAATCCTCTATCTCAGCTACTGAACTCCAATGACACAGGGTTTAGCATCAAAAATAGCAATACTTTACAATAAATATTATTATATTTGTGTGTTTGGTATCAAACATTCATTTGCAAAAACACTACTATTCCAAGAATTTCTTAATAAATTCGAAAATAATATCGTAATCCGTCAAATATTGACTACGTGCTCATAAGCGTATATTTTGCGACTGTTGACGAAATTCCTCCCTGAATTGTATTGCCAATTCACAAATTTCATTCCACCACCTTTGTCCTAATGATGCATCACCTGGTCTACGGGAAAAATTTGTTATTCGACCGATATGCCTCTGGCGTGAAACATACATTCACTGATGATGGATAATGACAGATTCGAACGCCATCAATTACCCTTCCAACAATGAACAATGAGATCGTATCTTGAGAAACGTATTGAGCTAGAATGGATATCGGAATTTTGGTTATAAATGGATTTATTGCAAAAATGGATTTTTAAATCGTTGGGTATACATTATAATAATAGTCTCTCTGGGTATACATTATACATACACAATTTTTAAATTGTTATCTCGGCCTCTCTCGTGATTTTTTATTTCTTGGTATTTCTTTATTCCATGCCATTGTTAGTTAATATACTATATATTATAGAAAAGTTAACTATACCTCGTCCAATTTACTTACCGTTGCACGTCATCCGCGCCATAGCATGTGACACGATACCAACACGAAATATCTAGGCGGTAGGTGTGTTCCCCTTTAGAATCATTTTGATTCTAAAAAAGAACACACCCACTGCCTAAATATTTCGTGTTGGTATCGTGTCACACGCTATGGCGCGGATGACGTGCAACGGTAAGTAAATTGGACGAGGTATATGTATATACTAGAGAAGCTACATAAGTTAAAATGGAAAAATTTGTGATCGTCAATTTTCAACTGAAATATCTGGGTTAAAGCCAATAGAAAAGAAAAAGACGTAGGGGAGATTGGGTACAATTGTAACGCGGTACAAATGTAACATTGCTTCTAAACATCTTGTTTCTGGTCGACTAGAGCTGGCAACGCTGCATGTGAGAAAGTATTTAGTGGTGAAATGTAATTTGGCGATGTTAAATAAGGGGGTTACGTTGTTAGACGAAAATATTGGTTTTTACGCCTGGCGAGTAAAATGAATTAAATTTTGTATTGTTTGGATAATCGCTCTAGTTTTAGAGTTAATGTTTAGAAAGGATGGCATAAGAATTGAGTCATATTATAAGAATTGAGTCATTTATCAATACATTCATTAAATTGAGATTAGATTTCGTGATCTTTTACAGAATTCTGACAAACCATTGGCATGTCGTTGTGGTACAATTGTAACACTAGCAACGGGTACATTTGTAACGTGTATTTCCCATACCAGTATAAACATACACATTATATAATGTATGTATCACTAAGTATGTGTGTTTTTATGTAAATAAATATATATAGTACATAAATATATTTATTAATAATATATTATTATAAATGTGTGCATCTGTTTTGGAAAACATTTTTGATTTATATGTTTGATTTTATTTCCAGTAGTAGTAAGTAGGTCTTTATATAAAATTTAATTCTTTATTGGTTTACAAGACAGCTGTTTATAAATATTTTTTTTGGGAATAAGTTGGATAAAATTCCATGATTTTGACATTGTTACATTTGTCCCTTTTATGTGTTACAATTGTACCTTGAATGGGTACAGATGTAACACCTGTTGTTAAGTTAAAATTATGCATTTTTATAGTTACCTAATCAATAAAACTTACAAAATAAAACTGGAAATTGAAGTCAAATGTTCAACCTATAGTCATCTATGTTTATATCCCACTTATATGGAACCCATTTTTGAATAAAAAATTGCAAGTAAAAAGTGTTACAATTGTACCCGACCTCCCCTACCATCTCGTGGGTGTCGACATTTTTACTGCGTCATGGTTTTTGGTAACATTTAAGCAAAAACCCGATTTTTTTCATACATTTTAATATTTTGGAAAAACTATGCATAGTAGATAAAAACGTTCAACAGGGGACTTTCTTTCTCTTTAAAATGAGACTTTCTAAATTAAAAAAATGTTTATAAACAGAAAAGGTATTGCAAATTAAACCACAAAGTAAGCATTTTTTCTATTGTTTATAATTATTAAAATAATCAATAAAAATACACACAACAGTACACCATGGTTCAGAATAGAAATAAAAGACAAATGTAAAGAGAAGCCACAGGCCTACATAAAGTATAAAACATCAAACACTCCAGAATCCAGAGACACCTATAGAAGAATACGGAATGAAACAAAGCAATTGGTAAGAAGAACAAAAAATGAACACTGGGAACAGATTACAAAAAGGATTGAAAGTGACTTCTACGCAACACAAAAACAAATATGGAGATTCATAAGAAACCAACGGAAATAAATGGCAGAATTGAAGGAATACAATAACATACCACCAAGCGAATGGGAAAGATACTTGACGGAACTGTTTGAAGGAAAGGAAAATAATTAAAACAATAACCTAACTGAATTAAGACACGAAATAGAAATCAGTTTTCAGGAAGTGGAGATGGCCATAAATTCACTCAAAAATAGGAAGTCACCAGGACCAGATCTAATAATAACCAACGAGCTGCTAAAATACGGAGGAGAAAGTATAACCCTAGAGATGGCAAAACTTATACAAAAACTAATATTGCACTGCAAGATACCAGACGCATGGAGAAACAGCATAATGATATCAATGTTCAAGAAAGGAGAGAGAGAAGACCCCAACAATTATAGAGGTATAAATCTACTGAACACCGCACTTAAGCTAACCAAAAAAGTCCTTACCAACAAAATCAATAAACTAACAACTTTATCAGATGAACAACAAGGATTCATATCCGAAAGATCCTGCGTAGACGCCGTATTTGTACTGAGACAAATCACAGAAAAGGCCATTGAGTAATGGCCTGACAAAGGCTGACAAAGGCTTTCGATCGCATCCAAGTCGAAGACGTCTTACATTTACTGTATAGAAGAAACATACCAATCAATATTATACAAACCACCGAAAACATCTACTTTCATAATCGAATACAGGCAAAGATAAATGTAAAACTAACGCAGTTTATACCAGTACAAAGCGGAGTCAGACAAGGTGACTCGTTAAGCCCACTGCTCTTTAATATAATAATGGACGAAATAATAGAAGCAGTACGTAAAGGTCATGGTTACAGAATGGAGAACAAAGAAATACAAATATTATGTTATGCAGACGACGCCGCATTAATCGCGGAGACAGAAGACGATCTCCAAAGATTAACACACATCTTCAATACAACAGCCAAGAAATACAATATGATAATATCAGCAGAAAAAACCAAATGTATGACAACATCTAAATACCCACTACGATGTAAAATCGAAATTGATGGGAAAATAATAAATCAGGAAGCAAGGTTTAGATATCTGGGAATAGATATAACCAGTTACGGAGATGTTGAAGAGGAAGTACGACAACAAAGCTTAAAAGCAAGCAAAGCGGCGGGATCTCTTAATGACATAATCTGGAAGAACAAACACCTAAGACAAGACACACAAGCAAGAATCTATAAAGCAGCAATTAGACCTATATTGACATACACGGCGGAAACAAGACCTGACACATCTAAAACGAGACGACTACTAGAAACAACAGAGATGAAAATACTCCGACGAATATCAGGGAAAAGTCTGTTGGAAAGGGAGAGAATCGAAAACATAAGAAGATCATGCGATGTAGAAGACATAAATGGATGGGTGACAAAACGGAAATAGGAGTGGAACGAACACATTAGTAGAATGGCAGAGGATAGGATAGTACGAATAGCACGAGAAAAGTCATCAAATGGACGAAGAAGTATTGGCAGACCAAGAAAAAGATGGTGCGATAACTTAAGGTACTAGTGCACTTTAGAAGACCAAAAGTAATCATTTTTTTCAAGAATTTTTTTCTCAGAACCTGCATTAAAAATGAACATAAAACTTTTTACATATTAATATCTAACTCTTAGAGAGTACAAGTAATATACCTTTTTTCATTTATGCACGTGCACTAATATTGTAGAGGGCGCAAAAGTCGAGGCCTCGAAAAATGATGGCGGACAGTTATTCTCAGGATTGGGATATCTGAAACAAAAAAAATCGTACTGCATTTGAAAAAGAAAGGTTTCTTACGTGACAATTTACCACAACTTGACCAAAAAATAAAAAATAAATATTTTTTAACCATGAAAAACTGAAGAAAAACGGGCGATTTTTTCACAAATTTTTTTTCAAATTTCCGTAAAATCTTATTTTTACGGAATTTTTCACTAACGGTGGTAAATTGTCACGTAAGAAACCTTCCTTTTTCAAATGCCTTACGATTTTTTTTGTTTCAGAGATCCCAATCCTGAGATTAACGGTCCGCCATCGGAACTACTTTTTTCGAGGCCTCGACTTTGGCGCCCTCTACAAGATATATTTTTTGTATTTTCTAAGAGTTAGATATTAATATGTAAAAAGTTTTATGTTCATTTTTAATAAGGGTTCTAAGAAAAAAAATCTTGAAAAAATGCTTATTTTTGGTCTTCTAAAGTGTACTAGTACCTTACAATTTAGGAGGCTAATATTGAAGAAGAAACAGGCTTTAAAGCCTACATACAAGAAGGAAGAAGAAGAAGAAGAACAATAAAAATATTTAAAACACATTTCAAAATGTGAGTTGTTATGAAGTTATTATAGGTGCAGAAGATGGGCCCGATCGCTCGACTAGTTTTTAAACAATTATATTTGTCAAAAATGAGTAACCATTTTCAACCAGAGAAGGTTCCCATTGTTTTCATTCTGGTGGGGTGTGGAATAGCATTATGTTGTTTTACGTGCCATTAGAGTGAAAACTTAGTCTTTTTAATTATATTTGAGTATCAAATTTGTATTTGTGTATCAAATTTGAGAAAAAAAGGTCATTTTCAAATGGCTGTATAGATGGTTTGTCAATATTTAAAAGGTATTTTTTGATGTCATTATGTTCGTAAGGTCTCAAATTTTGACGTTTCTAAAAAAGCATATTTATGTTTAGTTGTGTAGGTACTATCGAATAATAATTGACGCAGAATGAAGTGTATACCTACAATTTTTCGATGTAATCGATAATTTCGATAATTAAACTATTTGTGCCGTTTTAAACTTTACAAAAAAAAATAACCAGTAAGTAAAAAAAAATAACAACCAGTAATTTTTTGATTTTTCAAGTTTTTTTCGGCTTGGTTATCTGGGGTAAACGTTGATAATATAAGATGTCAACTAAATTCAGCCATTAAGAAATCCTACTTATTTGTAACAGCTTTTACAGATATAATATACAATAAAATGTTTTAATGGTCAATACAGTCGGAAAAATGAAAGATTACCCATGAACGATCACATTAATCGCATATTTTGTATTTACTGTCTTTTTCCATAAATAGCAAAACGAGAGAGAGAGAGATTATTAATAATCTGAATAATATGTGATTGATATGATTGTTCATGGGTAATCTTTCATTTTTCCGACTGTATCTAGATTATTAAGCCTTGATCCCACGTACAAAAAAAGTTTATTAATAGCAAGAGCTGAAAATTTGTTAATAGCTTAACGGTGTCGAGTCGGACAAACTTTGATGTACGGGAACACTGGAACCGGGGAAGTTTTAATTGTGAAATGTGATTTTAATTGTGGAACGCATCATCCTGACAGGTTTATGATTGTGAAAACTTCTTCTTCTTCAGGTGCCATCTCCGCTACGGAGGTTGGCAATCATCATAGCTATTTTAATTTTTGAGGCAGTAGCTCTAAATTGTGAAAACTAGCAGGTTCTTTTTAAGTTTATTCAATAGCAAACTTTATATAAATATATGAAAAAAAGTTTGCCCGACAAATATGTTGGGCATTTTAATAGGTCCGACACGTAGAACATGTCAAATGACAGGAATTATGTTGGTGGCAAATAGCAGTCTGATTTTTGCATGAGAGTTTAATGAAAGGGCAACAAATCAAATGGAAGTTCTGTCCGACAAAATACATCTGTTGTTTTCCTAGTCTGACGTTTCAAATTTTTAACCTGTTCGACAATTAAAACTTCCCCTGTATCAGTGTTCCCATATATCAAAGTTTGTCCGACTAGACACCGTTAAGCTATTAACAAATTTTCAGCTTGCTATTAATAAACTTTTTTTGGTACGCAGGATCCACGCCTATATAGATTATTTTCTCTTTCCAAAAAATATGTTCACCAGAAACCTATAAAATTCGTAAAACTCTACTCGTTTTATAAGATATATTAAAAACTATAATTTACTCATTATGTACTTTTCCAATCACTTTCTTGTGCTCTAATCTCAGATTAATCACTCATCCCAATAAGAAAAAGTGTCACACATTCAGTGTAATTGTTTTCGCCTCCTCCACTACGTCTAATCTCCTCATCGAAGACGTCCACAGTATGACAAACGAAATACCGTACACGGCTTACAGTGATTGAGTTCTCAGACCCAACCCTAGTTCGTTATCTAATCCTCTTAGGGATTAGAGAAGTCAATGGGTGCGTTCGGACGACCACAGCGGCTGGACAGCTGAGCCAGCAGTAGCTGTCAGACGTCACCGCTGGAAGCCAGCCGCTGAGAGATTTACTAAGCTTTCCCTATCACGGCTGGATACAACCACTCAGCCGATTTCTGCTGAATGCCAGCCGCTATGGTCGTCCGAACGCACCCATTTTGTGTTCCTTTTACTGCAAGCAGCCTCTAAACCAAGATTGGTCATATTCCATAGAAAGATCCTGCAACTTACCTCATATGAATTCCTAATAAAACGGCTGATCTCTTCGGATCCAAAGAATACGAAAAGAAGGGAGGTTTTTCATATTCAATAATAAAAGTTCACCTCAGAAAAGGGGAAAATATATCAAATAATAAATAATCTGTTGAACAGCTATTGATATATTTACCCTAAAGAAATTAAAAATTAAAATAAATTTTGGATTTCATTGAATAAGCTGATTGTTCAACAGCGTCCTTTATTATTATTCTAATCTTGATTAGTCAATTAGTTTTATATTCACGAAGTGATATTCCTAGCATTTATGGTAGTATGTTTCTTTAAGTATAATTATTATTTCTTTGAGTCTCTGAATTTTACAATTTTACAAAGTATGAAATTAGATACATTGGATTTGAATTCTTGAGATTGTTTTTCTGAACCCAATACCCTGATCACCTAGGTCGGTGGTTAAGGCAATGGGCAAACTCTGCAGTACAGTGGAACCCCGATAAGTCGGCCCCCGATAACCCGGAAGTCCGGCTAACCCGGACCGATTTTCATCAGATAAACATTTTGATTTTCAGTACATATTTTGTATTTTGACAATGACACTCTTTCTGGGCGTCGAAATGTTAATAAAATTATTTTTTCAATTTAATTGTGGCTTATTTCCCATCAAAATAGTTAATTATCAGATAAACATTTCAACAATAAAAATGTATGTATGTAATATAATATTTGAGAGATAATGTGTATTTATGTAATTTGAACTATTCGATAGTAAAAATGACTCATGGCACAAGCCGGCAGAAACAACAGGCACCTGTCTGTAGTATTCCTTTATGTTTTATTTCAAACTGTGTTAGCATTGTTTGAGAAAGACTATTAAAAAAATTCTTTTTTAATCAATGGTCCTAGTTTTCACTGTTCTTAATACATAATAACAAAACATGCATCGTTCCGATTGTGACTGTATGAATACAGTATTGTATTGTTCGCTTCCGTTTGCTTAGGTTTGTGTTTGCGTGTTTTTAGTAATTTAGATGTGTAGGTACTGTGCATATTTATATATATTTCATGTTATTTCAATTCTAACGGAGTTTATCTGTAAGTATACCGTATTTTATTAATTTTTACCATGCTCTCTGGCTAACCCGGATTTTCGATAACCCGGATCGGCCGCGGTCCCGATTAATCGGAGTTATCGAGGTTCCACTGTACTTGTAAACAAATAAAAAATGTTAAAAGACCCAATCACACGCCTCGGAATAGGAGGGAACAACAAAGATGATATTATAAGCTTCGAAAATGAACACGACTTTTTGGTAGGTACATGAAACGTTCAAAGTATAACAAAAAACTGAATGAAGTCCATGAATTAACATAACTCTTGTAGTGAAGTCTTGCATAGATATATGTAGCAGATATTACTGAAACAAAAAAGAAGGGAACTGACTCTGAAAATCTAGGAAAATATGACTGTGTCTACGTAGGGATGGGAAAAACCTACCGGTTTTAACTTAAAACCGGTTTTTTACTTCGCTATAACCGGTTTTACCGGTCGTTTTTGTCCCGATTATAACCGGTTTTTCTTTTTAAAGTAAAAACCGGTTATTAGGTTTTTACGGTGATTAGGATTATGTTAGGTATTATTTTGGATCCCAATCATAATTATTATTCTCAAGTAATTATTCCAAACAAAACCATAATTCAAATTTTATTTTATAAATACAGAAGCAAACTGAAAGTGCAAACTCACATCAGCCAGGAACAATTAAGTTTTATTATAATATTTCGTTGAAAAGGTATTTGTAATCATAATATTTACATAAGAAGTGATCTGGTTGAAGTAGACGCAAACATCATCTATGTTTCACACTTGACTCTTGACATTGAAAGTGGGTGAATGACTTTTTCTGAATATTAAAAATAATGTTTTGACTATAAATATCGAATTACCGATTACGAATACGAATTTTCAAGGTTTTCCCTACGTTTTCAAAACGATACACCCATACAGGAAGTATATGCATTTGTATATTATACAAATATACAAACGTGTTAAAAGAAATACATGATAAAGTTTTTGTGATGGTAGTAAAAATAAAAGATAAATTGCATTATCCAATTTATTTTTAAGTAAAATATTTATGTTGATATTATTTTTTTTAATCCCATTTGAAAGAGTCTGGGAAATTTTTTTTATAAGTTGAAATGGTTGGGTTAAATTGTATATTACTGCAATATGTATATTATTATGTATCACTTTATCAATCAAAGATAGAGTAAAAATTTTAATTTTTTAATTATAACGCGGTCACATGAATTTGATACACCCTGTATATTGATTTGTAACTATTTATTTAGTAGAAGGTAGCTTTTACGCAGTGGGTCTATCCTTAATGAATTTTTCCCTGAAGACTTAAAGACATTTGTAAATAAAGTGAAGTGAGAATACGATTTATTTCGGATTATAATTTAAAAAGATTGTTTGTTACGGGTAGAGATGCATCAAGTCAAACTAGTTTGATTTTACTCAACAAACTTGACTTGACTTGACAATCAAACTTTTTGTATAAAAAAGTTTGACTTGACTTGATTTCGATATCTTTAGGTTTGACTTGAAATCAAACATCTTCAAACAGTTTGAAAAGTTTGAATATTACGCAACGTGTTTATTTTCAATTTTAAATGAGACTGCCTACGCCTTTATTTGTTCACTGGCGGATCAACGGGGGCTGGGGGAGGGGTAGGGGAAATGCCCCCCTCCCCACAAGGTGCAAAAAAAATTTTTTAACGAATTTCAATAAACATGAAGTGTATTGGCTGATACGATATTTAAACTGCAGACAGACAAATAAAACCCAGTAAACGCGCCAGTTGGATAATTATTAAGAAAGCTTAATGCACATTTATACATTAATTTTTTTTAATTTATACCCAACATTTGTAGCCTGTATCCGAAAAAATTTAAATTGTAGATATAAAACCATATAGACCTGGATCCCGCGTACCAAAAAGAAAGTTGATTAATAGCAAGCTGAAAATTCGTTAATAGCTTAACGGTGTCTAGTCAGACAAACTTTGATGTATGGGAACACTGGAACAGAAGAAGTTTTAATTGTGGAAAAGGTTAAAAATTTGGGACGTCAGACTACGTAAACGTTCCATGTATTTTGACGGACAGAACTTCCAATTGATTTGTTACCATTTCATTAAACTCTCATGCAAAAATCAGACTGGTGTTTATCACCAACTGGGCATTTGAATGAGTGGAACACGAAGAACATGTCAAATGACAGGAATCATGTTGGTTAGTAATAGCAGTCTGATTTTTGCATGAGAGTTTAATGAAAGCGTAACAAATCAATCGGATGTTCTGACCGACAAAATACATGGGACGTTTTCGTAATCTGAGGTTCCAAATTTTTAAACTGTTCCACAATTAAAACTTCCCCTGTTCCAGTGTTCCCGTACATCAAAGTTTGTCTGACTAGACACCGTTAAGCTATTAACAAATTTTCGGCTTGCTATCAATCAACTTTTTTTTGGTACGCGGGATCCAGGTCTAATAACCCTATGGTTAGTTTGGAATTTTAAAGAAATACCAACGAATATACAGCAATACTAACTTTTGTATTGTGGTACATATTTTCGAGTGAACTAGCAGCTTGGTACCACATGTTTTTTTGAACTGGCCCTAAAGATAAATAAATGCCTTTTTAATAAAAGAAAGTCATAAAAATTCCAAATCATTTTATTTTGAGCTGTCCATTGAAAAACCAAATAGTCTTATTTTATTGTACCCTTAAGGGCATAGGCGTAACATGTCGCTTATCAAAATGTTCAATGTGTTTTAAATGTATTAATTTTTTTCAAATCCTGAGAAAACTCATAAGAATTTAAAAAAAATTTAAACGCAGCATGAAAGATTACATTATTTCTGAGGGACGAATATCCCTGAAAACTTCTATAATGTTTATTTTAATAAGTTACAGGGGTGAACATAAAAAGGAAAACTTAGTGTTGTTATTAATTGCACATATTTCATTCAAAACAAACTTTTTATTTATTCTAAGAGCCTTTCGGCCCTCGGTAATAACACAATCTTTCATTTTGCGTCCAAATTTTTCAAAAATACGTATTAGTTTTCTCAGGATTCGAAAAAAATAAATATCTACATTTAAAAGTTTTAAATTAAAACACATTGAAAATTTTGACTTTTATGTGGCACTCATTGTATAATTAATTTTCTTATCTTAATTGACAACTAACATATCTATCTCGACAAAAAAGTATATCTACTAAATAAATTATTTTTCAAACTCTTTCAAACTAGTTTGACAAACAGTTTGAATTTTCAAACCTGTACGATTGACCAGTTTGACTTGACTTGAAATATTTGTCAGAAGGATTGACTTGAGTTTGACTTGAAATTAAGTCAAACTTAAGTCAAGTTCAAACATTCAAGTCAAACTTGTGCAACTCTAGTTACGGGAAAGGTAAGATCCACAGGTAGCTGTAATTATTAGTTTTTAGGAAAATAAAGGTAGAGAGATTTGGAATTTTAATTCTGTTTGCTTAAGCACAAAAATATTTGTATAATTTCCGGAAAGTGATTAGAATAAGTAGAAGTATTGTTTGAAAGAATGCCTGGGTTTTTCGAATGAAAAAGAGAAATGTGGAAAGAGAAATGTTTCTGATTGGCTTGGCAATTTGGAATGGGGAAAGGGAAGTTTGAATGTTGAGACAGTTTGGAAAAGAAAGATCATTGTGTGGCCGGTATCCGAGAAGGGCAGTCGAAAGTTTTCGCGGATAGTTCAGAAGCAAGTACTAGTGGTTGTTTGATAGTGGAGAGTAGCTGAAAAGTGGAACGAGAGACAAATCAAATTGAGAAGAAAAACCTCTTTGATTCTGTAAAATCCAAGAGAGTAAGTTACAAGAACTATAGTTATTAAAATTATTTGTGACACCAAGTAAAAAAGATACTTGGGTCTCAGGAGATTATTATTGAGAGAAAGAGAGGAGAGAGTTTTGGAGTTTATTGAACAAGTACTGGTCAAAAGCAGCCTGGCTTGTGTTTTGGAGAAATAGTTGCTGGTATGCTGCTGGATTGATGCTGAGAACGGAGAGGGCTTTGATTGGTAGCCTAACATAATCAACAAGGAAGAGCTGTTTGGGTCAAGAGGAGACATCATTGTGTGTGAATCAAAAAGGTCAGTCAATAACTTATGTGATAGATGTTCTTTATAATCAGAAGTTAAAAATTTTGCGTAAAAACATATGAATTAAGATTCCAACATTTCAAAAATTTAATAGAAAGTATAAATATTTTTGCAAATACCTAAATCTGTTTGTTTAGCTTATTTTATTTATGGTATCAGGAACAAAGCGATAAATATTTGTTTGAATTAGATTAATTCTATGGTAAAAGTTTCATTTGGACAATTATGCCCACAGGATTTAATTGATAGATTTTCAGAGCATTGCTTTTGATAATAAAGGTATTTGTATGTGCTTATTTATGATTTTTCTATTTATTTCCTTTTTCCTATTTTATCCCGATAAGGATCAACTAAGAGATACTGAAGCCACGAGAAAGGATAAGTATAACCTAAGATAATTTAGTTAATTTTTTATGACAAAAAGGCACCCTGAGATTTCTTCTTAAATTATTTTTGTATGATTTGCGTCAATTCAATAATTAATTAAATAAATACTAATTAATATAAAAGTAATAGAAAGCAGATCATAACAATATATTAATCTTACGCTATATTATATTTAATAATAATCAATAAATACTTAATAATAATAAAATAATAAATAAATATAATAACCGTAGTAATAAATACCGTAATAAATACCGTAATAAATACCGTAGGTATCTGGGATGTCAATTTTCCCCTTAGAGGGAGTGTGAGCCGTATGGCTAAATCTGGAATATAATGATTAATAGAATAAAATGGTTTTATTAAAAATTGTGTTTTATTTATATTGATATTGATGTTCTTTCAATAGTACTAATTTTGATTATATTGATATCGAGTATCGAGTCGAGTGGAGTATCGCAAACTAAAGTGCATTGTAAATGTAACATTGTAACCTATTGGATTAAAAAAACCGAAAACCGGTTTTAAAAAAACCGGTTTTTTTGGTTGGTTATAACCGCCAGGTTAAACTGTAAGCATCAAAAACCGGTATAACCGAAAACCGGTGTTTTGTCAAAAACCGCCATCCCTAAGTCTACAGTGGAGTGCCAAAAGAATGTAGAGCTGTAGAGGGAATGTCTTTGTTTTTTTTTCTTCATTTAAACGAATGAAGATGCAGTATCCAAAGCCTAGATGAAGAAAGTACCCAAGAATTATTTAAAAATATAGTGGATGAGAAGGATAAATAGAGAGATAGTTTGAATGGATCAATTATACGAACATCTAAATAAAAAGCCTATGTAAAGAAACTGTCAACGAATAAATACTTATGTAGGAGGAACCAAAAACACAGAAAGCTGAAAATTTATAACAAAATTGAGAAAGAAAAGAATAAAGACATAATACAGAGCAAAGACTGTAGACTGGTAAGAGTATTGCAAAGAACTTTTAGTATCAGCTTCCTCATTTTATGGTAGGGGAGCCCAAGCGGGGATTTTTGGAGTTACTCGAGGGCATCAGATTATGACATGGGGAGAAACCTTGTACGCTGTAAATGTACCCCTACCATATAATATTGGATCTTAATGCAGGGACGTTCGTTAAGTGGGATTCGAAAAAAAAACTATCCTTAGAAAAACTCGAAATTGTCAGATTAAGATAAGGTAAGTTAAATACATTGCAATGGGCTGGGCATGTGGAAAGAATGAGAGAGGATAGGCTACCAAAAAGAGCACTGAATGCTAGAATGCAGGGAAAGAGACCGGTTGGAAAGCCAAGAAAGCGCTGGGAAGACACAGTAAACAGAGACGCACAAGCCATTTTAGGAGTCCGTGTATGGAGAAGAGTAGCCACAGACAAACAAGGGTGGAGGCAAAAAATAAAGGAGGCCAAGGCTCAATTTGAGCTGTAGTACCGTAGAAGAAGAAGAAGTTAAGTACATACAGAACAGTGTATATTTCAAAAATCTGACGGTTTGAGCGGGGCGTAAGGAAATGGGTGAGTCGTGAGTCATAAAGTTTCACAAGAAAAAAGCGAATATTTCGAGAAATAAACATGAGATCGAAAAACTGAAAATTACGTTTTCAATCATTTTTAAAAATCTATCGAATGACACTAAACACGACCCCCCACGGAGGTAGGGTGGGAGGTGCTACTTTAAAATTTTAAATAGGAGCCCCCATTTTTTATTGCAGATTTGGATTCCTTACGTAAAAATAAGTAACTTTTATTTGAGACATTTTTTCGAATTATGGATAGATGGCGCTTTAATCGGAAAAAACGATTGTTGGAAATGGAAAATTAAATTAAAAAAATGGAAAGTCCTCACTTAAATGGAAAACTACTTAACTTTTTTTGGTTTGGGGACCTAATCTTCACAACCCAATAGGTCTCCATAACGCTCGAGTAACTGCAAATTTAGCATACTTTCCTCCCCTACTATTACACTGAATCTTCAAATATAAAAATGACATTCATTAATTTTTCTATCGAGTAGCAGAATCGCTAATTAGTGGATGTAGATCAGAAGCATCGCACAAAAGGACGAAGAAAACAGGACGCATTTCAAAAAGAGTAAATAAAGTAGGTATTGCACTAATATTCATCTTCCAATATCCATCCATCCATCTTCCAAGTAATCATCTTTATAGCGATACGGTTTAATTACTATTTTTATCGCAAAACCGCAAACCAGTTGACATAATAGTTGGTGGTCCGGCAGGACAATCTCTACACAGCATGCGAACAATTCAGACACACCCTCGCTCTCGCTAACAATACCCTTTCGAGATATAAGCAAAACACCACGCTTGCTTACCCAAAATAAATAAATATATTACTGTTCGTTGATACACTTATTTTTAATTAATTCCGTCAGCACACACCACCGGAATATCTTCCAATAGGGCTTTTCATCGATTGTCATTTGTTTCGAGCTTCTGTCATGTGTCACATAATATTAACATATCTACGTCATACGTCTTTGGTTTGTATCATTTGGTATACCAATAACGTATGACGTAGATGTATTAATATTATGTGACACATGACAGAAGCTCGAAACAAACGACTGTGAATGAAAAGCCTTATTGAAAAAGGTATGAGGAATAGATGTGTTAGCTTAAAAAATAAAATCGAAAAAATTATTTGTCGTTAATTTCAAGTACCTACTATTTTTATTGAATGTTAAGCCGGCCACTCACGGTACTCGGTACTGCGGTGTCGTTTAATTTTGTCGAATTCGACATCAAAAATTTTGATGGTGTGTGATCATGTATCTAATAAAATCGTACAATTTAACCTCTGAGAGAGTGGCCTGTCTGCTGCAGTACTGCAAAATTGATAGCATCGACGATCTTGTCGAACGACACCGCAGTACCGTGAGTGGCCGGTTTTATACCCTCTATCATCTTCTTCTTTTAGCCCATTTCTATCCAACTTTGGACATAGGCCTTCCCCAAATCTTTCCTGTCATTGATTACTGCTGTGATAAATATGGCACCAGGACTTTTCTTTCAAAAATTAGTTTATGCAAAAATTTAAAATTCAGGATTTATGTTTTCTGGCTCCATATGATCAGATCTTATATAGTTATATTTAAAATGAAAGACATAATAAAATCCAAAGGTCGTATTGAAAAGGGTAAACTAGTTTAAATACTTTCTAATATCAAATATTCCTCTCAGTTTCCATTCCAATGAGTCCAACTTCCAACAGTCTTACACTGGTATTGTACCACCGCCTTTTTTAGGTATTCATATTGGATTTTCTACCAATATTCTTTGTCTTAAGTTCAAAAAGAGTAAATCATTTCCTTTTACATACTTTTCCAACCTTTTACATACTTTTTTTAGATACTTCCTTTTTTAGAATAAAATTCAGTTGTTTTTGTTGGGATTTTATATGTATTTCTTTCATCATCTTGAATTCAGCATCCAATTCAACAGCATCCAACTGGACAATGTTGGTTGATATTTTAACTAGTTTAAAGATATTTTACAACAAATTAATATTCCTCCCGTTTTGTATTCAAATGAGTTAACCATTTTTTACGGGTACCACCACCTTTTTTGGGTATTCATATTGTATTTTCTACAAATATTCCATCTATCTATACATCTGTTGGTCACAGTTTTATGTACTTGTTCATTAAGTTTTTTTATTACAACATCAATATGCATTTGAAAACATAAAAATACTAACTTTGTAAGCATTCGAACAGTCAAGAGGCGAAAATTAATAGTAAAAATGTCAGTAAATCCAACATAAAACATATTTTTATGTTTAAAAACACGGATAACTATCAAATAACATTGATAAGCATCATCATCTCCTCCAATAAAGTATCCACTTAATCGCTCATCTCGTCAACTGTAAACAAGACAAGAAATAAAAACTAGCAATAAAAATTAACGAAGAGACCTCTTCAACTGGAGGTTAGGTAAACAGCCAATTGAGAAACTTGTTTTGAGTTAATTAAATTAAATAATAATAAATACACTTGGTGTAAAGGTTTATTTGGATACAAATTAACGAGTGTCGAGTGAGTCCAGTACAATATTCATTTAAGTTATGGCTCACTAAATTATTTAATTATTATGATTTATGGTCTCCAATGAGTTGTTTCAAAGAAATCACTTAAACGAGAATTAATGGTTGTAAAGGATCCTTCTAACTTCTTCATATTTTATTTTTTGTTAATGTTGGTTCATATTTTTAAAGACAAAGTCTTATAAAAATAGATAAAATTGTAAAAATACATTTCCGAAATAAATCTATATACATAGATCATGTAAAATAAGATATAGGGCGGAACTAGGAGATTTGTCAGGGGGGCAAAGATCAGTTTGCCACCCCCTTTCTCGATTCCTCCCCACACCGCACCTCTAAGATACAATACCACCGTAAGCTATTTTTTAGATGTGATTGTTGAAATAACATTATAGTTACGTATGTATGCAATTCATCTTCTTTTTTCTCAACTTTTCACAGTCCTTCCATCTTCTCCTCGCGTTTTCTCCAATTCGTCTCTCCTTCCATCAACTTTTAACAGCGTTCCTTCTTTGCATATATGTATAGTTTTCATTTCTACGTCTAACGTGACCAAACCATTGCAATTTTTATCCTTGAAACCTTTTTGAGACTGTAGTCACCCCAGCTCTTTCCTTATCCTGTCCCTTTTAGTCTAACCCATAAGATTACAAAAGGTACAAGAGCTACGAACTATTTATTAACCGAACCGAATTGTTATACACAAAGAAATTAAAGTGTTGATTCTACAAAATATACTGACGGACTAAATACCGAAAAAACAGGACAACACAGGTTATATTATTTATATTATGACAGTGTTTCGTGTTAATACAACGCATGCGTAATCCATGAAATCATCTGAACTGTGTTCTGAAATCTTTGAACGGCCGAATTCCAGCGTTCAAGCATCGTTCAAGTTTAAACTACCATCGGTTGAACATGAATTGAGAAAGACGATTTTGACTTTAAACTGACGTTCACTAAAACTTCAGGTTAAACTGGAGTTGAACTCGATATGAGAAATTGGCCGTAAGTTCGATATACAGGGTGTAACAAAAATACAGGTCATAAATTTAATCAAATATTCTAGGACCAAAAATAGTTCGATTGAACTTAACTTACCTTAGTACAAATATGCACAAAAAAAAAGTTACAGTCCTTTGAAATTACAAAATAAAAATCGATTTTTTCCAATATATCGAAGACTATTTGAGATATTTTATTGAAAATGGACATCTGGCATTCTTATGGCAGTAGAATCTTAAGAAAAAATTATAGTGAAATTTAGAAACCCCATAAAATTTTTATGGGGGTTTTGTTCCTTTAGACTCCCCCAAACTTTTGTGTACGTTCCAATTTAATCATTATTGTAGTACCATTAGTTAAACACAATGTTTTAAAACTTTTTTGCCTCTTCGTACTTTTTCTAAAAGTCGAGTTTTTATCGAGATATTTTGAATATTTTTCAAATCCACCACATATTTGTATATGGTTAAGTACGATTATGGAGACTTGTAATTTGATTATTGGTAATAATATGAAAATGTATTTATGATTTACATTTTTAAGTATATTTTGAACCATCTTAAAAAAGAAGCCACATCTCGATAAAAGGTGACTTATCGAAAAAATACAAACAGGCAAAAAAAGTTTTAAAAACACTGTGTTTAACTAATGGTACCGCAATAATAGTCTAATTGGAACGTACACAAACATTTGGGGGGTTTAAAGGAACAAAACGCCCATAAAATTTTTATGGGGTGCACAAATTTCACTATAATTTTTCTTTAAGGTGTTCCTGCCATAAGAATACCACATGTCCATTTTCAATAAAAAATTTTTAATAGTTTTCGATATGTTCGAAAAAATCGATTTTCATTTTGTAACTTCAAAGGGCTGTAACTTTTTTTATGTGCATATTAGTACTAAGGTAAGTTAGGTTCATTCGAACTATTTTCGGTCCCAGAATATGTGGTATAATTTATGACCTGTATTCTTGTTACACCCTGTATATTATATGCTGTTAAGAGTGATTTGATTATTTTTTATTTAGAAAATGGTTATCAGATTGTAGATACTTAACCTAGATGACAGAAACATAATGCTATTCTTTAACTAAATAGTAGAGGTACATTTCTGATTAAATATTTATACATAAATACATCCGACATTTATATAACTGGATTATGGTTTATCCTTTTGCCAATTAATTTTTCAATGGACCCCCGTATTGATCTTATGAGTGCATAATTAGGATCAAAATTTTAATTAGCCATTATACAAGAGAAATTTAATTAGCGGTAGACGAAAAATGTTATCGAATCAGATTCCATTTTAGCAGACTACAAAACTGAAAACCAACAATTATTTGTTGGTGCAGGTCCGTGTTAGTGTTAGAACGTAGGCGCAAATATTTTACGGCTATCCCTACTTTTTCTTTCTTTACACGGCAAATTACGTATAGTAAAATTCTTACTGGTATGGAGATGTAAACATTATTTGACAATAACATTGTCATCACTAACTTATAAATAAATGGCTTTTGACTTTCTTGGATGACCGTTACTTGAATAATCGCTTAAATTATTAATTCAATATGATTATTTTTTCACTAACTATGTATTCAGTGATTACAATAATTTATATACTATACAAGTAAAAGGGGAAAAGTGATAAAGTGATTTTTTTTAATAATACATTGTTATTATGAAACGCTTGGATACATTTTGAATATCTTTAGCAATATCTTTGTATCACAGAATATATCCTGGTGTACCTATTCTCTGCTTGGATCTTCCATAAATAATAAGCAATAAATAACTTTTTATTAATTTCACGTCTTAAATCAATTATTTAACAAATTTATCAATATTATTGAATAAACAACTCAAAATATTCCTGAAGGCCGTGTCAAATATTTATTAGCCTTGTTTGTCACTGTCTTGTCACCACATTCTGTTCGACTAAGTGCGATGTACGACAAAGACAGCGAATGTTCGATTTGGAAAATATCACCACGGACATGGTGTTCATTTTTTTCGAATCCTGGAAAAACTAATAAATATTTTTGAAAAATTTAAACGCAGAATGAAAAATTACATCCTTACTAAGGGTAGAAGGCATCTAAGAATAAACAAAAAATTTCTTTTGAATGAGATATTTGAAATTAAAAAAATCACACCCAATTTTCTCTTTTTTTAACCTTGTAACTTATTAAAATAAACATTACAGAAGTTTTTAGGGACTTTCTACCTTCGGTAATGATGTAATCTCTCATTCTACGTTTAAATTTGTCAAAAACACTCATTAGATTTCTCAGGACTCGAAAAATGAATGCATTTAAATAGTATTGGAGCCGAAAGTTTGCGCCTATCCCCTTAAAGATTACAAAAACTGAATTGAATTGGTAAGTAAAATCTTTAATGTATAACGGTAGATCTTTTACAATAAAATTTAATTGTTGTTTAATAGTCACTTCTTTTATTGAAGCTGTAAGCGACTTAATTGTAAATTTTTGCAAAAAGCACGGTTGACTATCTGTTTTTCTTTTACCGCAAAGAGATAAAAGAGAAAATTTATTTCTTAAGAGACGCACTGTCCCGCTTTTGAAATCACATTGCAGTATCTTTGTAGGTACACCGTGCAAAATCTTGAATAACTCATTAATATTTATAAATTATGATTTTTTGGCATATATACCATTCATAATAGTGACGTTATCCATCTGGGTGTGGTGACGGATTTTGAAAATTTCAATATACAGGGTGTTGTTTCAAGGCCACAATGACTTTATATCTTTTTGTTAACTCGGACCTGTATTTTTTTGTGATTAGTAGTTGGGTGGCTTGAGTTATAAATGAAACATATGTGTGCCACATATCAAAAAATATACAAGGTGGTTCTATAGTTTTTTTTTGAAAGATGGCTTTGGCAGAGCCAATTAGCCAGACATGTTTCTGATTGATTGCAGATTTATAGTCTTATAACATAATACATAAGTCAATTTCTTATAACATAAATACATTCTACAATTTTATTTTTATAGATACATTGGTATATTGTGTAGCTTTTTTTATTTTGTTTTTTTTTAATTATTTTACTGTGTTTTTTTTAATATATATTTTATTTTGTGCGAAACACTTATTTTTACTTCTTTTTTTCTATTCTTTTTTATTTTTGTTCCTTTTTTTTTTCATTTTTTTTTGTTTATTATTTTTTTTGTTATTATTTTATTTTGTGTTTTTTTTAATATTATTTTTTTTCATTTTTTCAAACCACATTAACAAATTATACCTATTTATTACATATTACGTTTACAACTTGTATTTACATAATTTAACATGTTTATAAATGAGATGAAGAATTTCCATATCATTTGTAAATATTAAAGTATTTAGGTTTATTGGGAAAAAACATTTTAAATCTTTTAATTCCTTATAAAGGTCGTTTATGTTATTTATATTTAAATGACATTCTAATATGACATGTGTTAGATCTCCGATTTTGCCACAAGTACAATTGGGAGTATCTGCCAAGCCGATTCTATGCATGTAAGATGGCGTAAGAGCATGATTGGCTCTCAACCGATTAATGGTCTTTATAAAATGTCTGTTATATTCTGTGTAAAACCATCTTTTTGAGAATATCCTAGGGTTACAATGAGCAAAATTTGAGCCAGTATTACATATAGTTCTATAGTTATGTATCAAGTTATATGAGGTTCTATAGTTATGTATCAAGAAAGAAATGGACAAAATCGATAGAACACCCTGTAACTCGGTTATAAAAACCGGTGGGGCAATAATAGTAGTATATCTAGAACCGCCTCCAGTGACCTCTATTCACCATTCAAGTACAGTAGAACCCCGATTATCCGGGTGCGGATTATCCGTGCTGCAGATTATCCGTGCTATGATTTTCTATTACTCAAGTTGAGTTTTTGAGGTTTTATCAAAATAGCGTCATCGTAAATCACTTGACTGAAACTCTATATGACGAAAGAGAGACTCATAATGAAAGATTTATTTTTTTCTGTTATTTTTATGGTAGGTACATATGTATGTGTATACGTACATATGCATTATACATAAGAAATACATGTTCGGATTATCCGTGCTTTTCAATTATCCGTGCCACCCTTCGGTCCCGAGGAGCACGGATAATCGGGGTTCTACTGTATTTTCGTTTCCCAATGAAACATCCTGTATAATTTCACAAATCGAACAATAGCATCCCTCTGAACTGAATATTAATGAGTTTCTTAGTTCTCTTGTTTAGGTATATCTTCAAATTTATCCAGTCCCCCTCTGTCGTCTTTTAATCGACAATGTCAATACTTCTTGAAGTACCAATAGCATGAGTCTAATTAAAGTTAAAAGGGGTTTGTATTGATTACTTTCTCGTTATCAGGAATTTCATTTTCTCACTTCCGTCGTTAGGGAAGAATTTTCCGAACATTATCGACAAAATTAGAAATGTCGGATTTTTGAATGAACGCTCCAGACTCCAGAACGTATCCAACATTAAGTTTTTTCATTTTAAAACTATTTCGAAGTTTTGTAATTGTTGGAGTGTTCATATTGATGTTGATGTCTGACAGAATAATAGCAATTTAGGTAATTGTAACGCTTACTCCTTCTTAAAACGCTGTATTTATCGAAGATTGGGAAGCATCATAGTCATCGTGGTTTTGTCAACAGGAAATTGAAATAGTCATTCTGTCGTAGTACAGCTGTTCATCTACACAATCTACAGGATGAAATTTGTTTCCGTACCATTTTTCTTTTCGTTTTTTATTTATTTATTTTATTTAATCAGTTAAGCCCATTCGTACCTTTCGGTGTTGGACTGTTTACAACTAGTTCAATATCTACATTTCAATACATTTTAATAATTATACAATACTTTTATTTTAACAATACAATTTTAATGAATATATTACTTATTTGACCCATCTTTCTGTCCATATGTTTTAATCTTGTGGTGCTTCTTTGATACTACTTTTCCATGCTGTTCTATTTTGAGCTACATAATTGTTTTGCCATACTCCATTGAAGTCCTCTTTTCTCTGCTTCTTGTCTAACTTGTTCTTCCCATCTCATTCTTGGGCGACCTACTTTATTTTTCCCTTGTACTTTGACTTCATATACTTTTTTCGTTATTCTTGTGTGGTTTAGCCTGTGGATGTGGCCCAACCATCCTAGCTGTCGTTCCCCTATAATTGTCTCTATGGATTTTATCTTTAGAGCTTGAATTATTGTGTCGTTTCTTATTTTGTCTCTTTGTTGTGTGTTTTGTTGTTCTTTGTTAGCGTCCACGACTCACTCCCATAGACGATTGATGGTCGAAACACTTTTTGGTACACTTGTGTTTTGACTTCTTTGGGTACCTCTTTCTTTCCAAAGAACGTATTTCTTAATGTATTATAAATTGTCCCTGCTTTTCCTCTTTTATTGTTTATTTCTTTGTCTATGTTACCATCTTCTTCAATAATTGTACCTAAGTAGTTGTAGCTGTTTACTTGTTCCAACACTTGTCCTTCTACCTTAATTTTTATCACTTTTTTTGTAGTTGCTATAACCATTGTTTTACTTTTATCGGTGTTTATTTCCATGTTCATTTTTCTTAGTTCTTTTATATAAGTGTTTATTATTTGTTGCAGTTTCTCTTCTCTATCATCTGCAAATAGTAATTCTTGTATTTGTATATTGTTCATTTTCCATTTTCCCAATATCATGTCTTTAGATTTCTCCTTGCATTGCTTTATTGCGTCATCTAGTACCATTGAGAAAAGTAATGGACTTAGTACGCAACCTTATTTTAGTCCTACCTTTGCCTGGAATTCATCAGATTCTTGATTGTGAGTCCTTATTTTTATTTTATTATTTTTTCTATCTTTTCTATTCCATTTTTCTTTAAACATTTCCATATATCTTCCCTTCTTATTGTATCAAAAGCTTTTTTCAGATCAATAAAGCATATATGTATCTCTTTGCCTTTCATCAACAGTTTTTCTCCTATTTGTCTCAATATGAATATCAGATCTTGGGTACTCCTTCCTTTCTGGATTCTTCTAATTTTATTTCTAGTTTTTCCCTTAGCCTTATTCAATTATTATATTGAATATTTTGGCAGGAACGCTTGTCAATGTAATACTTCTATAATTTTCGCAATTTCTTGCGTCTCCTTTCTTAAACAGTGGTACTATTATATCTGTTTTCCAATCAGATGGTATTTCCTTGCTATGCTGTGATTATTTCATTTAGTAGTTCTCGGAATTTTTTTTTGAATTTTCACTCATGTATTTTAACATTTCTTTTCGTTTTACTTTACAAATATTTACATTTCATAACTTCCATTATGTACCTATACACTGTTCTTAAGAATCCAGGTTTTACCAGATAACGTCCAGACCAGATCTTCTTCTTTGTGTGCCGTGCTTGTTTTCAAGCGTTGTCTATCGTCGTAATAAGCTGATGAAATGTTTCTCGGTCGGTAGCTATATGAAACAATTCCTTGACCGTTCGACCTGTCCATGGTCTAATGTTACGAAGCCAGGACAGGTATTTTCTTCCAACCCAGCGTTTTCCTTCGATTTTGCCCTGAATGATCAACATGAGTAAGCGATATTTAGGTCCTTTCATTATATGAGTTAAGTATTGAACCTTTCTCATTTTTATGATGTTGATCAATTCTCGCTCTTTGTGCATGGTTCCCAGTATACGTTCTTTGGATTGTCGCGTTGCAGGGTTGTCATGTCGAGTTGTCGTGTTGGATCCTCAATGGAACGGAAGAGTAGCCAACTATCGGAACTTACGAAAACACTGACTCTAACTTATAACTTTCTCACGACTGTTAACTACCATAGTAACGATCTTAATCTTAATATGAACATTAATAATACTTCTATGTTACCCCTCTGCGGGCTTTTTATATCTTCCTATAATTTGTACTTTGAAAGTAAACGGTACGTGAGTATCCAAGCGGTAGCGAGGTTACCCAAACAAGCTCCGTCAATCAACCTTCGCTTTGTTTGTCATTGTAGAAACAACATCTTCTGTAACGACCTAATTATGCTTAAATTATCTACTAGATGCATATTATATGTATTATACAGTAAGGGTTTTTCCCTTACTGTACAGGATATGTGTGCTGTCCACGGGATTCTGAGCATGCGACGGTAACGCCACAACTCGAACGCTTCTAATTTGTTAAGGTTCTTCATTCTTGTTGTCCAGGTTTCACATCCATAGAACAAAGCGGACCAGACGTAGCACTTCAATACTTTTAGACGCATGGTCAATGACAGGCGTCTACTGCACAATACAGAACCTCAGCTTTTCCGTGCAAGTTCTATTCTGGTCGAAATTTCCTCATCACTTTAAACCCTGCAGTCAATCCAGCTACCCAGATATCTAAAGTGTTCCACCCTTTCCAGGATTTTTTTGTCTAATTTTTGTAATGAGTTTTCGATATTAATTTTACCGACCATCATCCATTTTGTTTTCTTTCATCATCTATTTTGTTTGCTTTGCGTTGATTGTTAAGTCTGACCAGATAACAACCAGAAAACAATCACACTCAAGAAAGCGGTACCAACGCCACCAACACAAACAAAAATCAGAGTCGAAGGACCAAATACGGAATCCTCAGAATATTTATACAGAAAAATAATAGCAGAGAAGATTGCTGAGAATGAAATATTAGAAAACGATAACCTCGAGGAAGGCTGGGAAAACTAGAAGATAACATAATTCTCGCAGCAACAGAATCACTTGGAGAAAGGAAAGTAACGAATACTAACATATCAAAACACCCCATGGTTTAGGGAGAAAGTAAAGACAAAATGTGAAGAAAAGATGAAAACGTTTTTACAATACAGAACAAAACAAACACAACTGGCTTACAACCACTATAAACGAATCAAAAACGAATACTTTAGTCAAATAACTAAAAAGGGAATACTGGCAAAGTTTCTCATAACAGACGGAACACGACTTCTACGGAACACAAAAAGAAAGATGGAGAATGATCAGAGGACAAAGAAAAGAGATGAATGAACTAATAAAAATTAAATATATTCAGATGGAAACATGGGCACATGGGCAGACTACTTTCGATCTCTATTTGCTGAAGAAGACGATAAATATTCACCAACACCTGAAGTGATGTCAAACGAAGAAATAAACATTGAAGAGGGAGAGGCAAAGAAGCACTAAGGAAATTAGTAAATCACCAGTAGATGACAGAATTTCGAATGAAATTTGACTAAACAACAATATCTTCCAGCTTGCATTTAACAATAAATTTAAATAATTCAAGTGAGTTTGCATTAATCAATTTAATTTTGTTGCCTGTAGCAGCAACGAAAGTCCGCAGTCGAACTCTTTTCAGCTTGAAATCCTGCTCGTCAATTTCGTCAGATGCGTAGTCTAGATTACATTCAGTGTTGTCTGGATCTAATAGTATAGCCGGCGTTAGATAAGCAAACTATCCGTTAAATTCTGTAGCTGTTGAAAATGCTCACAAATTTCTACAATAACTCTATCTAACGAAGAAATCAGCTTTCGCTTCAACTCATTTTCACAAGACTAGCGTCTCTAGTTCCGTAATCAAAAATATGCTTTCTTGTTATGCGCCTCAGAGGTTTTATGGAAATTCTAAGTTCTTCACACATATTTTTTCCATAACCTACAGCGCCGTTTGCCCATTCCTCTCATTTTTCTGTCAATATCATCTGCACACTTGCACAGCATTTAGTTTCTGAGCGCACCATCTTATGTCAAGTCGCCTTGTTTGTAAATATTTTTGTGCATCATTCACTTCATGTAGCACCGGTTTACACAGGTCCAAAAAACAAAGAAAGGAAAATGACTGTGCATCGAAAAAAAAACAATTAACTTACATAACAAAATAAATAAATATTTTTTTGAAATAAATTTCTTTTTATAAGAAAACCAACTAACAAAAATATTTATAAATAAATTAATTAAAATTAAAGGCATTTTAAAAAAATCATAAGAAAAGAACCAACTGAAAAATTTATTCTCAATCATTAAATTAAAATTAAACACATTAAAAAAACTCTAACCAATTGAATGTTTGAACAATTCACCCTCTTGCAGTGAACAAAAACCTAATCAATGATACAATGCAAGTCTCATTGCATTCAGCTGATCTGGCTGTACCTGACTGCAGATTTTAACAATTTTTTCTTGCAATTCGTATTAAAACATTTAAATGTTTTCTTTGTTCCACATACTGAATAACGTATAGGGTAGTTAATCACCCAATACGAAGAATAGCTGAAGTGCAGATTCCTGGAAGGAGTAGAAGAGGAAGGCCAAAGAAGACCTGGGGGAGACGATAAGGCAGGACATGTTGGTAAAGGGAATTAACATTGATTGGACACAAGATAGAATTGGGTGGAGAAATGCAATTAGGGAAGCCGACCCCGCATAGGGATAAGGCAAAGAGAATGATGATGTATAAATAAGGTAGTAAAATAATTGCCGATGTATGTAATAGAAGTCATTCTCTCTGATTGTTAGGCATAAACGAGGAATTCCCATAAGTCAGTATAGACATTGTTGCCAGTCGCTACAAAATATCATTCAAAGAAAAGGAATTCCCTGAATTCGTCACAAAATGAGTATTGAAAAATTCCGTACTTTCAATCGGTCCGAATTTGTAGCTGCGATAAAAATATAAAATGGTTCAAATATTTACAAAATATTTTTATTATTTATTGTTCAATTTTGCCGCCCCCTAAAAAGTGCCGCCCGGCCCGGGGCGGGCCGCCCCTACTACGCTACGCCACTGACGACGGAGATGCAAGGCAGAGAACATCAAGGACTGGGTAAGAAATGGAAGAGTAAAATGGAACCACCATATATGCCGAATAACAACAAATAGAGTAGTAAAAACTGCAAGAGACGGTTCCCCAATAGGAAGAAGATCAGTGGGAAGACCACAAAAATGATGGAACAACTCATTGGAGGTACATTGAGATACAGAGTCATTTCTACACAAAAAATATTTTTAAATTAAATATCTTGCAATATTGCTCTTTCTTGTTACCACCAAATTCAGAAAACGTTATACTTCCAACTCACATCATTATCTTTTTAAGTAGACTCGCCGTAGTAGCAGTAGAACGATATCAAAACGACAAAACTACAGTATCTATCTGGAAGCGGCTCACAGCACAGCTGTTTAAGCCCTAAATTAATTTGATCGGTGTAACTATAAATATAGCAAAGCGAGATCCAAGCGCGAACCAAAATGGTAAATACGGAATTTGTCTGACAATTTATGGGACAATACGTTGCGATTGTGATCTAAATTAAGCGAGCAGGATTTTAGCAACAACATGGAATTATACTTCGTAGGCGTTTTATAAGTATTATTTATCGGTTACAAGGCTTTATTGAGTCGAAAACTACTTTTTTAGAATCATAACATCGGCCTTTATTGCTTATTTTACTGGACTTGTGGACATTTCTTGGTTAAGTTATTTGCGTCTGAATTACATCGTGAGTGTTGGGTAACTTCTGTGGAATCTAGAAATAATAAGGAAGGATTTAGAGAATACCTTTATTTCAGTGAGTAACAAGTAAATAACTAATAGAGGGAACTATGTACTTATTTATGCATAAACTGACTCAATAATCCTCTAATAAAAAGTTGTGCCTATTTTACGCCAGTCAATGGGACCAAGAATAGTATATTACCTCCGAATTCTACCCTATGCCGATGTGCTCTTTTATCTTAGGGGTGGTTCCTACCCCTTCTCGGGGGTGGAAATTTTTTTGGTTAAAATAGCCACGGAAGTGGCTAAAGAACCTAATTCTAAGCAAAAACAATTGTATATTTTTTTTTGAAAACTCAATACTTTTTGAGTTATGCGTGGTTGAAAATTGGCCAGTTTCATTGAAAAATGACACCTTTGCGGAGGGTTTTTTGCGAATACCTTAAAAACTATGCATCTAACAAAAAATAACTATATAAAATATTTTGTAGCTTATAAAAAAACAAAGAGATTCGTTTCCTCACAAATCTTCTAGTTATAATACAAAAGAGATATGTGAGGTTAGAAAAGTTTCTCTTTTTGGTGCATGCTCAGATCGGTATATTCAACTGAAAACAACATAGAAACGGTCGATTTTAGGTGTATAATGACACTAATACCTTCTGTAGTGCTTAAAATAAGCAATATTAAATGTCAATTACATTCAAATTAAGCGAGATATGCTGCCAAAAATTTTGATGGCTAATGTATTTTAAGATAAAATGAGAAGTAGATTTATCCCCCCATACATCAGAATTTAAATGCATCGTTCTCCTTTTACCATACTTTACATTATAGTATTATTTCTATGTTTAAAAAGTTGGACGGATTTAAAATAAATGGTTTTTGAAAAAGAAAAATCAAATTATAGAGCGCATTTTTAAATTTTCTTAAAAATCTTCCTTTTTCTCCATGTAACTTGAAAATGATAAGAGATACAGTATGAAAAACAAAAACAAAATTTTTATCTAAAAAAACTCTACATTTTTGTGTAGCATCTTTTTTCGTACCTCTTATCATTTTCGAGTTACATGGAGAAAGAGGAAGATTTTTAAGAAAATTTAAAAATGCGCTCTATGGTTTGATCTTATCATTTTCAAAAACCATTCATTTTTAAACCCGTTCAACTTTTTGAACATAGAAATAACACCATAATGAAAAGTATTGTAGAAGAAAAACGATTCATTTAAATTCTTATGGATGAGGGGTTAAGGTTAAATATACTTCTCATTTTTTCTTAAAATACATGAGTCATCAATTTTTTTGCAGAATATCTCGTTTATTTTGAATCTAATCGACATTTAATATTGTTGATTTTAAAGGTCTTTTCAAGCACTACAAAAGGTATTCGTATCATTGTATATCTAAAATCGACCGTTTTTATGTTACTTATTTCAAGTTTAATACTCCGATTTGGGCATGCACCAAAAAATAAACTCTTCTCACCTCACATATCTCTTTTGTATTATAACAAGAAGATTTGTGAAGGAACGAATCTTTTTGTTTTTTTATAATTTACAAAATATTTTAGCTTTTTTCGTTAGATGCACAGTTTTTAAGGTATTCGCAAAAAACCGTCCGCAAAGGTGTCATTTTTCAATGAAAATGGTCAATTTTCAACCACGGATATGAGTACTGAGTTTTCAAAAAAAAATTATAGAACAATTTTTGCTTAGAATTAGGTTCTCTAATCACTTCTGTGGCTATTTTAACCAAAAATTTTCCACCCCCGAGAAGGGGTGGGAACCACCCCCAAGATAAAAGCAAACATCGGCATAGGATAGACTTTGTTTCTTGAGCTATTCCCCACTTACTGCGAAAATATCAAGTAAATCGATGTAGTAGGATAGAATCCGAAGCCAAATACCTTCATTGACTGCCCTATTTGTAACGATAAACTGTTTATAAATAGGAGTGCGTTTGACATTAATTGGGACTAAGAAAGGTATTTTACGCTTATTGACATTTCCCTTCTGCTTTTCATTAATTAATTGTTAATACGATTTTAATAACACTTTGATATCACTCTGCTATCTCATGAATATTAACTCTACGTTTGCTAAAATCATATCATGGACTTTGTTGATGGTTTCTGGATAGTGGCAGACTCTCAGGACCACGAACAAATTAAGTTTTCCAAAATGTGTCCACTCTTGTTAACGAAGGAAACAAAATGATGAACAGATTATTTTAGATCATCCTGCCACTGTGAGGTAATAGCCTCCATTGCGCTTTCCTTTCCCATAGATTTTTCTCAAGGTTCCTTTCTTATATCTCTGTGTTAATACTAGGGAGGTTGGTATTTAGATCCTACGTGTATGAAATTATTAACCAATCTCAGGTTCTATGGGTGCTAGTTCACAGAGAAAAGACAATTAGCTGTGTACTTAAGGTACCAGCGAGACTGCTTCCTATGAGGCTTAAATATAGCCCAATCAATATAAAGCGAGAAGTGATTTTAACACATTTTTGAAGTGAAAACTTCTTTAGGGACGTTGTGCGATTTTTGTATAGGGGAAAAAGCATTGAATTGGCGACCGTCATTGCGACCGTCATCGCGACCGTCATCGCGACCGTCATTGCGACCGTCGTCGCTTATGCTATATATTATGTGTATGTATATATAAATTCTGTAGAGGCATTTAAATTTAAAATAAATGTAAAACCCATTTTAGGATGGGGAAAAAGGATTGATTTCGCGACCATCATCGCGACCGTCATCGCGTCGACGAAATAAATTTTGTACATAATATATAGGTATATTATGTGTATGTATATATATAAATTGTATAGAAGTATTTAAATTTAAAATAAATGTAAAACCTATTTTAGGATGGGGAAAAAGGATTTATTTCGCGACCGTCATCTCTTCGGCGAAATAAATTTTGTACGTATCTATATTATGAGTATGTATACATGAATTGTATAAAAGAATTTAAATTTAAAATAAATGTAAAATCTATTTTGGGATGCGGAAAAAAGATTGATTTCACGACCGTCATCGCGACCGTCATCGCTTCGACGAAATAAATTTTGTACGTGTATTATTATAATGTACGTATAATAATACTAATATTATTGAAGTGGAAACTTCTTTAGGAACGTTGTGCACTTTTTAGATGGGGAAAAAGTATTGAATTAGCGACCTCCATCGCCTTGGCGAAATAAATTTTTGTGAAAACTTTTTTAGGGACGTTGTGCACTTTTTAGATGGGGAAAAAGTGTTGAATTAGCGACCGCCATTGCTTCTGCGAAGTAAATTTTTAAAGGGAAAACTTCTTTAGCGACGTTGTGCACTTTTTAGATAGGCAAACATACTGAATTAGCGACCGTCATAGTGACCGTCATTGCTTCGACGAAATAATGTTGTGAAGTGAAAACTTCTTTAGGGACGTTTTGGTCTTTTTAGATGGCGAAAAAGTATTTAATTAGCGACCGTCATCGCGACCGTCATTGCTTCGACGAAATACATTTTTGAAGTGAACACTTCTTTAACGACGTTGTGCACTTTTTAGATGGCCAAAAAGTATTGAATTAGCGACCGTCATCACCTCAGCGAAATAAATTTTTGAAGTGAAAAGTTCTTTAGGGACGCTGTGCAGTTTTTAGATGAGGAAAAAGTATTAAATTAGCGACCGGTATTTGTTCGACGAAATAAATTTTTGAAGTGAAAACTTTTTTAAGGAAGTTGTGCACTTTTAAGATGGGGAAAAAGTGTTGAATTAGCGACCGTCATCGCTTCGGCGAAATAAATTTTTGAAGTGAAAACTTCTTTAGGGACGTTTTGCACTTTTTCGATGGGAAAAAAGTATTAATTTGGCGACCGTCATTGCTTCGACGAAATAAATTTTTGAAGTGAAATCTTCTTTATGGACGTTGTGCCCTTTTTAGATGGTGAAAAAGTATTGAATTAGCTACCGTCATCGCTATCGTCATTGCTTCGACGAAATACATTTTTGAAGTGAACACTTCTTTAACGACGTTGTGCACTTTTTAGATGGGGAAAAGTATTGAATTAGCGACCGTCATCACCTCAGCGAAATAAATTTTTGAAGTGAAAAGTTCTTTAGGGACGTTGTGCAGTTTTTAGATGGGGAAAAAGTATTAAATTAGCGACCGCTATTTGTTCGACGAAATAAATTTTTGAAGTGAAAACTTTTTTAGGGACGTTGTGCACTTTTAAGATGGGGAAAAAGTGTTGAATTAGCGACCGTCATCGCTTCGGCGAAATAAATTTTTGAAGTGAAATCTTCTTTAGGGACGTTTTGCACTTTTTCGATGGGAAAAAGCATTAATTTAGCGACCGTCATCGCTTCGGCGAAATAAATTTTTCAAATGAAAACTTCCTTAGGGACATTGTGCACTTTTTGGATGGGAAAGAGGTATTGAATTAGCGACCGTTATTGCTTCGACGAAATAAATTTTTGAAGTGAAAACTTCTTTAGGTACGTTGTGCCCTTTTTAGATGGAGAAAAAGTATTGAATTATCGACCGTCATCGCGATCGACATTGTTTCGACCAAATAAATTTTTGAAGCGAAAACTTTTTTAGGGACGTTATACACTTTTTAGATGGGGAATAACTATATTTTCTGACGTTCCAGGCTTTACTTGACATTTCGGGATTTTTCAATGGCACTTGAACATTATAGAATTTAACACTTCTTATTTTTTTGTCAATGGACTTTTTTATATGGAATTAATCTTACGGAACTCTCATAGCAATGATTTACTTTTGCCATCTAAGTTTAAAAATTAATTTTGTTTAAACAGTGTATTCATATATTCATTTTTTGGTGAGCAGTTTATTTTTATAACAATCTGCTAAATACAATTTTCCAAACATATAAAAATCAAAACGTACGTGTTGCTCTAATAACCATCTCACTACACGAGAACAAATCGATGTCCTTATGTTTATACTTTGTAGTATAACAAAATATTCAATATTCAATCCGTGGAATAATAGGAGATCAGTTGTTATATAAAATGAGTTGTGTTGCTTACTCATTTCCTGATGCTTTTTCAATTTGTCACGTACTGTTGTGGGATGCAAGTCGCGGATCCAACAAAACTTTCAAAATGAAAATTGAAGTACGGCAGGTTAAGATTTTCAGAGTCGGCACGAGCTGAATAAACAAGTACAAGTATACGAAAATCGGGACATGGCAAATTTGAGTTATACTTCGACAGCTTTGAAAGTTTTTCAGTAACTTACTACCGTAAAGCGGGGTTACTTTGCACCATTTATTATTATTTTTTTTTCTTAGAGTGGATATAAAGTTACTTAAAAGAAGATCTGAACTTTTTATTATATACATCTATTGAACAGGTCGTAATATAGCTTTTATTTTAGATATTTTTTAGGTATATTGCATAATTAAAAGAAAAACCTAGTTTTATTAGTGGTGTAAAGTATACCCTAGAAGAGTCATACTTTGCACCATTCGATATTTTAATAATATTTATCTACAAGATGCTTGCTGGTGCATAGTAATCCTACAGGGTTTTAAACTTTGCACCAATTAAATGCAAAAAAATGTTTATTGGCCAATTTTTTGAATTTAAACCTACCTACATTTATAAAAGAAACATAAAAGGAAAAAACATTGCTACATTTTAAATGAATAAACTTTATTATAACGACAATAGTGAAAATACAAAGTTTGAAACTAATCCCACCACAATTTGTCGTATTCTGGAACAATCTACAATCCTCGTCTAGAAATTTTTTTGAGAGGTTTTATGGCACCAATGATATTGTCCCACGAATACCATATTTCGTCGCGCCTTTCTGGCAATTTCCAAGACTTTAACGATTTTGCCATGGCGTTGATCATCGCTCAATCATTTTCTATTGCTGTTATTACGCAGGGGTAAACATGATCTTCATAGAAAAACGTACTCACCAATATTTTTTTAACAACATCTAATTCAGAAGTTTTAACTTTTTCAGCAATATTTCTTCCAAGAGAACAAGAGGCGAGTTTTTCATTAAATTCGCTTTCTTCTTCCATCTCTTGCACCTCATTTATTTCATCGTCTGATGAATCCCTGCCTAGTGGAAAGTGGTCGTCCAAAACATTGTCCTCCTCTGAATCATCTACGATTTCTGGCTCAACAGCTTTATGAGGTGTGGAAGTAGATGCTTCAGTTAGATCTTTTAAAGTAATTTCAGAATGGGCAATACTTTGTCCTGCCGGAACAGTTATTTTCTTTTTCTTCCCACGTGTCTTAAACTTTGTGGCTTCCTTTCTTTTATCTTCTAAATACTGAATGAAAGTGTTTTCGATATCCGACGAACTTGATTTATTATTTGTTGAATCACTATCAGTTATCACATTAGATCGCTTAGTTGTTTTTAACCGCTCCAAGAGCGGTGTTACATCACAAGGAACGATACCACATTTCTTAAATCCGGACTTTAATATCTGATCGCCATTCTTTTGTATTTTTTCGATTAATGACCGTAAAAGCGTTGGGAAATGCTGCTTCTCAAGTACATTTGATCTACTGCCTACATGAGTTTCCTTATATTGAGATACAATTTCCCTCCTGGCCTTATTCATTGCAGCAAAGAATGCAACATCTAACGGTTGTGTAACGGGGGTGCTATTCGGAGGCAAACATATAAAATGAATGCCGTGTTTTCGACACAAATCCAGGACTTCAACATGAATATGAGAAGACTAATTGTCTCCTAAAGCGACCTTCTTTCCCTGAATTTTTTTTAAGCCTGGGCAATAGAATAGTGTTAAACCAATTTGCAAATGTCTGTGATTCGAACCAACCAGAGGCAGTATTTGCATAACGTGTACCAGGGGGGCCATTTTCAGTCCAGGTGTCCCACAAATGCTTGGATTTGTACACCACATAAGGAGGTAGTAGCTCATCAGCTGCATTTCCACACATCATAAGAGAAATGCTACTTTTTGAAGATTTACAAATTCGTTCAGGATATTTAACCCCACGTTTAGTTAATACCTTGTTTTTTCCGGGATCATCTGTTAAGTTAGTCTCATCATAATTAAAAATAGCATGTGGCTCCACACCAGTTATAGTTTGTCTTAAATTTTCAATGTATTCAGTCATTTGGTCTGCATTGAGCGCTGCTCTGCTTCGTTTAATGTTTGAGGCTATCCTTACAGTAAGGTCCTTATGACGACTTAAAAATGATTTGACCCAATCGATACCTGGAGTATTATCCTTAAAGTGAGTAATATTTTTTCCTTGGCGATTTAAATAGCTCTTTATTATTTATATCTTCGTACGAGAATATTGTTGGGTAACCTGGTTTTCCAGCGTGTACTCCTTTTAATTTATAAAATATAGTTCTCCTTGGGATTTTAAAGGTTTCAGCTGCAACTCTTGTGCTCATGCCATCTTTTATGGCTGACAAACATGCCTTCAGATCTTCTTCTGTGTAGTCTGCATACTTGAGAGATCCCAGTTTCCTTTTATAATGTCTGGGCATTTCCTGAAACAATTTTTCTATTTAACTTTTACTCCTGGGATACTTTTCACCACTTGCAAGTTGGCGGTGCAAAGTATACCCAATTTCACGTCTAAGTGCACATGTCAACAATGTTTTTTTTTTGTTATTGCTATCCTGCTTTAAAACCGTTATTTTAACAACTAAAAATCGCAATCGGTTATGGTATATATCATTAGATGTGCAGTTACCAATTTGTGACCGCTGTGACTGTCTGTACTGTATGATTTTGCAAAGCCAGAAAATAATAAATTTTTAAGGTTGATATTCGAATCGTTGCTGATGAATAACTGGCGACCGCAGGCAGGGACAATCGCGCGCGTCTTACTGATGTATTGCGATGTTGCCTATGTGTTCTAAAGGTAGTACAAATATCTAAAGAAAATTGAGCGTAGATTTACACAAAATATACTTTTACACGTTCAGTGCAAAGTTACCCTGCTCAGTGCAAAGTAACCCCGTTTTACGGTACTTTTTTATTTGGTAAGGAATTCAAAGATTTGTACGACACTGAATAAAAAATATTTTTTAACTGTAAATCCATAGTCATCTGGATAGTTTATGCAGAAAACAAAAAGTCTTTTATTTACAAAGCTCAACATGCCTTGAAGACCTACTATGGCTAAAATACAATTAAATACATTAAATAATAAAATATAATACTATATTATGAAGAGCTCCTGAATATCCAAAATTTTACTGATAAAAACAATGAAAATGGTAGAAACGACAGAGAACATGAGTATCAAACGGCCGAATTAGAAATACCCCCACCAAGCATGGAAGAAATTACGCATGCCATAAAAACGCTTAAAAACGATAAATCCCCTGGCCTGGACAATATTGATGCAGAGTTAATTAAAACAGGCCGTCATGAACTCATAAGTAGAATCCATAATTAATAGAAAAGGCCTGGCAACAAGAAATAATGCCGAAAGAATTGTGTGGTAATATTATTGTACCAATACACAAGAAAGGAAAAGAGGAATCTCACTAATCAACACTACGTATAAAATATTGGCTTCGATATTATTAAAAAGATTAGTACCATACGCCGAAGAAATAGTTGGTGACTACCAGTGTGCCAGTGTGGTTTCAGGCCTGGCAGATCGACTATTGATCAAATATTTACAATAAGACAACTGCTTGAAAAGTATTGGGAATATAATCAGGACGTTCATCAGATCTTTATAGACTTCAAACAGGCTTATGATTCAATTAATCGTGCAACATTATGGAAGGCAATGTTCGAGCTCGACGTACCCAAGAAACTAGCTGCGGTAACACAAATGTGTGTAAGTAACTCCTTTGCACAAGTTAGAAGAGGGGGAAAATATCAAATCCTTTCTGGGTAAATTCTGGACTGAGACAGGGAGATCCGTTGTTCCCATTGTTGTTTAACCTGGCCTGTTTTTTATTTAATCTTATATTATCATTACGCTTATGAGCGTAATTCAAAATTTTATTAATATTCTGCACTTTACCATTCTCTATGAGTTCCGCAGCCATTTCCGGAGACATTAATCTTCCGAAAACAGTGCTCATTTAAGCGTAAAAAGTTTCCCGAAGAATAAAAAAGCAACACAAATTCCCTAGCAGCAAACGTCGACTAGGAAGAAGGCAGTTAAATGCATAATTAGCGACCTCTTACCCTGCAGAACATCCAATAATGTCCACAGTTAAAGCTCATAAGCTACGAGGATGCCGTTTTCTCGCTGAAACAAAAGCTTCAGGAAACTGGGGCGCACATATAGACATTAGGCAAGCAAGGGAAAGCCCAGATGTTATTAAGCGACACAAAAGATTACCGGGAATTTTGAGTGATAAATTGCCTGAAATATCCTCATATTAAGCTTGCACTAAGGGAAAAAGTATCTCCAATGTGAACAAAAATATACTAGACATATGGATTGTTTCGACGAGTGATGTGGAGAATATTGCCAAAACGAATATTCGGTGTTCAGATTTCAAATACGAGGGGCTTAGTATAAGCTCCAGACCGAATTTTGATAATACTTATATGTGAGACACAGTGACAAGCAACATAAGGAATATCAGACGGAATGAAACTTTTAAAATACACAAAAGCTTCATTTAGAAAAATATTTCAGTGTGTTTATCTGACGTGTCTGTGGTACAGTTCTTTTTATTCTCGGAAAGGAATTATGATTTGTAAATCTCAATAGTCGTTATTGACTTCAAATTATTTCTAATTAATATACAGGATTTTTCTTTGGGAAAGTAACATACGTTACAAACGGACACTTAATCCCATACTTAATGGGTCTTACTTCATCAATAACAAACACACTGGGTGTTTTATCTATTTTTCCATCTTCTTATTTGGTTTCGACCCAAAAGCGACAACCTGTACATTAAATTTAACAAATGGATTCTGAAAAAGAGGATGAAGGACTAAATTTAGTGGTAGACATTGAATTTTTGGCAAAATGTTTTTCTGGTAAAATTTTGAATCCGAATTCTGAAATTGTTTGAATTGCGAGTGTTCGAGGTAGAAAAGACATTTAAATGCGACTTAGTTTTACTTAATAACCTTAATATATACATACGCTATAAGTATACATAGGTACTCTGTATACTGTATAATACCCTAATAAAAGAAGATACCCTTTATTATATATATTTACCCTATAAGTATACATAGGTACCCTGTATAATACCCTAATAAAAGAAGATACCCTTTATTATATTTACTTTTGGCGTCTTCTTCTTCTTGTAGTGCCTATCCGTTTCGGATGTTGGCGACCATCATGGCAATCTGTACTTTGCACACTGCTTAAAACCTTTGCCTTAAAAACTTAGAATTTGGAATTATACCAAATGTGTACTTATATCTGTTTACCACTACTACTGCTGAATTTTTCTGTTGATGTCAGTAAAATTGAATCATTGATATTGAAGTATGTAATCAAACGACCAAATTAAACAAAAATATAATAATAAATCTCTTATCGTTCTTTGTTAAATCTTAATTCTCAAAATTTCTTTGAAAACTTTGAAACTTATTTATTTGGATTTTTTCTAATAATAATTTTCTTCCATTTCAGGTACGTCTCTATACTAGTACCGACCTGTAAAATCTGTAAGTACTCTATGTATTTAATATTTTGTAATTTGTTAGCAATTAGATATAGACCTGTCGCCAGGGGAGGTACAACGGCCTCCTTTATTCAGATGGACTTACTTAAGTTTTTTTATGTATTTTGACACGTGGAACACGAATTTTTTGGGTAACAGTTGATCCGGATGTCGATAAGATTGTTATAAACAAAGAACTTGAGGAATTACATAACAGCGATTTTTCACAAAATAATAGTTATTTTCCTAACTAGTGCGGAAAGTGATACTTTCACGCACGAGACTGCCGTTGACCCGAACGACGCTATAGCGGAGTTCGGGCAAGCAGTCGAGTGCGGGGAAGACACTTTCCGCATGAGTTTAGAATTAATTTTTTTTCTAGTGCCGTACGTTTGGAAAAAAGCCACGAAAAATAGAGCTATATCAATTTTTATTTAGAAGTAAAAATACACAAATTAACCCTTTCAGTCACACACCTAGAAAGAGGCATCCAAAAATTATAAAATTTGGTAGATATGCTTGAGAGAGGTAACTAAAACAATACGTAACAAAAAAATACTCCCCCTTCATCTGTTTTTCTTGTTACCACTTGTACTTCACAAGGTACATGTTGCCTTTAAGGATATTACAAAAAAAACAAAATCAACTAATTAGTATTTAATTTATTCTAATACTAGAAATCAATTTATTATTATCATCTAACAAAATACAAAAAAGAGTATTTGTTTAGAGTATTACTTAAGAGCCTATCTATTATGAAAATTAGCAAAACAATTCCTGCCATTTACTTCATCTTCTATAACTTCTTGGTCGTTGTTTGGCTCTTGCTCCAAATCATCCTCTAAATCTTGAGAATTAGCTTCTTATTCATCTTAACGAGCACTTTCATTCAAAAATTGAACTATTTCATCATTAGTTTCCATTTGAGTATCATCCTCCCATCCATCATCTTCCTCGTCAAGATTAGGATTATCTGAATCGTCGTCATTTTCAAGATAATATGGTAACTCCTCATTTGTAAGTGGTAAATAACATGTTTAACACGAAAATATATATTATTCGTTCTATCACAAAAACATCCTTAGAAGCAGTTTGTACCTCATAAGGTACATCTAATTGAGATTACCCCAGGCTGTGGGTGAAAAAACGTGAGATAATTCAGGAATTTTTGAAACCTATCAGGTGTTGTAAAGGACGGTGCCAGGAATAACTTCTACTAAAATGTAACCAAAAATATTGTGCGCTTTTTTTTTAATTGCGATTTTCATTTGTTAAATTTGCAATTTTTATTGATTTTTAATTTTGTACCGTAGGATATTGATTTTAGAGAAAAACTTTTTAATAGAAAGTTGTAGTAAATTAAAAAACCTATAATTTGAGCTCTGGTAAGTTTAATTTCGTTGATTGGTTATTGCAAAACAGCCTGCGAAAAGTCCAAAATGGCCGTTTTTTACAATTGCATTATTTATTGTACAAATAATTTTTTTTATTTTTTAAAGCTTTAAAATGAAAATCTTTCAATTCCAAACATAAAAAAAAATTGTAAAGCCAGATTAACGAATTTGTTGCTTAGATATTATAAATTGTTTATCCCAAGAGGTCAAATGTCGAAGGCTATAACTTTTTGAATAAAAAAAAATGGTAGAAAGTTAGTGAAACATCCAATCTCCTTCTAAAGAGATATGTTTTCATATTCTGATGTAAATAAAAGCGTAAAACATTTTTAAACCTCTAATTTTTGGATTTGAAAATAAGGGGGCAAATTTCGTTATAAACATTTAGAGCTGAAGCGGCCCTGTACATCCTATAAATTTTTACCTTACATATTATTGTTGTTAAAGACGAAACGAAGATTTATAAAAAAATAAAAAATTTCTACGACTAACTGAAGCCGAGATAATTTTTGGGTTTGAAAATAAGGGGGCAAATTTCGTTATAAACATTTAGAGTTGAAGCAGCCCTGTATATCCTATGAGTTTCTAACTTACAGATTATTGTTGCTAAAGACGAAACGAAGATTTATAAAAAAATTAAAATTTTCTACAACCAACTGAAGCCGAGATTTTTTTTTCTTAAATCATAGTGCCTTTATTTATATCAATTAAGAAATTATTTTACAGTCATTAACTAAAGAAAGACATATATTATCTTAAAATAAAAATTAATATAAAATATAATTACATTTAATTATTAAAAATTATTTTTTAAATCGGTGCTTTTGCAAGCGGTCGAATTTTGCAAATCGCCCGGCTCGCTTCAAATCCGCGCGGTCGGAAAATTTGTACGTAACTTGTATTCAATTTTGACAGAAAACAATTTAATAATATATTACCATTATAATATACAGTCTATTTACCACTGTATTTGTTTTTCTTGATAAACTTTTATATGTAAAATCCAAAACGAATAGCCACTACAAGAAGAAAAAGTCTTATATTGTATATTATAGTAAGAAGTAACATTATTATTATTATATTTATATAACAATGAAAAAATTTAAAATATAGTTATATATTTCATATATGTATCATTTTTGTAATATTATTTCTTCCGAAATGAAATTTCACATATAAAAGATTATCAAGAAAAACAAATACAGTGGTAAATAGACTGTATACTATAATGGTAATATTATTAAATTGTTTTCTGACAAAATTTAATACAAGTTACGTAAAAATTTTCCGAGCGCGCGGATTTGAAGCGAGCCCGGCGGTTTGCAAAATTCGGCCGCTCGCAAAAGCACCGATTTTAAAAATAATTTTTAATAATTAAATGTAATTATATTTTATAATAATTTTTATTTTAAGATAATATAAGTTTTTCTTTAGTTAATGACTGTAAAATAATTTCTTAATTGTTATAAATAAAGGCACTACGATTTAAGAAAAAAAAACAATTGTCTCGGCTTCAGTGGGTTGTAGAAAATTTTTATTTTGTTTAAATCTTCGTTTTGTCTTCAGCATCAATAATCTTTAAGTTAGAAACTCATAGGATGTACAGGGCCGCTTCAGCTCTAAATGTTTATAACGAAATTTGCCCCCTTATTTTCAAACCCAAAAATTATCTCGGCTTCAGTTGGTAGTAGAAATTTTTTATTTTTTTTTTTGTAAATCTTCGTTTCATCTTCAGCAACAATAATCTGAAGTTAGAAACTCATAGGATGTACAGGGCCGCTTCAGCTCTAAATGTTTATAACGAAATTTGCCCCCTTATTTTCAAACCCAAAAATTAGAGGTTTAAAAATGTTTTACGCATTTATTTACATCAGAATATGAAAATATAACTCTTTAGAAGGAGATTGGATGTTTCACCAACTCTATACGATTTTTTTTTTCAAAAAGTTATAGCCTTCGACATTTGACCTCTTGGGATAAACAATTTATAATATCTAAGCAACAAATACGTTAATCTGTCTTTACGATTTTTTTTATGTTTGGAATTGAAAGATCTTCATTTTAAAGCTTCAAAAAATAAAAGAAATTATTTGTACAATAAATAATGCAATTGTAAAAAACGGCCATTTTGGATCTTTCGCAGGCTGTTTTGAAATAACCAATTAACCAAATTAAACTTACCGTACTTCAAGTTGTAGGTTTTTTAATTTACTACAACTTTCTGTTAAAAGTTTTTCTCTAAAATCAATATCCTAAGCTGCAAAATTAAAAATCATTAAAAATTGCAAATTTAACAAATGAAAATCGCAATTAAAAAAAAGCGCACAATATTTTTGGTTACATTTTAGTAAAAGTTATTCCTGGCATCGTCCTTTAAAACACCTGATAGGTTTCAAAAATTCCTGAATTATATCCTGAAATCGACCTATTTTTCACCCACAGCCTGGGGTAATGCCCAGATTACTACTTTGTATCATCTACATTTTAGAAACTAATACATACTATGATAAATTACAGTGTTTACTTACCTATCAAACATATATCCGCGTTTATTCTCGAAAATAAACAGCAAAAACAACATACACAAACAGACTGTCCTAACCTATTGCAAATGTTACTTAAACGAACTAATTTCAAATCAAGTTATAACTGTCAAGCAAAAACAATATCGCGCGCAGAATGCAGGTGTCTACGAATTAGACATGATATTTGATCTGTAAAATATTTTCTTGGATATAAATCAATTCCCATTGATGTTTGAAATCATACATAATAAATGTACCTCTTGAGGTACAGTGTGACTGAAAGGGTTAATTCTTTGACAAGGTTGTCAAAACCAAACTTTCAATATAATGGGTTACCACGACGACGATATTGGTTTCCATGACGACGATTCAAAACCATTGTAATTGTCTACTGATCTGACTTTTAAATATTATGTCAAAATAATTTTATTTCATCGAATTATCAGTAGTAACTGCACAAGAGCTCTGAACTTATTGAATTTTTCCCGAGTGACACTTTGACAGTTTTAATTTCACGAGCCGAAGGCGAGTGAAATTATGTCAAAGTGTCACGAGAGCAAAATTTCTATATTAATTTCAGAGGTCGAGTGCAATTTGTTGCGATTATTTCATGAATAAAACTGTTCAAAACCAAAATTTTATTGTAATTTATTTATGTAAGTACAATTAAACACAAAGTTTTTATAGATATTTGACGATTGAATGTCATCACTTTTATAATTTTTAAAACATTAATTATCATTAATGTCACTGAATGTATTTTTTCGTAGCAACGAAGGGCATCTGACGTAATATACTTAACGACGGGCAATTATCAAAAATTATCGATCTAATTCAGATTTCTGTAGCTTTCTATTGGTCAGAATCTCCTATGAATGAAATAATCGCGCTAATGGACCGTGGTAGTCGTGACGTCAAATCAATGTTGGCTACTCTGGAATAATTGCCAAACAAAACAAAAATTCACGTGGTGTTTGTTTTGGTTTTTATAATTGGAATATATTGCTTTTAGGATGTTTAATTTTTACAAAATTGTAATGTGTTGGGTAACCGTGATTGTAATCACTGCTCATAGTATATTTTCCACCATATTTCCAAATAGGACTGGTTAAGAACCTGAAGAAACGCAGTAAGTATTACTATTGTAGTGTGTAAATCCTTGATTTTGTGTAGGGACATTTATAAAATTAAAAGCAATATGATTGATATGACTAACAAGGATTGTGTCTTTAGAAAAAATGTGCAGATGCTTGTTAAAACAAAATAAAATTAAAAATGATTACACAAATCACGTGTATAATCCATTGACAGACGTCAATCATTTATTGATTTTTGATTTGTTTGGAAAAATATTTGACTTTTTGACGTCACTCTATCACAGTCCATTTCATTAAAACATGAACACAATAAGATAAATTTAAAATAAATTAGTAAATAATATCTAAATATTAGTTTATTGCATGTATTATAATATATCATAATGCAATATTACAAGGTATTTTACTTTCCCGCATGCCGTGCGGGAAAGTGCAACTTTCGGAAACGAAATGCGTGCGTAAAAGTGGCTCTTTTAGCACGGAAGTAGAAAAAAACATTTTTTGTATTTTTTTAATCATTCTAAGCAAAAAATGTTTTTACAAGTTTTTTCGTAGAATGCATAGTTTTCGAGATAAACGCGGCTGAACTTTCAAAAAATCGAAAAATTGCAATTTTTGAACCTGAATAACTTTTGATTAAAAAATAAAATAGCAATTCTGCTTACCACATTTGAAAGTTCAAGTCAAATTCTATCGGTTTTGATTATTTGCATTGCTAAAAATTAATTTTTTATATTGTTCAACAAAGCTATGAACACATAGTGCTTAAGTGATGTTTTCAATGAATCTCTCATTTAAAATCGAACGAGTAAGCGTGCCTACACACAGGCAAATTCTACGTAGAATGCATTAAAACGCATGCTTTAAAACGCATGCATTGGGCACGGGAAACACTATAATTTGTTTATAGCTTTGTTTGAGAATAAAAAGATTAATTTTTAGCAATGCAAATAATCAAAACCGGTATAATTTGACTTGAACTTTCAAATGCAATAAGCAGAATTGCTACTTTATTTTTTAATCAAAAGTTATTCGGGTTCAAAAATTGCAATTTTTCGATTTTTTTAAAGTTCAACAGCGTTTATCTCGAAATCTATGCATCCTACGAAAAAACTTGTAAGAACATTTTACAAGAAAAAGTACAAGAAAATGTTTAGTTTTGCGAAAAATCGCCGTTATGTAATTCCTCAAGTTCTTTGTTTATAACAATCTTATCGACATCCAGATCCACTGTTACCCAAAAAATTCGTATTCTACGGGTCTAAATACATAAAAAAAACTTGGGTAAGTCCCTCTGAATAAAGGAGGCCGTTGTGCCCCTCTGGCGACAGGGCTAATATTATGTTAGTAAAAAGGTTACACATTACGTCTAATGTATGGGCAACAGGTGTTCTGGGTTCTGTTCTGATAGCGCATTCGTATTCAGTAACCCCAAAAAAACCCGAGTAACCTGTTTGCATCAATAAACCGAAAACTCTCGAAACTCTAGATGATGTGCCTTAGCAGTGGCCATGGGCACTAGACGCTACGGGGGTTTTGGGGTTACTGAATACGAATACGCTATCAGAACCGACCCCCAGAGTATTTGGTGGCCAGAGTCACAGTTAAGACACGTCATTTTCTGAAATTTCGAGTTCGGCAATAGATTGATGTGATGCAAAGATTACACGGGGGTTTTTGGGCTCACTGAACATGAATACACTATCAGAACAGACGCCCGGAGTACCTGATGCCCGGAATGTGTATAGCAGTCATTCTGTTCACCAAGTGCTCCGAGGTTCGTTTCTGATGTCATATTCGTGTTCATCAACCCCAAAAACCCCTCAAGTTAATTTAGTGCCGAAATCCCTTAAAACTCCAGATGACGTGCCTCAGCAGTGAACCTGGGCACCAGGTATTCCGGGGTACGGTTCGGATAGAGCACTCTTGGATGCATATATTATGTACTGTAAATGCAATTATGTATTTTGTCCACTTTTTATTGTAGAATTTTTTCTTGGCGTCTTCTCGGACACAATGCAAAAAGTTACAAGTCGATCGGTACCGTATTTAATATTCCGGTGTTTTTGAAGTTATACTTCTTTAGGCGCGTTTGGGAGTAAATGTATACGTATGTGCGCGAATTCATCAAAAGTGGGCGCAGCTGAAACGTTATACGTGCTCTGATTGGATATTAAAATGGCCTGTCAATAATTGTTCAATATGGAGGTTATGGGTAAACAAATGTGGTGTAGATTAGTTTTTATTGTTGTGAGGACAAAGACAAAAGCAAGTTTATAATTGTAGTGACTTTTTAAATAGTTTTTAAAAGCAACAGGTACGTAATTATAAATGTTTCAGTATTCTAATAAAAAATTACATACCTATTGGAAAATGTAAAATGTACCTAGCTAGTAGGTAATGCTTTGATTTACATAATTTGATTACCAACAAAATTTCTACCAATCTTCATCTAATATATTGTTTTTAGTATATGTTTTGTTGTATTTTAATATTTTAATTCCACAAAAATCAAACTAATTTGATTAAACTAAGAGAATAAGCGACTGTCAAAAAAGTTAAAAACTTTCACTTGGTATATCTTTCCATATCACTCATACGTCTCGCTGGTTAAATGTTGTGTGCGTTTATTTCAAAATCTAACAACCTCATATACGCAGGTTCGATCAGCAATGCAAGTTTTTATTTTTTTATACATTTTATGATTGTTAGTATATTTATTATATAATTTTTTTTTCAGAAAATACGTATTTAGTTAAAATTTTTGCCAAAAATTATTGTTCAGAAATCACTTCTTTGTTTCATTTTTAATGTGTTTGCGTGTGTTTTATTCTTTTATTCGTTTAATTTTTGGTATTGTTTTAATAACAATTTTTGGAAAGTAGTAAGTATTAAAATTAGTTTAATATTTAAATAAAATATAAATAAACTGTTTAAAGTATATTGATTTCGTTGAAATCATATAATAGAAGTATAACTTCTTACGTGTGTACAAAGTACACACACATCCTTTTTTTGTTCTAAATGACCTTTTCTATAAAACAGATATCGCTTGGTCTATATAAGAAACAGAAAAGAGGAGAAGAAACGGAAAATTCGAACTATTTAACACAATTCTTTCATACAACTTAATAAAAATTTTAATTTAACAAAGTTCTATTGCACTGTTTAGTGCATAAATGATTGCAGTTACAGGTGTTTTAATGATCCTTTTACTATTTTTGTTTCAGTGCGCTTTTTGTTTTTGTTTGACAGTTGTTTTTCACTGCTTAGAGAGAAAATCTGTTTAACCAAGAAATCCATTTTATTTTTTACCTAAAACTCGAGCCTGAACAGTTATGTCCGTTAGCAATCACAATAACAACTTTTTAATTCCTTATAGGGATCGAATACGAGCGAACAAAAAAAAATAACATACGCTTAGTCAGTTAGTCAGTAGTCATAAACCACAATTTGCATGAAAGTTTAGAACTCTTTCTTGGGTAAGAAAAACATGTCTACAATACGCCTCCGGCCCGCCCATATCTAAATATAAAGAGAATGGGTTGTTGTGGCTATTTCAACTAGTCATCCTCTTGGAACCGTCGACTACATGACAAGTAAAACCAACAGAAATACGTACACGACCTCTCCGGCGCCATTATATTACTTTTTTATCTGCATACAATCAAAACAAGAACTTCACCCTCCTACGATATTTCCAATTGAAGCTGAGTCAATATTATTTCTAACTTTTGTGTTTCTTGCGATCCAACTGTAATATCTTTTCGTAAACCCAAGTGGAATCCGAATGGAACGATTTTTGTTTGATTACTCGATTGCTTTTAGAGTTTTGTAATGGACATCGAGGTGATTCTGACAATGAATTTTTGCATACGATGTGAATGCAAAATGTAGCATCCAGGGCGCATCTGTTTTGAGATGGACGTTGAGAGGTGACTCAAATTTTTTTGCAGAAATTGCTTGAAAATAACTTAAATAATAATATTTGAGTTATCCTCCCACTCAAAATGGTCCGGAACATTGTTTAAATAATCAAAATATCAAAATATGAAGGAAAAATTCGATTTTTTTATTGGTTTTTTGATTATAACTTTAAAACTGTTCATTTCTGAGAAAATTTGTACTGACATAAAAGTTGCGTAATTAAATTTCCTACAATATAAAATTGGTTCAAAATTTAAAAAATAGTCACCCTTGTTGCAAAATAGCAATAATTGCAAAAAAAAACATACAAAAACAAGTATTCGCCTTTTACGTTTTTCAACCATTTATGCTACGTTTAGGACCTTCATATTTTACCCAGAAAAACTTTATGATATAGTAAAACAACACTGTAAAGTGTAAGTAATTTCATTAAGATCGGTTTAATAGATTTTGCAAAATAAATTTTGCAATCCAGCTTTCGCAAAAAAAATTCATTTTTTTTTAAATGTTGCAGGACTAAAAATAAAGCAGATAGCAAGTTGAATTTTTTTTTGCTTATAGAAGTGTACTGTACCTCTCATTTGCAATTTGCAAAATTAAAATCGATTAATTACCACGGCGTCAGGAAATTTTTTAAATAAACATTAATTTTTGGTGCTACGCGCAGGACAGCGGTGTTCGATTCACACAAGTTGATTTCCACCAAAATTTCTTAAAATCTTTATCTAATATATTATTTTCTTACTCTATATTTTGTTGTATTTTAATATTTTAATTCCACAAAAATCAAACTAATTTTATTATTGTTTGTGAAATATTGTTTAAACAATTGCATATGTTTAAAAATATTAAACTTTTATTCTCTAAGTTAAAATATATGAACAAAGAAAGTTTTTGTTAACAAAAGTGTTAAGTATTTCAAAGGATAGAGTATGTGTTTTTATTTTGCAATAAACAAATTTATTTATTTATATCGAAATGTAATAAAAATTAAAATGTATCAATCATTATCGAAGGTCATTGGAATGCCCAATCAGAGCAAACTATCCGCTGTCCTGCGCGTAGCACCAATAATTAATGTTTATTTAAAAAAATTCCTGACGCCGTGGTAATTAATCGATATAAGTTTTGCAAATTGCAAATGAACGGTACAGTACACTTCTATAAGCAAAAAAAAATTCAACTTGCTATCTACTTTATTTTCAGTCCTGTAACATTTTGAAAAAATGATTTTTTTTGCGAAAGCTGGATTGCAAAATTTGTTTTGCAAAATCTATTGAACCGATGGTAATGAAATTTACAATATTGTTTTACTGTATCATAAAGTTTTTCTGGGTGAAATATGAAGGTCCTAAGTGTAGCATAAATGGTTGAAAAACGTAAAATGCGAATACTTGTTTTTGTGTGTTTTTTTCGCAATTATTGCTATTTTGCAACAAGGGTAACTATTTTTTAAATGTATAACCAATTTTATATTGTAGGAAATTTAATTAGACAACTTTTATGTCAGTACAACTTTTCTCGGAAATGAATACTTTTAAAGTTATAATCAAAAAACGAAGAAAAAAATCGAATTTTTCCTTCATTTTTTGACATTTTGATTTTTTAAACAATGTTCCGGACCTTTTTGAGAGGGAGGATAACTCAAATATTATTATTTGAGTTATTTTCAAGCAATTTCTGCAAAAAAATTTGGGTCACCTCTCAACATCCAAATGTACTAATATTTTTACAGATGCGCCCTGGTCGTCCAATAACTTCATTATAAGAGTTTCCTGTTTCATTTTAGTTAATTAAAAAGGCAATTTTTATTACACCAATAATTGTGGCTCAATCCCATATAAGCATAGTATTTAAATTATACATGCCACAATAAAACAGTTTTAGAATATCGATAAACAAAAATAAATTGAACAATTTAATGAAGACATAATATAGGCGAGCGGCAGCAACCCCTAAAATTACGTTATACCAACCAAGAAAATCAACTTTCCTTTTGAAAATTTTACTGTGTCATTTTTGAAGTATTTAGATAACAATGAGATTTGTGCAAAATGTTTAAACAAATTAAAAGAGGAGTTGTTAATTTTTAAACATTTTGTCGTCAGATTTCGTTAGTTTCATGTTTACTTAAAAAAGTTGAGTGACAAACTTTTAGTCCAAGCTGTGAGTGAAAAATAGGTCGATTTCAGGATATAATTCAGGAATTTTTGAAACCTATGCAGGTGTTGTAAAGGACGATGCCAGGAATAACTTCTACTAAAATGTAACCAAAAATTTTAGGTTTTTTATTTGTGACGTTTTTCATTTGTTAAATTTGCAATTTTTAAATATTTTTCATTTTGCAGCTTAGGATATTCATTTTACAGAAAATCTTTTATATACAAAGTTGTAGTAAAGAAAAAAGCCTACAATTTGAGCTATGGCAAGTTTATTTTAGTTAATTAGTTATTGCAAAACAGCCTGCGAAAGGTCCAAAATGGCCGTTTTTGCAATTGCATTATTTATTGTAAAAATAACTTTCTTTTATCCTTTATGCATTTAAAATAAAGATGTTTCAGTTCCAAACATAAAAAATTGTAAAGCCCCATTGGTGAACTTGTTGATTAGATATTACAAATTGTTTATCTCGAGAAGTCAAATGTCGAAGGCTATAACTTTTTGAAAAAAAATCGTAGAGTCATTCCTAGATCCACTCTCCTTCTAAAGACTTATATTTTCATATTCTTGCGTAAATAAATGGATAAAACATTGTTCAACCTCTTATTTCGGGTTTGAAAATAAGGGGGCAAATTTCGTTATAGACATTTAGACCTGAAGCCGCCCCTGTACATCCTATGAGTTTCTAACTTACAGATTACTGTTGCTGAAGACAAAACGAAGATTTAAAACTAAATATAAAAATCTTACGACCAACTGTAGCAGAGATAATTGTTTTTGTTTTCTTAAATCGTAGTGACTTTATTTATAACAATTAAGACATTATTTCTCAGTCATTGACTAAAGAAAGACTTATATTATCTTAAAATAAAAATTATTTTAAAGAAAGTTATATTTAATTATTAAAAATTGTTTTTAAAGTAGAGTGGCGATTTATTTTTTACGACTATGATTTATTGTGTCGGTTGTCCCTAGCAACTAATAGTAGGTACATTGAACCACGGTTTTTGCTCCAAATTTTAAAGAACCGCTTTAATTGGCATGAAATTTGGCATACACATAGATAACACATCAAAGAAGAAAAGTGATATTGGGCCGATGTGTGCTTTTGCCCTGCGGGTGAGTTTAACTCCTTATGTGGAATGAAAAAATATACGCTCAAAATAAGACCGGAAATGAAAACACGTTTTTGGGCGGTTTTTTGCAAATAACCCAAAAAGTAAGTATTTTATCGAAAACAAAATTCATAAACATAAAAAAGTGAAAAAAATGGTGTGTGTATGAGATCCCTAGACCCAGTAAAAGAATTCTGAGTAATAAAAAATAGGTTCATACTCGCCAAATTCCATATCGAATATTTCAACGTGAAATAACTAAAAAATTAAGCATTTTTTTGGGAAACTCATTTTAGCTTTTTTAAAGCTATTAAAAAAGCATTATTTTTGTTTTTTAAAACAGTTTCTAGCATTAAATGTAAGGAAGTTGCGCTCAAAATAAAGTTGGTCACTTTTTTTGGAAAAAATATCGTGAAAATCATCCCCTAATTAGCATCCCAAATTAAATTAATCGTTACCACTTCACAAGTTCCTTTACTCTTGTATGTATTGTTTATATGATCTGTAAGTTGCATCGGTTCAAAGTGCTTAGTTTTGAAGGGGCTGTAGTTGAAAGGACTTGAAGTAGTTCATAATCACGAGTGTATGAAAGTTTTAAACAGCCATACCTTCACCAATTTTTACCTTACAGAAAAACAAAACATCCAAAATATTCTGAAAGGAAAAATCTACATTTTGTTACTCTGCCATTTTTGATATTACTAATAAATTTTAAGTTATTTTGAAAAAAAGCATTTTTTCCAAAATTAAAAATAAAAAAAAATATTTTAAAACAAAATATTTTTAAAAATAAGCCCTTTGAATCGATGATACTTACAGGTCATATAAAAAATACACAAGTAAAGTAACGCGTGAAGCGGTAACGATTAATTTGATTTAAGATGGTAATTATGGGGTGACTTTCCCGAGTTTTTTTGACCAAAAAATAACAATTTTATTCTGAGCGTAACTTGCTTACTTTTGATAATAGAAACTTTAAAAAAACAAAAATAAAAGCTTTTTTTAAAAGATTTAAAAAAGTTGTAATGAGTTTTCTCCAAAAAGTGTATCATTTTCTGGTTATTTTACGTTGAAATATTAACTTTTAAATTTGACGGATATGAACCTATTTTTCATTAGCTACAAGTTTGCTTTAAGTGGGTCTAGAGCAGGTGTGGGCAAACTTTTTTTAATAAGGGCCACAAAATGTTTTTGGTCTATTACCGAGGACCGCAATATTTGTTACCTTAACATGTTCGAATTTTCAACTTTTTATTAAGTTTGTTGGGGGGGAGGGGCTATGGTATGAAATCAACAATTTAAGCATATTTTTGTGAATTTTCTTCACAGAAAATTGTTATTCGTGTTTTTTATGACGATTTTTGAGTTTTCGATATCACTCAGAAACCAAAATAACAAATTTTTTTGTAAAAAAGTGTGCAAATCAACATATTTAGTATTGTTAAACAAAAAATAAGCATAAAACAAAAAACATCTCGACAGCTTTAATTCACGAAATGTCTAAAGAAAATATATGATAAATTTCAGGTGGATCTGTCAAGTAGCTTTTCAGTTAGATTTTTAGTTGAATTGGTTTTAGTGCGGAAAGCAGTTTTGAGAAAAACTGGAACTTTTTTGTCTGTCAAATCGTAAAGTGATGCACACAGGAAAATGTTTTTGAATCGCGGAAAATGTTTTCTCACTGCGCTCAAGCTGCTGCAAAGCGAGTCGAAGGTGGGGATATTGTATTTCCGGTAATTTTACTCCGGCAAAACTGAAATTTTTATACAGTATTCTTGGAGTTATGTACTTTCAAAATTAATAGTTTTGCTGTAAAACCAAAACTAGAAACGTCTTATATTTAAATTCAATCAGAGAGTGTCATAAACACCCTACCCGGTTTCAAGCTCGTAAGCTATCATCAGAGAGCGTATAAGGGAGCGTTCAAGTATTACGTAACGCGATTTTTGAAGATTTTTTACCCCCCCCCCCCCCAACCTGCATTACGTAATACTTGAAATGTCCCTAAATGACTTTATCTGAATGAACTAAAACAAAAATACGACTGGACTGCTAGTACCGATTCACAACAAAATAACGGGTGCCGTGGCGGTACCCGTATCGTGCAGCATTGGTTCGAAATTTGGCTTAATGGCTTCTATTGCAAAAATATACAAATTAATCTATAATTTCTAGTTCAATGTAGACTGGTTCGGAATCAATTTGAACTAAAAAATGATTTCTTAGAAGTGATAAGGAAAATTATATATCTTCAAAATCTTTGAAACGATTTTCAAATTCTGTCAGCAAATTACAAAGCTTTTCTTTATAAATTTTAAACTTATTTTCTGGTACATTATTTAATGAGTTTAATGAGGGAAATTATTGAACTAATTCTTCCTTTTTTATATGATCAATGAATAGTTTTGAATAGTTTCTGTTTCATTTTAAAAGTTTCATTTTGCGTTCAAAACTTATAAATTTAGCAAATATAGCAATTTCCTCCCCTAATTCACAGCACCTTTTTAGAACCTTTTCTATATTTAATATGACTGTGGTATCTATAAGTCATCAGTATGTTTTGTCTCTAACTCTTAAAAATAGGCTATGAATGCACGATGATTTAATCCTCTTGAACGAATAAAATTAACAATATTAGTTGTAAAACATGAAGAGAAGTATCCATACTTACTCAAATGTGGTCTCGAGGTAAACCAATTACAAAAAACTCGAAGATGTACCACAAGGTTATTTATTATTGTTAAAAAACATATAAAAGGACGCGTTTCGGCTTTACACAAGCCATCATCAGCTTAAATACAGGACTGAAAACAACGGACTGACATACAATGTAAAAATATCCAACGTTACACATGAGAATAAAGTAAATGGTGACAACGCCCACCTCAGTTAAGGAACTTACCAGAAAAACAGGAAGGAGGAAAAATTCTTCCTCCTTCCTGTTTTTCTGGTAAGTTCCTTAACTGAGGTGGGCAAGGAAAAATTCTTCCTCCTTCCTGTTTTTCTGGTAAGTTCCTTAACTGAGGTGGGCGTTGTCACCATTTACTTTATTCTCATGTGTAACGTTGGATATTTTTACATTGTAGGTCAGTCCGTTGTTTTCAGTCCTGTATTTAAGCTGATGATGGCTTGTGTAAAGCCGAAACGCGTCCTTTTATATGTTTTTTAACAATAATAAATAACCTTGTGGTACATCTTCAAGTTTTTTGTAATTGGTTTATATTAGTTGTAATTGAAATGACGTTGTCTACTTGCGAAACATTTTTGAACAATACCTGCAGCTGGATTATGCAATGAAAAAGTAATAAATCATGTTCTGGAAATTGTTCATGAACGTAATCTTTAAGTGTTCTCAACATTACAATATTTGCTTCTCTTAAATTTGGTGCTCCGTCAATTGTTACGCTTACTAGGTAGTTAAGGGTTAATTACGGGAAAATTTGCGGAAAAATCACCCGCTGCGAAAGTGTTAATTAATAGCTGCATTATCTATATAATTATTAATATTAGCAATAATTAAAAAATAATAATCTTTAAATGAAAATAATTCACTTTTTTCCGAGGGCCGCAAAAAAATGCCGAAAGGGCCGCATGCGGCCCGCGGGCCGCACTTTGCCCACCCCTGGTCTAGAGTCTAGTCTAGAGAGTTGGTACGTACACCACTTTTTTAAATTTTTAATGGGCTATATTTTTGCTAAGAATGTTTTTTCGATAAAGTACTTACTTTTTGGTTTATTTGCAAAAAACCGCATAAAAACGTATTTTTTTTTGTTGAAAAATGAACGTTATTAATCGCAAATACATAACTCGAAAAGTATTAACTTAGGGAAAAAATTATATAGAACAAAAGTTACTTAGAATTAGTCAATTTATCCATTTCCGGACTTATTTTGAACGTATATTTTTTCATCACCCACAAGAGATGAAACTGACCCCCAGGGCAAAAGCACACATCGGCCCAATATCGCTTTTATTCTTTGACATGTTATCTGTGTATGCCAAATTTCATGTCAATTAAAGCGGTTCTTTAAAATTTGGAGCAAACACCGTGAATCAATGTATTATTAGTTGCTAAGGGCAACCGACACAATAAATCACAATCGTAAAGAAAAATAAATCCCAACTCCACTTTCAAAATCATTTTTAATAATTAAGTGTAATTTTCTTTAAAAAAAATTTAGTTTAAGATAATATAGGTTTTTCTTTAGTCAATGACTGAGAAATAAGTTGTTAATTGTTATAAATAAAGTCACTACAATTTAAGAAAACAAAAACAATTATCTCTGCTTCAGTTGGTTGTAGAAATTTTTTATTTTGTTTTAAATCTTTGTTTTGCTTTTAGCAACAGTAATCTGCAAGTTAGAAATTCATATGATGTACAGGGGCTGCTTCATATTGTTTATAACGAAATTTGCCCCCTTATTTTCAAACCCGAAATAAGAGGTTTAACAATATTTTATGCATTTATTTACATAAGAATATGAAAATATAAGTCTTTAGAAGGAGAGTGGATATAGCATTAACTCTCTAAGATTTTTTTTCAAAAAGTTATAGCCTTCGACATTTGACTTCTCGAGATAAACAATTTGTCATATCTAAGCAACAAGTTCACCAATCGGGCTTTCCATTTTTTTTTTATATTTGGAATTGAAAGATTTTCATTTTAAAGGCTAGAAGAATAAAAAAAAGTTATTTTTACAATAAATAATGTAATTGCAAAAAACGGCCATTTTGGACTTTTCGGAGGCTGTTTTGCAATAACTAATTAACGAAATTAAACTTTCCATAGCTCAAATTGTAGGTTTTTTAATTTACTATAATTTTCTATGTAAAAGTTTTTCTCTAAAATGAATATCCTAAGCTGCAAAATTAAAAATCTTTAAAAATCGCAAATTTAACAAATGAAAAACGTCATAAATAAGAGTTTTTCTAAGGATACATTTTTTTCGGCCCCCTCTTAACGAACACCCCTGCATTAAGAGCCAATATATGGTAGAGGTACATTTTCAGGGTACAAGGTTTCTCCCCATGTAATAATCTGACGCGCTCGAGTAACTGCAAAAATCCCCGCTTGGGCTCTTCACCATTATTATTAGGCATTATTGTTCTTTTGTGGCGACAGATTCATTATGGTGATCTTCAATATCCATTAGTGGATAGCTATATTAAAAGTATTTTTTGATTGTAATAATCAATGTAGAGAAACCCTTTAATAAATTACAATTGACTTTATTTAGCATAAACTTTAGGAGCTGCGAAATCTGTCTCTCTCCGAATGTACCTACAGATTAATTCACGTGATTAAGTCGACATATGGCCGGCTTGTGTCCGTCTCGGAAGTGAAGTAGGAGCTACTACAACGCACACCAACTCAAATTCTGGGAGAAGCGAATATGTTTGCATTCCTAATTGTACTTTATACATATGCAATCGCAGGGTTGGGTCCATCTCGCTGAGTAATGCAGGCGACGAAAAAATGTCGCTCCGGTTTAATGATGTTAATCGTCTGAGTTTTATGGTGATTGAGAGGCACTTTTGGGATGAGGGCATTTTTCATGCTGTATCTAGATTAAGTTAAAAACTAGCGAGAATAGAGATAGCCCGACAAGGCTTTATCAAAGTGAAAAGCTTATTTTGTAACACTAGCATTAATATCAGTCTTAGATGTCGTTTTCTGCATTGCTATATATTATATCAGGGGGTCACCAATTAGCGGACCGCGGTCCGCATCCGGACCGGGAGCTACTTTTGTGCGGACTGCGGACCGTCATTAAATTCAGAATATAGCGTTTGGCAATTTTGAAAATATTTGGCCATAAAATTGTATATTAGGTTTGACTCAAGTTATGTGTGCGAAGCTGCTTTATCCAGAATGAACTTTATTAAAACTCGGTACAGATCTCGGCTAACAGATGAATATAATTCAACTCCCCAATGAGAATCGGTTGCACCAAAGTCACTCCAAACTTCAGACAAGTTGTAAATAATAAAAAATATAATTTTTCTCACTGATAATTTAATTTTGTAAAGAATGACAAATTTTCTGATTCGGTTTTTTTTGTGGATTCCTGGTGAAAAATGTCCTTTTAAACAAATCAGAGGGGGCCCGGGATGCCGGGCAAAACAATCTTTTAATACAAATTCAAAATGACCTTTTAGTCCCGAAAATTGTATTAAAAGAAGGTCTCGTGTCATTTTTTTCAAAAGTTGATGGTTTTCGAGTTATAAGCGATTTAAAATCTGAAAAATGTGAAAATACCTACTCATTTTCGAGGTTTGAAAACTCATATGTAAATTATTAGTTTTCAGGTTGCCAAGTGCCTAAATTAAAGTTTATAAATTCAATTTCAAGATTCTAACGAGTAATCGGGACTTACTTCAATATAGACCGTTGTTTTTTAATTGTTAATTATGCGAGTCCACTCGACTTTTAAGTCGCCGCACATCGCAATTTATGGATCGTCTCTGTCCCACTTTTATACACACACATTTATTAAAATTTTATAATTTATTATTAACAATTTTTTTTCTTAATGATTTATTTATTAAATTAATTATTGCCAATGTGCTAATTAAATACTCCAATAAAAACAAATGGTCGAAATTGAAATAAACCCCGATAACTCATCAGAATCTTGAAATTGAATGTTTAATCTACAATTTAGGCACTTAACAACGGCAAAAATAATAATGCACACATGAATTTTCAAGCTTCGAAAATGATTATTTTCGCATTTTTCAGTATATAAATCGTTTAAAACTTGAAATCTATCAAGTTTTGAGAAAAATGACAGAAAATATTTTTTGTTTAAGATGACCCAAAAAAGGTGATGTTTTGAATTTATTAAAAAACTCTTAAAAACAATTTCTACCTAAAAATTTCGCACTGCACCCTTCTGATTTGTTTATCGAATTGGAACAACCAGACAGGTAGTGTTAACTCCGGACCCCGGAAGTGTCATTGGTTTTCGAAACGGACCCTCAGGAAATATAATTGGTGACCACTGATGATCAATACCTCCTATTCTATGGAACGGAGGAGTGGACGCTCAACATAACGCTGATAGTTAGAAGGCTTTGAACTCTGGCTTTATAGATGGATCTTGAAAATACCTTGGACAACCCATACCACCAACGAAAATGACCTGTGGAAAATAGGTACAGATAAGGAGCTGCTAAAGATCATCAAAGTTATAAACGTTAGCTACTAGGTCACATAATGAGAAACGGAAAGTATCGCCTCGCTCAAATGATCATCCAGGGGGAGATTGAAGGAAAACGGTAGGCGCCAGATGTCATAACTTAAAAATATCAGAGACTCGACTCGACCGGCCTTGATTCAACGTCTTTGTTTAGATCTGCATTGTGTAACTCTTACAAAGGTTATTGGCTAGCTCAGTCTGGCGTAGATCCTGTGCTGTGCAACAATAAATCACTTTCCCAAGGATCTAAGGGAGGTTAATCAATAAAATTCAAAAGTTTTACATATTCATTTATTGACCCTAATAAATCAATCAGATACACATTATTGCTATTTAAAATACCTACTGAAGAAAGAAAATTGAAGATTATTAACAAAAAGAAAATTGTCAAGGAAACTAATTTGTTCAGTAGCACTTTGCTAACACCTGACTGCAAGAGGGCTACTTATCTTTTGCGTCCGTCGAGGGACCTCCGTTGCCGTCCTCAGGTTTTGGAGGGACTTCGGCACCACGTAGCCTCTGTTGACTGGAGGTGGAGGTGTTCGGATGCAGGCCCTTATTGTAGTTGCATGGGCACCGGTGCAGAATGGCGGCTAGATGGTACTTGATTCATACAGCATGGGAATAGGCTCTCCCCAGCGACTAAGAAAAAAAACAGTGCGTATTGCTAGGGGTATAATAGCACATGAGATGCACGTTTGGCAAGGAGACCCAGTTCGCGTATAAGTAGACCGTCCTACTAAAGTCAAACGGTCGCAACTAATACCACTGAACATAATCTTCTTGCCCAACGAAGATACACAAAGGTAAAAATTGTAATTCAAACTGAATAAAATTAACGATAGCAATAAGCGTAAAAAAATAAAGATAATAATAAATAAAAAAACTCAAGCATTGCTAAGGATCGCTCACTAAAATATTTGCCGAAAAGCATAAGGTAAATTATAATTAAGAAAATACTCACCCCAAATAAGTTGGGAAAAACTTCTTGTTGTAGATAATGTTATTTCATGGGTTTTGCTTGTTTCAAGTTTTATTCGGAAGAGAACAAATTATATGAAGGCACTCATTTTTAAATGGTTAACATATTGGAGAAAAACTAGTACTGACGAATATTTCATGCTCGCTAATTACAATAAATAGTTCGGGTTTCAGAAAATTATTATTTGAAGTACGTTAAGGGAATAGGACAGGAGCTAGAACAATTGGAGTGCTGAACTTAATTTTTGAATAGCCAATGGGAACTTAATTTGAATGGAAAGACTATAGAATGAAATGTTAACTAAGACTAATAGGCTTGGAACGAAAATTAACTCAAATGTCAAAGAAACAAAATAAAGAGAAAATCTATATATGAGAAGTAAACCACAAAGGAAGACAATAGGATAAATTATAGAAAGGAGATGGAACATTGTAGCGTTACAATTGAACAGAGACAGATTTGCCAATGTAATCGCTAACCCCCACTAAAGGAGACAACACCACAAGAAGAAGAAGGTAAAAATATGTAAGTTTATTTCAAGTTTATTTCAATTGAGCATGGTTGGATCTTAAATGCATCTATAAAATGTATCCACTACTCAGTATAACAATATTTTTTTCTTTAGTGTAGCATCTTCAGACAATCGTGATAGAGCTATGCCAAGACTTAGAGAAAGGTTTTGTGAGTGCACTGTCTCTACAACAGACGTTTTGTTAATGGATAAAAATGATCTGAATGGGAATTTGTCTTGACAACCGTGTGACAAACGAATTTTTACAATAAATAATGCACGGACTTACTTAGTAAGATCTGTGTTAGATTAAAATTCTAATTTAGGACTGTTACCCCGAAATCCAGATCTTAATGCAATTCAGTTCCTTTGGGATCTTCTTGAGAAATAAATTACACGTCAGCATCATCAAGGCTTTTAATTCCGAATGGAATGTTTGTCTCTCTTACCTACAACTCTCTGATTTGCTTATCGTGGTGAATCACTCCGCATTGTCATTGTATATTGTCAAAGCTTGTTGTCAAAGGCTTTCTTTTACCATTGGCTTACAATTTTCTTCCACTCATTTCGTTGTGTGCATAGTTCCTTCCAGTTTCTCAGTTTCAGGATTTTGATGTCCGTCATGACCTGGTCCTCCTATATCTCTCTGTGTCTTCCTCTTGGTCTTTACGATTTTGGCTTCTATTTGGTGACCTTCTTAATCAGTAGATCGTTTATCCTTCTCTCTGTGTCCTTATCCATCTCAGTCTATGCGCTTTCTTAAATCCAACTATATTTTCTCACTTCATTATGTCTCTTAGTTCATTCTTCTTTTCATTTCTCCTTTTTCTATTCTTATAGAACCCATAATTCTTCTTAGAATTTTCCTTTCGAATATTCTTAATTTTTCTTCATGCTTATGCTCAAGCTTCATATTAGCTTATGATACCTCTAGTATGTTTGGTTGCCTGCTACTATTCGCTCCGTTACTTCTTCACTTCTCTTATTTTTGCATTCACAATATTACTTTTAAATATTTAAATTGTTATCTCTTTCAAAAGTGTAGTTTTCTATCTTAATTTCTCCTGTCTTGTTATCTTCTGTTCTAGAGTGTTTAATTTGACAGTATTGTACTGCTTCTTTTAATATTTCCTTGTCTCTTTCCATATGAACTATGTCATCTGACCTAGAAAATTATTGACCCATTAGCCTGTTAAGCCATATGTACAAACTCTTCATATCATAAGAATCATAACCACGAGATGTGATAAAAAAACTAGATTTGTACTAAACCAGTACTGCAATATGGACTTGAAAGCTGGACATTGAAGAACACACAAATAAGCTAGTCATTTGAAATGTTTTGTTACAGAAGGATGCTTAGAATATCATGGACACAGAAGAAAACGAACATGGAGGTAGTGCGAGAAATGAAAAAAAAAATACGAAATAATAAACACAATAAAAATAAGAAAGTTACAATATCTGGTACAAATAAAGAGGGGACAGCGATATGAAATGCAAAGACTGATAATACAAAATAAGAGCAGAAAGGAGTATAGGAACAATGAGAGTATTGAAACTAGTAGACGACAATTAGACTACCCCAGCTAATTGAAACAGTATCCGAAAATAATATCTCAACCAACTAAGATAGCTATCGCTACACTCTTAGCTTAGCTCAGTCTCTCAAGGTGTGTGTTCGTCTTGTCCAAATCTTCGAAATGAACTATGAAAATTCGGAATGAAGCAAACAAAACAGTATTTTTAACTAATCATGTTTATTGTTCGATAAAGATATAATAAAAATATGACTTAGTAAATGCATTAACAAATATATTCAAATTCTGGCCAAAAACTAACAATTCTGGATTATACTTATGCATGGCTTGTGGTGTTGGTTCGATGGTAACTTCTTTATGTTGAATGGTACTGCTGTAGACTTCTTATAGACCTGGACAGATGTTTGGCTTCAGATCCCTGCAGCTGAAGATGTTGGGTGCTGTAGTCTAGACGATTTGGTTGCAGTTGTCAGCCTTGTAGTGATGCATCGGCGGCGATGGGCTTCATTCTCCCGAAAGGAGAAAAGTAGATCTTATCCAAAAAACTAGAAGAGTAAAACACATATCAATCATCAAGAAGATAAACCAAAATTTGCCACGTCTTATTTTGCTCAAAGAGTAGCAGATGACAAGAATAAATTAAATGGAATTAAGATTGAATATTACTTAGTTAAAATTTGATTACTAAACGTGCATATATGTAAATTAAAAAGATATAGGTATTTAAAACTAAAATATCAGAACACATGCTTTTAGATGGGAGGTTAGGTGAGATATAAAAAATATTAGAAATTATTATAAAAAGCTGTATGAAAAACTCACCCCAAGATAATATTAATTGTTGATGGAAAATAAATCTAATATTCGAATTACATGCCTATTTAAGGAATAATTCTTCCCTTCCATTTTCATTTTGTCAGCGGCTAGGAATGAAGTGTCACTGTCATTGAAAACGACATTTGAAATGACGACCAAGTACGTATGAAGAGCAGGCATGTTCCGTATTGAAAGACAGATATTTAGAGAGTAAGGATATACGTTCAGTGTGATGACTTGATGATTTAAATAAAAAGAGATATAATAAATAGAAGATAATAAAAGAGGATAATAAAAGAGGGCGCCAAACAAGTTTTTAACGAAAAAGCAAGTTAAAACGAATAGAAGATAATTATTAATGAAATATTAAAGAAAATAGAATAAAATATTTAAACTCCTGGACAAAATTAACGCACCACTAATATTTTTCTCAATAATCTTTATTTATTAATAATTTACTGTACGACAAGTTGCCTATGGACCTTGTTTGACAGTGACAGTTATTATGTAAGCTAATTATAGTCTTGTTTTAACTTAATTTGTACTAAACTTCGTTTTAGACTAAAAGTGAGTTAAACTTTTCATAAAAAGTGCCGATTAAAGCAAAGTGCTTGTGAGAAACAAGCTTTTTATTGTCATATTTTTCATCACATGCATGTTTGGAAGTTCATTTGTATAAAAATCAAATAAAAAAATGAACCGCCAAAGAAATGTGTCAATGGATGAGGCAGTGCGAGCATCGACTCTCCTAGATGAAGTATATTCAATGCGCTACATTGCAGGTTTGTTAGGAAGACATCATTCCAGCATCAGACGCAAGGTGAGACGATATAATGAAACAGGGTCGTACCATCGAAGACCAGGGCAAGGGCGAAAACGTTGCACTAATCAAATTGATGATCGTTTTTTGAGACAACGTGCTCTCAGAGATAGGAGAGTCAAAAGCAATTTGCTAAAAAATGAACTAGCAGATGTTCGAAATGTCGCGATATCGTCTCGAACAGTTAGAAGACGTTTATATGAAGCAGAATTGAGCAACAGGAAACCGGCCAAAAAACCCTTGCTTACCAGAGAACACAGGGTTCAGAGATTAAATTTTGCAAAATTGCATCAAAATTGGACCATCGATGATTGGAAACGAGTTCTTTTCTCCGATGAGACTAGACTAAGCCTAAAAGCTCCAGATGGTCGTGAGCGTGTCTGGTGAAGGCGAGGAGAAAGGTTTGCCAGCTGCAATATCTCTCCTAAAGCACCTTTTGGTGGTGGCTCTAAAATGTTTTGGGGGGGAATTTGTTTTGAAGCTCGTACGGAGTTGGTCCCTATAGGTACGAGGTTTATGAATGCCCATTATTACTTAGACAACATTATTGTCGAACATGTAATGCCTTTTGCTCCGTTTCTTGGACCTAATTTTTTATTCATGCAAGACAACGCTCGTCCTCATGTGGCTCGACAGGTTATTGGCTACCTAAATGATGTTGATATTCCATTATAAGAGTGGCCACCTAACAGTCGGGACATGAATCCTATAGAGCATCTATGGGATTATCTAAAAAAAAAAGATTCGAAGTCGTAGACCCCCTATTGCCAATCACAACCAATTCATTGAGGCCGTTACTGAAGAATGGGAGAATATTCCGCAAGCTTTTGTTGAACATTTGATATCAAGCATGCCTCGACGCATAAATGCAGTCATAAGAAGTAGAGGAGGACCTATACGGTATTAGTGTTGAACCAGATGCATTTTATTTTGTTACTTTACTGATTTTTTTCTTTTTGCAATTTGGAGTTATGCTAGCTTATTTACGCATTTCCGGCAATAATAAATTTTTAAAGAAACAATATGGCAAATTAAGGTCATAATAAAGTCATGTTGGACTTATTTGTAGGTGTTTATTATTATTTCAATGTAACTTAGTTTTATTTTGTGTTCATAGTATAAATATTTAGATTAATTAAAGTGGTGCGTTAATTTTGTCCAGGAGTTTATTTAAAAATAAAATATCAAAGATGTGAAGTTTGTAACGTTACAGTATCATTGTTGTAGAATTTGAGGGTTAGGTTAGCAGTTATGTGCATAGTTCCCTACAGTTTCTCACATTCAGGATTTTGATGTCCTTTATGACCTGGTCCTCCCATCTCTCTCTGGGTCTTGCCCTTGGTATTTCAGTTTCTGGTTTCCATCTGGTGATCTTCTTAATCAGTAGGTCGTTTTTCCTTCTCTTTATGTGCCCCAGCCATCTCAGCCTCTGTGCTTTAATAAATCTAACATATCTTTCGAATATTCTTAATTTTTGTTCATCTTTATCTGTGAAGTACCTTGTCTCAACTGCGTATATATCTACTGGTCTTATTGCAACTCTGTATATTTTCAGTTTTATATTTCATATTTAATTAAGTTCAGTCTTCTCACAAACCTCTTTGATAACGGGTAGACCTAGAACAAGTGCCACAGGATGGTATGAAACTCGAATTGAATCAAAACGGAACCGCCCATGTTTATTTTAATAATTATTAGTATCCTTATTATTAATAACCTGTAGCTATTATAAATAGGTATCATAAATCTTATCTTCTATTATTGTCAAATATTTCACACTTTCCAACTTTTTAGCGTCGTTAATAAAAATATAAATAACGTTAGAGAGCAATGCACCCACAAGTTTTTATACTTAAGCTATTAACGAACTATAATAAATAATATTCGAGGACGGATTATTTATTATATATTTTTAATTATTTTTTGTCCTTAAAATAGAGGTAGGCAGTTATTTATGCAAATCAGTATTAGTTGTTACCATCTAAAAAATAGTACAGTGGATCTGGCTGAACCAAAGTTATGTGCCGATTTATGATCAATTACGATTTTCTTTATGGTAGGGGAGGAAAGTATGCTAAATTTGCAGTCACTCGAGCGTTGTGGTTATTGGGTTATGATTATTAGGTCCTAAAACCAAAAAAAAGGTAAGTACAATTTTCCATTTTAGTGGGGACTTTCCATTTTTTAATTTAATTTTCCATTTCCAACAATCGTTTTTTCTGATTATAGCGCCATCTATCCATAATTCAAAAAAATGTCTCCAATAAAAGTTGCTTATTTTACTTAAAGAATATCTGCAATAAAAATTTGGGGGTCCCATTAAAGACTTTAAAGTAACCCCCCACCCCACCTCCGTGGGGGGTCGTGTTTGGTACCATTCGATAGATTTTTCAAAAACATTTTGAAAGTGTATTTTACAGTTTTTCGATCTAATGTTCATTTTGCGAAATATCGCGGGGTTTGTAATTAAAATTTTAAGTTTACCCCCCACCCCTCTCCGTGAGGTCATGTTTAGTATCATTGGATAGATTTTTGAAAAATATTGAAGACGTATTTTTTAGTTTTTCGATCTGATGTTCATTTCGCGAAATATTCGCTTTTTTTGTGAAACTTTTTGACTCGCCCATTTCCTTACGCCCCGCCCCGCTCAAATCGTCAGATTTTTGAAATATACACTCTTTTGCATGTACTTAACTTACCTTATCTTAATCTGACAATTTCGAGTATTTTTAAGAATAGATTTTTTTTCGGGCCCCCCTTAACGAACTTCCCTGTGTTAAGAGCCAATATATGGTAGAGGTACATCTGCAGGGTACCAGGTTTCTCCCCATATGATAATCTGACGCGCTCGATTAACTGCAAAAATCCCCGCTTGGGCTCCCATACCATTAAGATATATCAATATTTATATGGGTGTTATGGGACAAGTCAAAATTAGCCGATCAGATATAACCCTGCAGTGAAAAAAATAAAAAAAACAGATGAGATAGCTTAGTTTTCTTGAACCGTTTAGTAGAATATATATTGTATTTGTGGTATCTACTGTAAAGTTTTTAAATATTTCTGCGATATGACTACTTTTAAGCAACGTTTGGACATGTATTTAAGTTTGAAACTGCACTTATTTTCTTGTTCGTTACTTTCTTCAGGCTCACATCTGAATATATTCCGTGTACCTACTTTAACTTTGGCTGATTTTGTATCGTACATATTTCTCTTAATAGGTTAACTAGGTGGTTATGCACTCCCCAGGGAGAATCCCATTTTAGTGAAACCAAGGGCTTTGTAATTGCTCCACATGATTAGTGATACGGTTTTATGGATAGGGATGAAGGTTGATTCACACCACTTATCAGACCATTCACGTGTGATCCATATCATATTGCAAATCTCGCCCATTGCTTTTTCCGCTGGTATGCCATAATATATCCCTAGGTTTTTTTGTTCCTTCATCTTCTTAAAGTTCTATCTCCTATCGGAGGATGGATATCATAATGGCTATGGTCACTTTGTTGGCTGTTGCTCTGGTAGTTGTAATGAACTACAGTTAAACCATTCTCTAAGGTTCCTCAGCCAGGAGATGCATCTTCTTCCTATGCTTCTTCTTCCTTACAAGATCCTTCCTTACAAAATAATTCTCAGCAACCCATATGTTTCTCCTCTGGTTATGTGACCCAAATATTCTTCTTTTTATATTGTTTATAATTTCTAATTCCTTATTTAATATTCTTCTGTAACACCACATTTCTAACGCTTCTATTTTTCTTATGTGTTGTCTCTTCAATGTCCAGCTTCCATTCCCTATGGTAATATAGAAAATATGTAGCATCTTAGAGCCGTCAATCGGAGAGGCAACTGAAGGTCTTTGTTTGTAAGAATTGTCTTCATAACATTATTTTTTAATTTTATTTAGTACATTCTTTCACGGTTTTTGCAGTAAATTTTAAAGAACCACTTGGACTGACATGAAATTTGGCATACGCATAGCTAACAAGTCAAAGAAAAAAAAAAGTGATATTGTGTCGATGTGTGCTTTTGCCCTAGGGGTAGGTTTCACCCCTTCTCGGGAGTGAAAAATTATACTTCCAAAAGTCCGGGAATAGATAAAATGACTAATTTTAAGCAACTTTTGTTCTGTAGAGTTTTTTTATTAGGTCAATACTTTTCGAGTTATTTGTGAATGAATATGATCATTTTTTAACAAAATAACCACGTTTTTAGACGGGTTCTCGCAAATAACTCAAAAAGTAAGTATCTTGTCGAAAAAAAACATTCTCAGCAAAAATATAGCGTCTAATAAAGTGAAAAAAATGGTGTACGCATGAGGTCTCTAGACCTGGTAAAAGCAGAGTTATAGCTAATGAAAGATAGGTTAATATATGGCTGTTCAAAATATTTAGTACACTCATGTTCAGTGACTCCTTCAAGCAATTTCATCTACAGCCCTTTCAAAAATAAGGACTTTAAACCGACGAAACTTACAGATCATATAAACAATATATACGCGAGTAAATCAACTTCTGAAGTGGTAACGATTAAGTTCATTTAAGATGATTTTTGATTTTTTACCAAAAAAAAGGGACCAACTTTATTTTGAGCGTAATTTGTTTACTTTTGACGCTAGAATTTTTATTAATAAAATAAAAATAAAGCTATTATTAAACACTTTTAAAAATTTGCAATAAGTTTTTCCCAAAAAATGCTTCGTGTTTTGATTATTTCACGTTAAAATATTCGATTTGGAATTTAACAAATATGAACCTATTTTTCATTAGCTGTATCTCTGTTTCTACTACGTCTAGAGAACTAATATATATAACATTTTTATCACTTTCTTACAGGCTATATTTTTGTTAAGAAGGTTTTTTCGGCAAAATACTTACTTTTTGAGTTATTTGCGAAAAACAGTCTAAAAGCATGGTTATTTTGTTTAAAAATGAACATATTCACTCGCAAATAACTCGAAAAGTATTGACTTAATGAAAAAGCTGTATAGAACAAAAGTTGCTTAAAATTAGTCAGTTTATCCATTTCCGGACTTATTTTGGAAGTATATTTTTTCACCCCCAGGGCAAAAGCACACATCGGCACAATATCACTTATTTTCTTTGACTTGTTAGCTATATGTATGCCAAATTTCATGTCAATGCAAGTGGCTCTTTAAAATTTAAAGGTTTTCCAATATTTTACCGTTAAAGAACGTACTATAAACAATTATTATTGATATTGTATATTTATAATTAACTGTTGTTACAATTACAAATCTCAAATATCTATTTCCATCTTCTTACACACATATGTTTTTTTTCTGATGTAAGATTTTATAACAATATTTTGCAACAAAGACTTTCTCTCCGCCGGTAATTTATAGTTATTTCTTGCGTTCAGATGTCAGATAGAAGAAAACACTTAATTTTTAATACAGCATACATGATCTACTTCCGAGATGGGATGCTATCAGCATCAGCCTCGAAATACGATACCAGTAATAATCAGAAGAGTGCCGCAGGACAATGTCGTAAATAACTTAAGTGTTGCACTATTCAAATATTTTATAGAAACGGACTATATTTTACTTCAAAAAGAGAAAATTTGATGTGTGGTTACGAAATAGAAAAGGCGGAAGTAATAAATCGGTTTTACTGGCTTTTACAAAAAAATATATAGTTGAAAAATACTTGGTAGAAGAGAAAGCTTTTAAAGGAAAAAGACATTACTTTAAAGAAAATGTTATTTGATATTTTTCGTCCCAATTTACTTTTGTTCCGTTTATCTTACCACATTCAACCAGAAGTTCTCTTAATATCATAGCTCTATTTTATTTGAAGTCGCCCTCTTCAAATTTTGCACTATAGAGCAGGGACGGAACTAGGGGGGCAAAGGGGGCACGTTCTCCCGGCGGAAAGTTCGAGGGGGCGGCAAATTTTTTTGCAAACGGCAAAAAACAGATTTAAATGATTTCAAATAACTTGAGTAGTAATACAAACAACATTATGCTAAATTAGTAAGTACAATTTTTTAAACAGTTGTACTGACCGTAAACCTTGTGCAGGGACTTCTGTAATTTATTAAATCTTCTAGAGATTTTTCGCCACAAGAAGCCATTGATGAAGCTAAGTTTCTTGCTAGTTTAAACGACGTACCTGAAGAATTTAAGGAGAAAAGAAAAAGGGAGAAGAAATCCATGTTTGGCGAACTATGTGAGGATGAAGTTGTCAACTGTTCCCAAGAAGAATTATTCAAAAGTTCAATGCTAGAAATCACTGCCAGATTGGTAGTAGAGTTAAGTACTAGATTCAAAGCTTTGGAAAATGACAATGAAAAGTTTGGATTTTTGAATGGATATCGAATTAATGAAATTGACATCTCTGATCTTAAGGTGAAGGCAGGCCATTGGCGGATACAAGAAAGACATGAACAAAAAAGACTTTGTATTTGAAATTGAAAGTTTCAAGAACCACGCTTTGGCAGTTAATCCTAACTTGGAGGATACAAATGCTTCAACCACTCTTGACATAGTTTTGAAAAATTAACTTGATGACGGTTATCCCAATGTCACAACAGGACTACAGATATTTTTAACTATCCCAGTTTCAGTTGCTGCGGGAGAAAGAAGTTTTAGCAAATTAAAAATAGTAAAAAACTATCTAAGAAATTCAATTCACTAAGCAACAAAGGCTCACTGATTTAAGCATCATAGCTATTGAGCACAAACGTGCATCTTCCATTAGTTTTGATGACGTCATACAAGTATTTGCTTCTAAAAAAAGCCGTAAAATACAATTACCTTTCTAAGGTGGTTTATGACTAAAGAAAGTTAGTATACCTAGCCCTATTTTTTGTGGATTTGCCGTAATGAAGTATATAGTAAGGTTGCAAATTTGTAATAACTAAGTATATTTTTGAAACTCAAAATGTACAATTAAATTCATTCCTTCCAATAAAACTGTATGTACTATTTTTTATTTACCTACACCTATGCTATCTACATCCATTTTTTCAATAAAGAGGGCGGCAAGTTTAAACTTGCCCTCCGTACGGAGTAGCCTAGATCCGGCCCTGCTATAGAGTTTCGAGTGTCTAATCTTTTTGTTCCATTTATTTTTTATTATTATCAGCCTCCCTCCATTTTAGTCTTATAAGTACATTCTCAACAACGTTTGTAGCTGTAACTTCTTGAAAGTAAGAATTCTATCTTAGTATGAAGTGCCTAAGTTATAGGTACATATTGTTTGAAAAAAGGACTTGAGTATATTCTAGTAAAACTACATATTTGTTTCATTCACAAATAGGAAAAAATATTTGATTTACTGAAAATAATCATTCTCCAGATAAGACACTTGTGAGGAATGGTCTTCTCGAAAATTACGCCACTAAGAAACAAGAGCTCTTTAAACGTACCGCAGGCTTTATGGCAAAACATGGGCGCTGAAGTCTCCGTGAAATGCTATCGTTTCCACACTGCAGATTTCTCGTTTTCACACAGCAATCTTAAACTTAACTAGACAATATATTCATTAATGCTTTATTCAAAAATAATTGCTTTAAAAAATCTGCTTGAAACAAAAAGGAAAAGGTCTGCAACCCTCTGTTTCGGGATCAGAACTGCATTATTTTATACATTTATAATGGATTTCTACGGCTGTCGGCGTCTCTCCATATCCAGCTTCCATTGTTTTTATCGTAACACATATCTTTTCATCTAATTGCCAATTGCCTCGAATCCATTGCCTCCTGAATATTGTCCCTCCAACTTCTCCGTGGTCGTCCTCTTTTTCTTCTCTCCGGTGGGGCCCACTCTAATATTTTTCTCAGCCAGCGAGTCTCATTCATTCTTTTAACGTGACCGAACCATGTCAGCTGTCTCTTTTCAATATCGTCTATTATAGTTTTTTCCACCTTCATCTCTAATTGTTCATTTCTTACATGTTCTAATCTTGAAACCTGACAACTTCTCAAAAAGTTCATTTCTGTACTAAGTAGCTTCTTTTTATTTCTTGCACTTATGTCCCAAACTTCTGCACCGTAGATTCTGCACTCTTCATTATACTTTCATATATTCTTCTCTTTGTTTCCTTCCTGATATCTTTGTCCCATAAAATTGAATTAAGGGATCTAGTGATGCTTCTACCTTTATTGAACCTGTGTTATAATTCATCTTTACTATTTCCTCGTTTGTTAAATATAGCTCCCAAATATTTGCATTGTTTCACACCAAAAATATGTCCTTGTTCCAATGGTAGGTTTTCAATGTCTTCGTTTCCCACTATGAAGTATTCTGACTTGTCCATATTTATTACTAATCCTGCCTGTTGGTAATGTTCATTTAGCTTCCGTATCATATAGCTTAAGTCATCTTGATCTTGGGCTATAACAACTTGGTCGTCCGCAAAGTATAATGTAAATAGGGAGTCGTCTCCCACTTTCAGTCCCATCGGTTTTACTGCTTTTGTGCACCTCTGTATATCTAAAATTTTTTAAAAGTGGTAGGTAAAGAAAGTTAGTTTAATATTTAAATAAAATATGAATAACCCGTTAAGTATATTAATTTCGTTGAAATCATAATAATAGAAGTATAACTTCTTACGTGCGTACAAAGTACACACACATTCTTTTTTTTAAGATTCTTTAACTCATTCAATTGCTGGGGTTTGTCAAACCCCACCTGTCTGTTAGTGGCAAAAAAGTTCACCTATCGGATGTCGGGTTAATATAAAAATCCTTCTATTCCGTAATATTCGAAGTAATAAGTAATTGATAGCCAACAATCATAAAGAAAAGTTTAAAATTTTTTGTAGATTCAGTAGGTACATCACAAAAACAACAACTATGCACGACAACATAAACTCTTCCATTTCATTTGCACAAATTAATATTTTCTCCAAACAACCTGCCAATTGGATTGGTACAACCTCGGATCTTGTGTAGGATGGAAAGTGAGTGTCGCTGAGAACCATTACCGTCACTTCTGAGTTATCGGTTGCTGATCATATCTAGTCGAAGGCCTTGTGCATTTGCATGTCATTCGAGTGTGTCTGTCGTTCGTTCGTTGGTGGCTGTAAATCAGACTAAAGGGTATTTTTAAATTTGAAAGTAGCATATGCATGTACACTTCGTCGAAATCCGTTTTTCGCGACTTATTGGCATGTTTCATGCAATATGCCACATGCTGCGATGATTCAAAATGCGTTTGGTTATAAACGAATTAATTTGGTTCGGTTAATAAAGTTGAGGTGATTAGTTGGGGGAATTTTAAACGTTAGTCATGGTGGATGGTTACAGAATAACATTTTCATTGCGGTTTTTTGTTGATTGATGAAAGAATGATTAATTATTCCGATAAGATAAAGAGCATATTAAGAATATTAATACGCCTGATCATAAATGTTTAACTTAATTTTTTAAAACAGGAAGTTTGAAGTCCAAACGGAATTAGTCAATAAAACCCAATAGTATTTGTGAAACTTTTTCTACTTTAAACCAGTCCCTTAAATTATTCGACCATATATCGCTCCCCGACTTCGTTAGTGCCATAACCCCGAAATCGCAAACTTTTCAGAAGAGTAAAAACAAGGTTTTATGTGAAATTTTCATTTTTTTTTTCTCTGGAACTACAGTATCTAAGTTAACCAAATTCTGCACTCATGTTGACTATATATGTAGCTATCTAATGATACTATTTATTTTTAGTTGTTGACATTGCTTTACCCTGAAACTCACCCTTAAAATATGATAAGGCGCTATTTGTGGGGCGCCCGTATTTAAAATTCGAGGCTTAGGGCCTACGAAACTTAATTATTCATTGAGATTATAGATATACATCGTTTTATTGAACTTTAAATGAAATAAAACTGCAAAATTGTAAAATATTGGTCAATATATTATTGTACTGTATTTATAAAAAATTAGATTTGTCATTTTATAAATATACAAATGAGGATATTATTCTAAAAAACTAAACACTGTAATTGTTTAAACTGATAAGATCATTCATGACTTTAAAATGGTTCTTTACATGGGACTATAAGCTTCGGGAATGACTCGCTGACTAAGCAAGTCTTCAATATCACACTTTTTCTTTTCGTCAATATCATTTTTTTTTCTTGTAGGTATCTTGTAGTATGCGTCAGTAATAATTTGACAGGTTTTTTGTTGCTTTGTCGCTGTTTGAAGAAAACTTTTTTAAGTATACCCTTACCAGTCACGCCTTCCATGCATTCAATGTAACCAGGGCCATCAAATTCAATTTCTGACGTTATAAAATAATCACCGTCCTTTGCTACTTCGTATTGCAAGGAATTGTCACGAACTAGGGGCAGCATCAAGGCGGCTCTTGAATTGGTATTCATTGTGCTAAAAGAATAGGAAGGAAAATATTAATTATGTTTATTGAATATATTTATACATACTGCAGCCCATTTATTAAGAAATGTGATAATGCAATGTCATCATCATCATCATTCTCTTTGCCTTATCCCTATGCGAGGTCGGCTTCCCTAATTGACAATTCTATCTTAAGTCATATCAATGTTAATCCCCTTTACCAACATGTCCTGCCTTATCGTCTCCCTCCAGGTCTTCTTTGGTCTTCCTCTCCTACTCCTTCCAGGAATCTGCACTTCAGCTATTCTTCGTATTGGGTGATTAACGTCTCGACGTTGAACATGACCAAACCATCTTAACCTATGCTCTCTCATTTTGGCTTCAATTGGTGCCACACCTAGACTTCCCCTAATATACTCATTTCTAATTTTATCCTTCTTTGTCACTCCACTCATCCATCTAAGCATTCTTATTTCCGCCACATGCATTCGTTGTTCCTCTTTCTTTTTCACTGCCCAACATTCAGTTCCGTGCATCATAGCCGGTCTTATAGCTGTTTTATAGAATTTTCCCTTCAGCTTCATTGGAATTTTTCTGTCACACAACACACCACTGGCTTCTTTCCACTTCATCCATCCAGCCCTAATTCTACTGCCTGCATCTCCATCTATTTCTCCATTACTCTGTAATACCGATCCTAGGTACTTTAAACTATTGCTTTTCATAATCATTTCACCATCCAAAGATACCATTTTATTTGTAGTAACTCCATCTTTAAATGAACATTCCAAATACTCTGTTTTTGTCCTACTAAGTTTTAAACCTTTTTCCTCCAGAGCTTGTCTCCACTGTTCCAGTTTTTGTTCTAAGTCTTCTTCACTATTTCCTATTAACACTACATCATCAGCATACATTAGGCACCATGGAATACTACCCTGTAGTTTCGCTGTTATCTGGTCCAAAACTAATGAAAATAAATAAGGACTAAGCACCGAGCCTTGGTGCAATCGTACTTTCACCTGAAATTTATCAGTCTCTCCCACACCTGTTCTAACACTAGTCGTTACTCCCTCATACATATCTCTCACAATCTTTACATATTCGCCAGGGACTCCTTTCTTATTGAGTGCCCACCACAGAATCTCTCGAGGAACTCTATCATATTATGCTTTCTCAAGAGCAATGAATACCATATGAGCGTTGGTCTCTTTATTCCTGTATTTTTCCATCAGTTGCCTTACAATGAAAATTGCATCTGTTGTTGATCTGCCCTGCATAAAGCCAAATTGATTATCGGATATTTCGGTTTCTTCACGTATCCGTCTATCAATTACTCTCTCCCATATTTTCATGGTGTGGCTAAGTAGTTTTATAGCCTTGTAGTTTGTGCATTGTTGTATGTCTGCCTTGTTTTTGTAGACAGGTACTAATATACTGCTTCTCCATTCGTCTGGTATTTGTCCAACTTCCATAATTCTATTAAATATACCTGCTAGCCAAGTTATTCCTGTCTCTCCCAATGCTCTCCATACTTCCCCAGGAATATCATCTGGTCCGACTGCTTTTCCTTTCTTTATTTTTTGAAGCGCTTGAGCCACTTCCTCGTTTGTTATTCTGGTAACCATTGCTGTTACTGTCTCCGTTAACTCCACAGGCTGTCTGTCAAATTCTTCATTTAATAAACTGTCAAAATACTTTCTCCATCTCTTTTTGACATCCTTTTCGTGAATTATTATTTTATTATTTTCATCTCGGATACATCTAATCTGATTAAAAGCTCTTGCTTTCTTTGCTCTCTGTTTGGCTATTTTGCTAATGTGATAATGCAATGTGTCAAAATGAAATTCTGACTCCGAACCATGAAGATGAAGAGCCCACTCCATATTAAGCTATATACAGCTATTAAAAACTCAGTTTCAAGATTTAAAAAAAAAAGATGCTACAAATTCGCTTTAAATCTCTTAAATACGATTTTTAAACGACTAATAATAATAAGTAATAGCGTCTTATGCCAGCATAGATCAATTATAGTTATCCTACAATAACGCCTTAGCACATAATGTAACAGTATTGCAAATGATCTACCATCGGAAATCTATTTCTAATCAAGTTCGCATTACAGCCATAACACAGGTTAGGACAGTCAGCAACGTTGAGTGTATCACACAAACCCACAATTCCAATTTGCATTACTGCCATATCACAGGTTACGGTACTAGAGAAGTTTGACTTGAGTCTACCCTACTCATCTACTCTCGACCACAGCGTGACCCAAACTGTCTATTGTCTTGTGGCGGGCTTGCTGTCATAACGTCATAAAGGCACAGGCGCAATATCTTGATTTTAAGATAACTAAATTATATGAAATTATTGCACAATGAAGACAACACCTAAAAATGAATTAGACCAAAAAAACAATTTTCCATTTTTTTAGGGTTACGGCACTAACGAAGTCGGGGAGCGAATATGTTTCATTTTTATGAATTTTTCAGAATTGGTAATTCAACTAGCATCCGCAAGATTTTAATCAAATATATTAACTTTTGATTATTTTTAGAAATAACCACAAGCTCTGTTCTGCTCAACAACACTGTTATCCGACCACAATATTAAAAATGCAACACCCCGTTTCCTCACACGGTAGCTGAGTCCGATTTTTATATTTCAATCAAAATTTTTACGACATTCGTGTCATACCTTCACATGGCAAGATATATTTGGTCGGATCATAAAAACGAAACTGCTTGTTCCGGTTAGACGCTGGAGGTAATTTAGCGAGACGCTTCCCGTCGCGACGTCGACATTTAGAGCCAAATGTCCCTTGCAGATGTCTATTTGTAGGTAGATACGTCTAATAAAAATTCTTATTGAACTTTACCTGTTAATGGTAAATAAAAAATTATGTTGTACTTTAAGATTTTCTTCTTATCTCCTTTGGTACTATAAAAGAAATGTTTTGAAGTATAGTCCAGGGTGCATCTGTTTTGAGATGGACGTTGAGAGGTGACTCATATTTTTTTGCAGAAATTGCTGGGAATTAACTCATATAATAATAATTGAGTTATCCTCCCGCTCAAAAAGGTCCGGAACATTGTTTAAATAATCAAAATGTCAGAAAATTAAGGAAAAATTTGATTTTCTTCTTCGTTTTTTGATTATCACTTTAAAAGTATTCGCTTTCGAGAAAAGTTGCACTGACATAAAAGTTGCGTAATTAAATTTCCTACATAGGATTGGTTAAAATTTTTGAAAATTGTCACCCTTGTTGTAAAAATAGCAATAATTGCGAAAAAAACCATAAAAAAAAACAAGTATTCGCATTCTACGTTTTTCAACCATTTATGCTACACTTAGGACCTTCATATTTTACCCAGAAAAACTTTATGATATTATAAAACAATACTGTAAATTTAATTAAGATGGGTTTAATAGATTTTGCAAAATATATTTTTCAATCCCGCTTTCGCAAAAAAAATTTATTTTTTCAAAATGTTGCAGGACTGAAAATAAAGCAGGTAGCAAGTTGAAATTTTTTACATATAGAAGAATACTGTATTGTTCATTTGCAATTTGCAAAATTAAAATTGGTTAACTACAACGGCGTCACGAATTTTTTTAAATAAACATTAATTTTTGGCGCTACGCGCAGAATAGCGGTGTTCGATTCACACAAGTTGACTTCCACCAAAATTTCTTTCAATCTTTATTTAATATATTATTTTCTTACTCTATATTTTGTTGTATTTTAATATTTGAATTCCAGAAAAATCAAACTAATTTGTTTGTGAAATACTGTTTAAACAACTGCATATGTTTAAAAATAATAAACTTTCATTCTCTAAGTTAAAATATATGAACAAAGTTTTTGCTAAAAAAGTATTATTTCAAAGGACAGAGTATGTGTTTTTATTTTGCAATAAACAAATTTATTTATTTATATCGAAATGTACTAAAAATTAAAATTTATTAATCATTATCAAAGGTCATTGGAATGCCCAATCAGAGCAAACGTATCCGCTGTCCTGCGCGTAGCACCAAAAATTAATGTTTATTTAAAAAAAATTCTGACGTCGTGGTAGTTAACTGATTTTAATTTTGTAAATTGCAAAGGAAAGGTACAGTATTCTGCTTACTGTCTGCTTTATTTCCAGTTCTTCAACATTTTGAAAAAATGAATTTTTTTGCGAAAGCTGGATTGCAAAATTTATTTTGCAAAATCTATTAAACCGATCTTAATGTTTACAGTATTGTTTTAATGTATCATAAAGTTTTCTTGGGTGAAATATAAAGGTCCTAAGTGCAGCATAAATGGTTGAGAAACGTAAAATACGAATACTTGTTTTTTATGGTTTTTTCGTAACTATTGCTATTTTGCAACAAGTGTGACAAGTTTTTAAATTTTTAACTAATCCTATGTTGTAGTAAATTTAATTGCGCAACTTTTATGTTTTTACAACTTTTCTGGGAAATGAATACTTTTACAGATATAATTAAAAAACGAAGAAAAAAATCGAATTTTTCCTTCATTTTTTGACATTTTGATTATTTAAACAATGTTCCGGACCTTTTTAAGTGGGAGGATAACTCAAACCTCGTTATATGAGTTATTTTCAAGAAATCTCTGCAAAAAAATACGAGTCACCTCTCAACATCCAAATGTACTAATATTTTTACAGATGGCGCCCTGGTCTAGTATGTATTTTTAGATTGGACATAATAGTTCAGGGCGCATCTGTTTTGAGATGGACGTTGAGAGGTGACTCAAATTTTTTTGCAGAAATTGCTTGAAAATAACTCAAATAATAATATTTGAGTTATCCTCCCACTCAAAATGGTCCGGAACATTGTTTAATTAATCAAAATGTCAAAATATTAATGAAAAATTCGATTTTTTATTGGTTTTTTGATTATAACTTTAAAACTATTCATTTTTGAGAAAAGTTGTACAGACATAAAAGTTGCGTAATTAACCCCCTTGTTGCAAAATAGCAATAATTGAGAACAAAACCATACAAAAACAAGTATTCGCATTTTACGTTTTTTAACTATTTATGCTACATTTAGGACCTTCATATTTTACCCAGAAAAACTTTATGATATAGTGAAACAAAACTGTAAATTTCATTAAGATCGGTTTAATAGATTTTGCAAAATAAATTTTGCAATCCAGCTTTCGCAAAAAAAATTAATTTTTTTAAAATGTTGCAGGACTGAAAATAAGGCAGATAGCAAGTTGAATTTTTCTTGCTTATAGAAGTGTACTGTACCTTTCATTTGCAATTTGCAAAATTAAAATCGATTAATTACCACGGCAACCAGGAAATTTTTTAAATAAACATTAATTTTTGGTGCTACGCGCAGGACAGCGGTGTTCGATTCACACAAGTTGATTTCCACCAAAATTTCTTCCAATCTTTATCTAATATATTATTTTCTTACTCTATATTTTGTTGTATTTTAATATTTTAATTCCACAAAAATCAAACTAATTTTATTATTGTTTGTGAAATATTGTTTCAAAAATTGCAATGTTTAAAAATAATAAACTTTTATTCTCTAAGTTAAAATATATGAACAAAGAAAGTTTTTGCTAAAAAAAGTGTTATTTCAAAGGATAGAGTACGTGTTTTTATTTTGCAATAAACAAATTTATTTATTTTTTTTTATTTAGCTAATGCCTCGACAACTAATGGTCATTGGCATGGTAGGTACGCTAAATTCTTACAGTTAGGTACCTAGTGTCATGTGTAGTGTGCAGTCCCTCCGGTGAGTACCGATCCCACAAGGACAGAAATTATCTTCGATTATATACCGATACCACAAGGTACAGTAACTTCTGTAAGCAAAAAGAATTAAACTTGCTATCTGCTTTATTTTTAGTCCTGTAACATTTTGAAAAAATGAATTTTTTTTGCGAAAGCTGGATTGCAAAATTTATTTTGCAAAATTTATTGAACCGATCTTAATGAAATTTACAGTGTTGATTTACTGTATCATAAAGTTTTTCTGGGTTAAATATGAAGGTCCTAAGTGTAGCATAAATGGCTGAAAAACGTAAAATGCGAATACTTGTTTTTGTATGATTTTTTCGCAATTATTGCTATTTTGCAACAAGGATGACTATTTTTTTTAATTTTTAACCAATTCTATATTGTAGGAAATTTAATTACGCAACTTTTATGTTAGTACAACTTTTCTCGGAAATGAATACTTTTAAAGTTATAATCAAAAAACGAAGAAAAAAATCGAATTTTTCCTTCATTTTTTGACATTTTGATTATTTAAACAATGTTCCGGACCTTTTTGAGAGGGAGGATAACTCAAATATTATTATTTGAGTTATTTTAAAGCAATTTCTGCAAAAAAAATTGAGTCACCTCTCAACGTCCAAATGTACTAATATTTTTACAGATGCGCCCTGGTCTATAAATAAAACACTGAAAACTAGTATTAAATATAAATAATTACAAAGTTTATGGCTTATACATTGGCTAAATATTATTACACGTGACAACAGCAATTTCGGCGTCAGACGATTTTTTCTTGCTAATTTTACTGGTAGTCTGAGGCTAGTCAGATTATCGGGGGTAATTATACAAGTGCATCAAAATTATCGATAATTTTGCTTGAAAGAGTACTGCCTACAAATTACTAGAGTTCATTTCATATTTTGGCGAAAGAGCCCGACTCCGAATGAGGAGGGCTCTTTCGCCAAAATGTGAAAAAGAACTAGAGCAGTCTTTAAAAGTAAATACACTTGAAGGCTAAATTATCTGATTATTAGAGGAAGAAAATTACTCGAAGAAAGTGGAAGTATCAAATGAAGAAATAATAATTTTCTAAACAATTTATTTAACAATACAATAAAACCCAATCTTAAAAAAAAACTAATAAAATTATTAAAGACACGCTTATAATAATTGTTTACATTATTTCCGGATTCCTTTGGATGTGGATTTAAATTTTTGGAACAACTAGGTTGGGGTTCCGTTGTATTGGTTCTCATTTGTTAGTATGTGGTTGTCAAATTCATCAATTAAAAACATAACAGTGCAATTTTTCGATTTCTACTATGCAATGTTCGCTGTAATCAAGCGATAATTGTCGAGTAGATAATAGGCCAGTCAATGAGAGGAAAACATGATATTACCTCCGAATTCTATTCTACTGCATGAATTTTAATGAAATTTTGGGAATAGCCTCTACTTATCTGCTAATTCAAAGTCTACCCTATGCCGATATGTGCTTTTATCTTGGGGGTGGTTCCCACCCCTTCTCGGGGGCGGAAAATGTTTTGGTCAAAATAACCACGGAAGTTGCTAGAGAACCTAATTCTAAGCAAAAACTGTTCCATAATTTTTGAGTTATTCGTGGTGGAAAATTTCCCATTTTCATTGAAAAAATGTGACCTGTCAGGACGGTCTTTTGCGAATACCTTTAAAATTATGCATCCAACGAAAAAAACTATATAAAATACTTTTATAGCTTATGAAAAATCATACAGACTCGTTTCTTCATAAACCTTCTGGTTATAATACAAAAGAGATATGGTAGGTGGAAAAAGATTTTTGTTGGTGCATGGTCAAATCAGTGCGTTCAACTTAAAATAACAGAAAATGGTCGATTTTAGGGGTATAATGCCACAAATAACTTTTATGGTGGTTGAAAAGACCTTTAAAATTAACAGTGTTAAATGTCGATTACATTCAAAATAAGCGATATATTATTAAAAAAAAATTTATGACTAATGTATTTTAAGGAAAAATGAAAAGTATATTTAACCCCTCATCCGCCAGAATTTAAATGCATAATTTTTCTGCTATAATATCTTTTATTATAGTGTTATCTTTATGTTCAAAAAGTTGGACGGTTTTAAAATGTATGGTTTTTGAAAAAAATAAGAATAAAATATAGAGCGCATTTTGAGATTTTCTTAATAATTTTTCTTTTTCTCCATGTAACTCGAAAATGATAAAGAGATACAGTAATGAAAGACAAAACAAAATTATAATCTAAAAAAACCTACATTTTTGTTTTTTTTTATCTTTTATTCGTATCTCTTATCATTTTCGAGTTACATGGAGAAAAAGGAAGATTTAAAAAAAAATTGAAAGTGCGCTCGATAATTTGATCTTATTTTTTTCAAAAACCACTCATTTTAAACCCGTCCAAACTTTTTAAACATAGAAAGAGCACTATTATAACCGGTATTGTAGAAGGAAACCGATGCATTTCAATTCTAGAAGATGAGGTGTTAAATATAATTCTCATTTTTCCTTAAAATACATTAGTCATCAATTTTTGTTACACCATATCTCGCTTATTTTGAACGTAATCGACATTCAACAGTGCTCATTTTAAAGGTCTTTTCAACCTCCACAAAAGGTATTTTCAGCATTATACCCCTAAAATCGACCATTTCTCTGTTATTTTAAGTTGAACACACTGATTTTTCCATGCACCAAAAAAAAATCTTTTTCCACCTACCATATCTCTTTTTGTGTTATAACTAGAAGATTTATGAAGAAACGAATCTGTTTGATTTTTCATAAGTTATAAAAATGTTTTATATAGTTTTTTTTTCGTTAGATGCATAATTTTTAAGGTATTCGCAAAAAACCATTCGGAAATGTGACATTTTTCAATAAAAATGCAAATTTTCAACCACGAATAACTTAAAAAGTATTTAAGTTTTAAAAAAAATATAGAACATTTTTTGCTTAGAATTAGGTTCTCTAGTCACTTCCGTGGTTATTTTGACCTTAATATTTTTCGCGCCCGAGAATGGGTGAGAACCACCCCCAAGAAAAAAGCGCACATCGGCATAGGGTAGACTTTGAATTAGGAGATAAGTAGAGGCTACCCCCAAAATTCCATTAAAATCCATGTAGTAGAATGAATTTGGAGCCAAATACCCTCAATGACTGCACTATAAATGGGTGTGTAATTTTCGCTGTAATTTTTATTTCTGTAGCATTCTATTGGTCAGAATCTCTATGAATGAAATAATCAGGCAGCATTTTTCTGCAGCTGTTTTATAATTATTAACTAAATAAATTAACTGATCATTTCTGTTCTTTTATACGAATAATAAATTTCATTGAAATTTTGAACCCATTGAAATCGATCAACCTCTAATAATCTATTATAAAGTAAGGACGTTTTATATCGTTATCGTTTCGTGTGCAGCCTGCTGTGTGAAAAGCCAATTGTCCTGCAAATCTCCTATTTGTTCTCCAATTCCGAAGAAAAATACATGACTTTATGCTCTTTCGATATTCCCGGAACAAATCTGCAAATGCTTGTGCAAACGGCTGGTAAGTTATAAAACTAGACGCTTAACCTGATTTTAATTGGAATATTAAAAGCATTTCTTAGTATTATCATTGTTATTGCAGCCAGTTGGTGTTGAAATAATAAACTCTTAAGATTGAATAATCCAAATATACCTACACCTTTGTGCATGGTTTATTGCTCCTTCTACAAAATACAATAAACAACGTACATGGTATACATGGTAATAAACCGAGCGTAATATTTTTAATGCTTATTTTGTTTCCTTTAAAGTTTTATACAGGATAAAATGTAACACTGAGAATGGTTGGCTATATTTCAACTACAAATTTGTCTACAATGTATATACATTGTCAGGTATTTTCTTGGTTTCCGGGTTTCCGCGCTGGAAGGACTTGCACAGATAATGTCTTCTGTCTAAAACAATTAATTGAAAAATAATCAGCAACCAATCAAGACACCCATCTCATGTTTGTTGACCTCCGTAAAGCATACGACAGCGTTCCTGTGACTAAATTGTGGAAATCACTACAAGAAACTAACATCAGCTACACTCTAATCAAAGCCTTAAAAAATCTATATGAAAATTCTACATCACAAGTAAAAATTGGCAACACACTATCTAAAAAGTTCATTGTTAACAAGGGTCAGCACCAGAGCTGCTGTATTTCACCAACTTCGTTCAAGATATATGTTGCAAAAGCACTAAACCAGTGGAAACGTAAATGCCACGGTATGGGTATAGACCTCGGAGAGGTTTGTTTATATATCTTACAATTTGCTGATGACCAAGTCATCATAGCTAATGATAAAGACGATCTACAGTATATGGCAAGAAAACTAAAGGAGGAATATGAACAGTCGGGCTTGGAACTTAATGTGGAAAAAACTAAATACCTACCCATAGGAGCTGAGTTATCCAATATCGAACTAGAGGATAATGAAGAAATCACATACTGTAGTGAATACACGTATATACATGGGAGTAATCTTCGTTAGAACGGGAAAAGACGAGAAAATAAATAAAAGGGTAACACAAGCTAGAAGAACAATTGGCTGCCTAAATGGAATACTTTGGAGCTCCGAAATAGGAATACAGCGAAAATATCTATGAAACACTTATTAAAAGCAGCCTACTTTACGGAGCAGAAACTTGGAGAATAACCGAGAAAACAGGAAAAAATTAGAAGCTGTAGAAATGGATGTGTTTAGAAGATCGTTAGGTATATCCCGTAGGGAAAGAGTTCGAAATGAGGAAGTAAGACGACGAATTGGAATAAATGGTTACTTAACAACAGACATTGAGAGAAAACAGTTGATTTGGTATGGTCATGTTCAAAGAATGGAAGACACAAGATTGCCCAAAAAGATTATGCAGTGGGTATCACCAAACCGCAAAATACGGGGAAGGCCCAAAAAGACGTGGAAATAAGGGGTAACCAAAGCAATGATTACAAGGGATCTTAGAAATGGCCAATGGGATGATAGAAGGAAGTGGAAGCTAGGCATCGGACAACGTCGAAAGACGTTCTAAAACCGATACATACATAGGTATTTTTCTGGCACTCGAGATATATAAAAAAATTAACATATTACATAATATGCATATTATCATCATCAATGCTGATCATTTCGGATGAAATATTTGCCGCTCTAACTTAGCTTCGCTTATTGCGATGATTTCTGCATTCTTCTTCTGCATTGTCAATGTTTGTTGTATGACTTTGCTTTCGTTACAATTTTCTTTCACTCATTTCTATATGTGCATAGTTTCCTTCCGTTTCTCACTTTCAGGATTTTGATGTCCCTCGTGACTTGGTCTCCAATCTCTCTCTGGGTCTTCCCCTTGGTTTTTCAATTTCTGGCTTCTGATCACCTTCTTAATCAGCAGGTGGTTTTTCCTTAGCTCTATGTGTCCTAGCCATCTCAGTCTGTGCGCTTGAATAAATTTAACTGTACCTTCTCCCTTTATGTCTCTTAGAGAATGGTTCATTCTTCTTCTCGTTTTTTCGTTTTCCATAATTCTTCTGAGGATTTTCCTTTCCAATGTTATTAATTTTTCTTTATCTTTATTTGTGAGGCACATTGTCTCAGCTGCGTATGTAACTGTTGGCCTGACTGTACTCTGTATATTGTCAGTTTTTTATTTCTGGATAATAGCCCGATCAAGGAACACAAAATTTTACGGAAACCTCCAAAAAAATAAAGGAAGGATGAAAATTTGGAAATAGGTAGTTGAAATTGTCTATTATTGTATAAGAAAAAGTTTACAATTCTACATCCCCTCCATTTTACAAAAATTGAAAACTACGGGGTGAAAAATTTTTTCTCGGGGGTGAAAAAAAAATACATTCAAAATAAGTCTGGAATTGGATAAAATGACTAATTCTAAGCAACTTTTGTTCTATAGAGTTTTTTTACAAAGTCAATACTTTTCGAGTTATTGTTAGTGAATATGTTCATTTTTAACAAAAAAAAACATGTTTTTGGTCGGTTTTTCGGAGATAATTCAAAAGTAAGTATTTTAGCGAAAAAAATATTGTATAAATATAAAGTAAAAATATAGCTTATAAAAAATTGAAAAAAAATGGTGTACTCGTGAGGTCTGCAGACACAGTAGAAGCAGAGTTGCAGCTAATGAAAAGTAGGTTCTTCTTCGTCAAATTCCAAATCGGATATTTCAATATGAAATATCCGATTTTTTTGTTAATCAGATGTTAACCTACGACTGTAAAAATTTGATTGTCGGTCAACAACATGGTTTCAGTCAGAAAAAGTCTACTTGTACAAATCTTATTTTGTATTCAAACTTCATCGTTGATTCTTTGGAATCGGGTAACCAAGTTGACTCCATATATGCTGATTTTGCCAAAGCATTTGACAGGGTGAATCATGAAATATTAATTGCTAATCTTCGTGGATATGGAATTGGAGATGATTTATTGGGTTGGATCAGGAGTTATTTAACAGATCGTTCACAAATAGTGAAATATGGTGATTTTGTTTCTGAAGCCATTAGTGTTACCTCGGGTGTTCCTCAAGGTTCTCACTTAGGCCCACTTCTATTTAATCTTTTTGTGAATGATATATCATCAGTAATTAATAATAGTGAATTTCTGTTGTTTGCTGATGACATAAAAATCTTTAAAGCGATTAAAAATACCTCGGATATGGATGCTCTTCAGTCTGACATAAATAATTTTTCTCGTTGGTGTGACATCAATGCCTTGTATTTGAATCTTAAAAAGTGCTACAAAATTACATTTTCTAGAAATACTAAACATCAGTTAGATAGAACATACATACTTAAGGGCGTATCAGTTACGGAAGTTAATCAAATTATTAGAGACCTCGGAATTACATTTGATCAGAGGCTAATGTTTGATAGGCATATTAATGATATTACGTCGCGGGCTTATAGGATGCTTGGCTTTGTTCAGAGGAACTCGCAGGAATTTTCAATATTTACTTTTAAAATTTTGTATTGTTCTCTAGTTCGGTCCATTTTGGAATATTGTAATATTATTTGGTATCCTCATTATAATATGTACATTGATCAGTTAGAACGAGTTCAGAATAAATTCCTAAGAATTTGCAGGTATAAAATGGGTTTTAATAGAACTAACTGTGATTATAATTATATTCTTTGTCAACTTAATATGAAAACTTTGGAAAATAGAGAATCTGAGTGTGAATTGCGTTTTTTGCATAAAATTCTTAATGGTTTTGTTGATTGTCCGGAACTGCTAGAATTAATTGTTTTTAATGTAAATTCTAGAAGAACACGTTCTTCTGACCTATTTAGAATAAAGTTTCATCACACTAATTATGGTAAAAATGAGACAATTACAAGGATGATGAAAACTGCCAATCATTTGCAAGATAGTGTTGATTTGTTTAATCCATCTGTATCCGCATTCAATAATACTTTAAAGAAATTGAGACATTGATGTTAATAATACCTACTTTTGAAATATGTAATGTATGACTACAGTTTATTTGTTAATTATATGTATATATTGTAATTTTTGTAAGGAAAAAGGGTTCGTCCCGTTAAATAAATAAAAAAAAGAAATAACCAAAATCGGAGCACTTTTCTGGAAAAATTTATTACAATTTTTTTAAAGTGTTTAAAAAAAGGTTTTTTATTTTTGTTTGTTAAAAAAACTTCTAATATTAAAAGTAAGTGAGTTATTGTCCTTTTCATGATCATTTTTCAGTGCGTAACAAATGATAGGAAGAAGGGTAAGTCCGTGATAATACACATTTATGACATTTATTCTAACATGACATTTTAGTTAAATCTGACAGTTGTCACATTTTATTTTCAATTTGGAATAAAAACAAATCAAATGTGTTTCTTGCATTTATAAAATGGTATTTTGTTTGATTTGTATAGTCTTATAAGTTATACAGATTATATTTGTAATATTATTATCTAATTAAAAAAAAATATTTTTTTATTATGGCGCCATCTATCGACAACTAGAATAATCACCGAACTAGAAATAATTACCAAAGTAATCACCGACGTGCCTTTTTTTCTGTCATATACAATTTAATACGTTAGAAAGAAATCGAAAAACTGTGACGCACTGAAAGATGATCATGAGAAAAAGAATACGCTCAAAATATTGTTGGTCCCTTTTATATTTTGGTAAAAAAATGGCGAAGATCACCCCCTAATTAGCTTCTCAAATAAAATTAATCGTTACCGCTTCACAAGTTACTTATGTATTATTTATATTATCTATAAGTTTCATTGGTTTAAAGTGCTCAGTTTTGAAAAAAAATGGGGTTTAAAATAAAACATTTTCTTTTACTTTGAAAAAAATCGGAATTCTTTATGGAAATAACTTAAAATTTATTAGTAATACCAAAAATCTCAAAAGAGTAATAAAATGTACCTTTTGCTTTTCTGAATATTTTTTATTTTTTGTTTTCTTGTTAAACAAAAATTGGTTATGCTAGGGCTGTTCCAAATTTGCCTAAACTCGTGATTAGTTACTCGCTCAATCCATTTTAACTACATCTTTTTCAAAAAGAAGCACTTTGAACCGATGAAACTTACAGATCATATAAATAATACATAGACAAAGTAACTTGTGAAGTGGTAATGATAAATTTTATTTGTGATGGTAATTAGGGGGTGATTTTCGTAATTTTTTTACCAAAAAATAAAACTGACCAGCAGTATTTTGAGCCTAATTCACTTACTTTTAATGTTACAAATTTAAAAAAAAAATGAAAATAAACCTTTTTTAAACACTTTTAAAAAGTTAAAAATGAATTTTCCCCGAAAAGTGCTTCGTGTTTGGGTTATTTTACATTGAAATATTCGATTTGGAATTTGACGAAGAAGAACCTACTTTTCATTAGCTGCAACTCTGCTTCTACTGGGTCAGCAGACCTCATGTATGCACCATTTTTTTTTAATTTTTTATGAGCCATATTTTTGCTAAGAATATTTTTTTCGCTAAAATACTTACTTTTTGAGTTATCTCCGAAAAACCGTTCAAAAACATGTTTTATTTTGTTAAACATGAGCATATTCACTCGCAAATAACTCGAAAAGTATTGACTTTGTAAAAAAACTCTATAGAACAAAAGTTGTTTAGAAGTAGTTATTTTATCCAATTCCGGTCTTATTTAGAATGTATTTTTTTACCTTCAAGAGGGGAGCATTCCCCTCCATTTTTGTAAAATGGAGGGGGTGTAGAATTGTAAACTTTTCCTTATATAATAATAGACAATTTCAACTACCTATTCCCAAATTTTCATCCTTCCTTTATTTTTTGGGGTCAGATTGTTGTTTGATCGGGCTATAAGATTTTGTCCTTCATTGACCTATTATATCTCCAATATGTTTTGTTACTGCTAGTATTCGTTCCGTTACTTCTTCACTTCTCTTATTTTTACCATTTACAATTACTCCCAACTATTTCAATTTATTATTGAACTCTTCAAAAGTGTAGTTTTGTATTCTGATTTCTCTCATCTTGTTATCTTCTCTTCTAGAGCAGAGTAGATATTTTGTTTTTTCTTCACTAATTTTTAGACCTTTTTCCGTGCTTCATTATTTGCCAGGGTTGCTACTGCTGCTTTTAATCTTTCCTTGTCTCTTCCCATAAGAACTGTCATCTGCATACGCTACTATTTGTGTTGAGGAGTGGGCTATTTCCCTTAATTCCGCTGGCGTTGACGATTCCTTCTACTGCTATGTTGAATAGTGTGGTTGACAGGGAATCGCCTTGTCGCTCTCCTGTTTCTATTGCAATTTTATGCTACCCTCTTCTTCAAGAACTGCATCTATAAAATACCCTATGAATGCAACAATGTTTATGTGAGAGAAACATCAAGATCTCTAAGTGTCAGGATAAACGAGCATGAAACATACATCAAAAATAGAGACTTCGAAAAATTAAAAACATGTCTGAAAAAAAGATCCAGTCCAGAGTACAAGGAAAAGATGCATCAATATTCATGAAAAAAACATACACGACAACGAGAAAAGTGCGTAGCAAACCCATCAGTAGATGCTCTATATAATGAGCTCTAGTTGCCAATACTAAAAAAAGAAGTCAGCAACAAGCACGAAGATTAATGGAATAATAGAAAGTCAGAGACATCATCTACTATACAATGATACACAATACATGTTCCGTTGGGTGTGTTGACGGAAACAATTATGAAATTAAAGTGTGTAAGACAACGAACAATAATATATTTATTTATTTTTGGTTAAAAAGGCGTGCGTATATCTTGTAAGAGGGTTTATTATTCTTTGCGGGACGAGGGTTTGTGTCAGACTGCTGTGGCTGAACTAAAAACACATGTCTGTGGTTTTACGTTAAAGACTAATTTATTGACATAAAGAGGCTGGCCCTTTATGTGGTGTTTTAAAAAGCTGAAAACATTTCTGTAGTTTTTAGAAACGTCTTTGAATACATTTAAAAAGTGATTTATTGACATAAGGTCTGATAAGGTAACTATTTATAATGGGGAATTTTGTTTCCCACAAATAAACTGAGACAGGCCATTACATATGGTTTCGTATAGAAAGAGATGTGAATTTTAAATGGCCCATATTATTTCATTTTGAATAAGTTATTAAAAATTAAAATTAAAATTTAATACATAGTGTAATACGTTAACACACAGACACACAAAACAATCAGAATTTGATGTCATCCTGAGGAGTGAGGGTACAACAGAAATTCAGAAATTTAATGTTATAAACAAACTAAATACCAAAATTGGAAGAATTACAGATAGAAAAGAACAATTCTTCCTGTTTTCCTAAATATTTTGATACAGCGAGAGAAAAATTGTGTATTTGTCACTTTTGTGGGTGGCAAATACATATATAAAGTGCCTATCTGTTATTATTTCCAAACATTGCATTCCAGAATCATCCTGTATGACAAACAAATCAAATAAAGTTTCATTTTCTCTCACACTGTTCGCCAAGATTTATGACAAATGATTCGCGGGCAATACGAGAACGCGCATGACTTATTTTTAATTGAATCGTTTAAACGGTCTCTCTCCTCTCTCTCACCAGAAGTGTGAATAACATTCCAAGAAAAAGATATAAAAAACCTTAACTGGCTGCTGTGCTGTGCGAGACTCTTTCTCGCTCTTGTACTTACAGAACTTGCAACTGCATATCTACATTGCGAAAATAAATCACAAATATACACCACTAAAAATCTAAAATTAAATTGAAATTGTCGCCAGGAGTTCCACGTACAAATCGTTTGGGATGATGGAGGTGATACGAGGTCGGTCGTTATTTTATAACTGTTATCGATAAGTTAAATCATTGTGTTAAATCTACACACATCAAAATGGTACAGGCACAGATTACCAGATAGTCGAGCAAATAAAGCACTGAACATTCGAAAAAAAAGGACAATACGGATCTTAATAATTCTTTTTACATTCGATTCGTGAATGCGCCAGGAAACTTTGTGACCCCGAGCTATAATATAATATTGAAAAACTGCATACAAAAAATGCATTCTTAAAGTGCATCTCAGACAATAAAAAAAATTCAGAACTCGTCAATTAACGGCGGAAATAAGTTCAATTTTATTACTCGGGGGTTTTTGGAGTCGCTGAAAACGAATATGACGTCAAAAGTAATCTCCGAAGTACCTGGTGCCCAGGGTACCTATTGTGTACCTCGTCTTGTGGAGTTTTCGGCAAATTCATTAAAAAAAGAATGTGTGTGTACTTTGTACGCACGTAAGAAGTTATACTTCTATTATGTGATTAAACGAAATTAATATACTTTTATTTATATTTTATTTAAACATTAAACTAATTTATACTTACTACTTCTCAAACATTTTTATTAAAACAGTGCCAAAAATTAAAATAATAAAAGAATAAAACACACACAAACACATTGAAAAATGCCACAAATGATTTCTGAACAATAATTTTCGGAAAATTTTTTAACTAAATACGTATTTTCTGAAAATAAAATTATATAATAAATACACTTACAATCATCAAATATATAAAAAAATAAAAGTTTCTATTGGGGGTTCGAACCCGCTTATTACCGCGGTTGGTGTTGGAATTCATTCACCTTGAACGCTTATCCACGGAGACTATACGTCAAAACGGATTAAACTTTGGATAATTCTGAATTAAATCAAATTATTTTGATTATGAATTGAAATGATTTAGAATTGAAAAAATACAACAAAACATAGAGTAAGAAAACAGTATATTAGGTGAATATTGATAGAAATTTTGATGGTAATCAAATTATGTAAATAAAAGTATTACATACTATGTATTTTGGTAAGTTCAAATAGGTAGGTATCTATGAAATTTTTTATTAGGACACTGAAACATTTACAATTATTACGTACCTGTTGCTTTTAAAAACTATTTAAAAAGTCACTACAATTATAAACTTTTCTGTTTCTGTCCTCACAACAATAAAACTAATATATTATACAACATTTTTGTTTACCTCCATATTGAACAATTATTATTATTGACAGATCATTTCAACACCCAATCAGAGCCCGTATAACGACCAATATCATACTGTCGGTGTGCGCATGCGCGCAGATTAATAATAAATAATCACCCTCATATCGCGCCTAAAGAAGTATAACTTCAAAAATTAGTCAAAAATTATTACTCGGGGGTTTTTGGGGCCGCTAACGACGAATATGACATCGGAAGTAATTTCCGGAGTACCTGGTGCCCAGTACCTACTGTTTACCTCGTCTTGTGGAGTTTTCGGCAAAAAATGTAATAAATAATCAGTCAAAAATAATTACTCGGGTGTTTTTGGAGTCGCTAGCGACGAATATGACATCGAACGCGATCTTCGGAATACCTGGTGCCCAGGGTACCTACTTCTTATGGAGTTTTCGGCAAATTCATTAAAAAATTAGCCAAAAATCATTACTCGGGCGGTTTTTGGGTCGCTGACGACGAATATGACATCGGAGGTGCTCTACGGAGTTCTCGATATCCAGGGTACCTACTGTTTACCTCGTTTTCTGGAGTTTTTGGAAAATTCATTAAAAAATTAGTCAAAATTCATTGGTCAGGGGTTTTTGAGGTCTCTGACGACGAATATGACATCGGAAGTGATCTCCGGTGTACCTGGTGCCCAGGGTACCTACTGTTTATCTCGTGACTAATGATTTTTGACTAATTTTTTAAAGAATTTGCCGAAAATTCCAGAAAACGAGGTAAACTGTAGGTACCTTGGGTACCAGGTACTCCGTAGATCTCTTCCGATATCATATTCGTCGTCAGCGACCAAAAAACCTCCCAAGGAATGATTTTTGGCTAATTTTTTAATGAATTTGCCGAAAACTCCATAAGAAGTAGGTACCCTGGGCACCAAGTATTCCGGAAATCACTGCCGATGTCATATTCGTCGTTAGCGACCCCAAAAACACACGAGTAATTATTTTTGACTAATTTTTTAATAAATTTTTGCCGAAAACTCCAGAAGAGAAGTAAACAGTACCAGGTACCCTGGGCACCAGGTACTCCAAAAATCACTTCCGATGTCATATTCGTCGTTAGTGGCCCCAAAAACCCCCCGAGTAATGATTTTTGACTCATTTTTAATTAATTGTGCTTTACGAATAGTGCTTTATTGCTTCGTCTAAGAACACATGTTCATGTTGTAATAATCTATGGTAGAGTGTAAAGTAATCAAAGAATAGTTAAATGGTAATTTTACAATTTATTTGAGAAATATTAAAATTCAACAAATGTGGGCGATAACTTGTGAATAACAGAACAACCGGTTGTTAAATAGAGAAGATTTAAAAAATTGAAAAAACCAATTAAACAAAAATTCTTAACTAAAATTTAAACATAAAGTCGTAGGCTCTTGCTAGTAGAATGTACGACCTACTCTGTTAATAGGGCTTTTCATCGATTGTCATTTGTTTCGAGCTTCTGTCATGTGTCACATAATATTAATATATCTACGTCATACGTCTTTGGTTTGTATTATTGTATATATGTACCAACAACGTATGTCGTAGATATATTAATATTATGTGACACATGACAGAAGCTCGAAACAAATGACTGTGAATGAAAAGCCCTATAATGACAGCTCGACATCGATCTGGGATACCTATTTCTTATCACATTGTCAATATCGCCTTGTTCAATTTGTTATCATTGTTCTTGCATACAGTTTAGCAGCCCTTTCCTCTTGTCTGGAACACTAATCCTTGCTGTTACGTCTTTTTAGCATATCCCAAACCTGCTCGATGGGATTCAAGTCAGGGAATTGAGCAGGCCAGGGCAATACCTGAATATTGTTCTGCTCTAAAAAATTTCTTACAATTCTGATAACATGCCGACATGCATTGTCGTGGACAAACTTTTCCTTGAATTGTGCAGCACATGGACAAACAATAGGTTCAAGAATATGATCTCGATATTCACTTGCCGTTAAAAATTCTTTAATATGAACGAGATCAGGTCGAAAACCTATTGAAACTCTAGCCCAAACTATCAAAGTTCTTCCTTCATAACTGTCAACTATTTGAACGGTTTGCAAGCGAGATGCGTTGCCAAGTGTTCGCCACACCCTCTCGATCTTCGTGAATCGGGGCGTAAACCAAACCTAGATTCATCGGTGACCAGAATGTTTGTATATTCTAGTTCTTGCCAAATGTGATGTTCTTCGGTCCATTCTAATCTCCTTAGACATTAATGCCATGAACATTTTGAACTTCCTTCTTAGTAGTAACATTGGGGTTCCTTAATGCCTAACGAACAGACCCTTACATCACCAGTTTCTTGAAAACGCTCTCATAACTGTCCTACAGTACTTTTGATACAAAGCACAACTTCTGCCACGTCGTGAATGTCCATACCATCCTGTATCATACCAATAGTTTCAGCTGTGTTTCACGATCAAGAAGAACTATATTTGACTTTTATTGACCTAAAGTCAGCTTTTGATTCGATAGATATGAAAAAATATGGAAATGTTCCCATATTAGGTTACGGAATCAATTAAAAATAAGTGTAAACAATGAACAGTAATATATTTATTTATTTTGGGTAAACAAGCGTGCTTCGTTTATTATCTCGTAAGGGTTTGTCTTAGCCAGGGTGTGTCTGAATCGTTCGCCTGCTGTGTCGATACTGCCAGACCATAACACTCTATTATGCGTTTTCAAAGATGAGAAACTTTCTGTATTTTAAGAAGTTGACATAAAGAGCGTGGCAATCTGGCCTCGGAATCTATTAGTGTTTCCTTGAAAAAAACATTAATTTTATACAATCTGCTTAGGGATACATTTCGTTCCTTAAATTTAACGGCCATTGTTAGCATATGGTTTGTATATTAAATGTTATTTCGTTTTGAGAAAAGTTATTAAAAATTTATCAAAAATAGTAATTAAAGCGTATCGCTATAGAAATATCTGGACCAATTTGGGATTGGTGATCCTAGAGAACACAAACCACCTCGCTAGGTTATAGCCAAGTAGCTACTCAACTCTTTATGAATGGAAGAACTGAAAACTAATTTAAGGACCCAAACACTACAATAAGGCTAAATCAGATCAGAAGACAAACCATCTAGAAATTTTATTTACACTAGAAGGAATCCACCACGGAATGAACAGGTTAAAAAATGGGAAAACTGAAGGTGTGGATGATATAGTGAACAAATAAAACATCTAGGTCAAGGACAAACAACTGGATACAACTCGTGCTGTAAAGCATGCAAAATTCCAAAGTCATAGAGAAAATCTAAAATAATGGCCTCATTAAAACTAGGAAAGGACTAAGAAAATCCCAGTAGCTACAGACCTATTTCAAATTTCGTCAAAAAATGTCGATTAGTACCTTATCCCACAACAAGGAGGATTCAGACCCGGCAAATCCTGCAAGCTCCGGTTAAGTCCTCGCACTGACAGAACACATTAAAGAGGGATTCGAAGAAAAACTTATTACAGGGACTGCTTTCGTAGATCTGACAGCAGCCTATGACACAGTACGGCACAAGACATTGCTCTACAAATTGTACGACACTTGACTGAAAAATACTTGAAAAAACTGACCCTACAATAATTGTAGGGTCAGTTTTTTCAAAATGAAGTATAATTGTGAAGTTTATGCGCAAGAGCTTAGTTTGGTAAAAGTTATATATGTATTATTGACTTCATCAAGCTATACTATTGAATCAGTAACTTGATGATACTTGACTTATTAAGAACAGTTTTAGAGTCAGTTGCACAGTATTTGTATCATAAATAAGAAAAATATCAATTAACTCTAATATTTCCAAAATTTACGCATTCAACTCAAAGAATCTACAAAGCACTCGAACCCATCTCGAGCACGTTTCCACTGAAAAATATTCCAAAGAGCCCAAGCTATTTTCGGAGTGAAAAAGCTCACAAATATTGCGAATTTTATTAAGATGAAGAGTGATGACGGGAGTTTCTTTAATGGCTTGGATTTTATTGCTCTTACATCCTAAGCAGTTTTTTAATTGTTGAAAGAAATATCCGCAATGGTTATTTCAACAATTATACTCTCTTTCCCTTTTAAAATTTCTTTCTCCAACACGAGTTATTATCACAATTTAGCAAGAGAATTCGCATTTATCAAGCGTCAATCTTCTGTAGATGAAGTAACACTTTAGATCAAAATTAGTAAAAGTAAAACAATTTAAAAATTCAAAGGGAGCTGTCCGCAATTATGATTATTTGGTATGAAAAAAACTAAAGCATCTTTTGCATTTAGTAATGCGTTAATTAGGTGGCTTTACACGAGTTACTTCGGATTAAAAAAATTGAATAAAATTGCTCTGTGGAAATCCGAGAAAATACATTTTTTAACCTATGCCTATTTTGAACTTAAAAATTATATTTTCTTCGACCTAGTTTTTGATTGGGATTTTGGTATTTTTGGTATTTTTTACGCGTAATACCGATCGTTTTATTATTGTAATATACAGTATGTCCCTGTAAGTTGTATCCATATGGAAACATTTTGATTATTAATTTTACGAAAAAAAGTTATTCTTTATAAAAAGTTCTGCATGGTCCAAAACCCAAAATTCAACCATTAGATATCAAATTTTATGAATGTTATACGAGGTATGTCAAAAAGTTTGAATTTCACTCAAGAGTAAAGTAGCTGTATTTTTCACAATATTGAAAATTGCTACTATGAAAAGTTGTTTGGAATTAAAAACTATATTCTAATATGCAACTACATCCCTCTAATTGAAAATTTTTTTTTGAAAAAATATGGATAACTACAAAACATTATTTTCAGTTACATAATAATATTTCAATTCTGATAACTCTTTTATTATTAATTTTACGAAAAAAGTGATTCTTAATAAAAAGTTCTGGATGGTCTATTTTCTGGACTTTTGTCAATTTTATACGAGGTATGTCAAAAAGATAAATTTAGATCAAAAGTAAAGTACCTTTATAGTTCAGAATATTTCAATTAGAAGGATGTTATTAAATACTGAAACATAGTTTTTAATTCTAAATAACTTTTCATAATAAAAATTTTCGATATTGTGAAAAATAAACGTATTTTACTCTTGAGCGAAATTCATATTTTTTGACATACCTCGTACAAAACTGGTAAAATTTGACATAAGATGGTTGTATTTTAAGTTTTAGACCATGCAGAACTTTTTATTAAGAACCACTTTTTTTCGTAAAATTAATAATAAAAGAGCCATGATGAACGGCATTCTGTGGGACCAGACAATATCTGAAGCGAACAAACAGCTCATATACAATAGCATACTTAAAAGTATAATCACATATGGCAGTGAAGTTTGGCCACTGAAACAAAGATCGCAGAAAATGCTACTAGTAGGCAAATCAAGAAGAGATCGGATACCAAATGAGAGAATACGAGAAATGATGGGAGTCACACATACAATAATTGATGACATAAAAAACAAAACAACTAATATGGTACGGCCATGTACAGAGAATGCTAGATGACAGGATCCCTAAGCAGATTTTGGCATGGACACCACAAGGGAGAAGAAAAAGAGGAAGGCCGAGAAGAAGCTGGAGGGAGGGAATTGAAAAAGAACTAGAGGAAAGAGAAATCCCTCCAGGTCTATGGTTAAACAGAGAAGAATAGTGGTTAGGAGTCGGAAGGCGTCGGAGAACGCTGTAAACCGATAGTAGTAGTAATAATAAAAGAGTTATCTAAATTGAAATAACTGAAATATCCATAATTTTTCAAAAAAAAAATTTCAATTAGAAGGATGTAATTGCATACTAGAATGTAGTTTTTAATTCCAAACAACTTTTCATAATAGCAATTTTCAATATTCTGAAAAATAAAGCTATTTTATTCTTGAGTGAAATTCAAGCTTTTTGACATACCTCGTATAATATTCAAAAAATGTGATATTTGATGGTTAATTCTTAGGTTTTGGACCATGTAGAGCTTTCTATGAAGAATAACTTTTTTTCGTAAAATTAATAATAAAAGAGTATTCCATATGGATACAACTTACAGGGACATACTGTATATGTTCTGAGTCTCTTGAAGATATGTAAATTTGTATGTAGAATTTAATTGAATGTAACATTTGCCGAGATATTGTAACAGTTGCCGAGATAATCAACTACAAAAAAGCTTTTACTTCACCCATCTATTTAATTATTGATAAATAATTAATTCCCCAAGATTTTTGTTGAAAATTAAAGATTTTGTTATGAAAACACGGATTTTACGAGGAAAATTTTCATCGACGGAGATCGGAAAAAAATATATCTATGCAAAATTAAATCACGGTGAATTTTTATTTAGGTATTTTTGGTTTAAAGGAGTTTCGTAAAAACTCTGTAGTTGCAGAACAATAATTAACAAAAAAAGGAGAGTTCGGATCGCTAGTTTGCTTATAAACAAAATAGCACAATTCTGCGGAATTTGCATATTCCAGCAATGAAATTACTGGTAAATAACTTTTCCCAAAAGTGGTCGTTTTTCGATTATTTCATTCATAGAGATTCTGATCAATAGAAAGCTACAGAAATAAAAATTACAGAGGTAATTTTTACGTCAGATGCCCTTCGTTGCTACGCAAAAATACATTCAGTGATATTAATGACAATTAATGTTTTACAACTTGTCACAGAGAACACCAAGAAACAGGTTTAGCAATTATTGAGGTGAAGATATCAATACAATATTAGTTAAAATGATTTAAAAAGACAGTTTTATTCACGAAATAATATTACCGAATTACTCTCGAGCTCTTAAAAATTATCGATTTGTTGTGACACTTTGACATAATTTCACTTCCCTTTGGGTCGTGAAATTAAAACTGTTAAAATTTCACTCGGGATACAAATCGATAATTTTAAAGTTCTCGTGTGATAATCTCCAATTTCATTTGAGATAGACTTTTCCAGTTTTTATTTTAGTATTTTTTCCCATAACCTGTCCATACTGGGTGGCTTTGAGTGGTGGGTAAGGAAATGGGCGTGTCACAAAGTTTCACAAAAATAGAGCGAATAATTCGCGACATGGACATCAGATTGAAAAACTGAAAAATATGTGTTCAATATTTTTCAAAAATCTATCGAATGATACCAAACACAACCCCTCCCCGGGAGGGTGGTGGGGTTTAACTTTAAAATTTTAAATAGAAACCCTGCCATATTTCGCGAAATGAACATCACATCGAGAAACTAAAAAATACGTGTTCAATATTTTTCAAAAATCTATCGAATGACACCAAACACGACCCCTCACGCAGGTGGGGTGGGGGGTTACTTTAAAATCCTAAATAGGAACCCGTTTTTAGGACCTAATCTTCACAACCCAATAGGTCCCCATGACGTTTTAGTAACTGCTAATTTAGCATCCAAGTCTCCCCTACTATTAATTATATCCATAAAAGCTTTTCTTCATTTGTTTTATTTTACATATATTTTGATTTGTTTATACTAGACTATATCTTTAGCGTAGATCATTATACATGCGAACGAACAAAGGTATAAACAAATACAGAAAGAAATCAAAAAAGAAATCAGAATAGCAAAGGAAGATTTTTATAAAAAAAATGTGAAGAAATAGAGCAATTGCAGGCAAAACATGATATTTTTAATGTAAATAAAAAAGTGAAAGAACTTGCAGGTACACAAAAACGTAAACAGCCAAATACCCTGTATAATGTCAACGGAAATATAATAACAGAACTAGAAGAACAGTTGAAGATATGGAAAAACTACGTTGAAGAACTCTTTGCAGATGATAGACAACAAGCTGAACTAAGTAACATACAAGGAAACGAAGGTCCAGAAATAACGGAAGAGGAAGTACCTAATGTACGCACTAAAAAGAATGAAAAACGGTAAAGCCATAGGTCCAGATGAAATACCAACGGAAATCCTTAAACTGATAGAAGAAGACTCGATCCACATTTTAGTTGAACTTTTCAAGAGCATTTATACATCAGGAAAAATACCACAAGAATAGCTTTTATCCACCTTTGTTATTATACCAAAAAAGATGAATGCCAAACAATGTAGTGATTACCGTACATTCAGTTTAATGAGCCATGTACTGAAAATATTCCTGAAAATTATACACACTAGAGTATACAGTAAATGGACATCAATGATACTCAGTTTGGATTCCGAAATGGACTCGGAACAAGAGAGGCGTTGTTTGCACTGAACGTTGTGTCTCAAAGATGTCTTGACATAAATCAAGATGTATTCATGTGTTTCATAGATTATAACAAGGCCTTTGATAAAGTGCGGCATGATCATCTAATCAGACTCCTGGCACAAAAGAAGTTAGATAAACGAGACATTCGACTAATAGCAAATATGTACTATAATCAGAAAGCAGTAGTGAGAGTAGAGAATAATACCACTGAAGAAATTGATATAAAGCGAGGTGTGAGACAAGGGTGTATACTGTCACCAAACCTGTTTAATCTCTATTCCGAAGACGTAATGAATAGAACACCCTCTGAGCAATCCATAGGTATTAAAATAAATGGTGTTAGATTAAACAATATGAGATTTGCCGACGACACCGTTCTGATCGCAGAAACACTTGAAGAGCTACAGACATTGGTGAATAAGATAGCAGACTGCAGCGAAGAATATGGACTATCTTTGAACATAAAGAAAACTAAATTTATGGTAATATCGAAATCAACATGAAATGTCCAAAATTTATATTTACACAATGAAATTATCGATCGAGTTAGCAAATACAAATATTTAGGCACTTTTATAAATGAAGACAACGATAGCTCGGCAGAAATCCAAATAAGAATAGAAAAAGCCAGATCCATATTCACTAAAATGAAGAGAGTGCTCTGTGGAAGAGATTTGAGCCTTGAAATGAAACTTCGCCTGATGAGATTTTACGTACTTTCTGTACTGTTCTACGGAATGGAGTCATGGACGCTGAAAAAGATTGATACCAAAAAATTAGAGGCATTTGAACTGTGGATGTATCGCAGAATCTTGAGAATATCATGGACGGAGAGAGTCACAAACGTCGAGGTCTTGAGAAGAATGAATAAAGAAAAGGAAGTTATATTTACGATCAAAAAACGAAAACTGCAATACTTGGGACACATTACAAGAGGCGAAAGATATGAACTGCTTCGAATAATTATGCAGGGGAAGATAGCAGGAAAAAGGTCCATAGGAAGAAGACGAAACTCCTGTCTAAAGAATCTACGGGAATGGTATAGCTGTAGCAACAACGAATTGTTTCGGTCAGCAGTTTCGAAAATACGTATAGCCCTGATGATCGCCAACCTTCGGAACGAAGATGGCACTTAAAGAAGAAGAATACATATACTACAAATTATCTTCTTTTTAAAAATGAATAACCATTTTCAATTTCGTTACAAGACGAAACTACAGCCGCATCATTATTCCAGTTCAATCAGAGAGTGCAGCAAGCACCTCTACCGGTTTCGAAACTTATTAGTCTCTCATCAGGAGGCACATATGCTGCTCTCTCTGACCCAACCAGGACAAACCCCGGCGTGCAGTCACCAATTGCAACGAACGAAATGGCAGGGATGCCCTAGCGGCAACTGCTAGCAAAAAAACTAAGTTTTCAATCTAATAGCACATAAGACAACATCCAAAAATGTTACTCTACATCCTACCAGATTGAAAACAATGGGAACCTTCTCTGGTAAGACCTCCGAGGCTTCTACAATTTGCAAGACATAACGGATGCTGAGACTAAGGAAGATGAGGGAATTTTACAATTTATAATTCACGTCCCATCTGCTCAGCGCGGTAAAGTTCCAACGAGAATGGTTCCCTTTTTTATCTTCTTTTTGTATTCAAAAACAGAATTTCCCTAAAATTTTAAAGAATTTCTCTAGAATATGATTTTCGAACCCAAAAAAATTATTATTTATTTTTTATTTTATTTTATTTTATTTACAAAATTAATTGACACGATTAATTATATTTTAGAAAATATATTGATTCCCCAAGCTTAGTCGTCGTGTGGCATTACATTCGAATTCTACATAGCCACAACACGGAGGAGAAGAGAGAATAAGAACGAACAAATCTAATCTCCATCCACCAGTGGGAATGAGCTCGTTTAAGGAAACCCAAGCTCTCCATTTTTGTATTCGAAACGGCAGAGGCGAAGAAAATTGTCGTGTTGTGTATGTACATTAGTGAACAAGACTCGTCAACCCTCCACCATTACGAAATAAGAAATAAGAGAGGATTTTTTGTTTAATGCTCTGGAGACTGATATAGAGAAACTGGGAGTATATTTACCTCTGTGTGTTTTTATTATTGAGGGATGTGGGCTTTTCTGAGGAACGTGTAGTAGTAAGACTGATTTGAGATAGTGTGTGGCATAATTTTCTTGAATAAGTGATTTTTTTTCTCAATAATTATAGTTCAAATACTCTTTTTCTGTGGCACCTCAATTTTTCAAATTATTTATTAAGCCAGAGATCCATAAATTTATTGCGAAATAAGTTATTTAAAATTCTAGTATGCTATGTTATATCTTTTCTATTCTGTTGTACTGAGTTGAGTCGTTCACTATCACAGACGATACATCTCAGAAAATATAGGCTTCGAAATGAGGCTTTATTGTCGAATCCTGAAGATATCGTATCACAATCACCTTACCAATCAAGTAATTTTGTTGAGTATGCAAAAAGAAAAAGAGGTGTTAACCAGGAATAAAAACAGCCAAAATCGAATACCTCGGTCACATCATAAGTAACAGCGAGAGATATACACTGCTGCAACTAATCTTGCTAGGAAAAGTAGAAAGAAAACGAGAACCAGGAAGATGAAGGCTTTCCTGACTGAAAACTATACGTACGTGGTTTAACACAACGACCACAAATCTTTTCAGAGCAGCAGTTTGCAAAGTACATAATGATGGTCGCCAATATCCGAAATGCATAGGCTCTAGAAGAAGAAGTATACTTAAACCAGGGTAATAAGCTAGAAATAGACCATGTTCAAGACACTCAAAGATCCAGGTAGCTGAACTACTTTTTTAGTTATTGTAGACCTATACGAAGAAAACCTACCTGTTTCCTGCCTAGAGTTCACGTCCGTTTTTTAATTATTAACAATTTAATGCAAAAATCGCGATTTTTTCGATTTTTTGCACCCCTTTCAAAAGCTAAATAGTTGACATAAAATTACAAAATTTAATTTTTGAAAGTTAAAAAGTTAATTTATTGCTACGCAAACTGCAAAATAAGTGAAAATCGTTATTTGTTAATAACGTTTACTAAAACTACCTTAGAACTTTAGTGTTTCACCCAAAGTTCGGTATTGGGGTACTTAACAAACCCACAAAATTTGAGATCGATCCATTAATTAGTTTAAGAGTTATTCTAATTGTTTATCCCAGAGACCTTTATTTTGCAATAACATAAGACAGAAAATAATGAAGATAGGGCAATTCTGAGTATGCCAAATGAAAGTAGAAAACTGATACGATCAAAATGTACTAAAAAACGATAAAAAGATTATCTAATATAGTCAAAAATCCTAATGCCAAATTTGTGAAATTTTGTAGTTTAAAAACATTTAGAATAACTTTAAAAATATTGTCTGTAGAAAAAGTCATTTTACATATTAGAAAAGCTGGTATTTTACACGAATTTTTAACTAGTCGTGGTAAGTAAAGGGGGAGCTGGGAGCCGACAAATGCACGAGTTCAAAAACTAAAAAAGCAACTTAAAACTACTATCATTTTCTATATCTCGGGATCTACTGAATATATTTTGATCGTTCTTTTTTTAATTTGTATGTAATTTTCCTATACATTACAAATATGTAATTTGTCTAGACATTTATTAATTAATAAACAGTCTAATTTGTTTAAACAATTTTTGAAAAAATAATTTTATCCCAAAAATCCATGATTTTAATCATACTATCCCTATTAATCATAGAAAAAGTTAAGGTATACCGTTGATTGGGATATTGCGAGTAATACCCTCCAATACCTCAATCAACGGGTATACTTTAATAAATAAATTATCTTCAATAAATAATTATAATATATTAAGTGTACTTTAACTTTTTCTGTGATCATTAATGATACTATGATTAAAAAAATAGATTTTTGTAAAAAAATATTTTTCCAAGAATTGTTTAAACAAATTAGACTGTTTATTAATTAATAAATTTATAAACAAATTTCATATTTGTAATTTACGTAAAAATTACATACCAATAAAAAAAGAAAGATCAAAATCCATTGAGTTGATCCGGAGATACAGCAAATTATATTCGTTTGAAATCGCTTTTTCGGTATTTTAACTCGCTGGATTTGTAGGTTCCGAAAAATCGTAGAGGTTGCTGTGAAGGTATAATGTGTGTGCAATTTTTTTAAGAAAAAATACAAATCCCCGTTTTTAAAATGGCATTAATGAGATTCCTTAATTATTATAAACAAATTAGCTGTGAATTAAAAGAAACATATGGCTAACTTTGTCCCAAATGAGCCCAGGCTAAATTTTTTTATTTGAAAATTCGTGTTAAAATACTATCTTTTCGAATATATAAAAACATTGTTTCTACGGACAACATTTTTAAAGTTATTCTAAATGTTTATAAACGACAAAATTTTAAAAATTTGGTATTAGGATTTTTGACTATGTTAATCATTTTTTATCTTTTGTTAATACATTTTGATACTATCACTCTTCTACTTTCATTTGGCCTACTCAGAATTGCTCTATATCATTATTTTCTGTCTTATCTTATTGCAAAATAAAGGGCTCTGGGATAAACAAGTAGAATAACTCTTAAACTAATTAATGGATCAGTCTCAAATTTTGAGGGTTTGTTAAGTACCCCAATATCCAACTTTGGGTGAAACATATCGCTGAATAGGTGAATGACCTTTCTTTCAATTTACAAAAAAATATACTGGGTGTTCCATTAAAAAAAAGTCAACAACGTTTTTTTCCAAAAATCGGCCATTTTTTTTCGTATTTGAAAGTGATATAAAAAATTCAATACATTTAGACAAAACTTTTAATAAAATAAAACATTTCAGCGAAAACCGCATTTTTCTATCTTAAGCCGTTTAGAAGTTATAGGCAGCTAAAATGGGGGAAAATATAAGTGGACACCCGGTATAGAGGATTTTTTGTTTAATGCTCTGGAGACTGGTATAGAGAAACTGAGAGTATATTATTTACCTCTGTGTGTTTTTAGTATTGAGTGATGTGGGTTTTTCTGAGGAATGTATAATAGTTAAACTGATTTGAGATTGTGTTTGGCAGAATTTTCTTGAATAAGTGGTATCTTTTTTTCAATAATTATCGTTCGAATACATTTTTTCTATGGCATCTCAATTTTTGAAAATAGCATTGAGACAGAGCTCCATAAATTTCTTGTAAAATAAGTTTTTTATTATTAACCCAATAAATTTCAAATTGCAAATCTTCTATCTTTATTAACTTCTCTACTTTTAGCACACAAGTTAAAACGTTCAAATAAGTTCCAGGATACTATAAAATAAAAGTTTGGAACATTTCATGATTCCTCTTTACGTGATACTTAATTAAAACTTGATCTGAATAAAAAAAGTACATCCAGCGAAACTTCACCTGACAGGTTTTTAAATACTTATTATAAACTTTTGGTTAGAAATTAGATATTTCTTTCTTCTTTACGTGCCATCTCCGAGACGAAGGTTGGCAATCATCATGCCTAGTCTAACTTTTGACACTAGATCCCGAAAGAGTTCAGTTGAGCTGCATCCAAACCATTTTCTGAGGTTTCTCAGCCAGGACGTTTTTCTTCTACCTATGCTGCGTCTTCCTTGAATCTTTCCCTGCATTATTAAGTCTTAGGAGTTCATATCTGTCACCATGTGTTGTATCAGTGGCGGTTATCCCTTTAGGTCAATTGGTCAATGACCTCCCTGTAATAATTGTACAATCAAACGATTATAATGTAATTATTTCCTTAAAAAAAGAAAATTTTCTGTATTAAAAATGTTCGGAATACAATAGTATCGTTCAAAGTTAAATTTTGCTTTTATTGTATTGACTTTTCAGTCATTTTGTTGTTGTAAAATATAGCGACAAAGATGCCGCCAAAAGATTACCGATAAATAAACATGAAATACGAGCTGTTTGACGTTACCGAAAAGCCAAATTTATCTTTGACTGAAACTACCGCAATATTACTCTTAAACAGCTAAATACGAACATTCACGATGGTCAAGAAATTTATTTGACCTCACTGTGAGAATAAGCACTGGGAATCCGAACGTTCACGAAAATACGCACTTATATGCAAGTTGGTACCAACTCGTGGTCATTGACCGTAGACCGTAGGTATCGTTTTCGTTGTTGAGCGGTAGGTATTCGAACGATCACAAATTTCAACGAGCAAGTGATCGATCATTTCGCAAAATCTAAGGCCAGAAGAATCGATTTACTTTTTAAATCCGCATAAAAATGTAAGTTTTTATTTATTTTAGGTTTTGAGTTTAAGTAGTTTGTTGATATTCTGGCTGTTATAATTACATATTATATCATACTATTTATCTGATTTATTTGACATTTAGTAATGAAGACTTGTTCCTTTTACTTATTTCATATTTACTTGTCAAATAAAGATACGCTTAAAGGACATCGCACACATCTTATGGAAAATATAATGTCACTCAAATTCAATAAAATTTATATGAATATATTCGTTTCAATTTAACGATCAATTCTTATCATTGCGCCAACTCTTAATTTTCAATAATAAGAGCAGAAATTGATATAAATCAATCTGAAATCAAATGGGTAGGTACATAAGTTAGAGAGAGAAAAAATATTTTAAAATACCCAAATTATAGTTAGTTCATAAATCTTCTCGAGCTCTTAAGCATCTTATTATAATAGTTTCACTAATCCGCTTAGGCCCAGCGGGGTTTAAGCTGTTTTGAATAGCACCCAGAGCAATAGTGATTATAACTGACACGTTTATAGACTCCGAAAATGTGATTTCGATAAACTTTAATTGCAATTTGCGCCGTAATTAATCATAATTAAGAGTTGGCGCAATGATAAGAATTGACAGTTAATTTAAAACGAATCTATTCGTATAAATTTTATTGAATTTGAGTGACATTATATTTTCCATAAGATGTGTGCGATGTCCTTTAAACAACATATTGCAAAATAAGTTACAAGAAACCAATACAGATGATGGAATAAGAAATTATTTAAAATGGAATTTGTAGGTCTTGTTTTTCCAAAAAAATCTTGAACCACCGGATATGACCTCCCCCTTCACTTACAGACCAGCCGCCACTGTGTTGTATGACCCAAATATTGTAGTTTTCTTATTTTGATGGAATCCAGTATCTCCCTGCTGTTCTCTATTCTTCGTAGTACTTCTTCATTGGTTATTCTGTCTGTCCAGGAAATTCTTAGCATACTTCGATATGTCAACATTTCAAAAGCTTCCAATCTAATGAGACACTATTTATTAAGAGTCCATGTCTCCACAGCATACAAAAGAACAGAAAATACAAACACTTTAGTAATAGTTTTCTAAGATTTAGGCTGAGGTCTCTACTAGACAATACACAATATTGATATTAGGTAGATATAAAAATTAGATACAATTTGGTAACTGTCGATATTGTCAAAAAACTTAATATTTTCTGTGCGTAGTAAATAACCTTGTTTTCAAAAAATATAAATCTGAAAAATAGCATTAATAGTAACTTGAGATTTTTATTACCTTAAAATTAATTTCTTTATTCTGCATTTAATAGAAAACTTACATTTACCTATATTATAACGAGATGTAAATAAATAGATAACACACAATCAGAAAACATCAAAATTAAAAGAGGGGTACGGCAAAGTTGCATTCTCTGTCCATTAGTATTTAACTTGTACTCGGAAGTTATTGTACAAGGTACTGGTAGCAAACCAATGGTAGCAACCATTTCTATTAATAACTTGAGATGTGCAGATGACACCGTGTTAATTACAGAGAATAGTCCAAAAAGTTTAGACGACAAGTTTATATTATGGTATTTTCTATAATTTTCTATTTTTATTGAGAATAAGCCACAACTTTCCTTTAAAATAAGGTTATTTTAATGTTTCGATTTTTACTTCGGATTATTAGAAATATTAATAAATTAAACAAATTTTGATTTCGTTACTTGGTAAAAAATTCTTATAGTAATTTAATTTTATGTACAAACAACAAATGTTGCCTCTTGCCATATATACTCGTTGGTAGAAATAGGGCTTAAATTATTGTTTATCAATAAAATACCAGTAAATTTGCATTAACATTTATTTTGTCATGTCTACTTCTGACCATTGATTTATTTTATCTGTATCATTGTGAATATTAACAACAAATCTGTGGATATTATTTTGTTTTGTCATTCCCGATTTGCTTTACGATAATAGTCCCACTTCCAGCCGTTTCAACTGTCGCATTATATTCCAATTTAAAAAATTCATGTTTTATTTTAAGCCAGTTGCTGAATTCAGGAAGAATTTTTGCTGGCCATGTTCACTAAAATAATTTAAAGGGATATTTTAGTAACCTAACAGGAAAAGAAAAGCACAAAGAAATATACGAGACGAAGGATAAACAAGGAAACGAAATAATAAATAAGACAGAGACAGAAATAATACAAGCATGAAAGGAATACTTCAAAGAATTCTATGCTAAATATGAAATAACACAAGTCATAGAAGACGAAGTAGACTCACCAGAGCTAGAAGTGAATATTGGAGAAATTACAATGGAAGATATTGGAAGTATGTACATTAAAACTTCTAAAAAATGACAAATCCGCAGGAATCGACAATATACCCATTGACCTAATAAACGCAAATACTGTGCAAGCAATAGAACTGTTAATACATAAACTTCTGAACTAGATATGGACTGACGAAAAATGACCGAAGTAGTTGAGGGATTGATAATAATCAATATAAGGAAGAGGTAAAAAGGAGACCTAAGTAGGTGCAATTATTGGCGTGCAATAACACTACTAATTGCCGGAAATATTGAAGCCGGACTAGATACAAAATTGAAAAGTAACCAAGCAAGCTTCCATGCCAAACGCTCCACTTCTGACCACATTTGCTCCCTTAGTATTACCTTGGAACAAACCAATAAATGGAATAAAGACATAAGTATGAGTTTTATCGATATTGAACAGACCGACACCGTGTAAATAGGGTAGAAATGTGGAAAATCTGAAATCTGGAAAATGTGGAATGCAGAACAAAGATTATCAGAAATACCACTAAAAATCACCTGCCTGCTAACTTAACACCAAAATCACATGCAATCAAAATTGACAAGTTGACATACTACCTACTCCGACACGATCGGACTCCGAATGAACACTGAGAAAACCAAACTTTTAAAAAATAATAACCACCCAAATTATTAAAATCTCTACATCATCTCTACATCAGCGAAACGTCTGTATAAAGAGTGACGCACTTTAACTACCTCGGCACCACAATAAATGAAAAATGGACCAACAATCAAAACATAAGAGCACGCATCGGAAAAGCTAGATCCATCTTCAACCGGATGGGGTCTTTTTCAAGAGCCACAACCCCTCTCTTGGCATAAAAATAGGAATGATGCAATGCTACGTCTTCTCTGTCCTTTTCCATGGTGTTGAATCGTGGACCTTAAACGAAGATATGTGCGTAAAATTGAAAGCATTTGAGATGTGACTATAAAGGAGAATTCTTAAAATCTCGAGGACTGGCCGGGTCACTAATGAGGAGGTCCCCAGAACAATGAAGAAGAACCATAAGGTATTGGGCACCATCAAATCTCAAAAGTTAGAATACTTCTGACACATAATGCGAAATGAATCCAGATATGCCACCTATGGAATCTGGATAAGCCATCCTGCAAGGAAAAATATTTGGAAAGCAAGGTCCAGGAATAAGAAGAATGTCCTGGTTAAAGAACCTCAGAACCTGGTTCAACACAACATCTGTGCAGCTTTTCAGCACTTCTGCTGATAAGATAAAGATTGCCATGATGATCGCCAACATTTTTCACGGATAGTACATCAAGAAGAATAAGTGATAGAATAATGATAAACAGTACAGAAGTAGAAGAAGTAGATAAGTTCACATTTTTGGTATCAATCACAGCGAGGAACAAGGGTTTGGAGCAAAAGGCTTTAAATAAAATAGGGCAAAAGGCTTTAAATAAAATTTAATAAACAAACGAAATATCGGAAAATCATTTGTTTAAACTTTGCTCAGAGTTCCTTTCTTTTTCGTGGAATGTTGGAGATGATATTTATGTCAACACACATAGCTAAGTTAAAACAAATTTTCAATAAGCTAACTAACGGACTTGAAATGAAGCAACTAAGTAAGGTACGAGATGTAATATGCAAAATTCTATATATTTTACCAAGTCAGTATGAAAGCTTTAAGTCTAGTTGAATGATCTTCATCATCCAGCCACAAAAGTCCACTGCTGAACATAGGCCTCCTCCTCCTCCCCTCGTTTCCAACCCCGTCTATCCTGCGCCGCTCTCATTCAGTTTTTATTTAGTTTTCTTACGTCGTCAGTCCATCTTGTAGTTGGTCGACCGACGCTTCTCTTGTCGTCTCTTGGCCTCCATTCCAATAACCTCTTTGTCCATCGCCCATCTGTCATTCTGGATATGTGTCCTGCCCATCTCCACTTCAACCTGGCTATCCTTTCGATGACGTCAGTCACCTTTGTTCTTCTCCTGATTTCTTCGTTTGTGATTTTGTCTCGGAGAGTTATTCCTAACATTGACCGCTCATTGTTTCTGATCCGTACGTCAAGACTGGGAGGACGCACTGATCAAATACCTTTCTCTTTAGGCATGTGGGCAACTCACTTTTAAAAGTTTCTCTCAGTTTTCTAAATGCTGCCCACCCAATGATCTTAACTAAAGATAAAGAAAAAAACTCTTGATGAACTAGTTTCCCAACTAAGTACATTCAAAAGAAATTTTACCAAGAATGATTTTCAGCATTATAAAAGCAATTCAGAAGCTCTAGTGGTTTACCAAAAACCAAACAAACCCACCACATCCAATGGTTTCAGCAATCATTGTAAAGAGAAAAGGCACTGGGCCCATAACCTTTTGTGAATTATGTGTTTATTTTTAATAAAAACGTCACTATTTAAAGTTTACATTCCCTATTTTCTTTTCAAAAATTCATAATTGACAAAACCTACATTGTAGGTATTTGAATTATTAAGACTTTTCCATTTTGAATTATTTTTTTACGTAATTTCTTCGAACTACTGGCCTACGTTGTTAGAGGTATCCGTGGGCTGTTTCAGGATTGCACTTGGCACTTGACTGGAAGTAAAAAGTAATGTTGGGCGTGTAATATTATTTCACATTATCGAGATATGAGCAATGCCCACACGCCACGAAAACTCATTTATCATACTCGCGATAGGTAGTAGGAACACTGAATTATTATCGCACGCAGATATTTATGCAAGTCTGCGACGAGGGTCATGCTCCCTGGAACTTGATGGTCTTAGTAAAGATAAGTAAAAAGAATAGTTATAGATGTATTTTCGATAACTTAGGTTTAGCAATGAGCAACGGACAACAAATATAGTAGATATTTTGCAGTGGAAATTATCGATGACTATCTGCTTAATAACATGTTTGGTATAATATATTGACAAAATGACTTATGAATTATTAAAATTTGGTCTTTAAAGGTTTAGTGATGTGCGCAACATGTTTCACAAATTGCTCGCATGCTATGAAGGAATGTATTCTTTTTTTACTATTTTTAATCAGATGATTATGCAAACAATACGAATGTTCGTTTAAAAGGCACATGGATTACTATTATTAAGGACAATCTATGGTCATGGATTACTATTAAAGGACAGTAGGATGGATATACGATAAAAATCTCTTCCAGATCTTCCTATCTTGTGCCATAACTTTTTCTTCTCTCCATGTAACTCCTTTTTTGTCGAGTTGTTTTGGTGTTACATCGTTCCCAGTCTCCCTAAGTCTTCCTATCTGCTATGTCTCTTGTGTTTTAGTTTCAAATAACTTTTGACGGGTATTTCATGTTTTAGATGTAGATGACCTCACCAACTTAACTTTTTTTTCAACATAAGTACTCTGCATAGTTTGTTTCGTTATTGTCTGGTATAATTTATTTGCTGTATCTATCCTTTTATTTATCCCTACTTCTTGTCTGTTAGAAGTTGTCACTCCTAAGCATTCACACGTTTTCACCTATTTAATTTCTATTTAGTCAATCGGGACTTATATATCCACTATGTCTTTTGTTATGACCATCACTTTTGTTTTCCTCCTTAGGACGTAAAGGACTTAAAGTTCCCCCTGTCTTACGCCCTCTGTCGTTGTGAACTTTTCTGATATTATATGTTTACTTATTATGCAATTTTTGGTGTTTTTGAATAACAAACTGAATAACTCTTATAATTTTATCTGGTGTATCTCCTTTTCAGGCCTTTCTATACATTTGACCTTAGCATTTTATCAAATGTTGTTTACATAACTAGAAAAGCTAGGTATGTCTTTTGTCCTTTCGATAACCTTTTGTTGATTATTAGTCCGTTCTTTAACGGTAAAATATTGCAAAACCTCTAAATTTTAAAGAACCGCTTGGATTTGCATGAAATTTGGCATACACCTAGCTAACAAGTCAAAGAAAAAAAGTGATATTGTGCCGATATGTGCTTTTGCCCTGGGGGTGGTTTTCACCCCCTCTTGGGGGTGAAAAAATATTCGTCCAAAGAAAGTCAGGAAATGGATAAACTGGCTAATTTTAAGTAACTTTTGTTCTATAGAGTTTTTTCACTAAGTCAATACTTTTCGAGTTATTTGGCAGTGAATAGTTCATTTTTTCAACAAAATAACCACGCTTTTAGACGGTTTTTCGCAAATAACTCAAATAGTAAGTATTTTGTGGAAAAAACATTCTTAGCAGATATATAGCCTGTAAAAATTTTAAAAAAATGGTGTATATATCACGTCTCTACACCTAGTAGAAGCAGAGTTATAGCTAATGAAAAATACGTTCATATTCGTCAAATTTCAAATGGAATACTTTAACGTGAAATAACCAGAAATGAAGCACATTTCGGGGAAAACTTATTACAACTTATTTAAAGTGTTTAAAAAAAGCTTCATTTTTGTTTCATAAAAAAAATTTCTAGCATCAAAATTAAACAAGTTACGCTCAAAATAAATTTAGTCCCTTTTGGTTTTGGTAAAAAAATTGAGAAAATCACCCCCTAATTAGTATCTTAAACGAACTTAATCGTTACGACTTCACAAGTTTCTTGACTCGTGTATATGTTGTTTATATGATCTGTAAGTTTCATCGGTTCAAAGTCCTTATTATTGAAAGGGCTGTAGTTAAAAGGGGTTGAACGAGTCACTGATCACGAATGTATGCAAATTTAGAAACACCAAATCTTAATCAATTTTTGTCTAACAGAAAAACAAAAAATACATGATATTCAGAAAAGCAAATCTGACTTTTTTTTTGTTTTTCGAGATTTTTGGTATCTCTAACAATTTTTAAGTTATTTTGAAAAAAAAACATATTTTTCAAAATTTAAATTTTTAAAAATTTTACTTTGAAACCAATTTTTTTCAAAAATAAGCACTTTGAACCGATGAAACTTGCAGATCATATAAACACAACATAAGTAAAATAATTTGTGGAGCGGTAATGATTAATTTCATTTAAGTTGCTAATTAGGGGGTGGTTTTCCTGATTTTTTTTTGCAAAAGCAAAAGAGACCAACTTTATTTTGAGCGTAAATTGCTTAAATTATTGCTAGAAACTTTTTGTGAAAACCGAAATAAAGCTTTTTTAAACACTTTAAAATAGTTATAATGGGTTTTCCCCAAAAAGTGCTTAATTTTTTGGATATTTCACGTCAAAATATTCTATTTGAAATTTGGTGAATATGAATCTACTTTTCATTGGCCATAACTCTGGTTCTACGAGATCCAGATACCTAACACGTACACCATTTTTTTTATTTTTTTATAGGCTATATTTTTGCTAAGAACGTTTTTTTCGACAAAATACTTACTTTTTGAGTTATTTGCGAAAAACAGTCTAAAAATGTGGTTATTTTGTTGAAAAATGAACATATTCACTCGCAAATAACTCGAAAATTGTTGACTTGGCGAAAAAGCTCTATAGAACAAAAGTTACTTAAAATTAGTCCATTTCCGGACTTATTTTGGACATATATTTTTTCACCCCCAAGAGAGGGTGAAAGTCACCCCCAGGGCAAAAGCACACATCGGCACAATATCACTTTTTTTCTTTGACATGTAAGCTATACGTATGCCAAATTTCATGTCAATCCAAGCGGTTCTTATTGAATGGACTATATCTTATTGAACCTAAAAACATGATTCTACGTACATCTTCCAAAAGCAATTTGGAATAATCCACCTAGTGTTGGTTCTATTGAAACGTATTCAATTTTTTTTAATATTTCATCCATTAAGTAACTAATTCCAGTAGTTTTTGTTTTCTTGGTCAGCCATACTTTTCATCATTTCTGCCGTAATTTTATCATGTCCAGGTGCCTTTCTATTTTTAGTTTTTTATTGCTCCTATTGATTCCCCATGTAATGTTTTCTGTAATGTCATATTTTTCATTATCACTTTTTTCTTTTTGCGAATCTGTATTGTTTTTTGTTTCCACCTGTAAAAATTTTTGGAAATATTCTTTCTATCATTATTGTCTCTTCTTCCGTAATAGGTCCCCATTCTCGTTCTTTATCAATTTGATTTTATTGCCTCTTCGACCTTTTATAACTTTATAAATTTGTTTTTGGTTGCTTCTTCGTTCATCTTCTTTATATGTACCCTTCTCTTTATCTCAAAATCTTTCCAGCATTGTTGCTTTGCTTCAAATATTACATTCTTCACTGTTTTCCTCTGCTCTTTATACATTATGTTTTTGTAGTTTTTATATGTTCTATTACTTAAATATTTATTATCCATGCCCATGCTATCCTTACAATTTTTGTTTTTTGGTTTTCTTTTGCCCGATTAGATAGTATGGCCTAGGCCTAGGGCCTCTAGGCCCTAGATATAAACATATGTAGATGTACTTACTGAATTTTCAATGGGGTGGTTGTATATGAACATAATATGAGTAGATATATTAACAGCGCAGTTTTTTTTAGTTTGAACCTTATATTTTTAGAAATTTAATTTTTTAATTTTTTATCATTTCAGGCAGATCTTCTACATATTCTGCTATTAGAAATATCTCGTTTGTGAACCTCAGATGGTTCAGGAATGAGTTTTTTGAAGATAGAATAGAATAGAAGTATGCTTTATTGTCACTGAAAATACAAATTTTACGGACAAAGCTTAATTAAAGTCAGAAAAAATAAATAAATAATATCTAACAATAACAATAACAAATACAATTTTCTGAAATTTGATAAATCGTCAATATAAAAAAAAATATACATAAATACAAAATATAAGTTAATAAATTAAAGAAAAGAAAACCAAATCGATATATTTGCAACAATTTATAGAAATTGCAAGGTGAATATACAACAAAGTAAACTATTTATAGACATAGGAACTAATAAGTTTAAGCTGCTGCATGTGACACCCAAATATAGATAAGTTTGGTTACTTGTACATTACTGTAATTTCTTAGTTAGTCATTCAGAAACTCTTCTACTGAATAATATGGTCTTTTAGATAGATGAGCTTTTGTCATTTTACGGAACTTGGGGAAAGATGTTGCAGATTTGAGTTGTAAAGGAAGATGGTTGTATAGTTTTTTTGCGGAATATAATATAGATTTCTTTACTAACTCAGAGGACGGGATCGGTAAATAGACATCAAAATTTGAATTTCTGGTGGAGTAGTCATGACGAGGCCTTGCTGGAAAGACATGCATGTGTTTACGAATTAAGCAAACAGTTTCTAAAATATATAAAGATGTAAGGGTTAAAATGCCGTGATCTTTGAAGTAACTTCTGCAATGTGTTGTTCTTCTGAGGCCAAACAGATACCTTATTGCTCTTTTTTGTAATTTGAAAATAACATCTAACTGGGCAGCTGTACTAGAACCCCAAAAAGGAAGACCATATCGAAGATGAGACTCGAACAAAGAAAAATATGTTAGTTTAGAAGATGCTAAATTGAGTTCTTTCGAAACAGATCTTATAGCATAGCAGGCTGAGGCGAGTTTCTTACTTAACACATCGATATGAAGGGACCATTTGAGGTTGCTGTCTAAAAAAATACCAAGAAATTTTATAGAATCAACGGTAGAGATCTGGCTGTTATTAACAAGCAGGGGTTGAAGAGCACTTTTATAGGATAATGCTACTGTCTTATCCACGTTAAAAGAGAGTAAATTAGAGTCAGACCAGGTTTTTATCTTAAGCAAATCAGAAGTTATAGTTGCATGAAGAGATGCAATAGTTGAGTTGCTCCAAGTGATACTGGTATCATCAGCAAAAAGAAAAATTTTTCCATCGATTTTTAAGTTAGTGATGTCATTTATAAAGATAAGGAACAGTAGAGGACCCAATACTGAACCTTGTGGTACTCCACATACAATGTTTTTGAGACTAGAGTCAGTATCATTTGCTCTAACTATTTGTTTCCTATTATTCAAGTAAGATTGGAACCAATTCAAAGAAATACCTCGAATCCCATAAAAATTTAGTTTTTTAATCAAAATGTCGTGATTTACACAATCAAAAGCTTTGGCATAGTCACAGAAAACAGTGGCAGTATAAAGATTATTATTTAGTGCTTGGTAAACCTCATGAAACACAGAAAACAAGGCATCAGTGGTACATTTATTAGTTAAAAAGCCGAACTGATTTTGGGATAAGATGTTGTTATCAATGAGAAAGGACATGAGACGGGTTTTTATGAGTCTCTCAATAATTTTTGAAAGTACCGGTAGTAAGGCAATAGGTCTATAGTTGCAAGCATTAGATTTTTCACCACCCTTATGAAGGGGAATAATAATGGCTATCTTTAGGCACTCTGGGAATTTGCCTCTTTCAAAGGAATCATTAATTAGTGAGACGAGGTTTTCCAACACATTTTCTGTGAGATTTGAGAAGATTTTTATGGATAGTCCATCAGTACTACAGGATGATTTGCTTTTGATACTATTGATAGTTTGGATCAGTTCAGTTATATCGATTGGTCTTAAAAAGAATGAATTCGAGAACACTCCTGAATTGGGGAGATAGGAAATGGGATCTTTTTGTGGCAAAATAGTAGAAGTTATATTTTTACTCACATTAACGAAATATTCGTTTAGATTTTCCGGGTCTGGAAGGGCAAATGTTTGAACTGCGTGAGTTCTATTTCGAAGATCGTTTATTATGGACCAAGTTTCTTTTGCAATACTTTTAGAGCTTTCCATACGATTTTGATAGTAGGCTTTTTTAGCTGATTTGATGAGTTTTAGATAAGTTACCCTGTACTTGGTGATATATTGAGTGACAGAGACGTTGGTAGCAAATTTCTTGATATACAATAGTGAGCGCATATTTTTGGCTGATATGCGAATACCTTTTGTAGCCCAGGGTTTGCGATGTTTTGGCTTAATTGAAATTAAAGGAAATGCCTTATTGAAGATAGAGACAAGCTTTTCTATAAAATCGTTGAAATTATAGTCCACGTCCGTAGAAGGAAAATGCCACTCAGAAGTTAAGCATAAATTTTGAAATTTATGAAAATTCCCAGCGGAAAAAATCCTACCTAAACGTCGGGTTTTCGAGGAGGGTTTGCTGAAGATGTTAAACTTCGTAAATACTGCTTCATGATCTGATAATCCCGCATTAATAATTGTAGAGCAGACATCAAGGGGTGAGAAATCTGAGACAATATAGTCAATTATGGTAGATGAAGTTTTTGTAATCCTTGTAGGAGAATTAACGTGCATTGAGAGACCATATGATTCAAATATGTTGACCAAGGACATTTGGGTAGCACAAGCAGCATCATAATTAATGTTGAAGTCCCCGCATAGAATTTTTCTGCTTCTATGAGGCAAGTCATCTAACAAATTTAGCAGGTTCTGAAAAAATAGTTCCACAGGGGAGTCAGGTGATCTATAGATGCAAATAATGTAAAGATTAAAATTTTTATTATAAACTAGGGAAAACTCAAAGAAGGCTTCATTTAACAGAAAGTCATATTTTGTAATCAGAGAAAAATCATTATTTCTAGAAAGAATTAGGGTGCCTCCATGAGCTGAACTTGGACGATCATACCTAGCAATTGTGGTATATTTTTCTACAAAAAAAGGCTCGTTGACTTCAAGCCAGTGCTCTGTAACCGCAACTATCGGGGGAAATCCTAATTCTTCCAGAAACAAAAATAGTTCGTCAGTTTTATTTCTTATAGAACGAATATTAATCAGAACCATACTAAAGTTGTCATCACTAAAATTATTCGAGGTTTCTAGTTCCTCAGAACACGTCGTGTTATTTAAAAATTTCGTCTTGGAGAGCTAGTAGAATAATAATTTCGGTGACATTCCCTTGATTTTTGTAGATGTATGATTCTTTCTGAACTTAGAAAGGACCTATAAGCAACAAGATCAGCTTCCACCTCAGCTGGACCAATTCCATAGGCATCGTTAAATTCTAGAAGAATTTTTCTTAGTTCCTCAGTCTTGGTAGGTAGTCCTTCGGAAGCCAAAAATAGTTTCACACTGGTGTTGGTATATCCATCACAAAATACTGAGGCAGGCTGGTCGTGTAGGAAAGCAAGATGTAGCTTAATTGCTTTTAATATATCCGGTTCCCTTAATCTTGCTAGAAGATATCGACTGTTTGAGTTATTGGTTAATCTAACTCTTGGTGGTGTTAAAGGATCCAAATTTATCGATGGTTCCAAAATATCTTTCTTAATGAAATTAATTTGGGAACGGAACGGATCTTTAGATTTGCAAATTTCGATGGCCTGCTTGTCAGTAAGTATATTTGTGTTTTGAACTTCATTTTTGTTTTTACTTGGAATGGTAATTGGATTTTCCAAGCTAACTGGGCTTCTGATGTGCTTCGGTTTCATATTTGCCTCAGATGAAGTTGTTGGTTCGGAGCATATCTTCGATATCTTCGAGTATTAACGTAAATAATTTCGACGATATTGTATCTCCTTGTTTAACTTCCTATTAACTGGTATTTTATTAGTAGTCTGGGCTGATTATCGGAGAATAGGCCATTTTTGGGAAAAGTTATTTACCAGCAATTTTATTGCTGGAATCGAATTATAAGATCCTATATATTAATAATATAGGTATGCAAAGTTCTCAGATAGTGTGCTACTTTTTTTATAAACAAAATGGCGCCCGAAAATCGTGTTTTTTTCAATTATTGCTCTATAACTCCGAAGATTTTAACTTTACAACAATAACACTCAAATAAAAATTCACCGCGATTAAATTCTGCATAGAGATGTGTTTTTCCTGATCTGCTCCGACGAAAATTTTTTTATTTTAATTTTCAAATAAAGTTTTAGATAAGTAATTATCTACCAATAATTAAATAATTTGGTGACTTAAAACCCTTCCTGGGTTAGAATGAATAATTATATAGCTTGGTGAAATAAAAGCTTTCTTGGTATAGATTATAAATTCAGAAGCCGGTGAAAATGAAACGAATATTTTAGCAACAATTCAATTGTTAATTAATAATTTACGGTCGCAATAATAACCAAAATAATTATGATACACTGATCAAACTTTGAAATCTTATAAATATGAGATGCCTATTTAATATTTTGTCGACAAAATATAATTTTTTTATTTTTTTGCATAATCTTTAAATGTTTAAAAAAATAGTTATAAACAAATTAACGTTTCTCAAAAAGTTTTTATTTTATTAAAATTTTAAAAAATAACTAAAATGCGCATTTCAAATATCTTGAAAATGAATGCTTTAAAACTTTTTTGCAACCATTTGCAAAAAAGTTATGAAACAGCAAAGTAAACATACGATTACTATGGTGTTTATAATTTTTTTTAATTCTTTCAAAGCGTAGAAGTGAGTTTAAAGTACAAGCTAATTATTTACAAAAAATAACGATTATCAGTTTAATGGTTATATTTTAATTAAAGATTATAAATATATTTTTTTGTAATTTACACGCGCGAAAGTAGAGTAATACAGTACTGTAGCTAAAATATTCACTCGGGGGGACGATCAGCCGCGCGACGTACACTTTTAATAAATAATGTATATGCTGCGTGTCAGTCGCTTCGAGTGAACATTTTAGCTCCGACTCTGTATCAGGCCTACTTTTGCGCTAAAAATTACAAAAAAAAGTATTTTTAATCTTTGATTAAAATATAATCATTGCACTAATTTTTGACATTCTTTGTGAGTAATTAGATTGTACCATAGACTTACTTTTAAGCTTTGAAACAATTAAAACAAATTATAAACAACGGAGAAAACGTATATTTATTTTGCTGTTTCATAACTTTTTTGCAAATGGTTGGAAATTTTTTTAAAGCATTCATTTTCAAGAACTATGAAATACGCATTTTAAGTATTTTTTAAAATTAGAATATAATAAACAATTTCTGAGAAATGTTAATTTGTTTATAACAATTTTTTTAAACATTTAAAGATTATGCAAAAAAATGAAAAAATTATATTTTGTCGACAAAATATTAAATAGGCATCACACCTTTATAATCTTTCTAAGTTTGATCAATGTCTCATGATTATTTTGGTTGTTCTTGCGACTGTAAATTGTTAATTAACAATTGAATTGTTGCTAAAATATTCGTTTCATTTTCACCGGCTTCTGAATTTATAATCTATACCAAGAAAGCTTTTATTTCACCAAGCTATATAATTATTCATAAATAATTACTGGCCCAAAAAAATTATTTGAAAATTCGAGATTTTGTTGGGAAAACCCACATTTTCCGAGGAAAATTTTCGTCGGAGCAAATCGGGAAAAACATGCCTCTATGTAGAATTAAATTGGGGTGAATTTTTATTTGTTTCTGGTGTAAAGTTAAAATCTTCGGAGTTATAGAGCAATAATTGAAAAAAGTACAATTTGTCGGCGCCATTTTGTTTATAAAAAAAGTAGCACACTATCTGCGGACTTCGCATACCTATATTATTAATAAATAGGATCTTATAATTTGATTCCAGCAATAAAATTGCTGGTAAATGACCTTTCTTTGTACTTTACTAATTAGACCAGCGTATTATAACTATTTTTTTTTTCAAAATTTAAAGATTATGCAAAAAAAGAAAAATTTATATTTTGTCGATAAAATATTAAATAAGCATCTCAACTTTATAATCTTTAAAAGTTTGATCAATGTACCATGATTATTTTGGTTATTGCGATCGTAAATTGTTAATTAACAATTGAATTGTTGCTAAAATATTCGTTTAATTTTCACCAGCTTCTGGAATTACAATCTACACCAAGAAAGATTTCATGTCACTAAGTTATTTAATTATTGATTAATAATTACTTACCTAAAACTTTATTTGAAAATTAGAGTTTTTGTTAGGAAAACCCGCATTTTCCGAGAAAAATTTTCGTCGGAGCAAATCGTGAAAAACATATCTCTATGCAGAATTTAATTGCGGTGAATTTTTATTTGGGTGTTTTTGTTGTAAAGTTAAAACCTTCGAAGTTATAGAGCAATTATTGAAAAAAATACGATTTGTCGACGCCATTTTGTTTATAAAAAAAGTAGCACACTATCTGCGAACTTTGCATACCTATATTATTAATATATAGGATCTTATAATTCGATTCCAGCAATAAAATTGCTGGTAAATAACTTTTCCATGAATTTTGCTAATTAGCCCAGAGTATAGTTTTGGTGATATTTCGCCAAGGCAACATTCATTGGAGAAATGTCTTATGTTTTTATTAGTTAAGTGGGCCCAGATTCGATTCTTGCATTTCCTAGCCTAGGAATCCCATAACTGACCAGATTCCAGTGAAATCGACGGCTTGTTAATAATTTATAAAAACCAAGTGTAGCGTTTATCTAATAAGCATATTTGGTAAAAAATAAATGAATCTGCCAAGAAAACCACCTAGAAATTTAGCAGAAAACATCTTGCATATTTCTTATTTTAAAAAAGTCTTATTCAAAATTCAATTTTAATTGAACGATAACCATATCTGTATGTGTTACAAATTGCTTTTATTGAATGTCGCAATTATAGAATATTGGACTAGATGTGATATGAAATCAAAATGAGTAGCTCCGCTGGGTTCGGTATTCAATTGTTTGATAATTAAATATTTGTAATTGTAATTATCGAGAAGAGCGCCAGACAGGCTGGAAATTTTAGTACAATATGTTGAACTCATTGTTTGTGCGAATTGTGATCATTAAAAATTTATGAAAAATGAGATAACGAGGAGAATATCTGTATTAACAAGAAAACTATGAATATCGGTTATTTGTTGTATACAGTTGAATATCATTGCCGTGCATATACAAACACACCAAAAAAATTATACAAAAAATACTTTGTTGTGTGTTGTGTTTACCAAATGCAAAAATCAGTATATATGTCAAAAACAGTGAAATAATACTACATAAAGACAGTTTGAAGAAGTTGAGAGAAAATCAGTAGAACCTTCGTAAAAAATAAACGCAATGATGGCCAAAATTATAAATAATGACGTTTCTCAAGGTTCCTCTTTTTCTTCTTGTATTCTTCTTCTTCTTCGTCTAGCCATTCACGTCCACATCTGAACATAAGCCTCTTCAAGTCTTCCTTTCCATTGTTTTTTGTTGTACGCTACTTGTAGACAATTTTTCCCGGCAGTTCGTTTCAGATCATCTGTCCATCTCATAGTAGGTCTGCCTCTGGGTCTTTTGTGTTCGTATGGTCTCCAGGTTAGAATAATTGTTCTGTGCCATTTGTTAAGATCGCTCCTAGCTAATTGTCCAGCGTATTCCCATTTCAATTTTAGTGATTTTTGAACCACATCGGTGACTTTGGTTTTCTGTCTTATCCATGTGTTTGTTTTCCTGTCCTTAAGTGATATGCCAAGCATTGCTCTTTCCATCGAGTGTTGAGTGACTCTGAGTATGTTCGTATTCTTTTTTGTGATTGTCCATGTTTGTGCCCCATATGCTAATATCGGAATAATACATGCATTAAAAACTTTAGATCTAAGATGTAGTTGAATTTGCTGATTTCTGAGTATATAGTTCAGTTTGCCGAATGCTGCCCATGCTAACTTTCTTCTTCTTTTTATTTCTTCCATTTGAATTTCCCTATTTAGTATTATTTTTTGTCCTAAGTATATATATTCTTCAACTTTTTCTATAACTTTGTTGTTTATTATTGCAATCGTTTCTTCGGAGTGCATGACTTTTGTTTTATTTAAATTCATTTTCAGTCCTATTTTAGAAGATTCTGTGTGTAGTTCTGAAAGCATGGTTTGCAGTTCTTGTAGGTCAGTAGCTATCAGGATTATGTCATCCGCAAATCGTAGATTACTGAGGTAGCGGACATTGATGTTTATTCCCTTATATTTCCAATTGAGATTTTTAAAAACGTCCTCCAAAACTAAGGTGAACAGTTTGGGTGATAATAGTGTCTCCCTGTTTGACTCCCCTGTTTAATGGTACAGGGTTCGTGCATTCATTTTCATTTAGGTAGTATGTAGCTGTAGCTTGGTTCATAGTTTCTTTTATTAAGTTAATATATCTGCTGTCTATTCTACAATTTTGCATTGCGTTTATTACGGCCGTGTGTTCTATAGTATCTAAAGCTTTTTCGTAGTCTACAAATGCTGTAAAAACTGGAAACTTGTATTCGTTACATTTTTCTATCAATATTTTTGTGGTTAACAGGTGATCAGAAGTTGAATAGCCTTTTCTAAAACCTGCCTGTTCATATGGTTGGTATTCATCTAATTTTCTTGTTAGTCGGGTAGTTATGACTTTGTGGTGAGTATTTTAAATAGGTGTGAAAATAGACTTATGGGCCTGTAGTTTTCTAACTTTCGATTATCACCTTTCTTGTGTAATAAGATTACTTTAGAGTTGTTCCAGCTCTTAGGGACTTTGCCCTGGTGTAAACAACTGTCTATAAGCTTAGTTATAATTGCAATGAGTTCCTTACCTCCTTCTAATATTATATATGTGGTAATCCTATCTTCTCCTGCAGCTTTATTTCTCTTCATGTTTCCCAATGCTGTAGTTACCTCTGAAATTGTTACTTTTGGCATTATTTCCGATCCAACATTTTTATTAATTTCCGTGCTGGTCTCATTTCATCGTCTCGTTGATGTGTTCTGTAGAGTTCCGTGTAAAATTCTTCTATTCGTTTCAGTATGTTTTCTCTAGTTGTGATTTCATTTTCGTCTTTTCCCATTAATGATATTATCTGACGTCGTCCTAGTGTCGGTCTGAGGCATTTCATACTCTTATTTTTTTCAATAGTTGTTGTTATTAAGTCTTCTTCTTCTTTTCTTTTTTGATTTCTGATTCCTTTTCTAATCTGCCTATTAAGTTCTCTATATTCTGCGGTTCCCTTTTTGTTAGATTTATTTAAGATCTTCCTTTTTTGTATTTGTTGTAATATTTCTTTGTCTAATTCATTGTGTGTTGTTTTTGGTTTTTTCAGTTGCAGAATGCTTTTGTTCACTGATTCGGTTATCAGGTTATTCAAATCCTCAATAGATATCATTGGAGTTTATCTGCTGCATGTTAACTTGATTTAATGCATGCATTATCTTTTTATTAAATTCACTATTTTTTATTTCTTTAGATGTCCATTTGTATCTTTTTTCATGTATTCTTTTTCTTTCTAGTTTTTTGTTTATTACTAGTTTTGTTCTTATTAGTCTATGGTCGCTTCCTAGGTCAAACTGATTTAATACCGATACGTCTTTTACTAGGTTTCTATTTTTCGTTAAGACATAATCTATTTCATTCTTTGTCTTTTTATCTGGGCTCATCCATGTCCATTTTCTGCTTGGTTTTTTATTGAAAAAGGAGTTCATTGAGTACATGTTATGTTCATTCAAGAAATTGAGAAGCATTTCTCCTCTATCGTTTCTTTTCCCGTAGCCATAATTGCGAATTAATTGCTAATTAAATGTTCATAATCTTCTTCTTTTTTGCCCAATTTAGCATTAAAATCTTCTAATAGTATTTCGTAGTTTGCTTTATTTGTTTGTATAGCTGTTCTTATTTCATCATAAAATATTTCTACTTCTTCTTCATCATGGCTTTTGGTTTGGGCGTATACTTGGATCACTTTCAGAGTGGTTCTTTTATTAATTCTGATGATAAGATATGCTACTCTGTCTGATATGGGCTTGAATTCTTCGATACACTGTGTGAGGCTTTGTTTTACCAAGAATCCAACTCCAGTGTATTCGCCACCTTTATGCATAAAATGTGTGCCATTTTTTAGTATTACATACTCATCACTTTTTCTTCTGGTTTCGCACATACCCAGGATATCCCATTTTATATCTTTTAGTTCATTTTCTATTTCTGCGAATCTATTGTCGTCCGTCAATGTTCGAATATTGTAAGAACATAGCCAAATTGTCATCTTGTGGCAGCCGGGTCCTGCGCAGGGATTCTTGGTCAGGATTCTTCTTGTATTACTAACCCCCAAACCAGCCCTTTCTCATCCATTTTCACCCCCCACCTAACCTCCAATCACAAGCCAATCAGCTTATACTAGGAGACTTTAACAGTCACAGTTTCCTCTGAGCTACGCAGACTGAATCGAGTGGTATCATATTAATCCGTGATCCTAATCTTCCATCATTCTTTCAGAGCACAGTTTGGAAAAGAGGATATAACTTGAATATCTGTTTTTAAATTACTAACCTCGAAGAAAGTAGCATATGGCCCCATACCAAAAACTCAGCATAGACCAATTGGTATAAACATATTTCCAATTTCCACACCACAAGCTATCCCTTTAGATGGAGATTTAATTTCAAAAAGGCTAATTGGAAAAAGTATGCACACATGCTACGTCTTGAACGAGAATTATAAAACTTAGAAAATTTTTTAGAGATATCTAATAAAAAATGCTTCTACGAAAGTTATCTCCAGAGAATGTAAACAATACTATGTTTCCGAGATGGACACTCTTCCCCAGGTTCAATGGACCGACCAATCTCTAGTGGACTTTAAAACGCGGAATAAACTATGAATAGCAGTGGTGGCTGGTCAGAGAAGGCAAGGGAGGCTTAGCCTCCCCATGAATTTTTTATACATGCTATACTGTTTTGTTTACTTTGCTATTTTGCTTCGCGTTAGAGATATCGGAAAAAGTTATTTGAACAAGTTATTCCAAATAATATTCTAACCCCACATACCAAATTTCATAACAAAATTCGCACTTTTAGTTTTTTCATTATTTGTAGTCAGGATCCTAAAATCGCAGAAGAGGCTGCTGGCCGGAAAATCTCACTTGCTAATGCTCCGCGCAGCCCAGCAGCGTTTAAGGATGGTTTAAGGAGACCCGGTCTCCTTAGAGCTGCATTATGGCTTAACGCAGACGCTGCCCGGAGATTGGGCAAGGGCGGCTGATCGGCCAGCAGCCTCCTCTGCGATTTTAGGATCCTGACTACAAATAATGAAAAAACTAAATGCGCGAATTTTGTGATGTAATTTGGTATGTGAGATTTGAATAATATTTGGAACAACTTGTTCAAATAACCTTTTCCGATATCTGTGTATTGCAAAGCAAAATATCGGTAATAAACCGTGTTTTTGGATTCGCAGTAGGCCGCTTTTAGAATTAAAAAAATTTAGTTGAGTATCTTAAAAAATGTGAACCTTCAACCTGTATGGACTGCAAAACTTCAAATCTGTATTTATTTTGATATGCATATCTACTTACAGAAATAGAATTGTTAACAAATAAACGACACAACCTTTGGTAATACACTTTTACAATTAGACTGTGAAATTGTGACTTATAGGTATTATAAAATGTAAATAAAAAATGGTCAAAAAAAATGGGGCCTTAAATTAGATTTTTTGGCGGATTTTTTTTGCTAGTGCAAATTTGTCTAGATATTTTACAGTTAGGTATACCCTCCCCTATTGTAAAAATCACGAGGCCACTGATGAATAGGATCAGAACGGGGGTCGCTCCAGAAAAATAAAACAAAACATAACAAAATGTTGAAAATAGGCCAATATGATGTGAACTGTAACTGTGGAGAAATACTAAACATGGAACATCTTACAAACAAAAACTGTCCCCATCGGTGTACTCCGGAAGATTTGTGACTTGCCAACAAAGATGGAACCGACGTAGCCCGATACTGAGCCGAAATTATATGAATGGCATATCCGGACGCGGTAAAGGAAAGTAAGTCTTTATGTGTTAGGCTTCTTGGCCGGTTCTTCGCTTATTTTTTATTTTGAGCTTGCATCTGTATCTATGATGTTGACTGCCAGCTATCTCGCAACCTTCTAAAGGGTCTTCTTAGTGATCTCTTGCCTGTAGGTTTTGAATCTTTTGCTATTAGGACTACTCTCTCCCTCTCTTTGTCCATTCCCTTAACATGCCGATTTCATACTTGTGTTCCTTGTCTTCCCAATATACTGTCTTGTAAATTACAGAGATCTCTTATTCGGTTGTTTGGTATTCTATATCTCAGTGTTTCCAAGTGATGATGACAATATTCTCTTGGTTTCCGCTGTGTCTTGGTGCTACATATCGCGTAAGTCATTCTTGATCTTACAAACTATTTATACCTTCCCTTTCAGCCTCAAAAGGCTCAAAATAGGCCTTAGGAACAGCAGAAATGAAAATAAGGCTCTTAATAGGAGAAATTAGAAGCGATTAGCAAGAAATGAGGATATAAGACAGCAAAGCGATATTCATAATAGAGTACGATGGATAGTAAATAACGAAGAAAGAACTGGTACTAACCATTTACAAAAATGGAGGATAATAAGATATTAATGTTTTTAAGACACGGTAGTCTTGCAGGAAGGAGAATACAGCATGACCAAATTCACTTTGTAATTGAGATTTGGGTGCGCACTGGTGTTGACGTTCGGTTTTTCCAAATTTTCTGAATTTTATTTTGGTTACGTCTTGCCAAATAAAATACCTGCACGGTACCAAAATAAAACTCAGAATATGTGGAAAAACCAAACGTCAACAACAGTGCTCATTCAAATCTCAAACACAAATTGAATTTGGTCGTACTGTACTAGGAAATATGCTTGAAACCCATATGCCTGAAAAGGAAAATCTTTGACCAGTGTGTATTGCCTGTACTCACTTATGGAGCGGAAACATTAACACTCACAA